>NC_140581.1:461860746-463060746 GCF_964204655.1 Triturus cristatus | reverse complement strand
TGATAGATTGCCTTTCATCCGGCTGCCTTTGATCTATTCAGTCTTGATTCATATCAATAAATCACTCGCCATGGTAACCCAGGCAAGAGTGACACAAGGCTCGCCCTCTAGATACTACGATCCAGACAGGCACAATTATTACGGCATCTGGCACAACATCCGTTAAGATGCCAGGGATTTGGCCGGAAGTCATTGAGGTTGGTAGTCACGTAAAAAGAGTTCACTAAGACAGCTGCGACGGATGTAGGCTCTTCTGTGCAGGGAGTGAGTGGTAGATACAGACTCCTGGTGGGTGGCAGAGCTGGCATCGAGGCACCTTACGATTGCAGAATTGGAAAAAAATGTGCACTGATATCCAGCTCCTTCGGAATAACCGTAACACCCACAAAGTTGCCACCAATGCAGCTGTCTCTCCTCCCGTACAGTCTTTTCTTTTCGTTGTGTGCGTTTCAGGTTATTCTGTTCCCTTTATCTCTCTCTCTTTGTTCTTCCTGACTCTTCCTTCCTCGCTCCTGTCTCACTGTCTCCTCTCGTCAGTCCTTGTCTGGCTTCTCTTTCCATGTCTTTTTCCCTCCATCACCCGCTCTCTGTTTCTACAAAGATGTCTCCCGCCCTATCTCTCCCTCCTCTGTACTTCACTCACTCCTTCCCTTATCTCTTTGCTTCTCATCTGCCGGTCTCCCATCCCCTCTTCCCAGCCCCTCTCTTCTCAGAGTCTACCCTCCTCTTGTTTCCTCTTATTTCTGCCTCATCTGCGCACCCCTCGTTTTTCTTCCCTTCTTACCTTCCTCTTCTTTTCAGCTTATCTTCTTCGCCATCCTCTAACAGCTCCGTCACTTCCTTTAAATCTGCTATTTGTGAAAGAGCGGATGGATGCCACAGTGAACGTAGCCAATTGCTGAACCCGTCCCACTCGGGGTGACAAATGCAAAAAGAACTATTGATGGACGGAATGCAGAACAAATCAAAACATTCACCCCCAGTCAAGAGATCTGGGTTAAATCCATCATTCTTTTGCTCACCATGCCACCCCAGTTTAGACCTGGCCATATGCAAATCAGTCTTGACCTTGTGCCTCATGGGAACAGTCCAGCCCGAACTGCCAAGCCAGGTCCTCCCTGGACCGGAAACTAGCATCCTAGGACCGGTTTCGGGGTGTGACCCCTCTTCAGCCAGGATAGCTTGATTCCAGTGGCATGGAGAGCACGGGATCACGTCTCAGCATACCCGTCCCACTCGGGGTGACAAATACCGAAAGAAGTATTGATGGACGGAATGCAGAACAAATCAAAACATTCACCCCCAGTCACTGAAATCAAGCTATCCTGGCTGAAGAGGGGTGAAACCCTGAAACCGGTCCTAGGATGCTTGTTTCCAGTCTAGGGAGGACCTGGCTTGGCAGTTCGGGCTGGCTTGTTGAGTAACACATCATTAAAACGAACACTACCAAAACAAGCATTTGCAATGCAATAGGTCTCGCATTTGCGAGAGTTAAAGCTATTGGCATTGTAAACCAACACGTAAATAAAAGGCATTGTCATTTACAATGGCAACAGCTCAAACTCTCGCAAATGCGAGACCTATTGTATTGCAAATGCTTGTTTTTTTTTTTTTTTTAAATATCTTTTTATTTATTATATTACCAAAAAACACAAACAATCGGCAAATCACTTATATCAGCAAACAATGCATAATAGATATGGCAGTTTCTTTAGAATACAGAGCAATTACGAGGAACATCGCATGAATCTGGAGGGATCCCCAGGGGGACAGAGATTCCTTATCAGAGGGGGCCGTAGGTGAAACACTTATCTCCCCTGTATGTGTTCCACTTGGCCCACACTCTGGACCATTTTTGGGGGCACCCTCTAGCAACATAAACAGTTTTCTCCCTAAACATGCACCAATCAAAGTTGCGCTTCCACACGGCAATGTTAGGGGGTGTGTGTCCACCCCATAGTTGAGCAATATCTCTTTTAGCAACGGCAGCACCCAGGGTGACCCACAGTCATTCCGCCCCCACCAAATCAGTGGGCTCCCACACATTGAGTAGACATCTCTTAGCCTCTGAAATCGCCACCTCCCTGGGGGAGTCCACCGCCTCTCTCCACTCTTCGTCGTCCAGTAAGAGGCCATCCCTCCCCCACGACTCGCGTAATTTAACCAGAGGATCCGGTGTGTTGTTAACAAGCTTTTTATAAGTTAATAAGATAGCTTTCTGCGGAAGTAGCCCATCCAACAACCTATCCTCTGGGGGGAGCAGGGGGGAGTCCCTATTTATGGCTGTGGTCAGTGCATGTCGGATCTGCAGATAGCGAAACAACTCTGAGTCTGCAAGTTCGTACTGTTGTTGCAACTGGCCAAAGCTGAGCATGTCACCCTTCACCCAGAGGTCGCCCACCCGGGAGATGCCAATGAGGTCCGAAACCTTGGGAGGAGTGTAGACTGCCCAGTTGTTCCGAATCCTACAAGGGGGTCGCAAGTGTCAGTTTACGGTCCCATCCTAAACTTTTGTTGACTGCGTGCTATACTTGGACCGAGTGGGAAGTGGGCCCAGTCAGGGGAAGTTTCTTGGGATTGGCATATAGGGCCCTGTTGTATGTCCCACCCTGCAGCAGCCATCTGTCCATGGCATAACCTGGGTCTCCCGGAATCCGGTACGTACCCTGGTTGATGGCAGCTAAGTGGGCTGCCCAGTAATATTTCTTTATTTCTTTATGTCGGGGAGGCTAATGCCGCCGTCATACCAATTAAGGGTCCGTTTGTGAAGCGCTATTCTCTGTCTCCCATCCCATAGTAACCTTAAAGTATCGTGCCGGAACTGGGACGGGATAGTTTTGCAGTGTATAGAGGAAGCGGGGCAAGGACATCAACTTAAAGAGAGCAGCTCGACCGAGCAGCGAGAGAGGGAGCGCCCTCCAGTGGCGACTTCACACCGCAGGTGCTGTAGAGGTGGGAGTAGATTTCTCTCAGAACGGAGCGTGGGGTCGGTGGTAACAAAAATCCCTAAGTTCTGGAAACCGTCGGACACCACCTGTATAGGACAATCCCTGGCGAGAGACGGAGTCTCACCCGATAGGGTGTAAAGGAGTGACTTCTTCCAATTAATAGAGTAGCCCGAAAATCTACCAAAGGATGTGAAGATGTCTAAAACACATTGGAGGGATTTCCTGGGGGAAGCCAAGTAAAGGAGAATGTCGTCCGCGTAGATCGAGATACGATCTTCCCACTCCATTGACCACCTCAGTCCACATATGGACAAGTCGCCCCGCGACAACGGGCAGCCCTGCCTAGTACCGCGACTGAGAGCAAAGGATTCAGACTGTTTATTGTTGACCACCACCTGTGCAAGAGGAGCGAATAGAGGAGTCTGACCCATGATATAAACAGCAGTCCAAACTCCAATTTGGAAAGTACTGCAAAGAGGTAGGACCATTCAAGAGTATCAAATGCCATGGAGGCATCCAAGGACAAGATTACAGCGTCCTCTTGGATAGTGTCAGCCCGCTCTCTCACCCCATGCACTCGCCGCAGATTGAGAGCAGTGTTGCGGTGGGCATAAAGCCTGACTGATCTGGGTGTACTAGGGCACCAATCACTCGCGATAGGTGGGTGGCCAGAAGTTTGGCGAGGATTTTTGGTTCCGCATTGATCAGGGAGATGGGTCGATAAGAGGCGCAGCTATCTCTAGATTTTCCTTCCTAGGGGATGACCACTATCGATGCCAGCCGCTGGTCAGGTGGCAGCTCTCCCACTTTTCTACTCTCCTCGAACATAGCCCGCAGATTCAGTTTATACAGCTCAATGGGCCATCCATTTGGCCCCATCGCTTTACCCAGTTTGAGAGTCCTGATCGCCTCTGCGATCTCGTCATTGGTTATGTCGCTATCCAAATTACTCTGGTCGTCCTCAGAGAGGACCGGGAGTTTGATGTCTTGAAGGAGGTCAGCCGAGTGTGCCTCGAGGAGGGACGACTGCGCCCGATATACAACGTTGTAATGTGCAACGAACTCGTTGGCAATGTGGACTGGGTGTATAATCTTTGCACCCGAGCCGGTCATCAGCTCAGGCACAAGGCTGTTGGCCCTTTCCTTCTTGTCCAGCCAGGCAATGAGTTTCCTGGCTTTCCCCCCCATTCATACACCCTACCATCTCTCTCCCTCCCCCAAGACCTGGCCCGATCAGTGGCAATGGCCTTGTACTCATCCGTCTTCAATCTCAAGAGATGCGCTGCCTCTGGAGTGCTCCCCCTCCCAGCCCCTGCCTCCAGTCGTAGGTTTTCCTGCTCAACCTCCTCAAGCTCCTCGGAGTTGTCCTTCCTAACTCCCGCTATGAGTGAGAGGGCTGCCCCTCGAACAAAAGATTTGAATGCTTCCCAGAGTGTCTGAGGGGAGTCCACCGAGCCAAGATTCTCCTAAACATAGCAGTCAATTGCCTTTTGCAGGTCAGTGCGAACCTTGGGGTTTCGCAAGTACCAGGGGCTGATGGGCGCCACCATGTCAAGCTGTTGGTCCCCGAGCACCAACCTAGTCCAAACAGGGGAATGGTCTGATATGCCGCTTGCGACGTGACGGACCTCGTGCAAGTGTAGAAGTTGAGAGGCCGTCAAGAGTAAATAGTCAATGCGGAAGGAGCTATGGTGAGCACCAGAGAAGAAGGTGTATTGCGAGTCTCCGAGGTGAAACGCCCTCCAAGCGTCTGAGAGGCCGACCGCCTCGAAGTCGGGGCGCCAACTATTAGAGGTCCCCATTACACAAGGGGGCTGGCGGTCCAGTATACCAGAAGCCACCGCATTGAAGTCGCCCCCCCCCCCACTAGCAGTATGCTCTCCGGGAGGGAGAGGATCAGTGTTCCCAGATCCGTAAACGTTTGACATTGCAGTCCCGGCGGGACGGGCACTGACACTAGAGTCAACGCCCTACCCTCCCATTGGCCAGTGATTGCGATTATACCTCCCACGCCCATCAACGTGTGAAGAGTGAACAGCAAAGGGGAAGGAGTTCTTGACCATGATGTCCACTCCCCTAGACCCAGAGGTGAAACCCGAGTGGGCAAGGAGCCTGTATCCCCATCTATTTAGGGCTCTACACATATTACAGACAAGATGTGATTCCTGAAGGAGGACAACTTCTGGGGAATGCCATTTTATGTACTGCAGGACGACAGTGCGTTTTACCTTATCCCCCAGCCCATTCACGTTCCAACGAATTAGGGTGAAACTTTTGTCCCAGTGCATTCCCATAATGGAGTGCTAAATGTGGATCCATATCCCAAAGCCATATTAATAGATGATGCTGAAAAAAATACCATGAACTCCCCAAAGCCCCCAACCCCAGATCCAGCGCCCCCCTCCCAGCCCCCTTGCACCCCGAGCATAAACAAGCCCAATGAACAAAATGTGCAGAGTGCCTGTTGCCCCAACGTACCAACAGTAGCTAAACGTGGGGAAGGGAACACCACCCCCCCCGACCCTCCACCCACCCCCTAGACCCTCCACCCACCCCCTAGACCCTGGGAAGAAAAACCTAAAAATAAATGGAACACTAGTCCACAAAGGGGTGACCACCATAGGTCAACCGTCAATGATACGGAGTCATTGGACCCTGCATGTACATATACGTACAAACACTCAATTAGCGGACCTAGGGGCTTGAGCAGTCAGTGCACTCAGGGGCCCTAAGGTGGGGCCAGTCCCAACGGGGTCCGGTCCGACAAGCAGCACCAATAATTCGCTAATCAGTGCGGGTTGTGTTCTCCGGCGTCTCTCCAGCCCTCCAGCCAATCGGTCGCCGCCTCTGGATGGTCAAAAAACCAGGCCTTACAGTTTGCTTCGACCCTCAGCCGGGCGGGGAAGAGCATAGCATATTTCAGCCCCCTGTCCCTGAGTGTTTTTTTGACGGCTAGGAACGCCCGCCGCTGCCTCTGCACGGCTTGTGTAAAAACGGGAAAAAAGGTAACAGTAGAGTTCTCATATTTGAGAGGCGGCGAACTTCTGGCAGTCTCGCCAGGATTGGACGCGGTGGCGCCCCGGGTGTGGGGCACCCACCCGGGACTCTATGCGCCCTCTCCACCACAAAGAACTTCGAGAGGCCCTTCGGCTTGAAGTTGTGAAGCACTAGGTCCTCAACAAACCGGTCCGGAGCCTGCCCTTCTGATTTCTCCGGCACCCCAAGGATGCGGACGTTGTTGCGCCGAGAGCGCCCCTCGTAATCATCCAGCTTCTCTTCGGCGAATTTCTTAAAGCTGTGAAGGCTCTGGACTTCATTTTGGAGTTGCGAAACATCGTCCATCAGGCTCTTTGCGGTGACCTCCAGTTGTTTGACTTTGTTGTGCGTTTTGTTGAGGTCCACCCTAATCAGGGTCATTTCCACTGTGATGGCGTCTGTGCACTGTTCCATGGATGTGCGCACCCCTGCCATGGCCGCCATAACGTCCTTTAAGGTAAGTTTAGGGGTGTCACTCTCCAACCCACTGGTAGGCCCCCCCCCGGGAGGCGGGCTCCGGGACAGTGCCCTTTAAGTAGGCATACTTATCCAGTCTGTTTTGTTGCGTCACCTTGGGGCCCTTCCCCTCCCCCCCCCCCCCCCGACATTGTGGCCTCAACAGTGGGACCCAGACCGGACGTCACTCTCTCCGTCGCAGGTCTCCACCAGCCCCTTCGCAGGATGTTGACAGGGAGTGGGTGTCACATCAGCAGCAAGATTGTCACCACCATGGAGCTGGGGGCCAGAACACCTCCCTGAGCCCCAAAGAGTCCGGCTGTAGCACCACCAGCCGTCAACCGTGGGACCCAGACCGGGCGTCACTCACCCCGTCGCAGGTCTCCACCAGCCCCTGCGCAGGATGTAGACAGGGAGTGGGTCACACGTCAGCAGCAGGATTGTCACCACCACGGAGCTGGGGGCCAGAACACCTCCCTGAAGCCCCAAAGAGTCCAGCTGTAGCCCCACCAAGCCGTCCCAGGCTCCTGCTCCTTCAGGATCTGCTGCTGCCTGCCGCGGCGCCAACTGGGCGGGGGCGGACCACAAAGGCAAATGCTTGTTTTTAAATGCAGCACTGATGAACGGTTCCACGCTCTTGCCTGGTGCAGGTAGCGGCAGGCTGTGACGTGCGTGCTTAGAAGTAGTGTCTGAGCGCTCTGGAAAGGTCGGGAACACTGGCCCTACTACTCCCCAAGAGTACTGTTCATGAATATTGCGGTCTATTGCGTGTTTCTCAGCATCGCCATGCGACTGGATTTACACATAGACCTTACCCTTAACTAAGGCTCCGTCCAGGTACCTAGGGAGGAACACAGAGAAGAAGTCAGGTGTGCGACCAACTGGTGGCCTAATTTTTAGGTTAAGCCTTTGTAAAGGGGAAAAACATGTGATGGGCATACCAAGAACATAGAGACGCTTGCAACCCACCCATTGTTTGGGTTTCATGCCACTGATTTGTGTTCTTATTTGTGCACCAGCTTGTCAATCTTGTTTGTCCCGCCCATGAGCATAGCCTCTTTACCATCTCTTTTGATTGGCTGGCATGTATGTTTCTATGGCTTTCTTTTCAAGCACTCATTTTTAGGTCGAGGACTGTCTGGTCTGCCGAAGGCAGAACCGGAAGTCGGAGATTTAATGTTTCTGAGAGTGGCTCCTTAGCCCGCCTCTCTTTTTGCCTCTCCTCCATTGGCTGGCTTCCTAAACAGAGGCCAGCCATTGGAGGAGAGAGCCGTCCCTCCAAATAGGCTCCGTCTTTTTCAGATTCGGGGGCGTGTTCCTTGCTGTTCTTTCCACTTTTTAGCCACGCCCTTTTAGAACAGCAGGAACACGCCCCCGAATCTGAAAAAGTTTCGAAGCTTCCATCCGCCATTTTTTTGCTATAGTCTGGCCGTGAGGATCCATCCGTCCAGCGCCGCGTTGTTGTGCTGGTGGCAGCGCTGCCGGGGCAGGCTTCACCGGATGGAGTGAGCAGAAGAGCTTAGGGGTGACTTCAGCAAATAATTCTGGGCTGGATGCTGATTCTGAACCTGCTAGTAAGCGAGGGAAAGACTGGAGACCGGCTCTGTGCACCAGCGGCGGGTTGGTGGACTTGGGGGTTGAGGTCTCTGCTCAGCCTTCTGTTTCTGGCTCCAGGGTGGGCTGTGAGACCAGGCCCTGCCCAGGTCATTATTCTCTCCGCTCCTGTGTGGATTTGTGAAATGTTGTCTGTCCCCTTTGTCTGGTTGTCGCCGCTGCATGTAGAGGTACAAGGCAGCACCGTGGAGAGGCAGTGACAGCACCCCCTGCTGCGGGGTGGCAAGTGAGCCGGCCTGTACGGAAGCCTCTTTATCCTCAGCCCAGGGCTGCCCGCCCGCCCAGCACAGCCTCTGATAACCTGACTCGGACGGCTGCCTCGCTCGAAAGCCAAATACTAATTACTCCAGTTTTGGGGCGTGGAGCTTGGCGGCTCCCTGAGGGGTGTGCCTCTCGTAACATCCCTGTGTCTGTGGCACTCAACTTAACCCCACAGCGTATCGATGACCGAGGGTAAATATAAACGCTTCCGGAGTCTTAATATCTTATCGGGTATATTTGTATAGCACGGCGTTCGCCAGTTATTGGGCTTCTTGGCGCTTTGTGCAGGTTGTATTTTGCAGCTGTGACTCTTTCTAGCACAGATTCTCTGTGTGACGGTTTCTATTCTTGATCCGTGTTTGCGTGGGCGGGAGGATTGGGAGGGATGAGAGGGACACTGTCATGGTGTTGGGTGGTGGCGCTGTCCTGCCCTAACCCGTGTCAGTGTGCGCTGGGTTGTCCGTGCTGCGGCTCCCAGCCGGGTTCTCCCAGCACGTGTCTGCTGCTGAGTCCTCATGCTGGTTGGCTGCTTGGCTGCGCGGTCCTTCCCGGCGTCACTAGGGTGAGGTCCAGCTAGATAGTCCATCCCAGGAGGATGCGCCGCTGGTGGCCTTTTAACCTGCTGTTATCGGGTCCTAGTGCTTGTGTGATAGGTCTTCACAGCGCTTTAGCGAGGGGACAAGGCCGTGGAACGTGTTCAGTTGACACAACATCCCTCTCCCTCACTACCTCACTCTTTCACTACCTCACTCTCTATCTCACTACCTCACTCTCTCTCACTACCTCACTCTCTCTCACTACCTCACTCTCTATTTCAATACCTCACTCTCTCTCTCTATCTCACTACCTCACTCTCTCTCTGCTAATGCAATAGGTATCGCATATGCAAAAAAAAAGCTAATGCCAATAGAAATGACAATGCCAGTTATTTACGGATACAAAAATGATAAAAAAATAATGAGCAATACCAATAGCTCTACCTATAATATTGCCGAGACCATTGCATTGTAAATGCTTGTTATTTTTGGTTAAGTACTCCACGCAAGTTCCTGTCTCCATCGCATGCTTCTCTGCCCCTGCACTCTGTTGCTCACTGTTGCCCTTGTGGTTCTCCTTGCCCCTTGCATGTTGAGATATCTTGTGCCCTCCCTGCTGCTTTCTTGCCTGCGTGCGTGTCCCCTGCCCACTCCATGTTGCTTTCCTTCCCCATAACAACCCTCCATGTTGTCACCCATCCCTCCAGGTTACTATTCTCGCCTTCTCCTGTCATCTGTTGCTGCTTCTCTCCACCCCCCGCATTGCTCTGCCACGTGCCCTCCCCATTGCTTCTCTATATCCGCTCTGTTTTTCTCCCCCACCTTCTGCTATTTCCACTCTTCCCCGGCACCACTTGTGCTTCAAAACACTTTTGTACATTCTTGTCTATTTATTTGTAATCTTACTCATATCGCCAAAGCAAAGCAGCAGCACCATAGGCTTTTTTTTCTTTTCTTTCTTGATGCTGTACAGCATGTCTAAAAGCCATTGACAAAGCCATTCAATCTCAAAGGAGATGCTGATTGGCTTTGCCAGTGCATTTTCCCTTGAGCTGCTAGTTTGGTTGCTGCATCATAGTGGTTGGATAGTGGTGAGTCTGTAGTGAATGTTGGCTCTTGATACTTTCCTGTGGCGCCCCTACTGCTACAGCATGATGTCACAACCAAACTTGCTTTTTTCAATGTAATATGCAACCATTAGCACGACACCCACTGATGTTTTCTTAGGATTACTTGTTAGGACTGTATTTATTATTCATATCCAATAACATTTGTTTGTCACATTCTAACAGTCGCCAAGTATCGTATGTGTATTTAAAAATAGCTAAAATTGTATTACAAATACGCCTCTTCCATTACGGATTCATGTACTTATAAGAGGATTTACAACATTTTATCTGATTCATTTTTCATTAAATGGTATGGGTTTTAAACGCTTCCCTTTTTATTTAACATTCGAACAATGCTTTCAATCTACATACCAGAGTTCTCTGCGTGAGAGGAGAACTCTGTCCGGATGGAGTTCTGTGAATGGCGACTAACCAGAAATGACATGAAGGAACATTAAGTAGGCCATTCCTAAGCCATTCGTTGACCAGCAGTCCTCCTCCTTCCACTACACTTTTTGACATATTCTCCCCAAATACCAAGGATTATGATGGGAGAACCCTCAGTTTATCTCTAAAGTATCCTCAGCTGTGTGGGAGACCAGACAACCATCTGAGTAATGCTATGCGAAACTAAATATGGCAGGACATTGTCATGTGGTGCAGTACAGTTGGTGTTCAGGCCCATAAAGCCACACACATTGAGAGGATCTGTGGCACTTGGCTGGGCTGAAGGGATAGGATGTACTAGGGCCATCTTTCCAGCCCTGTGTGTGAAAGACCAGTATCATGCAGAGAACATTCCTGGACACAACCTGGCCGACCCTGTATGTTCAGCTGGAGTCATATGAGCTGCAGAAAGGGGGTAAGTCTGATAGACATAATACTTAATTGGGTATGTTTTGTGAGAGTTGTCCTGTCGTCTCATTTTATTCATTTATTTATTTTGGTTTTACACTCGTGTTGTAGCTTGTCCTGATTGAATATCTTTTTTGTTCTATATACCACATGAACATTGTAAAGAGAAAACAGCTGTGTTTGAAAGAAATGTGAATGCCCCTATTGGCATAAGGCCCTAGTAGAAAGATAAGTTACTTCATATTATGAAATATACTTCACTGTTAGGATATAGTATTTTTACATCATGTCAGATACAGATCTGGGACCATTTTAGCACTTTATTTTTTAATTTAAACAAATATCGCAGGAGTCATAGGAGTACAGATGATGAGGGCATGTGCTAGTCTACACCAAATGGCACTTTATCTTACAATTATAATGACAATAGCGATGGAACAATAAGTAAAGAAACAATGGACAGCAAGAGTAAGTGCATGCCTCTCACTTACCGTGCTTCACTTTTGACTCATCCTCCCCTTCAGGCGTCCGATTCATACAGGTCATTCATATCTAAATCTGAGGTCAGACCTGCATTGCACTGTTCTCGCCATTCACTGAGGCCCTCCTGTAGTTTGTCATCCATACGGCCTGGTTTCATGTGCACTTCTTCTGCCAATGTCCATTCACGTACGTCCCTGTGCCATGTCTTTATATCCGGGACTCAGTTCCTTCCAAGATATAGCCACCCTGCGCCTAGCTAGCACCAGCAGGAATTGTAACCGCTTGTATGTCATTTTGCGCTTCTTGGGCTTCTTGATGTGGCCCAACACGCATTGTAATGGTACTTCCTCGATATGAAAGCCAGTGCTCTCCCTTATCATCCCCATCACCTGAGCCCAGAACCGCCTCACCCTGGAACATCTCCATGCTAAGTGTAGAAAATTCTCCCCTACCTCATCACATCTATGACCTGCATTGGCGCGGGCCGGAGTAATGTGGTGTCATTTTATCTGTGTGATGTAGGTGCGGTGCAAGAGATCGGAATGTACCAATTTAAAATGCGCATTACAGGACACTGTGTGGGTAAGCACACTTGCAGTTGACCACAGCTTGACACTCAGGGACTTGGCTAGGTCTGCTTCCCAGGCCGCTTTCACCCTAGGAAAAGCAACGGTTGAGTCCATCCTCATCGCTTTGTATAAGACTGAAATCAGGTTGCACTCCAAGCCACAGGTGACCAAAATATCTACGTGTGAGTTGTCCACGGTATATTGGGGTATGTGGTCCAGGTTGCTTTGTCGATTTCAATCGGGCCAATGTAATGTAGGTAATGACCCTGACCCAATGCGCAGTCCCCACATGCCTGCTCATATGTAATCCGCATTTCCCTTGGGTAGAGATCAGCTAACACTTCGCAGCCCCCTTCCCTCCATGCCTGAAATGACATGTGAGCTCATTTCCCACAATGGAGTGAGTATGCATATAGGAAGCTCCCTATGAAACGGGGCACGTCGCAGGATTATCTCCACATATTGCTGCCAGGTACTCGCATTATGACAGACTACACAGGGCATAGCATCCGAGACACCCCTACCCTGCATCAGTGCCACAGGGAGTTTATCCGGTTGAACTCGTCCCGCCAGCAGTCGTTTCTCCCAATTGTCCCCGTCATCTAGCCAATGGGACGCGTGCTGTAAGTGCGCAGCAATAATAGTACAAGTCCAGACAAGGTGCCTCCAGACCCCCCCTCCTCGTAATGACGGGTCAGTGCACCCAAGGCCACCCTGCTACGATGTCCCGTCCACAGCGACGCCACAAGCACAGAGTTCAGTTGCTTGAAGATCCTTCTGGGAACCAGGCACAGTGAATTTTGCATTGCACGCAGTACCACCATTTTGGACACCGCGAGTCTGCCCATTAATTAAAGTGGCAACGAATTCCGCAAGTTCACCGAACGCCGCAGTGCATCCACAACCCTGTCCACTTTAAGGCAGATCAACTGGGTATCTTCAAGTGCCACCTGCACACCCAAGTATCATTAAGCGCCACCTGCATGCCCAAGTATCTAAAATGGGCCTGTTCCCAGCATAGCCAGAGATCAGCGAGACTCTCCAGAAGCAGGGCGGCCATGCGCGCCAATGGGATGGTCAAGGAATTGTGCTGATTAAGGTGCAGACCGGAATAGTCTCCAAAATCCTCCAGGAGCTGCAGCTGGCTGGGCAACGCCATGCGAGGTGAGGCTATATATAACAAGCATTAGCATAGCCAATAGATCTCGCCTTGGGGACCTTATAAGTGTTTAATTATGCAGCACATTATAAACAGGCTATGAACCAAGGGTCGGACAAAGATGCTAGATGCTGGACAGCCCAAAACAAATAAAGCCAGCAAACAGAAAGCAAGCAACTGTGAATTACAAAACATGAAGCCAACTGTAAGTAATGGGCAGAATGCATTCCCAAGGAGGTTTTTAGAATTAACCCAAGAAGTCCTTTTCAAAGCAGAGAGCACACGCCCCACCTAAAAAGAGGTATAGTTGTTAGAAAAGCATGTTCCCAAAGCTGTTAACAAGGTATGTGGTACTAGGCAAATAAAGCAAGTCAAGACAGCAGACAACACCTTTGAAACCACAGTACCACGGGGTTATGTACCCACTGGTAGACTGTTCTACCCATTCTTAGGAAATGGTTTTAGCATGCTATTGTAACTCAGGATGTTTGTAAGTTAATCTTAAATATTTAGGTACATCAAAGAACTGGAGATGGGGAGAAGGCTGATGAGCAAAAGTGGATTAAGTAACTTGCCCAGGATCACTAATTGTTTTCGAGAGGGAACTTGGGATTACAACTCTGGTATCCATGTTTCACAGTAAACAACTTAATCTCTGAAGCGCAACTCCTCCCACACGGGCAATGGTTTCCGAGACTTTCTTTATTGTTAAGCCTTGGATGGTCCTGGTCAAGGAAGACAAAATAAAACAAGCATTGGCATAGCCAATAGGTCTCGCCTTTGGGACCTTATAAGTGTTTAGCCATGCAACAGTTGCATAACTAAATACTTATAAGGTCCCAAAAGCGAGACCTATTTGCTATGCCAAGCGGCCGTGCGGCTGTAAAAGTGATCGCGATCAAACATCAAAGCGGCCATGTGGCCGCGAAAGTGAAAGTAATCGCGGTAAAAGCGCCGCCCGCGCCCATGCACTGTAGCTCTAGGCTGGCCTGGTAGCACTTTATGGAGCCCTCTCAATAAGTCTCGCCGAACCAGCGCATGCGCTGGGTCAGGCGAGACCTAAACATTAACTGAACGTGCTCAAAGTTATATTTGGCGAATGGTCGGAGAGCGGCGGGGGAGAGGAGGTAGGTGGTGGACAAAAATACTACATTTCTCAGGCATAAATTCAGAGACTGCACATATGTCTAACAAAGAACCTGCTTTTCACAGAGAAGTGATGTTTTTAAGCGAAAGGCATAAAAGTGGGGTTAACATTAACAAATTGAAAACATGGACAGAAATCAAATGATATAAATGCACAGGAGGTTCAGCACTATGTACTATGGTTAGATCTCCAAGTACCTAAATACTTTTGTATCGTTAACAGTTAAAGAGTAAAATTCTGATCAAGCACACGACACATTAAACATATAAGTTTTTTTCTTTTTCTTCTTTATTGATTTTGTATGAAGATTTCTTCCATGTCATATTTCACATTTTCATAGCCAACGCGTTTTTGTCTCCCATGAGACTTCTTCAGGGTTATCAAAAGAGCATACACGAAAGAGTTTTTAGAATTCAATCTTAGCATTTCTAAGCATTTTTTTTAAAAACATATTTTGATTCCTTCACATACAAATCTTTGCTTATGAAAGTATATCAGCGCTATATAATTCTTCACTGACCATATCATTCATAAAGCATTTTGCATACACAGACAAAGGACCTGGTCTATAGAAACATTAGACAGCATCAGTATTATTATTTTTTAGTATTCAGCTGTTGTCTGAATTGATAATTTTCTCAGTACATATCATGTCTTCCTTAACATCTAAGTTTCTTAACTTGCAAGTATATAACATCCTATTTACCTAAAGACCACATAGTGGTCAAGTGCTTTAGGGTTACAAAAAAGCTTCACTTAAAAATATACAATACATAGTTTTATTGTAATGCAAATTCACATCCTCATTGTCAATATTCTATGCTCAATTTATATCTTGATTAACAATCCTGAGTAGACCTTTGCATCACTATTGCATAATATTCTTTAAAATCATATTTGCTTAGCATACCTCAATGATATGGTGAATCTAATTCCTTTTTATCGTGTCGTTCTTTAGGGTATGGTTTCCAAAATTCAAGTATTATCTAAATAATAAAATAATCTGTAATGAGTATATCTATAGAGTCTTTCAATATTCAAGTCATATTTAATGATACACTGAAATTATTTAGAAAATAAAAACATACCACATAGTCATGTGGTTCTACTATTTAGAAAATATAAAAACATCAATTCTGTCTAAAAAGCTATAATACATAGCCTATTATGATAAGCGATGCCGTCATCACATTGTGGACTCATGATATTGTCAGACTGTTTCTAGCGAAATGACAATGAGATAGACACGTTACACAATTGTCATGGAGACATCTCTCCTTAATCACACTAGTTTATAAAATGAACAAGAAAGGGGGGACATTTTTCATTTCCTCACTCCATACGAAAAATATTCGCATGCGCTAGACAATACCATCATTTTTTTCATGTATTCAAAAATAGAGTATAGGGGCGTGTTACGGGGAGTCATGAGCGCACGAACAAACATAGAAAGCGTGCCTCTAGTGTCTACACCCCGCCCAACATCGTACCGGTTTAAAGTACTCACAGTATTAGTCGCATTTATTTAAAAACAACAGAAACCGTATATGTATAAGCGGTTCTAATATTTAAAGCCTACAATTATATTGAGTCCATGTTTACATTTAAATTAAACAACCAAATATTCAGAAATGGACTGCGGCTGCATACAATGGGACATAAAGATCGTTTCTCATCCGTTTACATCCCACCCCATCCATATTTGTATAAGACACTTGTAGGATCGGTTGGATCTATTTTAAGGGACAGACACCGCATATATACGTTCGAACAAGTGCAGAAGAGCGTCTCCTCTTTTTGACCTGCAACTATACCAAGCCTATATAACATTACAGTTTAAATAAAGAAACTCTATCTAATTAACTTACTTGCGACGATCTAGTAACCACCGACTTCGGACATGATTTCAGCGAAGCCGTGTACATGTTAGCTACGGCTTTTTAAACCCCGCGCCAGGTGATATCGTAGTCACATGACCTATGTCTCTTTCAGAATGTTTGTTAAAGGTGTTGTTACAAATCCGTCGGCCATCTTGGAAAGGTTAAAAGCACATAAGATTAAACACGATCATTTAGAGTTTATCGGTGAAAACTAAACGCAATATTCTAGGCAGTGATTCAATTCAAGAGACCTTTTCCCATTATTAGAATTAGATGTTTAATTTCCTAAAATGTGTTAAGTAACAATATGGGCCCAACAGCTAAATTCCATTCATGTCACGTGTATCGAGTGACATCCGATTCATATTGGCAACGCTGTCAGAACTACTGGCGCGGCCATCTTTGGATGGTGAAAAATGGTTTGATATCATTAAAACGGACATTTGTAGTTAGTTGATAAAGGCCTGTCCCTTTATTGAAAACAACATGTCTGATGTGCAGTAGTGGATTATGCATGTGTACTGAAACAAATATATTGAGCAATATATATATAAAAGACAACGTATATACGAAAGTACACATTAGGTGTCTTTAAAAGGTCAACGTGTCCATATGGCAAGAAAGAAATTATTCACAATAATGTCATATTAGTTCATTTTCATAACATTGTTTTTTATAACACATTCAAGTTGGAAGAATGTGGCAATAGATAATTCTGGCATGTGAGGGTCACTCTCTTTAGCAATTAGATTATAGGAAGTGATGCATCTCATCATAGATGTTAAGACCAAACTGCACAGTTCTAAGACGGCATATCCATGACGCCTCCCGTTGTCGCAAAATCAATTGTCTATTACCTCCACGTTCTGGCATCTTCACGTGATCAATACCAATGAATTTGAAATTTTTGTCATTGGGATGTTCACATTGAACATGTATTGAAACTGGATATTTATCATTGCCATTTTTTATGGCTCTTGCATGTTCTTGTATACGCAGTTTCAAACTGCGTATACTGCTTCCAATGTATTTTTTCTGACAGGCACATATAATCATATATACCGTGTAATCGGTATTGCAATTAATAAAACAATTTATTGCATATTCCCGTGAATTGTTGCTGAAATTCCTATTCCTATTCATGCCAAATTGGCATACGCAACAATTGCCACAAATATGGAAACCCAGTGGTTTGTCTGGTAACCATGTGTGTATAGGTGTCTTTGAGTCCCTGATGTAACTCGGACTCAAGATTTCTTTTAGGGTTTTGCCTCTACGATAGACAACTTTTGGTCGCTTAGACATATATGTGCCTATTTGATCATCTTTAGAGAGAAGATGCCAATTTTTCTTTAAGATGTTATATACAAGATGACTTTGAGCGTTGTATTCCGTAATGAAAAGTATCCCTGATTCATTACTTTCTTTGGTTATTTCATGTGTGCCTTTCGCAACCAAAAGTTCTTTCCTCTTAAGGGCCATAGCCCTTCTTTCAGCCTTATTTAAACATGCCTGGTTATAGCCTCTCTGTCTAAATCTGTTCTTAATTTTGTTGATGTTGCTTCTAAAGTCAGTTTCACAACTGCAATTGCGTCTTGCGCGAACCATTTCACCATAGGGAATAGCTTCTATGGTGGATCGTGGATGCGCGCTAGTTGCGTGTAGGTAGCTGTTGCAGGCAGTTTTTTTCCTAAAAATGTCGCTATGTATATTTCCATCTATGACAAATCGCTTTAGATCTAAAAACTCTATATTTGTTTCAGAGTGCTGGATGGTGAGCTTTACATTGAAGCTGTTTGCATTAAGGTAAATGTGATATCCCTCTAGCTGTTCAATAGTGCCATGCCATATCATAATGATATCATCGATATAGCGAGCGTAGAAGATTACATTATTTACCCATGTTTGGGCGCCCGGGCCCCAGATATGCTCCCCCTCGTACAGCCCCATAAAGAGGTTGGCATAAGAGGGAGCAAATCTGGAGCCCATCGCAGTCCCACGTCGCTGTAAGAACCACTCTCCATTATGTAGGAAAGCATTGTGTGTTAATATCATCTCTGCCATGCTCAAAAGCATGTCTGTGTGTTCTAGATGCTGTGCGCCTCTCCTGAAGAGAAAGTGTTTAAGGGCTCTCATTCCTTCCTCAATACGAATACAAGTGTAAAGACTTTCTACATCCATTGTAACAAAATGTAGGTTGTCTTGATCCCATTTAAAGTCTTCAAGTTTGCACAGAAGGTCAGAACTGTCCCTAAGATAGGAGGGGAGGTTCTTCACAATGGGTTGAAGAAAATTATCTACATACTTGGCCATATTTTCTGTTGGTCCTCCATTGCCAGAAATAATGGGGCGCCCCGGTGGAAAGGGGCCCCCTTTATGGATTTTCGGTAGGGCGTAAATACAGGGTGACCGAGAGTGGTGTGCCTGTAAAAATTTGTATTCATGATCCGTTAGTAGATTGGATTCATGCCAATCCCATAAATGTGCATTGATATTTCCTTCTATCTTAGGCATGGGATTCGTTTTCAGTTTGTCATAACAGTCGATATCATGGAGTTGTCTTTCTATTTCCTGGAGGTAGTCAGTTCGATTCATGAGGACGATATTTCCACCTTTGTCCGCCTCTTTTATGACCAACTCATTGTCATTTTTTAGGGATAGTAATAACTCATTCTCAGCCTTGCTGAGATTTTTTGGAAAAGCGCATCTGTGTTTGTTGTAGTATGAATCCTCTAATGCATAAAGATCTTTTGTTACATATTTATAAAATTCATCTATGGCTAGATTCCTCATTTGTGGTGGCATAAATTTGGAGCTACAGCGTAAGCCGCTATCAATTGTGTAGTCCTGTGTAATATTTAGATGGTGAGCCATCTGTCTCACATCACCAATAGAAACCAAATAGAAAGACAACTCCATGATATCAACTGTTATGACAAACTGAAAACTAATCCCATGCCTAAGATAGAAGGAAATATCAATGCACATTTATGGGATTGGCATGAATCCAATCTACTAACGGATCATGAATACAAATTTTTACAGGCACACCACTCTCGGTCACCCTGTATTTACGCCCTACCGAAAATCCATAAAGGGGGCCCCTTTCCACCGGGGCGCCCCATTATTTCTGGCAATGGAGGACCAACAGAAAATATGGCCAAGTATGTAGATAATTTTCTTCAACCCATTGTGAAGAACCTCCCCTCCTATCTTAGGGACAGTTCTGACCTTCTGTGCAAACTTGAAGACTTTAAATGGGATCAAGACAACCTACATTTTGTTACAATGGATGTAGAAAGTCTTTACACTTGTATTCGTATTGAGGAAGGAATGAGAGCCCTTAAACACTTTCTCTTCAGGAGAGGCGCACAGCATCTAGAACACACAGACATGCTTTTGAGCATGGCAGAGATGATATTAACACACAATGCTTTCCTACATAATGGAGAGTGGTTCTTACAGCGACGTGGGACTGCGATGGGCTCCAGATTTGCTCCCTCTTATGCCAACCTCTTTATGGGGCTGTACGAGGGGGAGCATGTCTGGGGCCCGGGCGCCCAAACATGGGTAAATAATGTAATCTTCTACGCTCGCTATATCGATGATATCATTATGATATGGCATGGCACTATTGAACAGCTAGAGGGATATCACATTTACCTTAATGCAAACAGCTTCAATGTAAAGCTCACCATCCAGCACTCTGAAACAAATATAGAGTTTTTAGATCTAAAGCTATTTGTCATAGATGGAAATATACATAGCGACATTTTTAGGAAAAAAACTGCCTGCAACAGCTACCTACACGCAACTAGCGCGCATCCACGATCCACCATAGAAGCTATTCCCTATGGTGAAATGGTTCGCGCAAGACGCAATTGCAGTTGTGAAACTGACTTTAGAAGCAACATCAACAAAATTAAGAACAGATTTAGACAGAGAGGCTATAACCAGGCATGTTTAAATAAGGCTGAAAGAAGGGCTATGGCCCTTAAGAGGAAAGAACTTTTGGTTGCGAAAGGCACACATGAAATAACCAAAGAAAGTAATGAATCAGGGATACTTTTCATTACGGAATACAACGCTCAAAGTCATCTTGTATATAACATCTTAAAGAAAAATTGGCATCTTCTCTCTAAAGATGATCAAATAGGCACATATATGTCTAAGCGACCAAAAGTTGTCTATCGTAGAGGCAAAACCCTAAAAGAAATCTTGAGTCCGAGTTACATCAGGGACTCAAAGATACCTATACACACATGGTTACCAGACAAACCACTGGGTTTCCATATTTGTGGCAATTGTTGCGTATGCCAATTTGGCATGAATAGGAATAGGAATTTCAGCAACAATTCACGGGAATATGCAATAAATTGTTTTATTAATTGCAATACCGATTACACGGTATATATGATTATATGTGCCTGTCAGAAAAAATACATTGGAAGCAGTATACGCAGTTTGAAACTGCGTATACAAGAACATGCAAGAGCCATAAAAAATGGCAATGATAAATATCCAGTTTCAATACATGTTCAATGTGAACATCCCAATGACAAAAATTTCAAATTCATTGGTATTGATCACGTGAAGATGCCAGAACGTGGAGGTAATAGACAATTGATTTTGCGACAACGGGAGGCGTCATGGATATGCCGTCTTAGAACTGTGCAGTTTGGTCTTAACATCTATGATGAGATGCATCACTTCCTATAATCTAATTGCTAAAGAGAGTGACCCTCACATGTCAGAATTATCTATTGCCACATTCTTCCAACTTGAATGTGTTATAAAAAACAATGTTATGAAAATGAACTAATATGACATTATTGTGAATAATTTCTTTCTTGCCATATGGACACGTTGACCTTTTAAAGACACCTCATGTGTACTTTCGTATATACGTTGTCTTTTATATATATATTGCTCAATATATTTGTTTCAGTACACATGCATAATCCACTACTGCACACCAGACATGTTGTTTTCAATAAAGGGACTGGCCTTTATCAACTAACTACAAATGTCCGTTTTAATGATATCAAACCATTTTTCACCATCCAAAGATGGCCGCGCCAGTAGTTCTGACAGCGTTGCCAATATGAATCGGATGTCACTCGATACACGTGACATGAATGGAATTTAGCTGTTGGGCCCATATTGTTACTTAACACATTTTAGGAAATTAAACATCTAATTCTAATAATGGGAAAAGGTCTCTTGAATTGAATCACTGCCTAGAATATTGCGTTTAGTTTTCACCGATAAACTCTAAATGATCGTGTTTACATCTTATGTGCTTTTAACCTTTCCAAGATGGCCGACGGATTTGTAACCACACCTTTAACAAACATTCTGAAAGAGACATAGGTCATGTGACTACGATATCACCTGGCGCGGGGTTTAAAAAGCCGTAGCTAACATGTACACGGCTTCGCTGAAATCATGTCCGAAGTCGGTGGTTACTAGATCGTCGCAAGTAAGTTAATTAGATAGAGTTTCTTTATTTAAACTGTAATGTTATATAGGCTTGGTATAGTTGCAGGTCAAAAAGAGGAGACGCTCTTCTGCACTTGTTCGAACGTATATATGCGGTGTCTGTCCCTTAAAATAGATCCAACCGATCCTACAAGTGTCTTATACAAATATGGATGGGGTGGGATGTAAACGGATGAGAAACGATCTTTATGTCCCATTGTATGCAGCCGCAGTCCATTTCTAAATATTTGGTTGTTTAATTTAAATGTAAACATGGATTCAATATAATTGTAGGCTTTAAATATTTTAACCGCTTATACATATACGGTTTCTGTTGTTTTTAAATAAATGCGACTAATACTGTGAGTACTTTAAACCGGTACGATGTTGGGCGGGGTGTAGACACTAGAGGCACGCTTTCTATGTTTGTTCGTGCGCTCATGACTCCCCGTAACACGCCCCTATACTCTATTTTTGAATACATGAAAAAAATGATGGTATTGTCTAGCGCATGCGAATATTTTTCGTATGGAGTGAGGAAATGAAAAATGTCCCCCCTTTCTTGTTCATTTTATAAACTAGTGTGATTAAGGAGAGATGTCTCCATGACAATTGTGCAACGTGTCTATCTCATTGTCATTTCGCTAGAAACAGTGTGACAATATCATGAGTCCACAATGTGATGACGGCATCGCTTATCATAATAGGCTATGTATTATAGCTTTTTAGACAGAATTGATGTTTTTATATTTTCTAAATAGTAGAACCACATGACTATGTGGTATGTTTTTATTTTCTAAATGAATTCAGTGTATCATTAAATATGACTTGAATATTGAAAGACTCTATAGATATACTCATTACAGATTATTTTATTATTTAGATAATACTTGAATTTTGGAAACCATACCCTAAAGAACGACACGATAAAAAGGAATTAGATTCACCATATCATTGAGGTATGCTAAGCAAATATGATTTTAAAGAATATTATGCAATAGTGATGCAAAGGTCTACTCATGATTGTTAATCAAGATATAAATTGAGCATAGAATATTGACAATGAGGATGTGAATTTGCATTACAATAAAACTATGTATTGTATATTTTTAAGTGAAGCTTTTTTGTAACCCTAAAGCACTTGACCACTATGTGGTCTTTAGGTAAATAGGATGTTATATACTTGCAAGTTAAGAAACTTAGATGTTAAGGAAGACATGATATGTACTGAGAAAATTATCAATTCAGACAACAGCTGAATACTAAAAAATAATAATACTGATGCGGTCTAATGTTTCTATAGACCAGGTCCTTTGTGTATGCAAAATGCTTTATGAATGATATGGTCAGTGAAGAATTATATAGCGCTGATATACTTTCATAAGCAAAGATTTGTATGTGAAGGAATCAAAATATGTTTTTAAAAAAAATGCTTAGAAATGCTAAGATTGAATTCTAAAAACTCTTTCGTGTATGCTCTTTTGATAGCCCTGAAGAAGTCTCATGGGAGACGAAACGCGTTGGCTATGAAAATGTGAAATATGACATGGAAGAAATCTTCATACAAAATCAATAAAGAAGAAAAAGAAAAAAACTTATATGTTTAATGTGTCGTGTGCTTTATCAGAATTTTACTCGTTAACTGTTAACGATACAAAAGTATTTAGGTACTTGGAGATCTAACCATAGTACATAGTGCTGAACCTCCTGTGCATTTATATGTTGTTGTAGGACTTTGTCCCACATTATTGAGAGTAAAGAGGGTAGTACTCTCTGGTTTCGTGCACTATTTGAATTGTTTACGTTAACCACTAATATTTGTTTGGTGCGGTCCTAATCAGCCTCCACCCTCTCCCCCTGTATATATAGAAATCAAATGATGAATGTTGTAGAAAAGTGTAGATGTTGGCGGTGTATGTACAACTTTTTGGATATGATGAAGCGCATCTTGGTAAATGAAAACATTTCCGCGATTGGGGGCGGGCATTGCTGGACAGCAATCACACTGTGAGACACGTGTGAAGTACCAGGGATGCTCATAGTAATGTCTATTACATGCAGCACTGAGATCAACGTACAAGTGTGGCACTCATAAAAAGTGAAAGAGACGGAGAAGGGTTTTATCGAGGGTCTTGTTTCACTGTTAGCAGTGCTTAATGATCACAAGTATGGTGAGTCCAAAGGAGAGGGATTTATTTGTCTGCCTTGTAAATAATAAAAAGTGCACATCTATTAATCAGACATGGCACAGTTCAATTGCCACAATTTTTTTTAAGGGGTTTGTTAAGGGGTAAGACTGGGTTAAGAAATGAGTTAACTAAAGATAACAAGGCAAAAACTGAAGAAAACATGCCCGCAGCTGATGCGCCGTTACCGTAAGCAGGGCAGGACTGCACTATCTTCACGCCGAGATCCAAGACTGCTGTGACTTTTTAGAGAGGGAGACCAATGCCGATATGTGCGTTTTTGGCACTATCAGTACCAACACACTTGCAGTATGAATCTAAACTGGCCAATTCAGGCAGGGACTATGTCTGTCATGAGAAAAGCAGCCGTTACTATGAGGAAGGTTGAGGGGGAAATAAACACTATTTGTGCCGTTAGCCAAGACACAGAAATCCAGGAGACGCTTTGTGTGTTTGGCGAGTAAGCGATAAAGACCGGGTACAGCAGCACGGCTATTGTTTCAATATACTAACAGGAGGTTGGGAGAGCTAAAACGGAAAATAAAGCAACTCGTAAAGCAGCGCGTGCACACATTCCCACAAAGTTTATTGTGAATTAATTAAAAACTTCCCTGTAAAGCTTCCAGTATATAAAGAGACCCAGCGAACCCTTCACTCTTACCTCTGAACTTCCTAAAACAACAAGCGGGTGCAGTGCTGATAAAAGAAAGGTGCGGCCACCATGCTGAAAGATGAAGCTTGGGGGCTGTGCGCCTTTCTTTCACCAACACGGCTGCCGCGCTTCATGAAACTTGAATTTAATAAGCGCTTAATCGATATGCAAAGTGAACGTGAGCTGGGCGTGGATGCTTAAAATACCTACTCCCTATGCATCTGCTCTTATCATTATGATAACCAAGTTCACGCATTTGTAGCCTTGACTGTTTTGTTTTATTGCTAGTTTAGTGTCTGCTAGTCCCATTATTGTTTTCAAAATAAAAAATAAGATTGATGATCAGATACTTTAAAAACCCAGGTATCAAAGCATATTTTAGAGAGGGGCTTCGCGCTGGGACTATGAAGACAGAGGCCGCGCCAATTAGCAGCATCAACTTTCGTTGGAAGCAACAGAGGAGAGAAGTGGCCTTCAGCTGTTGGCTGTTTATGTCCAGCCTCGAGCGAGCTGCAATAGGAAATAGCTCGCTTGCTATTTCATAATTAAAACACTGGTACCCTGGATGAATCATCTCTGAAACTCGAGAACAGGCATACTATTTACTGCTTTAGCTAAAACTTAAATTAGTACTTACAAATAGCCTGAGGGTGTTAGGATGATAGAAAATCAGTGTTACAAATTTTCTTGCGGTTTTCATTTTCATAACTTAACTTCTTGTGTTTATTTTAATCACAGTTAATTTTATTTGCATCGTGTCATGATCACTTGTATGCAATACATCCACTATGAGTTGAGATGACAGCAAAACAGTTACATGGCTGCCAGCTTCTTACGTAATCATTTAGCAGAATAATATACTGCTGCTCCAGTCTGCCTGTCGAACACTAGCAAATCCAGCTATTCGTGGAACCATCTTGAGTACTCTTCTATCACTCTTAACAGTGTATTAGAAAAATATAGAATTTTAAAACCATAATTTCTTTGGTATTGTGTGTGCACAGATTCAGCACTAAGTGTTGAAGTGCTACTCCTTGTAGGTGTGCTGCCAAATCTAAATATTGTCAAATCTCCAGCATTTTGTTTTTTGCTATACTCCAGGTTCTCTCAGGTAACGAGAAATTATAACTCCAAACTTGATACCCATGATGTAGAAGGTCATAACCTTAGTTCTTTGCCTAGAGCGTACACTACTCCTAAGTACTTTAGAACTCATCCATAAAACAGAATATTTTTACTATGTTACTTTCTAACAATATCCAATAACCCACGTGACTTTGGAAAGGTGGTTGCCGTTTTTATATATCTTTGTAATGTGCTTGAATTTCAAAGACACTTTGGAAACGTTGTGAGTGCTGGGATGTGCCTGGAAAGCCTGTCTCTTTTGTAGCACTTGTTTCTTATGAGTGCCATGCCCTATTGAATCCCCATTTTTTGATTTGTCATTCACAGAGATTAGTACGAGGAAATCCTACTTTCATTAGTTCCAGACAAATAATTATACTGATAGTATTTTGACAGCGAACCTGAAGTAAAGATGCTGTTTTTGTACTGATGAGTCTTTTGTTGGCATTTTTATTAGTTAATGCTGGTTGTTTTTAAGAAGGGCGTATGTCCTGTCATTGAGGGACTATAGTAACAGATGCCTTTTCGTAGTGCTGAGAAAACGTTTGTATTAGTGGTTTAAGTACTAAAATTGTTTTCCTCCAAAATTTAGTTCTACCCGACAAAAAGGTGGGTCAGAACCTTCTATGACTTGTTTTGTGAGTTTTCTTGTTTTTTAAATCAAGTTTGACTATTTATTTTAGAAAGTGTTAAAGGTTGACTGTTTACTCTGAACTATACAGTAACAGTTTTTTCCGATTTTAAAATGGTTTGAATATTGAAGTTTTGAAAATTAGTTTAAAAACCTTGTAGGATTCTTAAGTATGTTAAAATTGATGTTCAAACACTTCAAAAGTTTTAATTTGGAATTTATTTTTAGAAGATGAAATGGAGAAGAATGACTTATTTGAAAGTCTTAGTAACATTAGAATGGATAGTTAAAAATTGGTAAAAGATTTTAGGAGTTTGAAGAAAGTTAGAAGTTGAGTTTGAAAAAAATGGTGATGTTGGCTTTGCATTTCTAAGCACCTTAAATTACCCTTAAAGGAAATGAAATCAGTTGAAATATATTTTGATATGATTGGACTTTTTAGTTAAAAAATACAAAACAATTTCAGAATATTTAAACCTGCTGCAATTTTTCTCATGGCATATTGCTCGAGTCCCTCATTTAACAGATCCGCAAAGAACATAATGTGAACTGAGACCAGACAACAAGCAGTTGAAACAACATGTGAATATATATTAAGGAATTGCACTTTCCTTATGGTTATTTGCCTGCATGTGCCAGAGGCACATTTGTGCGTGCTTGATATGACTAAAAAATGCAGAATCACTGCATACGGATTGTTATGCCTATTTCAAAATGTAAATTGAATGATAATACATATTTTAAAAATTGCAACAGAAGAAATGATCAAAACCTTTGGAAATGTCAGTCGTGCATGTCATATATTTTTTGAAGATTTTTAATAATTTAACATTAAATAAAACCTGCAATTTAAGGTTTTAAACAATCTGTTCTTGAATACTTGAAGGCTTTTTTTAAAAGAAAAACAATGGCAGTTCATTGTAAGATAGCTATAAGTATTTTGTCAGTTTCTTTCTTTTCTGTTTACATCAGATTTTTTAAATGTAATTCATAAAAACTAGGAATGTTTAACGGGTGATTCAGAATGTGATGTCGTCTTAAAGATTTTTAGAACTTTCTAAAATGCTGACATTCGTTTATAAAAGTACTATTTATTTTAACAAATTATTTGTTTATAAGAGTTCTAAACAAGATTACACAGCATAAGTAATTGCAACACTTTAACAAATCATGTTAGTATCTCTGGAGAAACCAGTACAAACCCTTTTAAAAATTCAATTGGGTTATTCAAACTTGTCAAAAGTTGTAGTTTTATGTTTTTTGCTGTAAAATCTGACTGTTCTTGCTTAAGGCTGCAAATGGTTGATGCTATATTTAGGTGAATAGATTCATTTTTTATGTCTCAACTACCAGGCAATGCAAGCTGTGCGTTTTCAAAAGATCTATTGTGGGCATTACAAACTTACAGTGTACTTACAGCCTTCCTTTGCTTAGCATCAGCTGGCTTTATTGTCACTCGTTTACATGCTTCTTTTTTTAAATCGCTTTCGTTTCTCTTCTTGCGTTTGAGCTCCCCATGGAGCATTGCCTCTTTGCCATCCTTTTGATTGACTGACTTGTATTCATTTGTTGTTCACTTTCAGGAAACTACTTTTTTGTTTTTAGTTAAGCAGTCAGTGAGTGTGCATATAATTTCCAGTTCTTGAGAAATCTACTCACCTGCTCAATCAGATGTTATCAAGGCAAGCTATTTTTAGTAAGTCAGATGTTCATCAAGGTGAGCTAATTTTAGGGACTAGTGGCTCCCTGGGTAGAGACTCTAGCTGACAAAGAAAGGTGTTCTTATAATTAAGAGAGTGAAAGAACAATAAAGATACCTTTAAATCTTATTACATTTGTTGTATGTTCAAAGACAGAGGTCAGATGTCCGCGTATGTCTTCTTACAGGTTGTTTCTTATTTTATCCTGGAGATCTTGTTTACAAAAAGTAAAGTGAACTATCTGACAAACGTGCTGTGAGCACTGAAAGGCTATAGGATGTCAGTTTTCTTTCTAAAACATATAAATATCTTGTAAATGAACTGTACAAATATTTCAAACTATATTTCGGCAGTTGGGAAAGAACTTTAAAAAAAAATTTGATGTGTGATGGAAAAAAATATTTTAATAGGATAAAAACAAAGCAGAACAATTTACTTGATGATGTGCAAAGGATAATAATTTGCTGAAACCCACTTCCCCATCCTCGTTTTGATACTATGTTATGTTATGTTAATTTATTTCTTCTATAGTGCACGGCTACTCCCAGGAGCGTCCCGGCGCTTTGCTGAAGAACATTGGCAGACAAAAACAAAACATAGCGACTGCAAAAAAGAGACAGATAATAATAATAATAATAATACAGAATTTTATAAAGCGCGAAACAGCTACCTCACAAGGAGGTGTCCCGGCGCTGCAGAACAAGATATAAATGTTGACCAAGAGAGCTAGAGGTGTAAGCGCCTAGCGTGGTTGAGCGAAAAGCCAGGTTTTCAGCATGCGCTTAAAGCAGGCTTCAGAAGGGGCCTGTTGAAGAGCAGGGGGCAGGCTGTTCCAGAGTGACGCCACATTTGCCGAAAAAGTCCGTCCTCCCAGCCGTGCTCTTTTTGCTCTAGGAACTGCAATCAGAACCCGGTTGTTGGAACGGAGAGAGCGGGTTTGTGTGTATCTAGGCAATCGGGCTTTCAGATAGTTTGGACAAGTGCCATATAGAGATCTGAAAGCCAATGTCAGTGCCTTAAATTTTATTCTATTTGCTACTGGTAGCCAGTGAAGTGAGAGAAGATGTGGAGAGACCGAATGCTTGAAAGGAATCCGCATTAATAGTCTCGCAGCCGCATTTTGGACCAGTTGCAATCGATGTATAAGGTATTTTGGTAGGCCTAGATAAAGGCTGTTAGCGTAATCCAGCCTGGATGTTACCATGGCATGGATCACTGTTTTTCGGCAAGTTACTGGCAAGAGTCGCAGAATCTTACGTAGATTTCTTAGCTTGCACAGACAGCAACCGACTTTTTGCTGGACGTGTGATACAAAAGACAGACTGTCATCCCACCGCACTCCCAGGTTTTTTGCCGAGTGGCTGGGCGAGGGAGGTTGTCCCATCTCTACCGGCCACCAAAGATCAGATGGGGGAGGGGGGCCTTTACCGAAAAAGATCACTTCCGTCTTGTTAGCGTTGAGTTTTAGTTTATTTGTGTTCATCCAGCAAGCCACATCTTGGAGACAGCCCTTGAAGCTTGCAAAGGACGCCTCAGACACTTCTGAATACGGAAACACCAGCTGGGTGTCATCGGCATATGAAATAGCCTTGACCCCCCAATTGGCAATCAGCGTGAAGAGCGGAGCCAGGTAGATATTAAATAAGAGTGGGCTAAGAGCCGATCCCTGAGGGACGCCGCAGCTGAGGGCCTTAGGTGTTGAAGAGGCGGAACCCAGCGCCACCTTCTGTGTTCTCTGGGTCAGATATGACTGTAACCACCCCAGTGCCTGGTCCTTAATGCCTGACTCCGCTAAACGAGACAGCAGTATGGCGTGGTCGACCGTATCAAAAGCGGCCGACAGGTCCAGGAGCACCAGCATCGCTGAGTCCCCTGAATCCATCGACCACCTTACTGACTCTGCCACCTCAATTAGTGCCGTCTCAGTGCTGAAGCCGGGTCTAAAGCCTGATTGCGTCTCCTGTAATATATTATTTTCTTCAATGAATTTATTCAGTTGGCGCTGGATTAGTTTCTCTAGCATTTTGCCCGGTGCCGCCAGCAGAGAGATCGGGCGGAGATTGCTAAGATCCTTGGGGTCCCCATTTAGTTTTTTCTTTAGCGGGAGGAGAGTGGCGTGTTTCCAGATATTCGGGAACACCCCAGAGGAGATGGACACATTCCATATTTGCTGAATAGTAGGAGCCACGAAATCAGCTATGGAGTTCCAGAGTTTTGGAGGGCAGGGGTCGTCAGGAGATCCTGACTGACAACGGCTAAGTTCTTGCGAAACCAAGTTTAGTGCTATTGGCTCAAATTGTGTCAAAGTAGCGCAATCCGGCAATTTATCGGCTAAGTCCGTTTTTACCGTTTTTTTCTCTGGCCCAAAAGATTCATAGACTTGTTTAATTTTTGAGTCAAAGAAGTCAGAGATGCTGTTACACAGCTTGGTCGACGGGGGAACCTCCCTCTCAACACACCTAGGTTTAAAGAAGGACTGTACTAATTTAAACGTTTCTCTGCTCGAGTGTTCAGCTTGTTGAATGGAGTCAGCATAGAACTGTTTTTTTGCCTTTCTAATGGCTTTGTGCAGTTTTTTTTAAGCTTCCTTATATCGGACTTTATCTGGGAGTCCGTAATGTAGCCTCCAAAGCCTCTCCAGCCTTTTGCAGTCCGACTTTAGTGTTCTAAGGTCCTGAGAGAACCAGGGAGCGGACGGGGAATCACGCTTGGATGTCGCGTGTGATGCTGGTGCAATAGAAGCCACCATGTTTCCGACCCAGTCATTGAGTAACAGTGCGTCAGTCTCGACATTTGAGGTGAGGGAAGGTGTGTTCTGGGCAAGAACTGGCCCCATCGTAGCGGGAACTAGCTTCTTCCATTGTCTCTTCCTGAAAGAGCACTTACTTGTCGCAGGTTTGTCCACCGCTAACTTTAGTTTAAATGGAATCAGCGAGTGGTCTGACCATACCATTGGCAGCGGTGTCTCTGCCAACACATTGTCAATATTAGAAAATATTAAATCAAGCATGTGTCCCGCTCTGTGCGTGGGGCCCTTGTTAATGAGTCTTAGATTGGCTGTATCCAATGTTGACCTTAGTAAAGCTGCAGGGACACATTCCTCCCTATCCATATGAATATTGAAGTCGCCAACGACCAGAAATTGAGGGTGGAGGAAGGAGCTCTGGATGATAATATCCATCAAAGTGATCAGGTGGGGCTCCTCCCCCCCCAGGGGGGCGATAGATGACTAATCCCGCTAGGGATAGTTGAGGACCCACCTGAAAGCAAAAGTGTAGACCTTCTAGACCCTGAATAAGAGTAGGGGTTGAAGATGTGAGTATGAGCTGCTCTTTAAATATGACAGCCACACCCCCGCCCCTTTTTTCGCCTAACCGATTGGAGAAGCATATTTTATACCCAAAAGGTACAGCCAGTGCAATGGCGGTCATATTATCCTCATTAAGCCAAGTTTCTGTTAGAAACAACACATCCCACTGATACCCTTCCAATAGCAGCCAGATTTCGTCTGCATGCTTAGCCATGGATCTGCAGTTCAGAAGGCCCGCTCTGAGGTCTCTATTACATGGTGACTTGGGTTTAATCATCCCCTCCACCTTCCCACCAACCGGCCTACCTAGTGGTATCCCACAGGTCCCACACGCCTGAGGGAGGGTGGTAGTCCCAAGGTCGATCTTGTGAGCACAGGTATCAGCTATGGAATTTAGAGACCAAAGGTTTTCCCGTGATCGCACGATTCTACCCTTATGTGCAGCCTCACCGGCAGCATATCCGGCCCCGGCCGCGGTTTGGTCGCGGACGGGCGCAGACGACTCAGGTTATCTAGAAAAACTTAATTAGTGAAGAGCCACGTTTTAAGCTCCTTTCTAAAGGCAAGGAGACTCTGGGCCTGTTTAAGAGGGAGTGGTAATTCATTCCACTCCTTCGGGACTCGGTAGCGGAAGGATCGACCACCCATCCTTGCACGCTTAATGACCGGGACTGTCATTTTAGATAGCAAAGATGATCTCAGGGCCCTGCCCGGTACATATCGGGAAAGACGTTTCCTTATGTACTTGGGGCAAGAGCCTTGTAGAGCCTTAAAGGCAAAAGTCAGGCACTTAAAAAGAATTCTTTTAGTGATCGGCAGCCAGTGTAAGTCTCTCAAAAGGGCCGTGGCGCCGGCTCTTCTTGGGTGCCCTTTAATAGCACGGGCTGCCGAATTCTGGACCACTTGCAAACGGGTCAGAAGATATTTTGGTAGGCCCAAAAAAAGGGCGTTTGCATAGTCCAGTCGCGATCCAATCAAAGCCTGAACAATAGTCTTCCTATGCTGAACAGACAAAAGAGGAAGGAACTTTCTCAGCATCCGTAAAATGCCGAAGCATTTACCTGAGAGGCACGAAATATGTGGCCCAAAAGACAGTTCACTGTCCACAATTACTCCCAGGTTTTTTGCCTTGAGTGACACACTGTCAGGTGGAAACAAATCTTGAGGCCACCAGGCTTTCCAGTCTGGTTCAGAGGTGCAACCAAAAAAGAGCAACTCCGACTTGTCGGGATTACACTTTAACCCATTACACCTAAACCACTCGAAGACCGCCCCCAAACAGTCCTTGATCTGTACGCCATCGAAAGTTCCGCCCCTGTCACAAGTGAACAGGAGCTGGGTATCATCGGCGTAGGATATGACCTGGGCGGCAAAAGATTCCGCGACTGCCGCCAGAGGAGCCATGAAGATATTAAATAGCTATGTAGTTTTTTGTTTTTTTAACTTCATCTCGGGGAAAGTTTGTGGCCGTTTCAATGGAAATGTGCTGTGGCGCTGTCTATAAATGACAGTGCACTACTACCACATCATGCTTTAGTAATGTATCTATTAAAAAGGAAAACATTTAAACATGAACTTATAAATATTCGTGCCCCCGCGCTGATGACAATCCTGTTGATGAACCGAGAGGCAAGTGAGGGGTCGTGTACCTTTTATGTGGGCTAGATTTTTATTATGCATGGTGCAAGAGTTAAGTCTGTTCAATCAAACATCAGAGTTGTTGTACAGCAAACATGCCAAACTCACTTGTTTGAAGATGCTCCCATATTTAATAATGAAGATATAGTCAAATCAATTAAATAAAATATTTGCCTAGGATCCCACAATATAGACCAGTTTATGGGTCAAGCACATTACAGTTAGGTCGAAATAATTTATTCAGCTCACTAGACCTGCAGGTCTTTGAATCTTTTTATGATTTTTCGATGCCTGGTTCTATTTCTCTCCCTTGTGTGCTTCTCCCTCACTAAATACCCACTCTCTCGCTGTTACTTCTTGCTCTCTCCATCCTTTGCTGCTTGCTCTGTCTTCTCCCTACAAAACAACACACCCTCCACGTTGCTCTCTCCCTTATGTGCTTCTCCCCATGCTGCCATGTTGATCTCTTTATCATGCCCTGCTTAATGGCTTAATTTCTATTTTATTGCACCAACCTTCCATCTGTTTTATTTCCTGTAGCCCCTTTCTTTAGGTCTCGCCTAGTCATCGCTCATGCGCTGCTCTAGGAGATGACCTTAAGAAATCGGTCTGCTTCTTTTCGAGCACACTCGTGCTTGTGGTGGCATCCACCTTGCGGGAGCGAGCAGCGGCATGCCGACCATCTGTTTTCAATTAGCATGGCCGCGCACGCTGCTCCTCGCTACCGGAAGGACGAGTGCTTGAAAACCGCTTACCCTCCCCCACCCTACCTCACTCCCCTCTCTCTCCTGCAGTGTTTTTACCCGCTCCCCTGGCAACTGCGCGCCCCGCTCCTCGCTCCCGCATTACATTACATATTTTCAGAACACCATTTTTTTTTTAATTTTGCACAACTTTGCCCTAGCAGTTGTTCTAACGTACGCTTTCAGTTCTATACAGCTTTGCTCTTTGAATTGCTTACCTGTGCGTCTGGTTGCCTTCTCCATTTGCTCTCCTCACCGTGATCTCTGTTTTGCCTCCCCTCCACCTGCGCCCTCTGTGTTGCTCCTCGCCATGCACCCCTTTGTTTACTGCCCGGCCTCCGTCTTGGTCCTCACCACGCACCCCTGTGTGTTTACTGCCCGCCCTCCATTTTGCCTCCCGTTTCTCCGTGATTTCACCCTCTGTGCTGTTTTCCCACCTGCGTTTTTCCCTACATTTTACTCAGTATTCCTGATCTCCCTTCCTCCCTCTCATTTTCCTCCCTCAACCTGTTGTCTTACTTTTCTTCCTCTCCATTTCTCTCCTGTCTTCGCTGCCTTGCATGTTTCTCGTATTTCCCTTTTCCGATGCTTCATTTTTGTGTTGCCTGCAGTGTGAGCTCCTTTCATTTGATCGAAAATCTCGGGTTGCCGAAGACCTGACGGGCTGACCCAGCCAGCCTTAGGTTTGCACCTGGAGGCGCGTTTGTACTCCATCCTCACCCCCTCTTCCCAATCTATCCTTCGACGCTTGAGATTGGAGCACGTTTCCAGGTATGTGGATATCTTTCTGTTCACTCTGCCGTGTTTGTTCTCCTGCACCTGATAATCCACATGGTCGGAGATGCAAGTTTTGAACCTGATGACGGTCCATACAAAACAATCTGTGTTACAGGTCAGTAACGTTTGAAATATGGATCTATTGTGGAGTTCCAAACTGTGCGTATTCCATCTATGGTTATTCTAATCTACTGTGTCACTTATGATCTGTGCATGTTTTCATTGGTGTGTTCCCTGTCACCTCGTTAGTGTGCCCAGAGTTTCTTTCTGGGGCATTTGCCTCCCTGACAACTGCTGATGGTTTCAGTGTCTTTCTTAATTACCTGCCTTGAAACCATCTCCTCAAAGGTGTGATTCTGGGCAAATCACTTAATCTCCCCGCGCTTAACAAAAATTAATATGTAAGGTAAGCTGGTTTCCAGGGATGGAGGACTTTGTGCGTTAGACAGGCCGTTTTGAAGCTGCAGCTGGCCTAGATCTGGAGCCATTTTATATTTTTAGGGAGGGGGTGATGTGATTGCGTCTTTTTACTCCAGTGACCATCCTTGCTGCTGTATTTGGTGTGGCTCTTAAGGGGCCTTGGTACGACTTTGTGGTGCCAGTTAGGGTGGTGTTCCGGTAGTCCAGTTTAGACAGTACTATTGCTTGTGGGGCAGTATTTAAGTCGTCTGTGGGATTAAGGGTTTGATTTTGTGTAGGCGTTTTAGATTGAATAATGAGCTCTTGGTTGCGTTTTTTATGTGTTGTTCATGCTCCGATTTGGGTCTAGGGTGATCCCCAGAGATTTTACGGATTCAGATAGCGTCAATTTTCAGTTCAGAGCATCCTCTCCAAGCAGGGCAAAGTCATCATGTTCTAGTTGGCGTAGTGAACTCTTCTTCACCCTCCCTTCACAGGCCGTCCTGCCACTGGTACCGGGATGGGACGCTGATCACGGATGATGGGAGCACCTATGCAATTAGTGGCTACATTAGTATATCACGTCAACTGTGCAGTATGACGTTTCTTTGGTTCCGCGTGAGAAAATGTGCAGTAGTTAAGCGCAAAGTATGTTTGTTAATAAAAGTGTAAAAATACCAACAAATCTACTATTTTAATCATCACTGTATTGATTTTTGCCTTTTCATAATACATTCATGCCAATATCTATAAACAGGAAAGATTGGTTTATTAATATTTTTTAAATCAGGGTTCATTATTTTCCCACCTGACTTGAAATGAAGTGGAGGCATTTTTGATGAGAGAGAAAAATATATAAAGCCATTTTTATTAAAAATAATCACAAGCCCCCAGCCTGAATGACATATTTTGACATGTATCTACAAAGTCACAAGTGATTCCCAAATAATTAGTCCATATAGCATGATTAATTGCCAATAGTTTCAAAGCCACTAAGCACTGGGTGGGATATCGAACTATATTAATGAATACATGTATACTAGAATATACATCAATCCGGCTACACATAAATACAACACAATTACTTGCATTCATTAAGAGGAGTAATGGATAATATACCTGTTGCGCCTGAAACATCGGAAAGAATTTATTTACGGAAAACTTTGACTCTGAAATCATCAAGTGATTGCAAACGTTTTCTACATTTGCAACCAATGTTAGCAGGAATCAAGAAATGGACCTGTTGGAATAAAGCGCTTACAGTGGAATCCGTGCAAAGCGCTTAGAGGCAGCCGCCAGCTGACACTGTTCAAATTGGCGGGATACTGTTCAGCGCCCAGGTCACATGCATTGATCTAGACTAACGACCAACCTAAAAAAAATAATGAACGCATCTTGGGTTTTGTTTGTTTCAAGTGCGTGTAAGTAACCCGCTTTCTTGCATTCTGGTACTTGTAGTCCGGGATTTGTAAAAGAAAATGGAGACTATGAGACCAAAAAGCCAAGGTCCGCAATCACTAGTCTATATATTTTTCCTTTCTCCTATTGAGTTGGCTATGTGCCTTTATAGACATTGACAAGAGGTAGTTTACCTTGTTTACCACGAAGGCCTTTCAGAAGACACCATTTTATGCAGCTAAACGTTTTATTTTTCCCCTTCACCCTTCCTGCAACTCGCACATATAAACATCCATACATAGCCTTAACAAGTTCTTCTTAATAATTATAAAAATCTGCGGCGAAAACGCTATAGCTAATTGCCAAGGAAGAAGGAGCTCTTGATAGATTTCTTCGGCTAATGCTCTTTCCGTAGCTACTTGGGAGGGAGGGAGGCAAGCCAAACCGAGACCAATTTGTTGTGTGTGTAAAAGGCCGCTTTATTGAAACAGGTGCATATCACAATTTATTAACACTGGCAACTGCCTTACAAAACTAAAACCTCGCTAAACATAAATTATCTGACCCCTTGTTCCCCCCCCCCTCCCTACGATCCCCACATCAAATCCCCTACCCTGCCAAATACAAAATAACATTACATAACAATCATATTACACAATCTTACACAATATAGCATTTACAAATCCTAACCTCCAATTAACCAAACCCCTACCTGCCTTTGTGCAACTGTAACTAGCAAACCTCTAATCTAAACTTAACCTACCTGGTTACCCTTTCCCTGCCCATGCTCACAAACTACCAACACTTAACTAAAAACCAGAGCCAATCTTGGCCAACTTTCAAGAACCCCGCTACCCATTTTCCTGCCCCCCTCCTCCTAGGTCTGACCCGTTAGCGTTTTTGCACATTCAATAACCTGGCCAGGACTTCCCTGATTTCTAGTAAGTACAAGTCCATGCCCAGCCTGGATAAATGGACACCGTCCCCCCTGAAAAAAACTGGCGTATCATACTTGATGTCCCTGTGAGTGATCCTAAAAAACCCCAAATGTCAACAGAAATGCACCATTTCCGTTTAGCTTTCTCCTGGCCTTGTCCACCGCATCCGGATTTACCGTTCCTCTCCAGACCCTACGAGGAACAAATTCTGTCCATATGACAGCACAACCGGACCACTGTTGCCCGATCAAAACCAAATCACACTTCATGTGTCTCTTTAACGCCAAACCAGTTTCCTTCACCGTGTCATTCTCCTGAGATGAATGACCAGCACGTCGGGGCACCTACCAGCCACCAAACTCCCATTTAAAACCTGTAGCAACTCCTTCCATCGCATACCCCCCTTTCCCCTCCAATAAACTTTAAACATATCTTTATTAAAACCAAGGTTTTCCCCAAAATAACTGGTGCGGGCCTGGACCCACTTCACAAAGGAATGTCCAACAATCCATATAGACATCTCCCTGGCGAGGCGACCCATCACCGAACCTGAAATGAGAAACATGAATGAACGAAGGGAAAAACAACATAACCGCGCTACAACACCCCAGATGCGCTGCGCACATAATGCTGGTAGCAACCAGAGGACCATCTACCCAACTTCATGATGTCCCCTCGCCCCCAACCCCGGTTGCTCGCTTCTGACGCTGCCCCATTCCGGAACGAATGCGTCTCAAAACCTTTCCCCTCAATCCCCAACCCAGCCAGCGCCTTCCTCAACACTGCCAAAAGCTGGGAAGCATTCGCACTCCACCCGTTTGCATGCTCGAAAACTAACCCAACCCGGAGAAGGGGTCAAAAACCTCCACCTCGCTCCCCACCTGCACGGGCAAGTCAGCTGCGGATCGGCAGCTTGCAGTGACACCCATTTACCCCCTCCCCTCTGATCTGTCTTAGATCTCCAAAGCCAAATGCAGATCCTATCCCTGAAAAGGGACATCTCACTCCATAACTGCCCCTCCCCAGATTTTGACCCTAACAGTTCAGAGACCCGAAAGGCCCCAAAAACATCCACGACATCAGCATGGAGAAAAGACAAACTTCAAATCAGTCTGTACATAACCCAGGCAAAATCTGAATACCCTCACCAAAAGATCCCAAGACAGGGGGATCCTTACCCTGGTTGCACGGTCACATTCCCGGGCCGAACCTTCCAGCATCCGCGTCTTGATTTCTCCCACGGATGGCGCATAACCCCACAACAATTTCCCCACGAAGGCAATCCCTGCCAGTTTACCTGCTATCGTAACCTTAGTAAGTCCCCTCTCAATCAGATCCAGAATAAACGGAATCACGTCTTCCCGTCGGAGCGCTGGTGATGCCCGCTGCTTAGCACCTGAGCGCAACAATTCTTCCCATGCTGTCCTGTACACTGTCTTCGTGGATTGCAAAAGAGAACCTGAAACCAGCTGCAACATCCTGCGTTGCCTACATCCCACAAATGCTGCGGCATGCTGGTCGGGATCCTGTCCGCGTCCTTTGCTAGCCCACGGAATCTCCCCCCACTGTGAACAAGAAAAAGCATCTGCTATGTCATTGTCAAAACCTGGCACATGCACTGCGCTAAAGGCAATATCATGCCGTAGGCAGCCCAACACAAACACTCTCAGCAATTTCAAGACTTTCTACCACCGCCATGTTGTCAACTCTGAAAGTTACCTTTCTGTGTGCCAGCTGCTCACCCCATAGCGTGACCGCAACCACCAGAGGGAAGAATTCCAAAAAGGCTATTCTCCTGCCTCCCCCACCCACTCTGGAGGCCACTGCTCCGCACACCATTTCCCTTGCCAATAAAGACCAAAGCCCCTGCGGCATCAGAAAAAATGTGTACATCCCAAACCATGTCACCCTCCCGCATCAAGGGGATGCCATTGAAGTTCTGTAAGAAAAACTGCCACATTAGCAAGTCTTCTCTCACCCCCGCAGACAGATGAACATGATGATGAGGAGGTCTCTGTCCTGCTAGTGCTCTACCCAGTCGCCTACAAAACGTCCTCCCTACTCTTACCACTCTACAAGCAAAGTTGAGGTGCCCCAATAACACCTGAATCTCCTTCACAGTGACCTTGCTTTTCGTCAACATTGTCGCTAGCAGCCCCAACATTTGCTGCTTTTTGTCTGCCGGAAGGCGTGTCTCCATCAATTGAGTCTATCTCAATGTTCAAAAAGGACAGAGCCTTGCAGGGCCCCATAGTTTTTTCCTGTGCCAGTGACACGCCCGGTTCCCTCATGATCTCATTGAAACTGTCCAGCGCCTTCTGGCAGTCCGTGGAGTCTGAGGTGCCCACAAAGAAAAAGTCATCCAGGTAGTGCATTACTCCTTGTTGACCCGTCCGTTCCGAAAACAACCATTGCAGGAAGGTGCTGAAGCATTCAAGAAGTGTGCAAGACATAGAACAGCCCATCGGTAATGCTTTGTCCACGTACCACTGACCGTTGAATCGGATACCCAGAAGATCCCAATCATCCGGATGGACTGGAAGCAACCAGAAAGCCGACTTTGTTGCACTTTGCTATCATCGCCGTTGCACCCGCGGTCACAACCAGTGACATGGCCACGTCAACTGATGATTAGGACACATTGGCCTCACTTTTGTCGATGAAATCATTCACCGAACCCCCTTCTGGCCACGACAAATGTATGAGGCGGAACTGTCCTTGCTCCTTTTTCGGCACCACTCCTATGGGTGACACAATCACATTTTTTAGAGGCCAATCCTCAAAGGGTCCCGCCATGCGGCCCTCACGCACCTCCTTATCCAGTTTTTCCTGCACTATGGGCGGGTGCTCTTTTGCGGACTTTAAATTGTCTGCCCACCTTCTTGTTCTAGGTCCGTCATACCCCAGTCCAAACCCCTCTAGAAACCACACCCGCAGTCTTTCTGCAGCCTCTATGTCACTATAATCCTGCAGGGCTGCAATCAATTTGTCAGTCCTAACCGGAGTACGAGCTTTTGGGCCCAGGCCCCTTAGCAACCCGCCCTCCTGCGAGCGGCTGCTGCTGCTGCCCCCCGTCCTAAACCTCCCTGACTGCCACTGCTGGTTCCCCTGTTGCTGCCCCTGCCCTCCCCCAAAACAATTGACAAACGCATGTCTGCAACTCGAGCAGTCATGCCTAAACCTGCAGTACTCCTGAGTGCACAATCCCTTGTTTTAGTCCCAGCAAGCTCCTTTAGATCCTGTTTGTCCTTTTCCTGCGCCACCCACCCCTCCCCGGGTGGGGCGCCCCTGAAAGGGCCAATACACGAGCGGGAGGCCGCTGGCCATGAAGATGGGTTCTCCCGCCCCGGCTAGCCCCATCGTGTGCTGCCATAAGTCCGTGTCCAATTCTCTACATTTGGCCTCTGGGTCCCACGCCATGGGTGCTCTAAACTCCTCATCATATTGGGCCCATGCATAGCCACCCCCCATAATCTGGGCCTTCCTGATTACGTCCATGTACTTGAACAGGGCCTCACACCTTTCTGGGTATTTCTTGCAGTACACACTGGCATATATAAGGAATGTCACCGTCCAATTCTCTATTGTTAGAGGTACTTTCGGCCTTTTGGCCAACTCAAATTCCTCCTCTTTCGACCCTTCTTTTGCCCTAACTTCTCTGTGAAGGAGTTTAAGCATCTCAACATATTCACCCTTCCATATACGTTCCTTAGTGGTCCGCATTAGATGCGCGCCCAAAGGCTTAGTGACGCCTAAGTAAGGCAACCGTTTTATTTTTAACTCCTTACTTTCTAAGGTCTCCGGTTCCCCCGTCAATTCCCCAGTCACTTTCGTGTCAGGCGCGCTGTCTCCAATGCTCCCAGACGCCTTCCCTGCGCCCTCCGCTGACCCTTTACCGGCGTCATCCGTCCCTACTCCCACATCCATCACATACGGACCCTTCCGCAACCTACCACCCTGCCCCCTCCTTGTCAACCCCCCCACACCCACTGACACCATTAAGGGACGCCCTCTCGCCGCTCGTTTACCTGGCGCTAATGATTCCGCCCGTCGCTCCACTGCTCATCTTGCCAAGGGGGCCGACCTCTCCTCCCAGCGTGATGTCCGTCCCGTGGGCTCCGCCTGGCGTCGTGACACCTGGAAGAAACTATGCACAGCATTACTCGGCCCCCCTCATCCTCTCCTTCCATGTCCCTCAACTCGCCCTCCTCCATGCTATCCTCATCATAATCCAATTCTTCCTTCCTGAAACCACCGGCTTTCACCGCCGGGGGTGCAGACTGCACCCTTCTATTAGTATTCAGAATGCCGTCATCGGTGCTCCTCATTCTGTGGTGTCCCCCGGACCGTTGAGGCCCAGTGGGTGGTGGGGCCGGCGAGCCCGCCATGGGCCTAATTGTGCCAGCCATTACGGGATCCCCAGCCGGTACTGGGTACGCCGCGCGAGGCTCCTCCCTCCCTCCCTCCCTCCCTCCTCTTTGGTGCCCACGGGCCGCTCCCAGCCCTACCAAGTCTGGCGCCCCGCGTTGCTCCGCCGCCTGAAAAAGAAAAGCATGGTCTTTGTGTGCTGGGCCTACCTATCTTCTCCCTCCCATCCCAGCTCTGCTTCCTGCCCACCCCTAAAGTGCTGGCCACCCACGCTCGCCCCACCACGCTAAGATCCACTATCTCCTCACGTTCCCCTGGCTCCTCCTCCCCGTCGTTCTACTCCAAACCCACTGTGCCCTGCACCCCAGCCTAAATCGGCCCGGCCACCTCACCCCAGCGTCCCTCCTCCACCTTCCCCTTCACCCCTCTCTAACTCCCCCCGACTGCAAGCCTTCAACCCCCCCCCCCCCAGAAAACCATGGACCCAGCCCTCCTGTGGCACTTCTCCACCCTGCCCCCCCTTGCAAACCCCCAACCTCCTCAGCCCAAGAAGCAAAAATATCCAGGCCTTCCCAATCCTTCTCACTGCCATCCGGGTCCAACAAGAGGGGAGAAACCCCGCCCTCCTCTACAACCCAGGCCCCACTCCCCCCGCTACATCTACCCCTTCCCCTGTCTCAGGCATACCTCCCACGCCCCCATGCACCCTGCCTTCGCGCAGAGCCCCCAGATGCTTTCACCTGCTCGATCTGCATGGACCCCCCAGCTGCCTGCCCTATGCTATTTTGGGCCTTATATCCCCCAGCACCAAGCCCCCGTATGGGGCCCTTGCTCCCGTGTGCCGGCATACGAGCGGCCCCTGCACTCTTGGGATCTCGGCGGGGAGACGCATGAAGCGCTCCCCCGCCGGGCCCCTTTACTTTTTACCCCGGTTGCCACGGGCCCCTCCCTACTCCCACGAGGCCCAAAACCAACCGCCAGGGCCACGCCTGTTAAACGGTAGCGGCAGTTTCAGTCGATAACCTTTCAAGTATTGCCCGGCGGTAATCGCCTCTTATACCATTCAATGTTAAACCAATAAAGAGGCAGGCGCCGGAGACTGGAAGGCAGGAAACAAAGTTTTATTCCGTCGGAGCAGAACACATCAGATCAGACAGCAAGGTATCGTCACGAGGTGCTCTAACTGCATCTCTGAGGCCTAGCCTCTTATACACAAGTTTATGACTTTATTGCAGGGTTATCGTACATGGCACATTCTTGAGATTGTCTTGGAACATGAAAGAACATCCTCGGAATCCCCACTTCGAGCTCGTTCCCACACACATCTACCGTGGAAGTCCCCACCCCATCCACAGTAGGAGATGGCTATCACGCAGCTGGACATTCCGCCAATTCCCGGGGGTGTGTGCGACCGGCCGGGTCTCAGGGGGTAGGGGCTTTGATCTACTGTAATCCCTTTGATGTGGGGTGTTTCCTTTACAGTAGGGGCAATAAACTGCATCCGCAGGGCTAGGTGATGGCCTGGGATCGGTTCGGACAATGGGGTGCAGAGGAAGGGGGTTATCAAAGAGATGCATGACCATGTATGGGATGTCGGTCAGGCGCGGGGTGTGATTCCATGGCAGGGTCGCGCAGAAGGAGAGAGTTTATGGCCGGTGTATGAGAGAGCGGGGGTGGTCGGCGCGCGGGGGATGCTTGCAGCGCCAGGGGAACGCGCTGGCGATCGACAATGAGCGGGGGAGAGAGTGGGGTGCCTAAAATGGCGGCCGTGCGTTCGCTGTGCGTGGCGCTGGGGAGAGGCAAGATGGCGCAGATAATGTTCAGTTACAAGCTAAATTTCCACACGCCCACTCCCTCTGCACGGCCCCCGAGACTAACCTTACCCTTATTGGTCTTCCGGGGCGGGCAAACAAGCCGCGACTGCGGCTGCCACCCCCGCCGACACGCGCCTCACCAGGCACCCTCCACTCGAGGCATCAGAAGGTCCAGCCGGCCGGCCTCACTCAGCAAACGACTCGCTTCAAGAACGCGGTAATCCTCACCGGCCATAATGCCCTTAACGTCCAGATACAATGACGCCCTCAAATACAAACTAATACTCCCAACTGCCGCTAGGCCCTGACAGACAAAAAACGTAAACTGCGCAGTGCTCCCAGCCACCAGGTCACCAAACCCTAAAATGGTGGCTGGGAAAGCGCGAAAAACCACTATATACTTTTGGGCTATGATTTAAAATAGGGCTTCAATTGGGCTAATCCCAATGTAGCCCAAAGTATCCCAAAATGGCCGCTACCCGGCCAGCCCCTCCCAATCTGCCCAGGGAGCAGACCTCGCGGTGCTCGGCTGCCCCAAACTCCCCTTCTGACACCTCCTGTATCATTAGCAGAGAGTCACAGTTGCATAGTTTGGGCAGCTAATGTGTTCGTTTGGTCTGCTGAGGTGTTGGTTTTGGGGATTGTGAGCTCACATCAGAGCGGCAAGTTCCAGGAGTGACGCCTGCCCTCACCCCCTCGGAGAGTGACACGGGGAGGGCCGCACAATGTCGCCAGCCGCCTATTTCGACAATGGTTGATGGGCTGTCCGCATTTACATGTTAATCCAGACCAGTATCTGGCGGGCCGCTTTGAAATGCTCAATTTGTCTAGGACTGCCTGTGAAGTACGCCTCTTTTATCAGGCGCGGGAGATTCATGGCTCTGGAATTTCACGGCTATTAGCAGCGAATTAGCTTTAATGCGGATACTTTTTAATTGTATTAACTGGAGTTGCCAAGTATTTGCCTTGGATTCTCAGCAGGTTTTCCCATTGTTCAAAACCGAAAACCATGGCTACTCCGGTGAGTGTGAATAAAGTACAAGCATAGGGGGGGGCGTCTTCATGGTCAGAGGCTAAGCAGACCTTTTCACCACGGTTCACCCAGAGCAGGCTCCAGCGTCGAGAGAAGATGTGCCCTCCCCCACCACTCCTCTTTGTGCCGGAATCTGGATTGACCCTGCAATTCAGGGACGCCTCGTCACCATTCACATCTGCGCTCCTGTTCATGAAATTGCCACAAATTGGTCTCTGTGCATTGTCTTCCGGCCCTCCATCTCGGAGTACCTTTAAGACAGACTTGTGTTAAGATTTCAGAGCGGGTACCCCTGGTAAGTTGTCTCTATAATGTGCTGCACGGCTAAACACTTATGCGGTCCCAAAGGCGAGACCTATTGGCTAGGCCAAGGCTTGTTTTTGAATGTAGTAGCAAATAACTGCCAGCGCCTCTGCCAAAAAGAAAATGGCCTACACGCTGCTCCAGTATAATTTTTTCTTTACTGATGCATCCAGGTTTTGTTGAAAAAAACTAATCTGCACCGGTCATTTCATGCATGCACGCTTGTCTGTACATAACTCATTAAATATCCGCATGCTTACAAATTGACTTTTTGGCCATGTCATCAAACCTTTTATTATTTTATTTTTTTGGTTGCCTTGGGCCAGTGCTGCACATCATTGTAAAATAAAGGGGGAGCAGAGGTTTGAACCCACTTTTAACTAACGGCTGTTTTAAATTATATAAACCTGTTTGAGCTAAAAGTGAGGAGATGACCATCAGTTTACCATGGTGGTAGATAGCCTCTGCTAAGTCTATCACACATGTCATAACTATGTCTAGAGGGGTGTGAGCGCAGCTTTGTGTTCGGGGTTAGCAGTCATTTAGAATTGAATGATGTGGAGTGGGAAAATGACATTTGCTGCTTGGAGTTATCCGATTGCAGACCACTTTCACTTTGCCAGTGGAGAAAGTAGTAGTTCACCAAGGACTAGTACGTTTTTCCCTGCCACCTTTTCCTATCTTCAATCTTTAACCGTTATAAGGCACAGCAGATGCAAGGACTATCGGGATTAAGGTCCGCTGTCCATTGAGGACTGCGCCCTAAACCATCTGACCACATCTACTCCATGCATGCAGGTCACTGGTCCATTAATCTTTTTGCTCAATTTCAGTTCTTGATTCAAATAAGAATCAGGAGTGAACGACACCTCTTCAGCTCTATCATAGCCCATGTGCCTCTCCATCATAAGTACACCTGGCCAATTGACTGCATAGAACATCGTTCTATTTACAACAGGCTTTTCTATCCAAAATCCTCAAATTCATGTCTGATAAAGTAGTGTGCACCACAAAATTATTTTGACCCTTGCGCAGCTCCCTCTGTAATCCATATTGTGCAGGTGCACATGTAGCACTTTTCAAATAGGGTAATTCCCTCATTTGTATGGCCACATAGTCCCATGGCAATAAGGGAACACCATTCCTCTGCACTTATTCTATATTATAGTTGTGAGCACAGAGGCAAAGGAGCTGTCAAGAGGCACGCACAAAGAAGTGGTGCAGAGTCAGTGTGCCCGCCAGTGCTCCTCGTAAAGGGTGGGGGTCCCAGGAACCTCCCAGCACTTGCCTTAGAGATGATCTCTACCTCCCTTTTAAAAACACCATGTTGCTGCATGCACTGTGCAGGGCGGACCAGCTTCTTCCAACAGCCAGTTCACCTTTCACTAATGTGCCCTCCTCAGGACAGGTGTGACTTTGCTGCTGCCCTAGGGGCACATTAATTGTAATAGGGAGCACGGACTGAGTCTGTGCCTGGGGCACCCATTTGAAAGTGCGTGGAAGACCAGGCCTCTGCTCCATATACAATATACAGGCCTGGGCTGTTTCCGCTTTACGGTCGTCATGTTCGCTGCATTTTCTGGCACATGAAGAGGTCATGAGACACCAACAGTGCCAGTTTGTTGTAACTAAAGACCCTGTCATTGTCCTTTGTAAATGCTGGCTTCTGATTCATTAATAGGCTTGTTAGTCCCTCCTTAGTACGGCCTTGTCATCATTCGTAACCTCCAATGAGGACTGGCCCTTTTACTTCGGTTGTTACATGGTGAGTCTTTTTTAGCCTGTAATCACTATTTTCTTTAAATAGTTTCTCCTAGTGCAGGCACAACATGCTTTCCTGCAACATTCAGAGCGCCATGCCCGCTTTCACTTTCTAAGCAGCCTGGGACAATGGCGGACTCTTCGAATAGGTCTCTTGTTTACAAGAGTTTGAGCTATTGGCATCGTACATGACAATGCCTTTAATTTATGTGTTAATTATCAATAACATATTAATAAAAGGCATTGTCATTTACAATGCATTAGCTTGAACTCTCGCAAATGCGAGACCTATTGCATTGTAAATGCTTGTACTTGGTGTTTCAAAGAAAAGAACAGTACAGTGCAACTCTGGCTTGAAATAACCGAGCACCCGAAAAAGAAAGAGCGTTTAACAAAAGAGAAAAGTTTTAAGAGCTTTCCTAAAGGGGAGATTAGAGGTAATTGTTAAGTGAATAGGCAAAATATTCCACAAACTTGAGCCAAGAAAGCGCAGAGAGACTGCCCAAATAGGAAGATATAATCTGGGGCAATGAGAAAAGAAGTTTGGAACTAGAGCACAAAGATTTGGCAGGATTCTAAAGTGTAAAGCAAAGATGTGAAAGAGATTGCTCAGTTTGATGATAACATCCAATGCATGAGGGTTAAAGACCAGCCGCTGTTTGCGGGAAGCCAATGAAGCTGAATCAGGGATTGCATAACCTGATAACATTTACGGAGCTAGTAACTTTTAATTACTTGAAGTTTCACAAATGAGAAATGTAGTAAACCTAGGTACAAGATGTTACAATAATCCAATCTGGAGAGGATGTATGCAGATGCCACTTGTGCATGCAACTAATGTTGGGAAGCCAAAGGGTGGTGACGGAGAGAGTGCACTTTAAAGTTTAAATCTGCACTCTCTCTGGCACCAGATAGGTCTTCTTGCAACTTAATACTTAAAAACTCATCTCCCCTGTCCCCTAATTGGATTTTTGACCTTTTTGTTGTCATTGTGTTTATTACATTTTACTCTTTTTTTCTTATTCATTTTGGAATTTTCATTGGTTTGCACTTGTTTATTACTGTTGTAGTACTACTTAAATACTTTACACATTGCTTCTAAGTTAAACCTGTCTGCTTTGTGCCATAGATACCAGGGGGTTGAGCTCAGGTTATTTAGTGGTTCGCCCTGACCTTGTGTTCTCCTTTTCCGGCACTCCCTCATTGGATCTAGTCATATTCCAAAAATGTATGTTGGTGGTCGCGGCCCTAGTGCAAAGGATGGCTTCAAGCAGACGTCAGGACAGCATAAGGATGGAAGGAATGCACGACCTGAGAAGATTCGGAAATCCTCCCTAAACTGGGAGGAATGTAAAACTGTAAAGAAGCAGCATCTCCTGCTGACTCAGCACAGGCAGGCTTACCTTGGGTGTACTTTCTTGCTCTCACAAGATGGCGGGCGGAGCGCAATTGTCTTTTCAGAGAGAGAAACTCTTTCCACTCAACCTGATGTAGTGGACCAAAGAGCAGAATCAAATGATTCCATTGCTGAACTTTCTTGACCCATGCTTATCTCCTCTCCTTCCTCTGACTGCAACCTACTTGCTACGGCTAGCTCAGTCTGTCACCTCTAAATCTGCTTGCTCTACCCTGACCATGCTTGTGCTCCCTATCCCCAGATCCCTCGTTAGAGTAAGGTTTATTGTTATGTATTAGATTGATATCGAGGCCTGAGAAAGGAAAGCTAGCAGCAGACGAGGAGGGATGACTGTGAGAGGAGCCTCCTGCTCCTGGCGTACTAGGAAGATTCAACTCCCAAGGACAAGCAGATGTGTACCTAATTGTATGAGGATGGGAATTAAGGGTGTTTACCAACTCCCAGTAAATGTGTCCATGGGATTGGCTTCGGACTGTGAGAGCGATATGGCTGTTCCGGAACCTTCGATTGTGCTTTTAATTAGTGTTCAATAGTTAGGGCAGACTTTTTTCCTGACTCTAAAGAGAGCAGATCTCTCAGCTGAATTTTCCCGAGTGGAAGGTTTCATGCTAGACACTCTTTTGTTTCCTCTGAACTTCTACTGAGGTTTGCATTATGCTGGCACCTTCTTCTCTTCGAAATCCCCAACGCCCTTTCATTGCCTAATTTAGACAAAGTGTGCTTCCATATGGAACACCTAATTTGGCTAATTTGCATTCTGTACGTATTGTTTGTTACCATTCTATATTCCATAATACTGAAATTTAGAATACTTGAGCATTTCAATATTTTGGCTGTATTGATATACTTTCTTAACCATTGCCACGTCTGCTGATTTTTAATTTGACTAATACTTGGAACATAAATAAACATTTATGATTGAAAACCCTCCTATCTGTCGTTATTGTAGAGCCACATTGTTTTCTCTGTCATTGAAATGTATTTCCAGTAGTAGCTCCCTCCCAACGCTTCAAGTCGACAATCGAACGTCCATATGAGCAGTGGGGGATACTGTTGGATGAGTTTACCCGGAGATTGGGATTTAAATATTCCCTCTACAATAAGACTGGCTGAGCAGACCAGCCTGGCGCTCCTGTATCTCCGTTTCCCCTTTGCCTGCCCATGTTCACTCAAGTCTGAATGGGTAGAGAGGTTGCTTTTGCAGCCTTGGCTCGCTCTTGGAAGCCGTCATCCAGCGCTAGAACAGCTATTGACTCTTCACCCCACTGGCGGCCGGTTGTACTTCGGGCTTTTATTGCAGGGCAGCATTCCACGTCTTGATTGGATGGAAGCCAGCTGTGCTGTGAGTCACAGGACAAGGTTCAGAACAGAGCTCATAAAATGGTTTTGAAAGTATCTGATCTCTCCTGCTCAGACTCGGCCCATTTTTTATGATTTAACTTTTGCAGTATGCCATAAAAAGAATAGCTGCTGCGGGAACTGTCGTCATGAGAGGCGGACTGCTGTGCTGTCTGCTTTTGATCATCTCCTTATAACTTCCTCATGTTCTGCTCAAGTATACTCCCCACTGGCAGGCATCGCTTCCAGCTTTGAGGCAGGTTTTAATTTGCACCTGGTGAGAGCTTCCTGGCAATTTAGGGAGCCTTGTTAGTGGCTAAACGCCCTTATGCTGATCCTCCTTGCTCAGCAAGTTGGAAATCTTCCCTTCCTGGAGATGCTAATGGCAAAACCATACACACCTCGGAATCTCCTCACCCTGGGGATATGAATAAACAAACCCTGGAATGCTGTGAAGCGGCTAAAAGGCAGCCTATCCGTGCTTTAAAAAACAACTACACAAATGGAGAAAATCATTTTCAATGAAACGTTACATTATCATGTTGTGAACACCAGGTCTGTCCCAGATTTGAAGGGTACACCCCAGAAGCCAGCATGCCTGCTCTAAGACGGTTCCATTTTCTGAACAAGAATCTAAGCATGGTCCACTGAGACTCCATTTCAGTGTCACTGGTTGCTAAGACTATCTGGGATACGGTCGAATACACGTCATTTACAGACTTAGAACTTCATCCTTAATTATATGAAAGTGAAAAAGCCAATTTGTGTGAGCGACTCTCAGATCACACGTGTTCTCTTTCAATTATTGATTAAAGCCGTTCAGGTAAACCAACAGTGGCCACCGCAGGCCCCGCGGTGCAGGGCGGGGGCGAGCTTCAGGGCCCCCCTCAGCACAGTACACGGGCTGTCCGTCAGACCCTCCAGCGATTTCGCCAAAGGCCCGCAATTCCCACTTTAAATGCCACAATAAAAGAAACAGTCTTCTTTGGGGTTTGTTCCCTTTTCTTGAAAGTGATGCATTTCTTTTGGCTCTGTGCATTTTCAAGAAAAATAAATTCGACACCAGTTTAAAAAAAGAAAAACTACGTGGAGAATGTTTACTTTTTTTTCTATAAGCAGCGTGTCTGATATTAAAATATCACTTTGATCGGGGAGGTTGCTCCTGGAGAATCCCGTGCGTGCCGTGGCCCGATCCGCTCAGTGCTACTTCTCACATAGTGTTACATGTGCGCGCGGGCCTAGCGGTGGTGGCGCGCTAATGACAGACCACACAGTTGTTTAGTCTCGGCGCGAATGCCTAATCAGGCGCGCCCCCTTTATTTATACAACCGCGTACGCCACCGTCGTGGCGTACGCATAACGTCCCTGGCTTGCGCACTCTAGCGTCGGACGCTAGAGCGCTAACTGCAACATCCCTCTCCAACTTGGATGATGAAACCAGGATTTGGATACCACAGTCACTCACTTATTTGCAATCTAAGTCTTTGAGGCGGCTGCTCGGCGGGGGATTCCCCCTCAGTCCATACCTGGCCGTTGCTCGGGTGGTTTGACGGGCAGTCAAGTTCAGCCCCGCCCGCCGCGGGGTCAGGGTGTTCTGGCTCTGCTGTCGACTCGTGCCTGCTCGGGGGTGACTGGGGTTCCATTTCGGGGGTCTCGGTGTCTTCTCCCTCGTTTCCTGCGGTACCATGTCGATGTTCCGTGGCCTCAGGAATCCGTTTGAACCACGAGATGTTCGTGTGGCCGACTCGCCCCCTCTTCTTGCTGTTACCATTGTTCCGCGTCGGCGCTCCCCCGTCCAGCTCCCGGGCTCATACCGTGACTTGAACTTCCCTCCTGGCCTTCGGTTCCTTATGAGGACTTGGTCTCCCGGCCTTAGGGCGCGTTCCCGACTGCCCCTTGACTGGCTCACTTGCTGGTTTCGGCGCTCCCTTCGTTGCAGCGCTTGTTCCTTCTCAAATGGTGGAGGGGCCCACCCTGGGGCTGTGGGCAGACCATCGCGGCGAGTCCCTTTTAGCATGAGGGCCCAGGGGGCCTGTTTGGTGGAGCAGTGGGGTGTGCTCCGATATTCCCCTAGGAACCGTTGGATCTCTCTCTCAGGGTCTTGCTGCTCAGCGACTGCTATCCGTAGGACTTTGTTTAATGTTCTCATAAAGCGTTCGACCTCGCCGTTAGCTTGGGGCCATTGAGGGGTGATCCGCCTGTGCCGTATGCCTTGGAGCTCGAGGAACTCTCGAAATTCGTGGCCTTGGAACGGTGGCCCGTTGTCGCTCTTCAGTTCCGTGGGGCGCCCAAACATGTTGAACATCTTCTCTAAGGCGGGTCCTACGAACGTGAACGCCGTGAAGGGTAGCGCCTCTACCAGGGGATATTTGGAGAAGCTGTCAAGGACTACCAGTGTCACTCTCCCATCCGGGAGGCTCCCGAAGTCTACGCTGATCCTGTCCCATGGGTGCTGCCCCGGTTCTTCAGTTACGATGGGGGCGGGATGTTCTGGTCTGCTGGTTATCTGACACGCGGGGCAGCTCTTCACGATGTCTTCCACTAATGTGTCCATCCCTGGGAACCATACTTTTTCCCTCATCCGGGCTTTCATTTTCTCCGTTCCCTGATGCCCTTTGTGGGCGAGGATGGTGGCGTGGCGGCGTAGTGCGGTTGGTATGACAATTCTGGCTCCTCTCAGGATAATTCCTTCCCTGGTTGTACTGAGTTCGTTCTGTATCCGCCAGATTTGTTGCAAGTCTTTTCTCTCGTCATACGTCCACGTGTTGGCGGACTGTATGAAATTGGTCCATGAACCCTTTAGGAGGGCCTCTCGGGTCTTGGCCATTACGGTGTCGTGTTCTGCTGCCCGTTAGATCTCCTGGAGTGTCAGCACTTGGGGGCAAGTCAGGGCAGCTACTAGGTCGAGGTGTGCTTCGGCGTCGTCTTCCTCATCTCTCCCCGTCGGGGTGGATTCACATTTGTTGGGGGGTCTGGACAGGAAGTCGGCCGGATTCTTGGCGCCAGGTCGATAAGTTATATCCATGTGATATTGTTGCAACCTGATGGCCCATCGCTCGATTCGTGGCGGGGGGTGCGGTGCTGTCCCTTTAAGAGGGGCACTAGCGGCTGGTGGTCCGTCACGACGGTGAACGGGTGCCGACAGCCCCACTTTATGGCCAGCGCCTCCCGCTCAATTTGGGAGTATCTTTGTTCGGTTGCTGTGAGCGCCTTGCTCGCCTACGCCAGTGTTGCCCATCGCCCCGGTTCTTGTTCTTGGGTGAGAACCGCTCCTAGCCCCACCGGGCTGGCGTCGACTAGCAGCTCGGTCTTTCTTGCTGGGTCGAAGTAGACCAGGGTGGCCTGGTCGAGGAGCGCGGTCTTGGTGGCCTGGAATGCGTTGTCTTCGCGAGGTCCCCACTGCCACGGGATGTCGTTCTTCGTGAGGTGTCTGAGCGTCTCGGCAATCGTCGCAAGGTTCGGGATGAAGCGCTTGCAGTACGTGGCCATTCCCAGAAAACTGCGTACCTCTGAGGCGGATGCTGGCGCGGGGGCGTCCTTGATGGACTGGGACTTTCTTGGGTCTACCTGAATGCCGTGGTTGGTGAAGGTGTAGCCAAAGAATTCGATTCGCTGCTGGAACAGCTGACACTTGTCCCTGTGGAGTGTGACTCCATACTCCTTGAGTCGTGCCAGCGTGGCCCGGACTCGGCGATGGTGTTCGTCTACCGTTGTTAAGTGGATTAATATGTCGTCACTCACGTTCATGACTCCGGGCAGGCCTTGTAGGATGTCTCGGATGGTGTTTTGGAAGATCTCCGCCGCGGACGATATTCCAAAATTGAGTTGCCGATATCTTCGCAACCCAAGGTGTGTGCTGAACGTGGTGATGTATCTACTTTCCTTTGCCAGCGTTAGCTGGTGATAGTCGGCGTTTAGGTCCAACTTGGAAAACCAGCGAGCTTCGTTGAGGTCGGCAATGATGTCATCCATGGTGGGCGTAATGTGTCTCTCTCTCTCTTGATGGCTTTGTTGGGCAGCCTCATGTCAATGCACACCCGGATTTTGCCTGGTTGACGGGGCTTTTCCGCGATCACCATTGGGGACACCCAGGGAGTGGGTCCGGTGACTGTCTCTATAACACCTTGTTCTTCGAGTTTCTTAAGCTCCTCTTCCACCAGTGGGCGCAAATGGAAAGGAATTCGCCTGTGCTTCAGTGCTGTGGGTGCGACTGAGTGATCAATGTGGAGCTTGACTGGCGGGCGCCTGATGTTCCCCAGTCCGGTGAACAGTTCTGGGAATCGGTCCAGCAAGCTGGCTGTTTGGGTGTCTTGCACCTTTCGGAGAAATGCTAGCAGTCCAAGGTCCTCGGCGGCGTGCCCACTCAGGAGCGTGTCCACTTCCTGGTTGATGATGTGTATGTCAACCGTTATTTCGGCGTCTTCTGTTCCCACTGGTACTGTCATTTTCCCTAAGAGGGGTAGGGGCACATCACTCCCGTAGGCGTAGATTCGGGCCTTCGAGGCCTTGAGTTCTGGCTTTGGCCTAAGGCGGTTATACTGGAGCACTCCCATGACTGTGACGGATGCGCCGGTATCGATCACGGCGTTTACTCTTGACCCTGCAACCTTGACGTCGCAACGCGGTTGTGGTCGTCTCGTGCTTTTGAGGGCTCTGGTGAACGAGATGAGATACGTCTCATCTTCATCATCGGATTCGGAGTCGTCTTCTTGCAGGGCTTGCGTCTGTCTGTGTCCAGCGTCGGTGTGGGAGGACAGTGACAGCTGGGACAACTGTCTCACCATGTTTCTTGAGGGCCTCCTTCCCGTTTGGTCTTTCCGTGCGGTGCGCTTCCTGCAGACGGATGCAAAGTGGTTCGGGGTGCCGCAGTTTGTACACGTCTTCCCTTTTGCTGGGCAGGTCTTGCCCGGGTGCTCATCATACCCGCAGTATCCACACAGGGCCTGAGGCGACTTCCTGGCTGCCGGCCGGTGTCCCTTTTCCTTTGCTCGCACTGAGTCCGCCCGTTCTGACTTGATGGCCACTCCTGACCCTGTGCCTCCTGTCAGTGCTTGGTCCATTTCTTCTGCACGTGCGTCGGACAGGTCATGGGATCGTGCGAGCACCAGGATGTCCGCCATTGGAATGTTAGGTTGGCGAAGGATGAGGCTACGCAGTTTCTTGCTCCGTATTCTGTAGATCAGCTGCGCTCTGATATCCTCTTTCGCCCTGTCCCCAACAAGATGTGTGTCCGCCAGTACCCTCAGTCGTGCGTGAAACGCATCCACTGACCCCTTCTTTCTGCTTTGCTTGTCGGAGCTTAAAGTGTTCAAAGTCAGGATTCATCTGGGGGTCAACATCCGCGTCGTAGTCATCCGCTTCCCCAGTATTAGGGAGGTGCTTGAAGAGCAGGTACACCTCTTCCCCCGCGTAGTGAAGCAGGAGAGACCGCTTCACCGCACCATCAGTCTCCCTGGAGCCAATGAAGTAATTGTTGAGCCGGCCGATCCACGTCTGCCAGCGTGGGGCGGCTGTGGCGGGGTCAGCAGTCTCGCTGAAGGGCGGTAGGACGCCGGTCAGCGGGTGGAATGGGGTGGCGGACGCTGGCTGTGCGTCGTCACCCATGGCGCTGAGAGGGCGCTGTGGCGCTGGGCGCTGGGACGGTTAGCTGTGTGAGGCCTTGGCAGGAGAGGGCACAGATGGCATGCACTGTGGAGGCTGACGTGAGGCAGTGGCGAGGCTTGGCAAGCGGGAATGTTCATCCGCTGGTAGTAGCTGGTGATGTTGGTGCACACTCGCTCACCGTGTATCGGCGGATCGCAGCACGCCGATCGCCTCCACCGCGTCAGTGTCTGAGTCAGGCGTGCGTTGTCCCCAGCTCCCAGTAGCAGCAGAGCGGACTGGAGGAGGTCCGGAGGCGGGGCAGGTGTGTGGTCGCGGGACTGCCGCGAGCGGGCCGTCAGGAAGCGGCACTGGAGGTCGCGCACGCGGCGGGTCTGGCCGCCCTCGTCGCCAGTGTTACATGTGCACACGGGCCTAGCGGTGGTGGCGCGCTAATGACAGAGACCACACAGTTGTTTAGTCTCGGCGCGAATGCCTAATCAGGCGCGCCCCCTTTATTTATACAACCACATACGCCACCGTCGTGGCGTACGCATAACGTCCCTGGCTTGCGCGCTCTAGCGTAGAACGCTAGAGCGCTAACTGCAACAGAGGACACAGTGGCGGGTCAGGCCGCAGCTCCTCGGGCATCGTCTGCCATGAAGCCAGGTTCTTGAGATGGGACAGGAGGCGCCACGAAGTCAAGGCCTGAGGCTCTGGGTCTGACAGCAGCAGGTGTGCTTCAGACTGGTGGAGGATGAATCCTGTCACTGTTGATGTAGAGAGGTCTGCAGAGTCTGGAAGAGCAGGCGTCCGTGCAATTTCTTTCTGACTGCCTAACACTTACTGCCATAATATTTTATTATCAACGAATAGTGCTTCATCCTCATCGTCTTATGTACCAAGCACTACATGTGATGCAGTGCTCACCACTCTGTAGAAGGGGGCGAGCCAACGAATTAAGGGTGTGGCTTGGATCACAGAGCCCCTGCAGGAGCCAGCCCTGAAAATGTTTGTTACGTAAATTATACAACAAACATTACTTAAAATATTATAAAGTCCCTTCAAAATTCAAAAAAGTGTATTTCTTTAATATGCGGAAACTTTGCCATTAATACTTCACATTATAGCACTGCACTGAAGGGTACTAATTAAAAGGGATAGTTTATCAAAGTGAACCATCTATGACAGTTGTCATTCATATCCTGCACATGGCCGAAATTATTATTAAGCAACAATTGTCTATTAAATCATACCTAATGGGTTTTTGTACAATTGGTATTCTAAACTCACACAATTGAAATTACTTTCATAAGCGATAATGAATAAAAAGGAATTTTGATTAAGATATATGCTTAATATCACACAATTTAAGCGAGGAAGGCGCAATTTATCCAGGTTATCTGGTTTCACTTTGTACAAATCAGCCAGTAAATGGTACCAATATGTCTTTAGTTACGTTAAGGCTTTATTTTAACCTCTTTGTAAATTTTTGTGCAGGTTTTATATATTACGAACTCAGCCCGACTGTTTTAAAGCTCTTTACATGGGCACCAGTTATATTATGCAAGATCGCTTTTATTTTTTTATAAGTGCTGGAAATATTAAGTGAGAAGTTATGTAGCTTTCTATTTGAATACTAGATCATCTACGAAGACATCTGAGAGCCTATATAGCCCAGCTTTCTTATTCACAGCCTGAAGCCAAATAGCTGTTTTTACTGGTGCCCACTTCCCTCCCGTCACTTTGGTCCTGATGAAGACCCCACCCACAATGCCCAAAATTGGCTGTTCCTTCTAGGGGTTGAAACGTCGTCACTTCATCATTTTGTCATACATATATGACAGAGAATATATATCTGCAATTATGTTATGATTTAACATTTAATGCATCCTGCAGGAAACTGTCAGAATAGTTCGCTATTAATTTGCTGATGTGTGTATATAAATGCGCTCTACTGTCCTTCCTCACAATTCTTCCCATGCACTTATCACCTCACCCCTCTGTGCACCTGTTTTTCTACAAATATTCATTTAGGATTTGTTGTGTACTTTATAAATTGATTAACTTCAATATTGTGATGAAATAAAATCACATCCATTTTTGGAAAGACTGTATGGTGGTGCTTAACTTTGTTTAGATACAACTGATTAATTCTTGCATTGATTTATCTATTTTAATTGTTCTTCACTGGGATATTTTCTGGAAATATTAAGTGATTTGCCAAAAATTACAGGATGTTGAGCCCAAACCAAGACTCGAACCTGGTTTCCCAGTTCCAAAGTCAGCAGCTGTGGCCGTAGTGCCACATCCTGTGTAGATGGAGGGTGCCGGGCAGAAGCCATATGAAAGCTCAGCTTATCATGAGCTCGAGGTAACAATAGTACCTTGAGCTGAACCAGAGTCCGGCATCCTGCTCAAGAGCTTTTCTATGACTTGTCCACCTTTACCCCTCAGATTATATCCAGTACCCAGAGCACACAACACCCCAGTGAAGTGACCTCCGAACTTCACCCCTTTTCTTCCGTTACATTCACACCAACCTTCTCAGACCACTCCTTACGTTTCCTCCTGCATTCACTCAACTCCTCCCATTGCTACATTAAGGGCCTCATTACGATGTTGGTCAAAAAGCATTCTGACTGACTCCTTGCCGTAATCGGTTCCGACCGAATCTGGTTCGGTGAGTCCGACCGACCAATTACGATGTTTCCGAACACCCTTCTGTCGGACTCCCATTGACTTCAATGGGAGCCTGTGTTTAGACCAACAACACAGGCTCCCATTGAACAATGGGGTGGTTGTGGAAAACCTTGTACCCTGTCGCCAGCAGCCCATGGTGTCTGCCACACTGCATGTTTGGAAAGAGGGGTCCAATTGGTACACCCAAGGGCCCCAACCAGAGGCCTCCAGGTGAAGGGGGGCCTGCAGTGGTCCCCCAAAGTCAGTTTCAAACAACCGTTTCGTGTAGGACAGACCAATTCAGAAAGGCTGTCTGAATCAGACATCGTAATATGCCGGTTTGAAATGCTGTCCATAGACCTGTACAATTCGGCTCTGACCAACTCTGAGTTTCCGAATGCCGGTCGGAACTGAGTCGGAAAGACCGAGCGGTTACCTTCCATCGTAATCGGTCAGTCGGAAATGTTTCAGAGTCGGTCGTAAACATGGGTTCCGACACGAGTTAGGACAATTCAAATGTCGTTCGGAGCCATTCCGACCGACATTGTAATGAGGCCCTATATGTTTATGGCTCCCTTGATTTCAATAACATTTCTCAAATATAAAGGGCACAATTGCCCATGGGCACAGCAGCCGCCAAAAACATGAAAGTGCGCTGCAGAATTTCCATTTTGGTGCTGCAAAATCTTATAATCCAAGCCGCAATATCCTGGGGTGGTCTGACTGACTCATTCTGAGACCAGTTAGTTTGATACGCTTGTGCACAAAGTCACACACTGTGTACTGGCTGGTACCGGTGGCGACCCCTGGTCTGAGAACTCATGGCTTGGGGGAGGCCCTCTGTGTACTTTTCAGGGCTCCCCCTCAAGTTCCGTTATGCCAAGGATAAACCAAATATGATTTTAGAAGACCTCTGATGATTCACCACAAGTATTTGCACCATCACAATGCTTGACACTCTTGAACTCCTTGTCATATGAAGATCGACATCACCAGTGACATCCTATATCAACTTCACCATTGCCACTTCTCATCTACTTCTGACGAAAGATTCAAAGTGTTTAAATAGTTTTAAAACCTTTCTCTGTTCTGAATAGTAAAATCTGAAGTGCGTTATCTATGGCCATCCTAGAGAAGGTCTGGGAATTTTTTAAAGGTAAATCTCTGAACCAAGGTCGTGTTTTACCTGTGACCATATACTTTGCTTTACTTCTCTTTTGTATCACTCTTGTGTGCTACTGGTACTCGCCTGCCACGAACATAAAAATGAGATGCTGCTTATTTGACTGTCAAAACATATATAGCCTATGTATGAGGAATCTGTTTAAGTGTTTTTCAAAATATGTAAAATGTGTAAATAATTTCTGAAATGCTTTCGTTTTAATGATGCATAGTTGTGACCGATGAACTGATGAAGTTGAACCTAGAACAAGTTACCTAGGTCATATAAAAGTCTAGATAACGTCATGAATAGTTATGCTACATTTTCGTGTGGTGTGCCATTATTTAAAAAATGAATGATGTTTCTTGTGTTCTGTTCAACTGCTCCTGCTCATTCTCCCTCCCAATCAGTGTCCCGTTGCAAAGCCATCCCTCCTCTTGCAATTGCAGCATGTACATCAGGCTCTCCCTTGGATGCCTGTCCTCCCACGATTCTCCACCAAATCGTAGACACGGTCAACCCAATAATAAATCAGATAGTTAATTCCTCATTAAGTTCAGGTACAGTGCGAATGGAAGCTAGTGATAGTAAAAACCATTGAAAAAGAAGCAAAATATTGACCCACCCGTCCTCTCTGACCTCCGCCCCATATCACTGCTTCCACTACTGGGAAAAATTAGAGAACAATATGTTCACAAAGAGCTAACCAAATTCATCGGTCGCCAATATCCTTCACCCTCAGCAATCAGGTTTTCGCCCCAAGCACTCCACAGAATCTGCACTCCTGGATATCATGGACACTTTAAAAATTATAGCTGACAAGGACAGGGAGGCTGTGCTGATCCTGCTTGACCTGACGGCCGCGTTTGATACTATTTCACACAGTATTCTCCTGGCAAGACTCAAATCCAGCGGTATTTCTAATACCGCACTGGAATGGTTAAAATCATTCCTCACGAATCGCAGACAAGCTGTGTCCCTTGGAACTTTCTTCTCTGTTGAACGCACCATCACAACAGTAGTGCCACAGGGTTCATCGCTAAGCCCGTTGTTGTTTAACATTTACATGACCCCACTCATCTCCCTGACAGCAGCTTTTGGGATCGAAGTAAGTCCTACGCAGACGATGAAGTTGAAGTTGAAGGGATTTGTAAAGCGCGCTACTACCAAGCGGTTTCTTGGCGCTGGGTCAAGGCTACTTCAGAGGGGCACAAGGTGGAAGCTAAGATGGGTATGCTAACAAATAGATAGGTTTTAAGAGCTTTGCGAAAAAAAGAATAAGTGGGGATAGATCTAATGGTGAGAGGAAGTGAGTTCCAGAACAGGGGGGCAAGGGTAGTGAATCTAGAGCCGGCAAGTTTTTTTTTTTTCCGATAGCGAGGGGTGCTAAGGAGGAATTGGGTAGAAGAGCGGAGGGTTCTACTAGGAACATAGGCAGTGATCTTTGATATAATGAATGCTGGAGCCGTACCAGCCCGTGACAAGAAAATCAGGCAGCCCATCTTAAATAGGGATCGCTCCAGGATGGGAAGCCAATGAAGGGTCTTTAGTAAGGGGGTCGTATGATGAAATTTCGGAAGCCTATAGATAAGGCGAGCTGCCAGGTTCTGAATAAGCTGCAGGCGACGGCACTCATAAGCAGGAATTCCGACATACAGGCCGTTGCCATAGTCCAGGAGAGATAAGATCAAGGCCAAGATGATAAGTTTAAGGGCTTCCAATGAAAAGTAACGGGAGATTTTGCGAACTATTCTGAGGGATAGAAAGCAAGATGAGACCACCTAGCTAATCTGAGGGCGCATCGAGTGATCTTGACTGATTTTAATGCCCAGGGTTTTCACCGACGCAGAGGGACAAGGGGGGGATCCAAAAGTGGGGGGCCAAAAAGCAGGAGTCCAGGGATTGGAGGGGCCACCAATGAGGACCAACTCTGTCTTCTCTGGGTTCAGTTTAAGTTGGTTGAGGTTCATCCAATCATGGATGAACGTCAGAGTGGAGTGAAACTTAAGAATGGAGACTGAGGAGGGAGAGAGGTTAAAAATAAGATGAAGGTCATCGGTGTAATTAAAAACCGTGACCTCCATTTCTTGTAGGGCTGCAATCAACGGATAAATATATAGATTAAAAAGAAGAGGGGAAAGGGACGAGCCCTGAGGCACCCCGCAGGAGACAGAGCAGACGTGGGCGGAAAAACGTTCTAGTTTGACGGCCTGGGAACGATCCGTCAGAAAGGAAGTGAGCCAGGCCAGAGCTGAGCCCCGAACACCGGCGCCCCCGACACGGTCTAAGAGAATGGAGTGGTCGACCGTGTCGAAAGCGGCGGACAAGTCGAGGAGGACCAAGGCCTGAGGAGAATTGATGTCGGCACTCCTCCTAAGCTCGTCCATCACGGAGAGAACGACTGACTCCGTAGAGTGGGCAGGGCGAAAGCCAGCCTGATTAGCGGCAAGAAGATGATTTTCTTCAATATAGGAAGAGAGGCAGGAAGTAATATGACTCCAGAATTTTACTTAAGAAAGGGAGCAGAGAGATAGGTCTGAATTTCGAGAGGAGGGTGGGGTCGGCACACGCCTTTTTTAGAATAGGAATAACTGTAGCGGCCTTAAATAAGTCAGGGACAATTCCCTGAGAGAGAGAAGAGTTGAGCAAGGTGAGGGGGGGGATCAGGGCAGTTGGAAAAGATCTCCCGCAAAATATGGGCCGGGCAAAGGGAGAACCTGACTTGACCTTCCGCAAGAGGGTGAGGAAGGCCTCCTTAGAGATAAGAGGGAAGTGGTCAAAGGTAGAAAAAGTGCGCGGTGGGGGAGGACAGGAGAAGGCAGGAGGAGGTAACGGGATGTGACTCTTGATCGTGACAATCTTCTCGATGAAGTAGTCATTAAGGGCATTGCAAAGGGATAGAGAGGGGATAGGCTTAGGGGCGACTCTATCAGAGGCTCCAAGTTCGTATACAATGGAGAAAATCTCTTTGGGTTTGTTAGCCGCTTGGTGGATTTTCTGGGAGAAATATTCCAGCTTAGCTGAGAGTATGGCTTTTTTATAGTCCCGCAAGAGGGCCACGTAGCTAGCCTTGAGAACTGGACAGTACCTGTGTCTCCAGCGTCGCTCGGCCTGCCTCAGCGCGAGTTTCTGAATTTTTAGAGCATCAGTGAACCATCTGTTTGCGTCATGAGAGCGGCATGACGATACCCTAATGTTCTTATCTTTAGACAACGCCTCCACGAATGCTGAACTTAACTTCAAACGATGCCTAACCGAGGTCATCCTATGGATGAAGGACAACCACCTCTGGTGCAACATCTATAAAACCGAGATCCTACCAATAGGAAAAGAGGTCTCATTTCAGCCTGGTGAGTGGTGGCCAGAGGGTGCAACATCTCCGCCTAATATGGTGAAGGTAGCTAGAAACCTAGGAGTACAGTTTGATACCGCTCTCACCTTCCAACCACATGCAATGACAGTAGCAGGGACCTGCTGTAGCCTCAAAGTCCTTGTCATTTTTTTAAATTTAATTCCACTCGCCGCAAGGAAATCAGTGCCGGTCGCCCTGATCCTCTCGCGCCTAGACTACTACAACAGCCTCCTGGCAGGAGCCAATACACAAACATTAAAAGGACTCCAAGTGGTCCAACACGCGGCGGCTCGTGTGGTACTAAAACTAACACAAAAGTCCTCCGCATCTGCAGCCTTAAAAACCCTTCAATGGCTTCTGCTGCATAAGAGAATACTCTTTAAGATTCTCTTAATCGCCTTTAGAGCCTCACTTGAACTGGGACCAAAGTACCTCTCATCGAGGTACATTACAACCAGGACCCTTAGGTCCTCATCAGCTAACCTCCACAAACCCCCCAGTTTTAGATGCAAAACAAAGGGAGGAAAAACCATGACCGTCTTGGGTACCAAAGCTTGGAACCTATTGCCAATGCACCTGAGATTGTTAAAAACTGAAACACAATATAGGAAAGCACTGAAAACGTGGATATTCGGATCCTCAGATGAATTCTGTCTCTCACTCATTTAAGATCGCCTGAGCTACTTCTCACCTCCAAATCAGCACCAGGATGCTCCTTTCGGAGTGGCAGTTAGCGCTTTATAAATACCTCATTCCATTCCATTCTTGCTATGCGGAGAATCAAGCACTTAACATCAACGAATTAGCCTTGTATAATATATTGTTAGAAAGTATGAATAGTGAATGAGGCTTCCATGATGTACTCAATGTTTCCTGTTCAAGGACCTACACTAAAAATTTCCACTGAAGACTTGTGAGTTCTATGAGCCATTGTTTAAGAAATGTTTCTTTTCTATCATACATCTCTGGAGCGCAGTTGCTGATGAAGCAATAAGTGGGTTAGTGCAAAAATAATTACATACTTTTCATTATGTTGTTCTTGATTTGCCAACTGTGACCCTAACCATGATGAATTTGCATATTTTATTAATAGCTTTTTGTGATTTTGCTAGAAAACCTCAGGGATCTGGTGTTTCGTGGGCTTACTTTACTTTGTCTGACGCTTACATTTTGCTTAGATCATAGCCTAACCAGGGGTTTGATAAATTTGCATTATTTTCGGTACTACCACCTTGGGCCTTTATGGCGATTTATGCTTCTTCTCTTTATACCCCTCATAATTTTTATGTAATAAAATCTTTTCCGCTTATTTTCGATCTAGAAGTCAGTCCTTTATGCGTCTAATACTTTTATTCCGTTCAACTCCGCTAAATTGTGTTTACCCTGAGGATGAGTGCAGTCTCTAACTGCTAAATCAATTGGAGATTCCAGAGCCAAATTACTTTGGTGAACATTGAGGTTATCAGATATTGGGGTTCAGATGAATATTGGCTTGCGGCTCCCACAACTTGTATAAAAGTATTATACTGTACACTTGACTGTTTTAGCAAAACCATACCTACTTGTCCTGCTTTACTAATTTGCGTACTGCGCTCTAGGGAGGGACACTGCCCTGTCCTCCCCAAGACAAACCACTCGCTTATGTTGGGATCCAAATAATGTCCTTTAATGTTTTCTCATCCGTGTACAACATCCATACAAAGCTCCATTCCTGACCCGAAGTTTTCAATTCTAATACGTTTAGAAACGCATGGATCAGTGCTGGTGCTTGCCTTATGCTTATTGTCAATTATAATTGAACAACACCAAAAAAAAATGCTTTGGCATCCGCTGCCAATATTCCATTTATTTTATTGAAAGTCATTTGCCTTTCCATTCAATTACACTTAATATTTGGATTAAATACCATAGGGATTTGTGTTACGTTTTCATGCTATCCTGATGACGGTCCTTGCAGTTTAAACCAGCATACAACTTTGTTCATTCTCCTACCCCTGTGTTAACATTATTGTTATAGATAAGACTGTAATAGACCAGTGAATCTGCTTGCATACCTGTTCCTGCTTTATTGTTCACAGGTGTAGAATGTGAAAAAAATTAAGATGTCACTAGTTAGTTTGTGGTTCAGGATGGATTTTTAAAGATGCATTTTAGGTCTTCTACGGTTGTAAATGGTAATGTTAGCCAGAACACCAGTAGTCCTGTAAAGAGTGAGTGAGGTGGTGAGATACAAGGGATGGTGAAGGAAGCGCAGGAGTGGCCTTCATTCTCTGAGTTTGGTGGTTGTACAGTAAATGTATTACTTGTATATGAGACATGCCTTGAAGGAGTGAGTCATCGGCTTCTTTTACAAATGGGGTAGTGAGGAATCTTGTATCTGTGTCAAAATGGATTATAAATGTTGGGTGCATAGCAGGAGAAGGCTAGGCAGCTTCTCTTGTCCATCTTGAACTTCAGTCTCAAGCCTGGCAATGTCATTGCTTGGGTGTTGTGAGGGCTAACGGAAATCATGACGTGGCTGGCGATCTAGTGAGACGTGTTGGAGAGCAAGAGTTTTAGCAGGATGTAGAAGTTCTTGAGGATCATTGGGAAAGACACCGAAGCCAATTGAAGCTCCCGAGTGTGCAGGTGATATGGCCACACTTTTGCGATCACATGATGAGCCATGCGGCTATGTTTAGGTTGGTGTTCACGGGAGTCAGATGAAAGTCAAGGATACCGGCTAGCAGGACTCTGTGACTGGCTCTTTTGGATAGGACCTGTGCGGGAATGGCTATCGTTGCTCTTATTCCTGTTGATAGTCTTTGACTCTTCGGCCTAGGAAGCTGTTGCCATTGTGGCTGCATCTTAACAATTTAAGGCTAGAAGCTGGAATCTGTGGCAATTGCACAATACACTTTGAAGACTGACATTGCTGTTGGGAATAACAGTCCACTAGGAGATATTAAAGTAAGAGTTTTTAGTTTTACCCACATTATGCATAAACTGAAATACATCTGCTATAATATTTGGTTACACTACTAAACATCAGTACCTATCCCACTAAGATAATGTTAGGTTTTGTTTTTCAATAAGCATCTTTTATTATGTTTTATCGCATTGCGAGAATTGCTTTTAACTCTATATTAGTAACCAAACTCTTGATCAATGTAGTTGTGGTTGTAATTAATTGGCTGTAATTATTAATTAAACAGACTTCTTTTATTTTTTTTTATTAAGTGCTATTTCATATTATGAAAATGCTGATGCAGATTATGAAACAAGAGACTTTGGGTAGGATTTTCATTTGTCTTTGATTGCAGTAGATAGCAATGTGTCCTACGTTTGTTGCTTAATATGTTGTTTGCAGTTCTTTATGCAGGTAGATTTCAAAAGACTGATAACTGAATGAACACCGGATATGATTGATCTCTTGTTTCGTCTAATGTTCTTCTTATCTTAGAGTCTTGGGTACACTTTCTCTTCAGCGAAAACAATGCAGCCTTTGGAGCTAACAAGTATTTTTCTGATAAAATCAGTTGGAGGGAACGACCGTCCAAGAAACTGTGAAAAGACACGAGCTCGTGAGTTGTGAAATATCAAGGCGTCAAGAACCAGGGGGAGCTAACTGCCTTAACCTTGCATTCTAAATGATATAAATTCATTTTTTCAGAAGAATTGGAGTCCATGCTTTTTAAATCGAGCCCAGCGTGCATGCGCTGCTCGCTATGCAAAGCATACTGTAGTAGGGTATGATGTTGAAGTGCTGTGGAAGCCCCGCCCACTCTCTGCCCATATTTGTGATTGGCTGGTGTCTTTGTCCTTAGTAAAAGCTGGCTTCCTATTTATTATGAGGCTTCTTAGTTCCTCCTTGTTACCGCCTTGTCTCCTTTTGTGACCGCCCATAACGACTGGACCTTTTACTTGCGGTGTTACATGGTCGGCGTTATGTAGTCGGTGAGCACCATTTTCTTACAGGGGCACACTACTCAGCAGCGGCGCAGCTTCCCCATCGGTGGCCGGCTGTGGTGCGTGTCACTCTCTGGACACAGGTGTGCTCGCTGTTCCTGTTGAGATTCACACTACTTCATCAGCGCCATCCGGTTCCACACTATTGAATTCAGATTGATAGCAGCCACTTTGAAGTTTGTCGCCGCGGCGGTTAGCTTGTCATTAGAGAGGATGTTTTTGTCTGGGATAACTTTAATTATTTGTGAGCTGCTGAACAGTGAAAGTGGAGCTGCATTGATTGAGGCGGGGGATAATTGATTCTTCCCATTACATAGACTGCATTTCTCCATCCTGCGGGTTCTCCCTGCCCGCCTCTTGTCGTCAGAGATAAGGCCTCGCCCATATTGTGCTTGCTTAATCTGTGTCACTATAAGTAACAAGGGGACCCGATATAGGTAGCTTTTGGACCTCGGGTAATTATGTATTTTAAGAGAACAAAGGTCCCTAGCTTAAACTTAAATAATGTAACTATTTCAACATAGACTTAGATAAGACCTATGTGCATTCCTCCTGTGTCCAGCCAGACAGAGGAACATTTATTTTGAAATTCACAAGGTTTGAAACAAGATAAAGAAGCATGAAAGCAATGAAACAAGGGCACAATCCTGTACCGAGTTTTCAACAAGGGAAAAGAAAAGTAGAAAAAAGTGGCAGGCAAAAACTTTGGGAGCAAACATGGAGGCTTACAATACAATAAAGAACTCAAGTAAGCTCAGACCAACAGAAACCACAATACATTTTCAGTGGATACAATGTGGTACTGTTATGGAAAGTCGACGTTTCGATACCTAGCTCCTAATACAGTGGGATCATCCTCAGGAAAAAGTTGAAAGTTATGAAAATCACAAAATTCCCTTCACCAGAAGCACGACCACCTCCCTCGCCGACCCTACCCTCACGGGAGTTCACTACACAATCACCCAACCAACAATGGCCCCCATACTAGACTTGGGTTCCCCACTCCAAAATGGCCCCCGCACTTGCGCCGACATTGCACAGTCCTTCCTCTATGTCCACTCCATCTTGTGGCTTCAAATCAGACAGCACCCGCTGGCCCAGTCCCCATCCAAGGCTATCCACAGAACATTCTTATCAGCGCATCGAGACTCCTTGGAGGTAAGCCCGCTACTCCCACGACTATCTAGAGGCAACTCTCTAACTCTGCCTTTCACTCCCCTTAATGAGCTTTCCTCTTCATTAGCTCTGATTGAACACGGACAGCCATCGCTGCTGCCGCCCATTCCTCGCCCCACACGCAGAAGAAATCTCTGCTCTATGACTAGCCGGGGCTTCTCTAGCAATTTACCGCTCTGAAGCGATCACGATAATTTCTCAAGGTAAGCCCGCAACCCCATTCCCAACTGCAGGCACCTTCCCCATTGTTCGCATCACATCCCCTAACGTCCTTCCTTCTCCCGCAGTTCTGTCCTTATCGGCAGCCATCGATAGCTGCTCCCTATCCTTGTTTGCATTATCCATCCCTGCCTCACTTCCAGCCAGGTTGCTACACCGTACGGACGCAACCACAAGCGGCTCCTTCTGCTGTCTTCAAGGTATTCTAGACTCCTCCACTCACTTCAATTCCCCACACCTTCAGTATTCCAACCATTCTTCCTTCTTCAATTCAAGGCATCTCCACGCAATAATCCCACCACCGTGCCACCGGTTGGCCATCCGTGGATTGAGCACAACTGCTTACGCCCAGCGCCAGCACGACGACGCCTCGTACGCTACCACCTCATTGAAGGTTAGCCACCAAGCGATCACCATCACTACAACGCTGCGCACTCAATTAGATCCAATCACTCCAAGTGGTCCGGCATGCAATCCACAAGGACGCCGTCGCCCTCTTCACCCCCTCACAACCGCTACCGCGCTATTCCACAGGACCTTCCAACAAGTCCTTTATCCTCACTGTCGATCGCTCACCCGTTCATGGCCACCAAACCGCGCCTCAATTGGCTCACCTTGTTCACTAAACCCAATTTTTAGCTCGTTGTCATTCAAACAACAATCAATGCATGAGGCACTCTCTCATTCTAGGACCGCACAATTGTTTATTGTACACCTCTAATGAATGCTGATTTGTTTCCTTTTCTTATTTTTAACGGTGGACTTTTGTTTTGTCTTCTTATCTCCCTCTTCTCCCTTGTTCATTCCAACAGGCGTATAATTCATATCAGGCAACTTTTGTAATTTTTAGTCCTGAGGATGATCCCACTGTATTAGGAGCAAGGGATCGAAACGTCGACTTTCCATAACAGTACCACATTGTATCCACTGTGAAAATGTATTGTGGTTTCTGTTGGTCTGAGCTTACTTGAGTTCTTTATTGTATTGTAAGCCTCCATGTTTGCTCCCAAAGTTTTTGCCTACCACTTTTTTCTACTTTTCTTTTCCCTTGTTGAAAACTCGGTACAGGATTGTGCCCTTGTTTCATTGCTTTCGTGCTTCTTTATCTTGTTTCAAACCTTGTGAATTTCAAAATAAATGTTCCTCTGTCCGGCTGGACACAGGAGGAATGCACATAGGTCTTATCTAAGTCTATGTTGAAATAGTTACATTATTTACGTTTAAGCTAGGGACCTTTGTTCTTTTAAAATGCTTAATCTGTGTGACATCATTGAAATTGATGCTGCATTTCATTTTGCATTTGCCGAGTTCAGTTTCCTTGTAGGATGGTGCTTTTCCGCCTTTCCCTTGCTAGGATTGCGTGTTAGGCAATAAAGGCAACATTAACATGATGTTCTGGGCTGAGCACTGCTCAGGATAAGTTTTGTTTTGCAATCCATGTCTTAAGAGGCCACAGTTTTACAAGCACTTATTTTGATTGTCATCCTGTGGTTTCACTCCCTCCGGAACACTAGTAGGCAGAGGCAGGGTATTTGGGTACCTGATTTAAACCGGAAACAATGATTTTTTTAAAGACTGCTGTAAGAGACGATTTTTCAAGCAAATGCTGTTCGCTGCTAAAGTGAGAGCATGTGGAATCTACATCCAGATGTGTGTGCGTTAGAACCAGTCAGTGACTGATTTACCCTTACAGTACACCGACCGAGGATGTTGTGGTTGCTGCTAATCGTCTGGTACACCTAATCTCATTCATTGGGTGTAAGTCTCACCGGTGGCTAAACGCAAGGAGTGCCCAGTAACATTTGGTAAATTTATATATTTAAGCAATTTGTAGAGCGCCCAAATACCCTTGGGTGTCTCGGCGCTGCGGACTGTGTAGAAGATCGAGCCAGAGGTGGGTTGCCTATCAGTTTCCTGAAGTCAAGTAGAGTTGGGCAGGATTTGATATGCTGAGGGAGGGTGTTCCATAATTTGGCAGTGGCGACAGTAAATCTTCTGTCACCCCAGGATACTTTTTTTGTGCGAGGAACCTTCAAAAGGTTGGCCGTTGATGAGTGCAAGGGTCTATTGGGAATGTAAACACACAAAGCTTTCTTCAGGACATCTGGTCCAGTTTTATGGATGGCCTTGAAGGCAATGCAAAGAGCTTTGAATTTAATTTGGCTTGTTATAGGTAGCCAATGAAGTTTTCGGACTACCGTTGAAATTGGTTGATACTTGGGGGTACCTGTTATCATTCTAGCAGCCGGATTCTGCACCATCTGCAGTCTGTTAGTGACCTTTTTCTGAGCGTTTATGAAACGCCTATTACAGTAATCAATTTTTGACATTACTAGGGTGCTAATAAGGGTTTTTCCAGCATTGGGTGGAAGAAAGGGTAGGAGTTTTTCTATCATCCTAAGAGTGTAAAAAGATGACGAGACCACTGCATTGACATGTGATGTGAAAGCCAGTTTGTCGTCGAACATGACCCCTAGATTTCTAACTTTGGATACCGGGGGAGGCGGTGGTCCCAGATTGGTAGGCTACCAGATGGAGGACCAAACAGGATAAAGCTTGCCAAAAATCAAAAGCTCTGTTTTGTCGGAATTGAACTTTAGGCAATTGTTGGCCATCCAAGTACTGATGGCGAGCATTCCATTTTGGAAGCTGGCCACAATTGCTCCTCCGTCACTGTGGATTGCTAGCACCAATTGTGTCTCATCGGCGTAGGAAGTAAGTCCCATCCCGTGGGTTTTGATGACCCTGGCCAGGTCCGACACATAGATGTTGAACAGTGTCGGACTCAAGGATGAAACTTGTGGCACACCACACAGGAGGGTAAAAAGAGAGGACTTGTAATCGCCGAGACTCACTAGTTGTGTGCGGTTAGAAAGAAAGGAGGCCAGTAGTTCTTTGAAAAAAAAATGGAGTAAATGCATGGAATGTGTTTTTTTCTTGCGAGAACATGGCTGAACCCAGTAACCAACAATATCACTGCATTAGCCATTAACCCTGGATTCCTGAGTAGTGTGCAGTAAAGCTATTCAATGAGCTATATAAATGCAAATACAATACTATATATTTTCTTATATTAATTGGGCTAACTAAATCATTTACAAGCTTAATGTAGTGTACTATTATAACCATAACACGTAGAGTGCACACTTGAAGAACCATTAGTATTGTCCAGCTCTCCAAACAGGTTTACATTATTACACTTTGTATATGCAAATGTGGAGGTCTCTAAAGTCCTATCTGATAAATCCAACTTCAAAACTGAGGCCGTTTGACAAATGAGTACATTCAATAAGCCTACAGTCTGCTAGGCTCCACAAGTAGGATAGTAAATGATTACGTTTCAAACGAATAAGGTTTACTAAAAGTTAATGAATTACAGGAGGCAAAAATAGTTCAGATCAAATTAAAGTCATATAAGAAAGAACAAACCAATATAAGATCACCTCAAAAGGAAAACGCAAAAGAAAGTCCTTTCATAAAGAGAGTACTTTAAATGTCCTACTCTGCTGTATTCTAAGTTTGTAACTGTGAGCATTCGGCTCATCTCTTCTGACTCATCTACATTGCACAGGATTGTGTGAATTAAGCCAATGTTAATACACCTACACATAGTTCTGATGAGACGGTCCAATCAGGTTAAAGCAATGTGGTACAATTATATAAGCTTGTTAGCTTCTCATGACCTTCCACAATACAGCTTCTCTCAACATCCTTCACATTTCTAGTGATACGGGGACCAGCCTCTACTCTGCAGGTGTCTTTGTGAATATGCTACTAATTATAACTAAGCCTAGGCAAAGCCCTACGCTTGCGTAGTTTGCGAAGTTTGCGCTACTTCGCACTACGCGAATTGCACGTAGCACAGTGCAAACTAGTGTAGCGGTCATTTTCTGCTTGCTCGCGGTCCTCAACGTCAAGTTGGCAACCGCGAGCAAGCAAAATGACATCCCGGCGAGACTTTTTCCTCGTTCGCGATCAGCAACATCAAGTTGCCGATCGCGAGCTTGGAAAATAAACCTCCCGGCGAGATTCTCAACGCGGGGAGGTCAGGTTTCTCATTGCGAGTGGTCACGTATGCTCGCGACCGCTCGCGATGAGAAATTACCAGTCGGCGTTGAGAAAGCTGCCGCTCAAGTAAAAATCTACTTGAGCGGCAGAAAACTACAGCTCGCACTGTGCAAGATGCCGTTTTCAATGATTGCACAGTGCCGGATGCTTGTCCGCACTGTGCAATCATTGAAAACGGCATCTTGCACAGTGCGAACAGGGTACTACGCAGTTCGCAAAGTGCTACGCGTAGCTCGCGTAGTGCAAAGTGCTACTTCGCGAACTACGCCCAGGGTTAATTATAACATTCCATAATTATCGCAAAGAAAACATTTCACATGCTAAAGAAAACAAAGGAGGATTATAGCATTCAATAATTAGGACTCCAGCCTCACCTAGAAATAAAATGTTAATGTGTCACTTAACAAGATGGCAGCTAACATTAACCATTTTAAAATGCAGACCTATGTTAATTAATGTCAGTGTAACCGTGAATAAACATAAATTCTCTTCTACACTTAACATTTGCTTCTCTGTTTAATGTCTATTTCATGCAAAAAAATGTAATACAAATAAAGTTTACTTGTTAACCTGCTTTTAGAGCCTCAATGTAGTTAATAGCTAAATCTTCTAGACTGACAAATCCCCATTTACCAGGAGGTTTTCTACAACACCGCTGCCATGACATTTGTCACCCAGGCTGTTTTACAAGGCTAGAAAAGGCTATCTGAATGTAGACTATAAATAACTTTACCAGAAGAATTTCTAAATATCTTCGTCATTCTTTTAGAAAGACGACACTGGAATGCGATAACAATCTAAATAACCTGCATACTGTATTACTGTTTCCACTTTAGTGCCTCATGCGGAGTTTCCTATACTATTTAGCTTGTATAGCATGTATACAGCAAGTCAAACCACTCCCTGCCCCAACCAGTTCATACTCAACCAGTCACATCCGGGTAAAAACATCAAGTCATTGGCAGTCAAACATTTCCCACACATCACAACCAGCAACTTGAAATCCAACTACTTTTAGCCAGCACATAAACAACCAGTCACTTGAAATCAAACCACTCCCAAACAATACAAACACCACCAGTCACTTGTAGTCAAACTGCTCCCAGCCTCTACCAACAGAAACGACCCCTACTTTTTTATTTCTTTTTAATATTTTTATTGCGTATATTAACCAAAATCGAACATGGTACACATATGTTATGGTTACAGCATTATGTAAATCACATGTGTTTCTATTTATACAGTACAATATCCATATTTGTTGCTCATACATTTACATAAAACATTTGAGTCAATGTCATTTCCATCTTAGAACAACCCCTACTTTTGATGCACAAATAATTCTTAAGTGTCTGTATCGATATACATTACCTTTTTTATATGGGAAATATATGATTTGTCCTATCAACCAATCAAGAGTTTTATTAATTGGAGGGTAATATAAGTACCGTAAGACTAACTGGCTTCTGATATGCAGTAGAGCTGTCCGAGTCAAAGGAGCCAGAGTTTGGAAGACATTTGGGATGAGTCGAATCACTTAAAAGTCAGGATGAAACTGAAAACTTTGTTGCTTACATTCTCTTCTAATTAACAGAACCAAAATACTCTGTCAGAGTATTTGTGCCTTTATAAATCTCCAGTAATAAATGATAATAGTGATTAAAAACATCTGGTGGTCTTATTTAGTCTTATATAGGATCTCTTTTTTAAGGTAGAGAAAACAGGGTCCCATCCTGTTATGGTTGTTGGTCAGATGTTGGCCTATTTGGTGTGAGTGTCTAGAAAAGGTATCTTTACCAGTGAATGTTCCCGGAGGTTATTACATATAATAGAACATTGGAATGTTGAGCGTATGATTGAAAACAATGGAGTGACCCTGGGTTTATACTGGCGGGTGTAAGGCTTCCATTCAGCATTCCAATGTTTGTCTGTTTTTCCTATTTAAATTTAGAACACTCTACTCTTAGTGGGTGAATGTTCTAATAGCCATATAGTCCTTACCCCTCTATTCCTTCTGTTAAAAACCCTCTCCCTTGTTATAGGCCCTTGCCTGCGGCTCGGGCCTATAAATCTGGTTCAGGGCCATTAACCAGTATAGCCCTCGGCAGAGGGCTAAGGCTATAATCGGAGACCTGTGTGATCACACTTGGACTAATTTAAAAATCCTGTTGATGCTTTTAAAGCAGCAAATATTACAATAGGCAGTGAAATTAAAGAGCGGTGCATTTTACCGGCAGATGTATTTAGCTATGTGGCAACTGTTTTGCGTGAATTTGATAAGTTGGAAGCCCCTCACCTAACCTTCCTCTGTCCAAAAAACTATCTAGCTGCCCTCTATCCAAATAATACTGCACCTTTAGGCCTCTAAGGCATGCAGGAATGATATTTAATTGAACACAACTGAAAATAAATAAGAAGCCGGAAACTAACAAGTCAAAAATGTAATGTCAAACAAGGAAGCGAGTTTGGAGGTTGTACCTGGTGCTTAACTCAATGTGACATCCACCTGTAGACAATAAAGCAGTCGCCTTAACGTTAACAAACTAGGTGAGTTTTAATCCACATTATGACAGTCATTCTTCTAAACTATAGTTTACTGTAAGGAACGCATGTGCTACATGGGGAGCTCAAATTACAATAATGTTTGGCAAATATGGAGGATCTTAAAGTTTTGGACAATCCATTTGCACATATGCAGGGGCACTTTATAGAGATAGTATGGAATGATTTATCCGTGCCTTTTATACTGACTGTTTTTTTACTTGACTACTGTCCCGCGTGCTAAAATGTCACCCACTGCAAAAATGGTCCCTTCGCCAATGCCAGGATTCTAATTTGTTGTGCCTTGTACTGAGAACCCAGCCATCTCTTCTCTTCTCATCCCCCTTCCCCGCACATATATCAACTCATGCTAAGTCACATCGTCATTTCCCTGTAGTAACCTTACAACAGCCCACTTCGGATCATATCCCACCTGCTGAATACGCTACAGGTTCTTGAAATGTGTGATCCCCACACAGCCACCCTCACTGTTTAGCTCTGCTCATGGAATGGTGAATCATTTGCAAAAAACCCTCATTCATCACAGAAAGATTTAAGATTCACATTCTACTACTCCGCTTCACTGCCATCTCAGAAACTTGGTTTGGTCCTAGAGGACCAAAGTACTCTAGATACTAGTCGATGTACTCTAATGTGTATGTTTCTATTCATGTATGCTGCTGTAAAGCGCTCTGACACCCTTCGGGTCTTGTAAGCGCTAAATAAAACTCTAAAAATAAAATAAATAAATAATAAGGACACAACACATGCAGCTCTCCAGAAGAAGCATGCAACCTTCACCCAGGACTCCCATATGTAATGGGAAGCATTTACCTGAGCCCTTCCCTCTGCACCTAGACATAACCCGCAAGTACGTAACCTCGTTCTTTGTTGCCACCTCCCACAAATCCTTAATGCTTCCCTTCGATTAGCCTTTACCTCACACCATCCACTCTGCACTTTTAGCCCAGTGCCCTTTGCCTTGGATTAGACCATAGGTACTCGCAAACCTTTTCCTAGGGGCCAAAACATTTGGTCTGACGTGTGACCAAGGTCCGCACTGATGTCAGTAGGATGGTGGCTGGGCAGGGGGAGGGTGGGGTTGGTGTAGGTGAAGTGAAGCATGTACATATAGTGGCTGAATGTAATTACACAATGGCGAACCAGAAAACCTTTGATCAATCCCGGCTTCCCCACATGACCAAGTTGTGTGTTCCTAGGCAATTGTTTTATTTCACTTTCCCTCCTTTTGCTTCATTATGACATATCAGAGGACCTCGCAATACATGTTGTTCATGTATAATAGCAACCAAGGCTACCCAAAGAGTGCACATAACAGCCGACTTGCTCTTAGTTTACTACTTGCATTGTTGTCAGGGTTTTGGGTGGGAGTTGAATGTTTCTAAATTAATGTCCAATGACTATTACTTTTTAAAAAAAAGTACATCTTGATGCACTGATGTAGTCTGATTTACTAAGGTGAACCGGTTCAGCATGTTAATGAAATACACTTTTTGAATTTTGATGAGTCATGATCATATTGTCACATGTTTGCTCTTAAGAAGTCTTTAAAAATTGAGGTTTTTTTTAAGTTAAGCGGTGCAGGATACCCGAGTTACTTCCTTTCTTTAACTGCAATTAACATTCAAATAAATGCTTGCCCGTTCATTTAATATCTTTTTTATTGTTAGTGCTGAGTCGAGTAAGCAGCATCCCACTGCTGCTGTTTACCAGGGGGCTGTATGTAAAGGTCAGGAGGGCCGCATGCGGCTACCGGGCCGTTCTTAGAGTATCACCGGATTATACCCTGCTTCAGTGGTGGCTGGTGACATTTGAAAGTGGCGGGGCGTAAAAGTTGCGGATGAATGTTGTGCAGCAAGCGCGCAAGGCAAGAAAGCCCGACCATCATAAGGAGGGTTCGAGGGTTCTCCCCCCAGGGAAAATTTTGAAAGAAATGTGTGTGCAAATGGTGTATTTTAAAGCAAATTTGAGAAAGCAAGGTTAATGAAGCACAGTGAAAGTGTGGACTTTAACTATTTAAACCTCTAGTACTAAACTATGCCACTAGGACATATATATTAATTTACATTGGCTTTATAAGAACCCGTCTGACATTTTCTTCATACCATTTAGTTATGACATCAGTAAAGACATGTAATATGTTAATGATGTAGCTGCTCTGTAACAGCAGTGTATTTAGATTCAAATATCTAAAACTCAACAGGTCTTTCCTTTTCCTGAAGATGGTAGGAAAACTTAAAGTTTAAGTGAGTAAATATGTGAAAAGGAATTATAACAAAAAAGATGGCGTTCGTGGGCTGAAGAAGGAAGGGCATTATCAATGCTGGATTGTTCTCACTGGTCGCTGTTCCCAATTACACGTTTATTTCAAGCACTGTGACAACAGAACACATGGCTATGTGGGAAAGAGCTCAGCTTTGTAGTGAATGGTATTAAGGTCCGAATGAGTTTAAGCATGACAGAAACAGTGAAACACATCCTATCTTATTGGTATTTTCGGATACGGAAAGAACATTTTTCAATCGGTCTCTGAGCTAAAAGTAAAGGCCTTGCTGACGTTTTGCATGTGTTCTGACACGGCGGAAGTAGCCCAGGCGTACTGTCCGTGTAGATTGGATTTCGTAGAAGCTCACACTATCAATGCATAGTTAAGCAAATTGCCAGACAATATAGCTATCATAATTAACTAGGACTGCCATGATGTTACAATCTTGCTACATTCACGTGATTACTGCCACCACCACGCACAGTCATGCACCATTTAAAAATGCGGCAATTAAATAATAGAATTGGGAAGCCCTGTCAGCTGTCTCTTGCATTTGCCAAGGTAAGGGCAAAGCTGCAAACTGAGGCAAAACTTGCAGGGCTTGGCAATTCTATTATTTAATTGCCACATGTTTAACTGAGCATGCTCGTAAACCCGCTGCAGGCAAAAAATACCCCAGTAGCCACGCTTATGGCAAATGAACCATCCAGACACACTTTTGTTTAAAATAAATTAATACACCCTCAGGCTGCTGCTCAAATATAGTTTTCTTTCCAGATTTTCCAAGTTGAAGTGAAGAAATCACTTTTAATTTTTACAAACTCCATTAAAGAGCGCCCGTCGTGGCTCTAACATACTCCAGGTGATTCCGCAGGTCCCCCCAGCTTTCGCTTTCTCCTTGGGCCTCTCCCACGTCCTCCACACCAGTGCTTCACAAAGACGCTTCTGAGCTCAAAGTCAAGCTGGCTCCCCGCGGCCTCTGTTCATTCATCGTCTACATAGACAGTTCACAAGCCTCGCTAACTGCGGCCTAGCAGCAAATCTACCGTTCAGAAAAATTCAGTAGTCAAGGTTTTTCCCATGATGTGACCGGAATTAGAACAGAAGCGCAATAAACACCTGGATTCAATTCCGACTACCATTGCAAGGGGCAAGAAAGCAAAACACCCACAAATTAGGATTCCCTGTCTGCACAGCATGAGATCATATCCGAAATAACGGCCTGGAACACAAACAACCAGGCGACGCATGTATGATCGAGTATGGAGCCACACCATCAACAATGGAAAAGAGACGTAAATATACCACCAGGCACCAGTCGCGGCTCGGGGGGGGGGTGGGAAGTAATGTCACGCGGGGGTGGGGGCTGGGGGGGGGGGTGTTAAAATAAAATTTTAAAAATCCCTATCCTACCTGAGGTCAGCGCCGCCTCGGGTCTGACTGTTGGCGCCTACAGCCCCTCTCAGGCTCTCAGCCAATCCTGGCGCTGCCAGCAGCGCAGGGATTGGCTTAGGGCACTGTTACTGCTCGCCCGCCTGCCCATTAGGAGACTGAGGTTTGAGCCTTTGCTCAAACCCTCGGTCTCCTAATGGGCATGCGCCAGCCAGAGCAGACACTAGTGCGCATGACTGGGCACGGAGCGAAAATTCGCTCACCTTCCCCAATCATGCGCACTTGTCAGTCAACATGAGGCTGGACCACCCACCCCCTTCAGACTCTAAAGGGGGTGGGCGGTCCCACGTCATGCTGACTGACATGATTGTCAGTTCTCCCTCGGCTTCTTTGAACTTAAACTGATTCAGTTTACTTAAGTTCAAAGACGCCCCAACGCCCTAATGGATGCACCGCTACTGCCCTGCTTACTAAAGACCCAAATGTATATGTTTCTCTGCAAATCTTGGAAATTATGAATTCTCTAATATCTAGAAGGTTCATGGGCAAACTTGCATCAGCCCTTGAAGATGTGCAGTCATCCTACTTCTATCATCTCATTTCTCTCTGACCCTTTCCCGAAAAAATAGCGCACACTGTTTATTCCATGCTCTCTACCCCTGGACTGCAGTAACATAATCCAGCCTTACTTCTAGCATCCTTTATGTCCTATTTTTTTCCCTCAGGAATGTCCATTTCTAGAACCACCCTAAATTCCTTCCTTACTAGCCCTTCTCCATGCACTTATATCACCTTCACCCTACTCCCTTTGCCTAACTCCCCTTATTCTGCCCTATAAAGCCAGTTCAACTCATCTCCATAGAACCGAAGTCTGACAACCTTTTCCGCATCCCCCTCCAATATTTTCACCCTTCAAACTGTTAAGCTTTTGGCTATCGCAGTCCTAAGCAACCTCACCATTCTTTTAAATTACTCCTGCTTTCTTGTACCTGCCCACAATACTTCATATCTGCAGCAGCACAAGAACTAAAAAGTTGGCCAGGCCAACTATAACCTCTCCACTTTCCTTTCTCCTTTCCCAGCAGTGATAAAATCGGCAGCGATTGCCACCGCCGAGTCTAACATGGCAGGTTTCTGTCATGCATTGGAGTATGTGATTGGCTGGCAAAGGATCTAACCTACATCAAAGTTTAACGGGGGACCTATATCTCTTTACTCAATTACCAATAACCCGTCACTTACCCCGCTACTTTGAGTGTATCCACACAAAACAGCCAATTGCCTATTTGTTTGCCCTGCACAGTGTTTCTGTAGCATAGTTTATAAAAACGGAAAGCCCTTGATTTTCTTAATCTCTATGTGCGTCGCCATTTAAGTTATTTCTCCAACCTTTGCTTTCATCTGCAACTGCTGCCTATCACCACAGACTGGCAAGGTATGGTTGCATCCTCGTTCCATGTCCTCAAACCATGTTTACAATTCTTGCCTCTTGCTTGACAGCTGAATGCATTCTGATAAGTTGTAATTTGGTTTGCTTCCATTGAATAAATTGGAAAGAAGCATTTGCATTGCAATAGGTCTTCCATTAGTTAAAGGCCGAGTTATTGGCTTTGCAAATGGAAAAGAAGTGTGGCTTCCGAATGTCTTTTTTTAATTATTTTTTTATTTATAGATTTTTATAGCAATGGCAGCACCCGCGCTTTAGCTTTAGATGTTTACAGGTAAAGCGCGGCATGCTGCTATTACTCTAAAAGTCAATAAATAAAAGAAAAAAATTGTGCGGCCGGCGTATTTTTTTGTATTTATATATTACTGTAGCAATCTCAGCACGGTGCGCTTTAGCTTAATATGTTGAAATGTAAAGAGCGGTGTGCCGCGATTGCTATAAAAGTAAATAAATGGAAAAGAAAAGCGGCCTCCACCAGCCTTTTTTTAAAATTTACTTTTATTTATTGACTGTTGTAGTGATGGAGGCATGATGTGCTATAGCTTTAGATGTTTAGAAGGAAAGTGCGGCGTGCCGCCATTGCCACAATAGTAAATAAATAGAAAAAAAAGTTGTGCAGTCGCAGTGGGTTTTTCAATTTATTTACTATTGTAGCAATTGCGGCACGCAGCGCTTTAGCTTACTATGTTGAAAAGTAAAGCGCGGCATGCCGCGATTGTTATAAAAGTAAATAAATGGGAAATAAATGTGGCGTCCGTCCGCCCGCCTGTATTATTTTATTTATTGATTTTTGTAGCTATGGCAGCACGTCGCGCTTTAGATTTTGATGTTTGAAGCTAAAGCATGGTGCGCCGCCATTGCCACAAAAGTCAATAAATAGAAAAGAAATGGATCGGCGTCTGATGAGCAAAAATCAAAGACATGCAAATGCTGAACAAGACAAATATAATTATAGTTACAGGATTGAGTGTATTCCGGCTTTACAAAAAACATGCCGATGGGAGGGGGAAGTTCACGGAGCAGGCAGGGGAACGGCACAGAGCAGGCTCCATTGGAGTCTAATGAGCAAAAGACATGCACATGCCGTGTGTGTTACCTCCAAAAGGGAAAAGTCAACCAAAAAGAGTGCTCACAAGGTATGGTAAATAACATGAAAGTATAACAGCACATTTAATAGGGCCAGTCTTCATAGGAGGATACAAAATTCCAGAAGGAAGGATTACTAAGTGTATTCACCAATGAAAAGCCAGCATTTAAAAACTACAGGAACCAATGATAAAGATGAGTGTTTTTTCCAGCTCATATCCTAGATACATCATGTCTCAAAGAGACAGCGCAATGAATGCCTAGGTGAGACCTAAAAAAGGACCTGATATCACTGATTAGGAAAGGGAAACCTCAAATTCGACACCCGATGTCCTTCCTACTGCATGGAGTGAAGTGACAACACTAGGGCAGAGTTACCTGTAAAGGTGGAGCTGGGTATCTGAGGGGTTGCGCTGGCAGACAGTCCTGCCTTGCCAGCTTTGGTTTATTGGGTTCTGGCTGGACTTCTCTGCCCAGAGAATTCACTTTTGGATAACTTCACCAGTCTGTGTGCCTTGTAAATTGTACTTCCTTGTATGCTTTATATTATATAAACTATGACCTGCAGGTTACCTGTGCTTCTCAGGCGCATGTGGTGAACCCACCAAGTTGTAATTTCACTCGGGCACATTGATAGGTGACCTCATTAACAGGATTGAACCATCTTTTGACGTTCGGGTGGAGCGTTCTTTTGATCCTCCAAATCCAGTGTTTATGCAGTTTCTTCCAAGAGTGTGATTTTCACCGGAAGACCCTCCTTCCGGCAGAGGAATTACCTGCCATCATGCTGTGTGGTATGGTTGTGACATATAAACCATGACTCCACCCTAAATCAGGGCCTTTATATTTCCCTTGAACTGTGAACTTGCAAGATCTCCCTTCCTGCTCCTCTTTTACTCCTGTATGATGAGGGGTGTGTTTGGGCAGCTTATCGGCTGAGCCGTGTTTTGTACGAATTCAGTATAAGTAAGTGGCAGTGCAGTCGTGCATTTGGTTAACAGTTTATGAAGACAGAGACCTTTCTATGAAATGTAATATAGTACACTAGAGTGGCGTTCACGGTTTCCAGATGTTACGTGCTGCACTTTAAACAAAGATGGGGAACATTCCATTTATTGACGCAATCGCAGACTCGTCTCGACACAGGAGAAACTCGGAAGCACAGACAGGCACTTAAAACTAATGTTGTACTAATACGTGCGAATAAGCTACAAACAGTCCTCCCTGGGAGCTGACGCAATCCCCTTGAGAAAAGGCAGGTTGTCATGAAACACGCGTCAGAGGTTTACGTTTCAAGGTCGCTCCTGTCTTGCTCTCTCCCTCTGGGCGCCTTCTCCACACTTGAAACAAAACCACTGCCCTTCAGAATTATTCTGCGGTTGTGGATCGGTTTAAGTGTAATCCTTTGTGGTTGGCTTCTGGCAGTTTCGTTGTTTTTATTTGAAGTCTGCCACCATGGAGGGTTTGAGGGGGGGAGGGTGTTTGCCTTCTTCTTTCTTGCACACTGTAGCTGCAATATAAGCGATTTTGGGCCACCTGCAAGGGTGAGGAGGACCACCACCAGCCTTCTCTTACAGCATCATAAGACTCGTAGTCCTCTCTTAAGGTTCAAATGCATCTGACGAATGAGCCCTCAGATTGGAACACTTGTTTGGACCCCAATTAGATGAGGTTGTAGAGCGGATCACGCAGGACACCGTGAAAAGGCTTTGCAGCTCTTCTGCCGCATCACGTAATTTCCACAGGCGATTAATGTATCCAGCAGTCTTAGGCCAGAGGCCACTAGTCTTTCACATAAACAAAACAGCTGGCAACAGCTGCCCCAATGCTATGGAGACCAGTTTAAAGGCAACACTTGATCCCAAAAGTGGCTGCCTCAAGATGGAGTTTTCTTTACTGCCAAGGTATTAATCGGTTACCCTCACCTCCGGCCCCAGTTACAAGACACATGTTTTACCAATATTGAGATTTTTCCCTCCTAGGTTTGAGGAAAGGTCTATAGAGATGGGTGCTTGATGCAGTCTGACACCGTTGCACCCAGTTTGAACAGCAATCGCGTCAACCACTCCATACCGGAATAAATCATTTACAGGAAGTCATTCATTAATGAGGAATAGCGCAGTCAAAGAAATGTCGTCATCGGAAGGGGTAAGTAGGCAGCGTGCTTTCAAATTGGAGTTGAAGGTTTTGGGTATGAGGCAGCAAATAGTAAAGTTCCTTCTGAAGAGCCGTAGGAAAAGGGCGTGACTTTTCTGGGAGATGTGACCTGTTCCTAGCAGATCCCTTGGCTGGACATCTCTTGACTGGCTCAAGCAACTTCTAGGCAGAATTCTGAGACACTCTTCGTCTATTGCTGATTTGGATGCGTTAAACTCCAGTAAGGAAGTGGGTGGGTGATGAATTGTTGCCAGCCCAGGTCTTTTAACCCCAGTAGGTTAGAATGTGTTATGTAAGCCTCTGCTCCAACACTCATGGTGTGTGGGTCACCAGTGCACCAGACAGGATGCCAAATCCTACCCATGATTTCTACTCTGGGAATGTAGGATTGCCTGAAGTTCGGTGTAGCCACGATGGTGATTAATGTTTCTTCCACATACCAGCACAGCACACCCAGTTGTGCCTCATTTACCATGCTGAAGTATGCGGGAAATGATGGATAGAATACTTGAATTATTATTAGCCTCTAATTACTCGGGGCCACATCGCAATCCATCGATCAGTCTCAACCCTGCTCCATTAGGAACAGTCCAGCCCAAGCTGCCATGCCAGATCCTCCCTTAACAAACAACCCAAGACTGGCCTTGCCCTAATTGGGGTTCGTCAATTGGGTGCAGCGTGGTTGAAGTGGGCCTGTAAGCATGGGACCCACGTCTGGGCATACCCATCGCACTTAAGGTACACAAAATGATGGATGGAATGCTTTATTTATTCTCAATGACTGGTAATTATTCGAGCCTGCATCCTAGTCCATCGTTATTTTGCATACCATGCCACCTCAATTTGAACCCAGTCATATGCAAATCAGTCTCTTCTCCAGTAGAAACCGTTCCACACGATGTTTACATTGTCTGACTGTTGTCCTGTGCACATACCCAACCAATACACAACAAGGATGGTATGCATTCATTGTGATTATGAGGGAGGGGTAAGAATATGTCTGAACGATTGACAATTTAAAGATCCGTGCGTACAAATTATTTTTATGGACCATTTTTTTTCTGGATGATAATCTTTTTATTTGGCTTGTAAATTTCTTTTCTAGATAATAGTAACACGTTATGTATTGCTGTGTATATAGTTACAGCAAAGGCCAGATAGTTTTTCTGTCTCCACATGGTCCACTGACGAAATCACTACCAACACGGAAGCTGGATTCCTCCCCGCCCATCAGGACACTGATGGTCCTAAAAAGCAGTGTAGCCTTGAGCATCCCCGCACCGTCATCAACAATGATAGTCACGCACGAATGAGATGCACATGTGCCCCAAGCCTCTTTCTGAAATAGTTTTTCTTCTTGATCGAGGCCCATGGCGTCTGATAAACCGACCATTGGATAGTGACTGACATTGTACCATGCGATCTATAAGGAAGTCGATGACCCTAGCCCGGAATATCCATATCCCTTCTCTTTTACACCGTTTGACTGCACCAGTCCTTTCCTTTCGTATGTATATACATTAGATGTTTCAAGTATCCATTCATCATACATGTGCTGATAAGACCCTGACATCACACTAAGGGTTGAAATATCGTTGACTGATGGAACAAAGTGATGTTTTTCCTAAATTGGTTTTAGGTCCAGGCATAAATATAGATATATGGATATATATAGAAATATATATATAGATAGATAGATAGATAGATAGATAGATAGATAGATAGATAGATAGATACATATAGGCCCGCCGCACGTTTGCGGATCCTAGGCACCGGACTTCCAAGTGCCAAGGTCTTCAAAAACAAAGGGGTTATTGATTTCCACGAAAGCTGCTTTTAACCTCACGTCAACCCACTGTGGATTTTATTGCACTTACTTGGAAAATTGACACCAACCCACTGTTGTATAATATATTGATTGGACTGCCAATACCATAATGCATCAACTTGCATACGCAGAGTATGCCGTTAAGACACGCCCACTGGGGCAGTAACTATTTAATAAAGCAGGTGTTTCGAAACAAAGGTGGCTGTGTTTTATGCCGTGAGGTGACAGGCTGCATTTTGTGGAACCCTTGTTGGCAGAAGATTATCCTCCGCGGTGGCCCCCTCACATTGGGTAAGTTTAAGTTTTTTATATATATATATATATATATATATATATATATATATATATATCGCTTCCAATTTGCCATGAGCAATGAATCACACTCCAGCATAGTTATAGCCCATTTATTCAGGTACGGACAGCATCTGCTTACAGATTCCATAAGTAGCTGCAAAACAGGGATTAATAATAATAATAAAACCACTTATAGAGCGCCTGGTTACACTCAAAACGGTGTGTCCCCGCGCTTAAGAAATGCTATTGTCCCCCTGGAAGGCCAAGGTCCGAAACTAAATAGATCCTAGGATAAAGAAAGACAATTATTGACTTGGAAAAAGGTACGTTTTCAGCTTAAGTCTAAATCTAGCTTCAGAGGGTTCCATGCGCAAGTCAAGAGGGAGATTGTTCCAGTGCCTACTCACTAGAAGGCAAAAGGAGCTACCTCCCATCCTGGTCCTGCGTACGCGAGGGAGCTGGAACAACATCGCTCCAGCAGATCTCAGGTTACGAATAGGGCGATGGATAGTAAGGAGATTACGCAGGTAACCTGGACCTTTACCCTGGGCAATGCGATGGGCAAAACAAAGTGCTTTAAACTTGATGCGCTCCTCAATAGGGAGCCAGTGAAGTTTCCGTAATGCCGTTTTTCCAGAAGCCCTGCGAGGAAGAGTGAGTACCAGGCGGGCGGCTGCATTTTGGACGCACTGCAATTGATGTATGCCTTTTCTACTTAGGCCTAGGAAAAGAGCATTGCCGTAGTCCAGATGAGGAGTAACTAGGGCATGAATCAAAGTTTTCCTGGCACTAATGGGGAGCAAGGTAAGAACTTTCCGAAGAGTTTTTAATATTCCAAAACATTTTCCCGTAGTTTTATTAATCTGTTGTTTGAAAGAAAGCTCCGCATCTATCAAAACTCCAAGATTTCTAACGGAGTCTGCCGGGACGGGAATCGCACCTAATTCTGGGGGCCACCAAGCCTGGGACCAGGCCGAGGGGGATTTTCCAACCACCAACAGTTCTGTTTTATCGCCATTAAGGCGTAGGCAGTTGTTATTCATCCACTCTGCCACAGATCTCATGCAGTTGGAGAAGTTTTTGGCATCCTCTGACTGATTGTTGGTGAGTTTGATGATTAATTGGGTATCGTCAGCATATGTGACGATATCCACACCAAAAGCATCCACGATATGTGCTAGGGGCTCCATGTATAGGTTGAACAACGTGGGGCTCAGACTTGAGCCCTGTGGCACCCCATGTCTCAACTCACGCAGAGTCGATTTGTAAGGAGGACAGTGGACCTGAAAGCTCCTATTATCTAGAAAAGATTCTACCCATTTCAGGGCTGGTCCATCAACTCCCAAATCTGAGAGGCGAGACAGCAGCATCGAGTGCAGCACGGTGTCGAATGCTGCACTAAGATCTAATAGAACCAACGCTGCCGTCTGCCCCTCATCCGCAGCTTGTCTCAAACATTCAGTGGAGAAGAGCACCGCCGACTCTGTAGAGTGACCCGTTCTAAACCCTGACTGTGTGGGGTGGAGAAGCGAGTTTTCCTCAATGAACTTCATGAGTTGACTATTTACTACCTTCTCCACGACTTTCCCACAAAAGGGGAGAAGAGAGATGGGGCGTAGATTTTGTAACTGGGAAATGTGGATATTGGGTTTCTTTTTCAGGGGTATAACCTGTGCTGTTTTCCATGCGTTAGGCACATAGCACTCCTGGAAAGATAGGGAAATCAAGTGTTCAATCTGCTCAATCATGCAGTCAAATATTCCCTTACAACGATTAGGGGAGATCACATCCAGGGGAGAGCCGGTCTGAATGCTGTTAACAATGGTAAGTAAATCTAGCCTCTCAGGAACTCTAAAGCAAGTCAGATGAGGTATGGTAGCAGCATCATTTCTCACTACCGAATGTTTAATCGGCATGTTACCTGTAAAGGTAGCGTGTATTAAATCCACTTTATTTACGAAAAAATCTGCGATATCATCACATAATTCATTGGAAAAGATATCTTGGGCCTCTAATCTAGTAGGAACCGTAAGCTCTTTTTTTTTTTTTAAAAACAAATTTTATTATGTCAATATAGCCATCTCCATGCAGAGCCCTGTAACCCAGAGACGTCTGCCAAATCCTTCATACATGTACATAAAGGCAATAGACAATTGTATATTCAATAACTCCCCAACTCCCGTCCCAACTCCCTCCCCGCCCCCCAAACCCTAAAGATCGCACTTCCTACTGCTAGTCCTACTCTCCCCCCTCCATCCATCCCGCTCCCCCCTCACAGCGTACGCATCCCCGCACTGCCCCCCCAGGACCACCAACGTCCGTGTATAGCTGCCCCTATGGATCGATCTCCCTCTCTGCGGGGGGTTCCAGCCCTATGCCACGGTAGTCTGCCCATTGTTTCCAGATCTTAAAGTGTTTGCGTGGGCACCCCCTGGCCTCGAAGACGGGCCGCTCCAGCCCCATACAAAAGTCTAGGCCGTTCTTCCATCTCCTCATGGAAGGGGCTCGTGTCGCCTTCCACTCCCTTGCAATATCCCGCTTGGCTACAGTGAGACCCAGCAACAAGAGATGACGTTTATATATATTGCCCCCTATATCCTCCATGACATGGAGTAGAGCCAGTCGCGGCGAGCGGGGGAGCTCCCACCCCAGTACCTCCGAGAGGCACGCCAACACTCCCCTCCAGAATCGATCAAGGGACGCGCACTGCCAGATAGTGTGAAAGAATGTGCCCTCTTCCCTGCCGCACCTCAGGCACTCCGGGGATGCGATCAGCCCCGCCCGCCACAGCCGCACTCTCGTGAAGTACACCCGGTGCAGGTATTTAAATTGAACCAACCGGAGCCTCATGGCTATAGCAGCACCTCGCGGGGCGGCCAGCGCCTCCCTCCAATCCTCTTCCTCCAGAGCGCCCACCTCTGCCTCCCAGTCCCCCCGAAGTTTGCTCAGTGTGGGGGAGCTATGCGTAACAAGGGATTGATAGATCCTGGAAATTTTTTTATCCGGTAGATCCCCCATGAAGACTTTCGCCTCCAATGGGCTGAAGTCAGGGAGCGAATCCACTCCCACCAATGCGGGCGACAGGGCATGCCTGAGCTGGAGATATCTAAAAAATTGCTCACGTGGCATACGGAATTCCTTCTGTAGCTCAGGGAAAGATTTAAGTATCGTCCCTCGCATGACATCTCCCAGCGTGGAGATGCCAATGTCATCCCATCCCTTAAAACCTTGTAGGGCCGCCAATTGGGGTAGACGCCCATTGTGCCACAGGGGAGTCTCCCGAGTCAAGGTCCGCCACCATCCCATACGGCGCAAAGCCTGCCTCCAGATTTGAAACACTACCTGCGTGACCGGGGGCAGCGCACCCCTCAGGGACGCCGAGTAAAGGAGTGTATGCAGCGTGTGGCGTCCCATAAGTTGCCGTTCCAGCGCATATGCCGGGTCTCCCCTGTCCCCGTACCACCATTCGTTAAGGACTAGAAGATGTGAAGCTTGATAATATGACAGAATATCCGAGGTGGCCAGCCCTCCACAGTAGGTGGATAGGAAGCACGTCCGTATAGCCACGCGCACCTTACCCCCCTCCCACAGGAATTGCCCCAGCACCGAATGCACCTGTCTGAACCAACCTGGCTGAATCTTGTACGGGTGGTTCTGTAGCTGATATAGGAGTCGAGGGAGCGCCACCATTTTAAATATTGCCGATCGCCCATACAGAGTCAAGGGCATACGGGACCAGATTTTAATATCGGTGCGGACGCGCTCCCATACTGGGGCCACATTCCGCTCCCAGGAGACCGCCGGCACATCCGTCAAGAACACCCCCATATATTTCAGTCCCCCCACCGCCAACTGAACTGAAGAGGCCCACGCCCCCATTTTCGTGCGCTCTCCTAGCGCCCACAGGGTGGACTTGCGAGGGTTCATGTACAAGCCTGACGTTTCCCCGAAAACCTGCATAATGCGCAGGAGCCGAGGCTCCGTCCTGTCCACATCTGTAAGGAAAAGGAGGACATCGTCGGCATATAGCGCAATCCGATCAGACAGGCCCGTGGCCCATTCAAACCCCGAACCTGCGCGTCTATGCGTATCCACCTAGCCAGCGGCTCCATAGCAAGAGCGAAAAGATACGGGGACAAAGGGCATCCCTGCCTCGTTCCGCGTCCCAAGGAGAAAGTAGGAGAGGTCGCCCCCGCTACTCGCACCGCCGCCGTGAGGTCCGTGTAAAGGAGCGTTATGTAGGAAAGAAACCGGGGACCCAGATTCAGTCTGCGGAGCAATGCGAAGAGATAAACCCAGCTGAGGGAGTCAAACGCTCTATCCATGTCCGCCAGCAGCAAGGCTGCCGGCTGTCCTGTCCTCCGTATGGCCGCTACTGCCACCTGCGCCCTCCGAATGTTATGTCTGGTTGCCCGCTGAGGCATGAAACCCGCCTGGTCCGGGTGCACTAAGGTGGTGATATGCGGCAAGAGACGGTTCGCCAATGCTTTGGCCAATATTTTGGCCTCCACATTTAAAAGGGAAATGGGGCGATAGGAGGCGTGTTGGTCCGGGGGTCGGCCCGGCTTATGGAAAACCACAATTTCGGCGTGTCTCCAGTCTGCCGGGAGCGCCCCCCTATCTCTGGCCTCCTCGACCACTGCCCGATAATACGGGACCACTTGCGCGCGAAACCGGCGGAAGAATTCGCAGGGAAACCCGTTGGGTCCCGGGGCCTTGCCCGGGTTGAGCTCCCCCAGCGCCACCCCCAGCTCCTCGTCAAGGGGGCCTCCAACTGGTCCCTCACCTCGTCGGACACCCCAATTGGAGGCAGGTCTGCAAGAAACTTATCTATAGTGGCACCTGGTAAGCATTCCCGTGGGGCGTATAGGCCTGCAAAGTAGGCAGCAAAGTTCGCGGCCAAAGCCGGGGGATCCGTAATCGGCCTTCCTGCCGAGTCCCGAATGCCCGGCAATTCCTGGGCCTGGAAGGTGCCCTGACAGAGACGGTGCAACATTTTACTAGACTTGTCCCCCCACTGATACACGCGGCTGCGCGTCGCCAGCCAGATTTGCCTCGCCTCGTCGAGCAACAGAGCAGCCGATGTCTGTTGCGCATATAACAATTGCCGCACATTTCGCTCCCTCCCGTCCCCACGGCACCGACGCTAGAGTTCCTCCACTGTCGCCTCCGCCTGAACCAGTGCCTCCCTACGCTTCCTTCGGGCCGCCGCACACCAAGATATATCGACTCCCCGGAGGGCGGGCTTCATAGCCTCCCACAGGCTCGCAGCACTAGCGACCGACCCCTCATTGTCCAACAAATACCGAGCAAGCGCCTCGCCCATGTGGGCCCCATATTCTGCATCTTGCAGGTTCCATGTGGATAATCTCCAGCGAAACTGTGGCCTATCCCTACTGATACAGATCTCATCGGATATCGGGGAGTGATCCGACAGGCCTCGAGGCAATATCTCCGCCGCCACCACCCTATCCACCTCCGCCCGTGGGACAAAGAGGTAGTCAATCCGGGACAGCGAGTGGTGCACTGCCGAGAGGTAAGTATAGCCCCGCTGATCACCATGTTTTCGCCTCCACACGTCTATCCAGTCCATTCCCGTGACCAGCGAGCGTAGTTTCGTGGGGGCGCCAGTCCCGGGGTTACCCCCTGACCGAGATCTGTCTGTGGCCATGTCCATCACATCGTTCCAATCCCCACCCACTACAGATAAGCCATCCGGCAAGTCTGCTCGCAAGGTGAGCAGCTTCTCAACAAGGTTCCACTGCAACGGAGGGGGCGCATAGACACTGCCCAGGGTTAGGTGCTCCTCCCCAATACTGCCCCTGACAAACAGGTACCGCCCTTGTGGATCGCCCCACTGTCGTATGTGTGTATATGGTACCCTACGGTGTATTAGGATCGCCACCCCTCTCGAGCCCCGCGTGAAGCCCGCATGGAAGACATGCCGAAAGCCATACCTCTGGAAGCAGAGAGCCTTTGTTCCTAGGAGATGCGTTTCCTGAAGCAGCACAACATCCGCCCCCGCCCTTTTCGCCTGGTGAAGCAGTGCCCCACGCTTGATCTTATCCAGGGCCACCCTTACATTCCAACTAATAATCCGGAGATTTCCCGGCTGTAGGTGTCTATCCTGTGGCATGCCTGTCGTGGTAGAACATGGACCTCAGCCCAGCGGATTGGGAAGCGCGACAATGCAATTGCAGGGTACTAGCATCTACCGGAGGTGCAATCTGAAAACTAAAACATCCCCTCCCCAACAAACCCCTCACCCCATACCTCAAAGAACCATGAAGTATCTGTCGCGGCGAGACCGGACCCCATCCCCAACACTGGAATGTAGCCCGACCCGACCAATGGATCCCCAACTCACAGCCCATATCCGTAATGGAAGTCCCCCATCCCCATTGTCATGGCTGGGAGACCCACCCATAGCATGTCTCCCCGCATGCAGACCGTCACCACTGCTCCACAGCGCCCCATCCACCTTCTATATTCAGGGTTCAGGATCCTGGCTCCCCGGTACCGGATCCCCCCGGGAAGCGGCACCACCGGAGCGGGAGCGCCTCCGGGACCTAGATCGCCTGTTGCGTTTCTGGTGCAGCCCCTGAGGGCCCTTCCTCGCCGTCCCGCTCGATGACGAATCAGACCCCCCACCCGGCGGGGAATGAGGCCTCACTCGCACCGTCTCGTCTGTCCATCGAAACACCTCCTCTGGGGTGTCAAAGAAATGGGTGCGGGAGCGGAACACCACCCGGAGACGCGCCGGATACAGCAGGGCATATGGAAGTTTGAGTTCCCGCAGGCGGGCCTTCGCCGCGGTGAATGATTGGCGCTGCTGCTGTACCAGCCTCGTGTAGTCTGGAAATATCAGGATGCGAGCATTGTTGTAGTGCAGGGAGTCCTTTGCCCTAGCGTGTTTCAGGATAGCGTCCCGGTCCAGGTAGTTCAAGAACTTGGCTATGATGGGCCGCGGATGAGCCCCCACCGGTGGCTTCTGCACTAGCGCTCTATGGGCCCGCTCCACCACAAAGCAGCGGGACATGGCCTCAGGGGGAAGCCAGCCCTCAAGCCACTGTGTCAAGAAGCGTTCTGTGCTGCCCGCCTCGCTGCCCTCGGGAAAGCCAACAAAGCGGAGGTTGTTGCGCCGTGCCCGTCCTTCCGCATCTTCCACGCGAAGTGCAAGCCCCTTCTGAACAGTTTCCAGTTTAGCGACCCTCTGCTTCAACGTAGTAACGTCGTCTTCCACCCCGGAGATCCGGGATTCCGCCTCCGTGATGCGGGTCACCGCCGAGCGCATGTCTTGCCTTAACAGCATAACGTCTGCCCCAACCGCCCCTATCTTCGCGTCCAGCATATCCCTGGACTGGGTGATGGCCGCCAGGAGGGCTGCATTGTCCGGGACGGCCCCAGCCGGGCCCCCGGATGCCCCCGCTCCCGGGCCCGTGAATTTGTCTATGGGGCCCTGCTTGCCCGAACCACTCCCTCCTTTATCTCTCGTCATGGCGGCACTCGCGGCCCCACGCCGCTCCAGGATGGGTCAGACTGGGCTCAGGCGCGGATACCACGCGCTCCCGCAGCCCGACTGCGCTGCCGAAAGGGAGCCGCACCGTAGGTCCGTCCGCTCCCCCCTATCCTACCGCTCTCCGAGGGCTCCTCCACTCCGGCAGCCCCCCACCGCAATAGGGCCACGGAGCCACTACCAGCACTCGGCCTCCGCAATCTCAGTGGGGGGGCTCGCCGAAAGTTCCGCCATGTGGCGCATACGCATCGCTGGGGCCCAGCCAAGGACCCCACCACTCCCTTCCGGCAAGAAAGAGGACCCTCGTTGACGGGAGATCCACAGGCCCCACGGGCCTCTCAATGCGCCGTCTAGGCCACCCCCGCCAGGGCCACGCAGGGGTCCAGAGCCACCTCTATACTGTATCTCCCAGTGCTGCCGAGGGGGGGGGGGGGGGGACCCGATCTCTGCCCCCGCGGCCCGCCTTGGCCGCCGATCCCCTACCCGGTCACCGGAAGGCCCAGGGTGTCTCCAAAACTGCGGGCGAGTCCCCGCGGTCCACCCGACCGCCGATGGGGTGGGCACGCCGGCCCCCACTCTACCTCGAGTCGCGGAAGAGAGCAACCCCCCTCCCCCGTGGGCCGATTGCACCGCCGCCCCCCCCCACTGCTGAGTGTTCCGAGGGGGGGGGGGAGATAGACAGGGGGGGCCCCAACACCTCAAGGTGCAACACAGCAGGGCCCAAAATCACTCGCGCGGTGTCCCACCCCCGCGGGCCGATTGCTCCGCCGGTCCCCCACACAAGAGAGGCGATGCCCGCTAGGAGGGGGGGGGGGGGAAAAGCGCTGCCTCAACCCCGGGCCCGCAGGCCGAGACAACCAGCGCCCGCAGAGCCTGCCGCCCACGCCGTCACAGGGTCCAGAGCCAGCTCCCCGCCCGCTCCTTACCCGCGCGGCCCGAGCTGACCGCCGAGACCTCGCCAACGTCTGTGCCCCCGGGCTGCCACTGAGTCACGGGGCCATCCCTGGCGCTCGCTCCGGCTCGCCCGGACCTCCGCTGGTGGCTGAGCGACTCCGCCACGTCGTGCGACGATGGGCTGGCACCGGCTACATCCACGACAGTCCCCGGCTCCTCGTCTTCCTGCCAGGCCGCTCCCAGGCACCGAGCCCCCGACTCCGTCCAGGCACCGCAGACCCCCGGAGGATCCTCGGGGCCGACTGCGGGACGCTACGGCCAAATATCATCCGCTGCTGAGGGACACTGCATGCGGGGGAAGAAGGATAATTGCAGGATTATCGGTGGGCTGGACGGAGCTCACTCAGCACACGTTCGCCATGTGTAAGCTCTTTATAGATTGAAAAAAGTTCCTTAGTGGGATTTTTTGCCGATTCAATACGTTCTTTGAAATGAGCGCCTTTGGCTGCTCTTACAAGTTTGTGATAGGCTTTAAGTTCTCTTTTATAAATCAGCTTATCCTCAGAATTGTAGTTTTTCCTCCAACTACGTTCAGTATTTTTACATTTAGCTTTTGCTTCTTTAAGTTCTTTAGAAAACCAGGGGGCAGTCTTAGTTTTCTTGGCGGGGGGCTTGAGTGTCCATGGCGCTACTATGTCCAAAGCCCTAGACATCCATTTTTCATAATCAGCCCAAGCTTTAGACCGAGTGTTACTGGGAGACGGGGATTCTTTAAGTAGAGCGGATTTATAGTTTTCCTTCGTAAACTTCTTCCAGTCTCTACGCTTCTGAGGTTTAGGTTTGATCATACTATAATCCTGTGGGCCAATTTCAACCTCAAATGGAATAGCGAAATGGTCTGACCATGTAATTTGCAATGGTGAGGCAACTTTAATCCCTTCCCAGTTAGCAAAAATGGGGTCTAGAAGGTGGCCCAATTGATGTGACGGGGATGTAGATTGCAGTTTGAGCGAATGTGATTTCAAAGCATCTATCACAGCCTGTGCCTCCTTACAATTAGGGTCCTCGAAATGAAAATTGAGGTCTCCCAAAATAAGAAATTTCTTGTAGCGAAGTGCATGCTGAGATATCAGCTCTGTCAAATTATTGCAGAACTGTGAAGTCTTGCCTGGGGGCCGGTATAACAAGAGTCAATTAATAACATTTTTTGGGTTGGCTTTAATCGTAAAGAAACCACCCTCACTGTTGGATAAAATAGCCTTCTCTAAGGTACAGTGTAAGTCGTTTTTATAAATCATTGCCAATCCCCCACCTTTCTGCCTTTCTCGATCAATTCTAAGCAGGTTGTATCCTACGGGAACAGCTTCCAGGGTATCGGGCGTTGAGGCTTCATCTAACCATGTGTCTGTTAAAAAGAGAACATCAAGATTACCCTCAAGCACCAAATCATATATTTCTAGTTTGTGTTTTTTGAGGGATCTGCAGTTTAATAGTGTGAGCTTCATGTTTAATAGCCTCAACTCCTCCTTTCTATCCCCCGCAATGGAGAAGCCGCAGGTCGCACATTGTAACAAAGGAGAAGCCAATGATAGAATATGGCGGCAGCTGTCTTGCACACTGGGGCGAAGGGTAAGTAGGTCACTTATAGTATACCTAATGTGTGTTATGGTATTTCTGTCATTAGAGACAAAAGAGGCAGGGGTACTGGCCCCGAGCCCCGGTCGGTCGCGGACGGGCGCAGACGGGCTTGCCTTAGGCGCGCCCGCTGCGCCCGCCTGCTGCGCGGACGGGGAAGTGACATCCTTATATTCAGTACAGTACGTAACGAAAGCGTCCAACTACTGGACCGCTCTCGTAATCGTTCCCCCAAGATGGCTACCCTCCTAGCCTGCCGGCGCCAGCACCTAACTCAGCTGCGCCGGTCAGGGAATAACAACGAGGGGCCACGGAGCAGCGAGAACTTGCACAGTAGCGCCAACAGGTAAAAATGGACAGTTTAAAATATTTTACACAGTTTTAAAAATGCTTCTGCAAATAGCGAGTTAGTGCCCGTAAGCTGAAAGATGACAGAAAGATAGCCCCCGGCTTCCGCCTCAGGGGTGAGCAAGAGCAAGATTAAGCCTGACGCGTTTCAAAGGACACAGCCTTCTTCCTCAGAGGCTCCCAATCGCAGTTTGTGCTACTCTCCGGTTTAGTCCCATAAATATTGCTAAATTCCACGCCCCCTATGGGCTGCTCCGTTGAGACCGCAGGGCATTCTGGAACCAAGAGTCCGGAAAAAAATGCCACACTATATTTCTCCCGGCAACAAAGTCCTGGATGGGCCGTGGAATTTAGCAATGGACGATTGTTCTTAACTTGCCTTACTTATTTCATGATAATGAAGTGTATGGAAAAGAGGTATTGGGAAATCTGAGGTTGGTGTATTTCTTTTTTGTCTCCTAAACCTCTGTAGTAGAATATACACATACAGTCATCTTCCCCCTTTCCTCCCCATTGTTTGCCATTTGTTATTCCTCACTCGCTCTTTCTTCTGATCTCATCTACAGCGCCCTTCCTCACACGTGTCATTCTCTCGTTATTGCTCCTTCCCTTACACAGTCGCCTGTTTTGTGTCTTCTCAAGCACCCCCCCCCCCCCCTCATCTCCTACTTCATTTTGTCGCTTACTGGTCTCTCACTGTCCCGTTCTCTTTAGATCTAGCACCCCTTTCCTACTTGTTTGTGTTTGCATAGTACACCTGTCCTTTCCTCTCACAGGCACCCTTTTTAATTACATTGCCCTCCCTCCCTTACCTTTTCTCAACGTTTAATATTGCTCACTGAAGCTCCTCAGTGAGAACATAGGAGAAGCAGAAGACGGATTGAAATTTAATGCATAATGAAGATGTTTGTTAATAGTCTATGGTGGTTGTTGTAAAGTAAGGCCTGTGTGTGCCGTGCACTTTACTTGTACTTCATATATATTGTAGGGTGTATGAAACAAAATCTAGTCAATAAAGTAGGGCAAATTATCTATTGCTCTGCATATGAAATTTGCAACTATTTCTTTTCTTCCACTGAAGTTCTTTTCATTGTTTCTTTTGTAGGTTCCCAGGTGTTGAACAACAGCATTATAAGAACCTTCTACAATTATTACAAGCACGAACCATATGAAACGATTCCACTTTCAGACTTGGAGGGTGAAAATGATTCAGATGACGGATCAGGACTTCAGAATGTACCTTTCCCTCGCATTGTCAAGATCAAAACTGAAAAAGAAAAAGCGATCTCAGAAGAGGCAAAAGGCTATCTGACCAGCCCGTGGCTCACTCTGTTTGTTCCCTCTGTGTACACGGCGGTGTTCTGCATCGGCCTCCCTCTCAACGTCCTGGCGGTCCTTATGTTCTTATTCAAAATGAAGGTTAAGAAACCCGCTGTGGTTTACATGTTGAATCTGGCATCTGCTGATGTCCTTTTTGCGAGTGTCCTTCCATTCAAGGCGGTATACCACTTCTCTGGCAATGACTGGGGTTTTGGGCCAGGACTGTGTCGTTGTGTCACAGCGGCCTTCTACTGCAATATGTACTGCTCGGTCTTGCTGATGATGTGCATAAGCGTTGACCGCTTCCTAGCCGTGGTCTATCCCATGCAGTCGCTCTCGTGGCGCACTCGAGGCCGTGCCTCCCTCATGTGTATAGTGGTCTGGATTTTGTCTGCTGCAAGCACTATCCCTCTCCTTGCCACCGAGCAAACTGCAAAGTTACCAGAGTTGGGTATAACCACCTGTCACGATGTTTTAGATCTTGCTGACCTCAAAAACTTTTATATGTACTATTTCTCTGTCCTCTGCTCTGTTTTCTTTCTTTTGCCTTTAGTGATCACTGTGGTCTGTTATATAGGTATTATCCGATGTCTTAACACCACTAGCATCGAAAATAGTGCAAAGAAGACAAGAGCCTTGATTTTGGCTTTAGTCGTCTTCTGTGTTTTCATTATCTGCTTTGGACCTACCAACGTCATTATGCTGATCCATTATGTCCGCTATTCTTCTGGCTCCAGTGAGGTGATGTACTTTGCCTACATCCTCTGTGTGTGCATCAGCAGCGTGAGCTGCTGCATTGACCCCATTGTTTATTACTACGCTTCCTCCCAGTGCCAGAGACACCTCTGCAATCTGTTGTGCTGCAGGAAGCCCTCTGACACAAGTAGCAGCGGCAGCTCTGGCCCGCTGATGATCCGGCCTAGTAGAATGGACACCACCTCTACCAACGTCAACAACAGCATCTACAAAAAGTTGTTGACCTGAATAGCTTAACCACACACAGAACACTTATTTGACCTTGAGAACAGTTGTCAGACAGCTACAGGACATAGCAATTTATACTTAAAATTGTGTTCAAGTTTTTTTACAGTAGCATAAGAGTTAGTAGCTGTCTTTGCCACATATGGATGTCAAGACAATAAATGCATCCACCATTCTGTGGGCATGAGACGCCTTATGAAATAGGTGCTTAGTTAATCCAAGGAAAATGATGTTTAAAATGTAAGTTTTTTTTTTTTGCTTGAGATAGTGAGATCTAATGGAGTCAGGTTTGCCAGTCTGTGCTAATGATCGGATTAGTTACTACACCCCACAGCCAGGAATACTCCTGCTTGGTTCCTAGGTTAGCAAAATGTAATGTAAAGCTCCCAACCTGAAAGGAAAAGTGCCTTGATCTCAAATGTGCAGGTGTAACCAAGACTTCCATTGAAATGGGATGGACAGAATAACAATTTGTGTACAGCTGCAGTAGCATGATGTCCACAGTTTGAATTATTCACACAAAACTTATCTCTCCATTTACCTCTTGACTCCTTCCACATTCCTAGAGAAGCCCGTTGAACAGGAAAATTGCACTCCGCTGGATGCGGTGTAGTTGGCGACAGATATGCACTATTCAGTAATTCTCACACACTCCAAGCTAGATTTTTTGTTTAGTGGGGAACTAATGATAAACCCGTGGTAGTTTCTTTTTTTTTTTTTCTGATAAGAGGTTGAAAAGGTGCTCCAAATCGAGGTTTGGAAGAACACACTTAGCAGTCTCTATGAACAAAACCATTTCTAAGCATGCATAGTTTACGGCTCTTTAACTGCTGTTTACCTGTGACAGCTATTAGCAATTTCTTCAAAACAGCTCCTTGAATCAAGTGCCAGAGCCAAGACTTGAACTAACAACTTGTTAATTTTACCCTAATTAAATAAAACACTTTAGCATGCATAATGTTAACCATTCCTTTTTTCCCCGCATGCACCCCAGTCTTTGGGCACATACAGTAACAGTGTAATAGAGCTAGACAAACACTGTAAACCCAAGTGGACCCTTAACAAAACCGATCATTTTGGCCTAGGGCCTCTCCACAATCGAAGAGACATTTTCACAAGACACGAAGGCTGTTTTGTTTGGCCAAACTCCATTTACATCGTGTGACATTTGTGAGTATTGCACCTACAGAGGAATTAAACTCATGAATAATCTTATATTGGGAATTAGGAACCCAGAAACAAACACAAATATATATATATATATGCTGCCACACACAAAACAGTTAATTTTATTTCCCATTTTCTAATTTCTTGGGTGCCTTTACCATTCATCTGGTTCATTTTAAATTAATTCTTCAAAAGTACTTATTCATCCAACAATTATTCAATCCGATTCCACAGTTGATTACGTGATACATCCTTTTTCAGCCTACACACACACACACACACAATCTCTAGGCGTTTCAATATGCCCTTAGTCCCTTTTTCATGACTGTGTATATTATAAACTGCAAGACACAAATATTGTACATTTTCTTCAACCACATGAGACTCACGTTTCAAGTGATGTTGGTGATCTCGTATTTACGACGAAAAAAAAAAGTCAGCGGGGTGTATTAAGCTAAATGCATGTCTCTAGTGGTTTCCTGTAACGTTGTGGTCCCCATTAATCAGTTCTGTGTACTATTCTCTTCTCTTACCCATTAGCCATCACATTTAGGAGTCCTGAGTCACAGAGATAGATTTTTTGAAAACCTAAATCTACTCAAATGTTCCCTCCTTTTCATTTCGAGTAGTTTTGTGGTTTTTGCAGAACCAAATCTACAAAAAATGAAGATTCATTTGAGTGTAACTACATCGTTTTTTTTGTCCAAATGCACCACTTTACAGTTCTCTACCTTAACCTATTTTCTTTGACTCTCGCACGAATTATTGTTCCCTGTGGAGAAAAGTGCACTGCCTATAAATACAGGGACGTTGAGGAATTTTTTGCACTCCATTTGCACATTTTCTAAAAGCATTTTTTAAACCTTTATTAGGAATGTAAAAGAGAAGGAAAAATCAGTTGTAAATGCTAAGGTACAGGCAAAGTTACACATTTTATGGGTGTTTACATTTGCAGGGGTTACCGCATCCTTCTTCTCCAGATAAGCTATGTTCTTTCTTGATCCCTAAATTTAGAACATTTGCAATAGGGACGCACTTTCTGCTATTGTACGTGTAGTTTGCCCCCAGTAAAATTCTACTGATCCTAGTTCTGTAAAACATAACGTGGCATTGCAAACATAAATGAATTTGTTACCATATGCCTGCAACGTAGATGCTCCAAAATGTTTGGAAATCGGGCTTTTAATGATTGAAAGTAGCCCTGCTTATGTAGAAACCAAAGGTGCATTTCTATGTAAAATATTGATGTCTTATTCAATTTCTAATCAGGTTATTAATCCGTTTTTTGGAAGCAGAGTAACACCTCTCTCACTCATTCCCCTATTCCCCTTAAATCCCTTAATTTACTTTCGATTATAAAGGTCTAATTTGATGAGCAAAATTAAAGTTCCTTTGTTGTTCCTAAAAGTTGCTGAACTATTATGAGTTCTTCGGCCAGATAGGCATAGACTCATTACCTTTTGCCGCCTAAACCTCAATAATGAAAGTAGCTTTTTGAGAGTAGGAAGATCTCAGTCCCTGATGGTGGCACACTTTCTTTCAAGGATATTAGTGTTGTCACAGTCCTTGCGTCAGTGAGCATTACTATATCACATGTTTTCGTTTATCTCCTTCCACATGTTTAGAACTTTGGACCCACATCAAATAAGCATCAACAATTGTGTCTTTAAAATGTATGCGAATATTTTCTATCATTTTTACTTGTGCAAACCAACAGTTATTTTTGTACTATTTAATGAAACCGTTTGGTTACAGATTATATTGTGTAATGTATGTACACGTGTTAAAGTATTTTGTGTAGTTTGTTACTGATGCAGAACTTAGCTTGCAATTGTCTTGGATCATAATATCGCTGCTTCCAAATGGTAGAATGCAAAGCAGGTACACTCGTTATTAGGTTATTCTTTAGCTTTAATAAATGTGACATGTTTATATACAAGTGTATTATGTGTCCTTGTGTGCTTTAAAAAATGAACTCCCACGTCTCACTCTACAGCCCAGAAACCAGTCACTATTTCAACCTTAAATAGGATGCCTCATATTTGTGTGCATTTTCAAGTGGCAGTATCATTTCCAAATACTTCTTTATTTCTGTTCATTTTAAAAGATTTTTTGTCTTTTTATATCTTTAAAAAAGGATTGAGCTTTCTGTCTCCTTTTCTGCGCAGTAACATGGTGTAAAGTGCAGCTGCAGTTCCTTGGCATCTTGAGGTAATGTAACATCATTGTGATCAACCAGCTTCTTTCACAAGGAAGTCGACAAGGAACACATTCTGCTAATTTCCACATAAAAACATTGTTTGTTACAAAGGAAAAAATAACATTTTCAGTGTGCGTGTTTTGGGAACCGGCTCTCATACCTACACCTTTGTTCCTTCATAGTTTTATACTCCGGCTGGTTGGTACTTTTCACTCAGTTAGCATTCCTAGACCCAGGACTAAGTGACCCTTTAGCATAGGGATTATCTGATAGAGACTTTTAGCCGCAGATTCATTACCTTGGAATTATTCCCAGACATCAGACTGGATCCTGAAATTTTTTCGTGAACGGTACCCCTGCACATCAGCAGGTGGCATTGTTTAGTTCCCCATGGAGTCGTTCATGCTGGAAGTGATGAGTGTGGTGCCTATAGAGGCGCCACCTTAGTGTGCTGAGATCTACCCCCAGTCCTTTTTTGACATTTTGTTGAAGTCTTTTTTGAGATCTTTTCCTGGTGTAACATGATGTCAACGAGGAGGGCCGGTTGCAGGCTTTCGGCACCTGTCACCGGCAGATGTCAGCGACGGACCCGCACCTTGTTTGCCTCTGGCACCTAGAGTGTGACCATGACTTAAAGACCTGCATCGATTGCCACCCCAAAGCCTGGAGCGGGTGCTCACTCAAGCTCCATGCAGCTTGACGTGCGACGGTCTTGATCCCAGTAGAGAGGAAGGTCCTGCGATCGCTCGGGGAGCCCGAGATCCTGTTCGTGATTGAAGTCTCCTTCGGGTAAGTCCCAAAAGAAAAATAAGAAGTTGAAGAGTTCTTCAACTTTGCCCTGTTCGTCAAACTCATCCGACGAGACGAGGAAGCTTTGTCATTTGAGGCCTGGCTCTGCAGTTAAGCCTGGCCCAGCTCCGTGCCTCCCAGAGCGACCCCCACCCAACTTCGTGAGTTCTTTGATGCCATGCACCTCACATTTGGGTGGCCCGTTTCTGGTGGTGCGCCTTCGGGCCCCGTAGGTTCGGGAGGACCCCGACTGGTTCTCTGCCAGTGGGTCCATTTCCAGCTCCAGTCAGACTCCGTGGATCCACGGATGGATCCAGACCGCCGCCAGTTGTACCATCTTGACCTGCGCCAGTACCGATGGCGATGCTCATGACTTTGTCCTCATTCTCATCCCAACTACGACATGGAGCTGGAGGCATGCCATCAGGCACTGACTGGAGTCATGGGCTGGGACTTGGGGAGGAGTGGTAGGGGGTGCTGGACCCTGAAGAATTCCAGCTCCTGGGCTCTAACATGGACTGTTGTGAGGAATTGGCGGATGCCAGCGGACTGGACACCTCTCCAGATACTGGTATGGTATCTCCTCCTACCATGGTTACGGAGGAGGGAGCCTCTTTTGCTGAGGTGGTGAGATGGGCGGCCGATGTCCTTGACCTTAGCCTACCCTCAGCGGAAGTCAAGACTAACGTCTTGACAGAAAGTCTTCACCCTTGAGTGACCTTCTCAGAACTACTTCTCTAAATTAAATGAAGCTCTCATGAACGCCCTGCTTGGGACTTGTTCCAAAACCTGCACCGGAGCTCCTGTGAACGGGACGATTGCCTGCCGCCACCACCCCACCGCGTATGAACCCAATTTCCTCACGCAGCACCCCACCCCAAAGAACTTGGTGGTCCAAGCTTCCACCTCCCTTGTAAATCCTGACACATTACCTACTGCTCCACCAGATAGGGAATCCAAGAGGCTGGTTACCTTTGGCAAGAAAATGTTTACTTCCACCAGCCTCACACTGTGGTCCGGTAACGCCGTGTGCTATTTGGGCCGTTGCACTGTGGGATTAAGTTGCACAGGTGCTGCCCATGGGCCCGTAGGAGGTACGGGCCCTTCTTTCCCAAGCTTTTACAAATGGGAGATATTCAGCCAAGTTCACGATCCGATGTGGTCTGGACACGACCGACTCTCTGGGCAGAGGGGTTTCTTTGTCAGTGGCCTTATGGCACCACACTTGGCTAAGAACAACTTGCTTTTCGAAGGATGTCCAAGTGTCAATTATGGACATGCACTTTGATGGCTTCTTTCTGTTCGGAGACAAGGTGGACTCTGCGCTAGAGCGGTTCAATGATAGCAGGGCTTCGGTCCGGTCCTTTCGCCTTTCCATGGCCTCTCGCCAACCCCAGTCTGCCTTTCGCTCCCGTCGTGGCCAACGAAGGGGCTTCCAGCCGCGCTTTCACACGCCCAGCCACCACGGCGTACAAGTTACCCAGGCTGTCCTTGGCGGAGCATGCGGTACCCACAGACTCAGTGGGTTAGGCAGCCAGAGGTTGGGTTAGTCCAATACATCCCCACCCCCAACGGCAGCCTCCAAATCCCTTTAGTTTGACCTCTTACCTTCATAGGAAACCAGTAGAAGGCAGGCTACGCCATGACCCGCCCCACTGGAGGTCAGTAACATCAGTGTTCAAAGGGGCTACTCCCTGACCTTCGTGGCCTTCCCTCCACCCATGCTACCCACTTGTGACAGGCTGACGGAGAACCATTTCTCCTTTCTCTGCCAGGAAGTGACAGCTCTCTTTAACAAAGGATCCCTAGAGAGGGTGCGAATACTAGAAGAAGGTGGTGGTCGTTGTTCCCTCTACTGTCTGGTGCCCTAGACCTGTGCCCTCTCAATTTCTTCCTCAAAAGGAGGGATTCAAAATGTTCATGCTTGCTCAAGTCTTGTCGACCCTGGATCCGGGAGACTGGGTGGTATTGTTGGACTTGTAGGACTTACTTCCACATTCACGACCTGCCTGCCCACAGGCGCTACCTACAGTTAACGGTAGGCAACAAACAATTTCAGTTTGCTGTGCTCCCTTTTGGCCTTACTAGCACTCCTGGGGTGTTCACCAAGGTGTTGGCTGTGGTGGCAGCTCATCTGTGGAGATCGGGGTGCAGTCTTCCCCTATCTTGACTACTGGCTTTTGAAGGTGGGCTTACCCCAGGCTGTCGTCTCCCCCCTCCAGACTACAGCGGACCTCCTGCACTTGCTGGGGTTCATTATCAATGTGCCGAAATCGCACCTGACTTCCTCTCAAACCCTCCCTTTCATCGGGGCTGTTCTGGACATGGTGCAGTTTCTTGCCTAGCCTCCCGAACGGCCAGTGCAGGATATTAAGACCATGATACCAATGTTTCAGGCTCTATCCGGGATTTTGGTGAGACTGACTCTGTGGCTGCTGGGACTTGTGGCCTCCTGCATCCTGCTTGTGACACATACCCACTGGCATATGCAACTATGTTCCAAACAGTGGTTCATGAGCTAAAATAACAAAATATAAACCAATCCATGAGAAAAAGAAAAGGAAAGAAACTATGCTAGCATAATTTTGCAATGACCATGTACATAGATGATCTCAAAAATGATATTTAATATAGATTCAATATGATACAAAAGAAAAACACAATAATAATAAGGGCGCTCAAACAGTTACACAAACAATAGCAAAATAGTGAACATTGACTAGTGTAAACAGAACAAACAATGGCAGAGGAGAAACATAAGACTACAACAATTAACACATTACACAAAATAACAATTGTGTTCTCTCTTAATTAGGCCACTTTTTTTAGGCGTCATCGGCGTTTCGACCCATGATTACTTTGAGGGTCCTCTTCAGGACAAAAAGACTTCCAGAGTGACCACTTTCTTTTCTAAAAAAATGAAATCAGTACATGGGTTTACAGAATAATATTTTTGGGAAATTTTTGCTCAGTGTGAGTGTGTGACAAAAGATCAGAAAAAGTGAATAAAGATAAAAGTAAAAATAGAACAGGACCTAATACCCGAGAATTCAAAAGCATGTGCAGAAAATTAAAAGAACTTGTGTAGAAAGGGGAGAAAAGAAGAACAAAAGAACAAGGCTAGACTAATCACCTCAATGGATCTCCATCATGTACACAAGGGGGGCAACGCCAATCTTCCTGTGTCTGGCCAAAATGCCAAGATTAGAGGGGAAATCCTACAACTATCAAAAATACAGTTAGACTATTATACAGAATTCATAGTTCGAGATAAATTCATACCTTCAAGGAGGTTATAATTCTTTTTAAAAAAAACATCATACCTGTTGGTGTGCCAGCAAGAAATTGAACCGCATTAATTCAATCAGAATAAAACACTAGACCAACTCAGGTTGCCAAGGTAAGTGAGAAGTTCAACTCAGGTTATTAAAGGCATATGCAGGCTTTTCAGTGGAACCTGAAGTTCCAGTGGTCGCAGCATCAGGAGAATCACTCTGACATGGTCCAGATCTCGGAGGGAGCTGCAAAAGATCTGCAGTGGTGGTTAAGATACCGTGATTAGGTCAGCCGCAGACCCCCCTCCCATCCCAACCAACTCTAACAGTGGCAACAGATGCGTCTCTCCTGGAATGGGGCGGCCATCTCGGAGAGGTGGAGATCAGAGGCCTCTGGCAGAACCCGAATTCGACATCAACCTTCTGGAGCCTTGGACTGTCTGGGTGGCATTAAAAGCCTTTCTGCCCTCCATCAAAGGAAGTCTAGTACAGGTGTTCATGGACAACACCACCGTCATGTGGTACTGCTACAGACAGGGCTAGTGGGGTTGTGGACGCTTTATCAGGAGGCCCTGCATCTTTGGACATGGCTGGAATGCCCGACAGGTCCCTGGTGTTTTAACAACTGGCGGGCTCTGTGAACGCCAGTGCGGACAAACTCAGCCAAAGATGCCTAGCAGATCACAAAAGGCATCTCCTTACGGAGGTGGTGTAAGGTTTCTTTCACCATTGGGGAGAGCCTTGGTTATATCAGTTTGCCACCGCCGAGAACGCACAATGTAAGCAGTCCTGCGCCCTGAAGTTGCCAAGGTGACTCTCACTCGGAGACGCTTTTCAACAGTTTTTAAGCATCTAGAGCGGGTTAGTGGCTGACTAGCAGACGGACGCGTCTAATTTGTGGCGATCGTTTTGACGGCACCACCCTTTTCCAGTGTGAACAAATTACTTCCAAGAATAGACCATCCAGTAAGGTGTCCGCTGACACCACCCTAATTGTGACATCAGGAATTCATATCCTGTATCTCTTGCTACCAGGCCGCCATTCCTACTATTTGTCCTGATGAAGACCCGCTCTAGATGCTTAAAAATTGGCACTACTTCATAGGGTCGAAACGTCGACGTTGCTCACTCAACTGGTCCACGCAATCCCACAATTAGAACTAGCAAATTATATCCTGTTGTGGTTTATGCTCTTGAATTTGGACCCTCTTTGAAAAACTGTGTCCATCACTGTATATATATGATATATGTTATATGTGAATTTGTGGTCAACACTGTCATTAAGTATGTCCAGTCACTATTTGTCTCATGTTTTATGTGTTTTATGGTTGGTTAGTCCTGTTAATATTTTGCTAAATATTTGGTTGAAACAGAGTAAAAACGAATTGAATTTCAGAAACTCTTGCTTTGGTCTATGTGTGTGTCATTGTGTTATTCATTGAATGATTATTGAAATATTGATCTTATCTATTGAGTACATGTCTAACTAAGGTTAGGTGATTTCCCAACAGAACCATTGTTTTTTGTTTCGTTGACTTTGTTTGTGGGAAACAGTTTTGCAGACCCACCTCCAGGGATGTATTGATTGGGTATCTATTCTAAGGTAAGGAATCTGCAGCTAGAAGTCTCTATCAGTACCAATTGGACGTGAGAAGTTTTTTTTAAATATCTTCAAATTAGGAGTTTTTTTAACACTAAGAAAGGGGGGCCCGCCGGATTTGGGAATAATGCAATACTGGACAAAATAAGTAAGGGGGGGATTGCACAATACGTAGTTTTTATGCAATATTCGCAGAAGCAAAACCAGACGATATCTCCAAATATGACGCTAAATGGATGGGGAAGCTATCCATTGAATCGGGATTGTTTCAGGAATCATTGGTCCTTGGACATACCGTCCTCTGTTCAGCTCCACTTCAGGCCCAGCATTACAAAACAATATATGCTTTGTACTATACTCCTGCTAGAATTGCACAGTGGGGGGGCACCAAGGGGACTAGTTGCCCAAGATGCAACTCTTTAGGAGCAGATATTACTCATATATTTGCATCTTGCCCTCAGCTATATACATTAAGTCGGGATTTGGAAATGTTTTTAGCTACATATTTAGGTATCCAAGTCTCGCTTATGCCGACTTTGGTTCTGCTAGGGGTTAGCCCAGACCCAGGGGTCCCACATCGTGAATTCCTGTTTATAGCAATGGCAGTGTATAGATTAATTATTGCCAGGGCCTGGTTGGATACAAGACCCCCTGTCATGCATCAATGGCTGGCAAGCTTACTGTCCGCCTACAATTTGGAAAAAGCAATTTATGCACGCAAAGGCAAAAAAAAGAGGCAACTTGGGTTGAAAATTTGGGAGCCTATAAGGAAATGGAAGGAGGAAATGGTGTCAGCTTAAGGACTTTTTTTTCCTTTTACACTTCAACTTTTTCTCTGTCCCATCAGTATATATATCCATTCTTTCTTTTAAATGTTCCTTCAGGTTATGAAGTGATGATTAAAAACACCAATGATGTATGATTATTTTGTTATAAAGTAACGTCAATATTAATTGAGCTAATATTGTATATAGGTCTATTTCATTGCAAAGTACTGGATAATGCTGTGATAATGATGTATTAATGATGAAAGATAAGTAAAACTTAAAAATAATAAAAAAAATAAAAATAAAAATAGAAGTTTCTATCAGATGAGCAAGTTACTTACCTTCGGTATCGCCTTATCTGTTAGAGACTCTGTCTAGCTGCAGATTCTTTACCGACCCACCCATCCTCCCTGCTCTGCAAGCAGATTTCTAAGGACAGGGCTGTTCCCCTTTCAGAGCCTTAGTTTTCCACACCAGTAGTCCGTGTTCTTCATGGCTCCACGCTCCTGGCATGAAAAGTCACTGAAAGAAACTTACGTCCGCGTGCAAGGGTGGCACCTGTATAGGCATGTCACTTCCAGTGCAGACGATGCCACCTACCGGCACGCATGGTTACTGCTCACGAAAAACTTTCTGGATCCAGTCTGATGCCTACAGCTAATTCTAAAGTAAGGAATCTGAGGCTAGATAGTCTCTACCAGATAAGGTGTTACCCAAGGTAAGTAACTTGTTCAACAGCCCCTTCGTATTGGGCTCAGCTGAAGCAAACAAGCAGCTCATGGATTGAAACCTCGAATGAATCGATACTATTGGTAATCAATCTGGGCACATTCCAGTACATCATTATTTGCCCACTATGCCACTCTAAACTGAGACATGCCATATGCAAATTGGACTTGGTCCTGCTCTAATAGGAAGAGTCCATCTAAAATTCTAGGTCACATCCCCTCCAGACAGGAACACAAGCAACCTCAGACAGCTTTCAGCCTACGTAGGTCTCTTGTCTGTGAACTATATTTTGAGTCTTGTGCTACAGTAAGCATAGGATCAACATCTGGGCATGTATGTCAGACTTCAGTTATCAACTGCTACAATCAGTAAGGTGACAGAATGAATGGTTGTATTAATCTCAGCCACAGGTGATTGCTTTTTTTTCATCCACTGAACCACTCTAGACAGAGACCTGATACATGGTAATCACTGTGAAATCCTGTGGCGTAGTCCGAATGGGACCCATATCTGGGCACACCCGTTACACTTATGATGTCAGATGCAACAAACACAAAAGCTCTGGGTGGCATGCACAAATTAGTCTCGACCATTCGCTATTGCTTGGGGGACGCTTTCCAGCTCATAATTTTTGTCCACTGTGAAGAGTCTGGGATTTTACTCAAGGTCTGCAGTGGTTGGATTTCTAGCCTATGAGTGCAAGGACCTAGTTCAAAATAAGTAGTTGACGTTCGCCCGGAGGACGAAACTCTTGCGTCAAGTCTTCATACGCCTTGAGGCAACCCACAACACACAACCTGGGGACGTCTGGAAACGCCGGATAAGAAACCCTGCGGGAGTGCAACTTGGTGCGACGGCCCACCTTGAGGGTAACCCCTTCCGGGGAAAAAACCCTTGCAAAAATGTCTAAGGCTCTGACATCCGAAACTCTCCTACATGAGATCAGACACAAAAGCATAGCCAACTGGGCTGAGAGTTCTTTCAACGAGAGATACCTATTCGGTTGCCAGGAAAGAAACAAATTCAAGACCAGATTGACGTCCCATAAGGAAGAGTAACCCGGTTCAGGGGCAACGAGAGGAAAGTACCTCACAGAAGTCTGCAAACAAAAGGATGTTCCCCAACGGGGGCCTCATCTACCGGGGCATGGCCCGCGGAAATAGCTGACCTGATGGCATTAATAGAACGATATGCCAAGCCCTCTGTAGCCAGATCAACCAAGAAATTCAAAATCTGAACGACGCCTGCTGCAACGGGATCCAAGTGCCTTCGAAGACACTAACAAACCCATCTTGTCCAAGCGGAACAGTAAAGTTTAGTGGTACAGTCTGCCATGCCTTGGACAAGAGGTGCTCAGCTGGTTGCGATAGGCCTGGGAGCAACCAGCGTTGCCTGAAAGTCGCCAGGCCATCAACTGTAGGGAACCCTGAGTTGTGAGATGGTGCGTCACTCGATCCAGGCTCAGAAGAAGATGAGGCAACTGGGGGAGTCTGATTGGAGAATCCCAAGAAAGTTCCATTTGGACAAGGAAATCAGACTTGAGACCTCAAACGGCGTCACCATCACCGCCTCCTGCCGACGGATCTGGGCCGCCGCCCTCGTGATCATTGAGAATGGTGGAAAAGCATAACCGTTCTCCAGACTCCAGTCTTGGAGGAAAGCGTCCATGGCTGCGGCCAGCGGATCCGGCCTCTAACTGAAGAATCACATTACTTGATGATCGAGACGCGATGCAAAGGTGTCTGTCGCAAAATGGCCCCTAAGGTCCACCAGCCATTGGAAGACCTGAGGATCCAACTTCCACAGGCTGGAGTCGTGCAAGTGCCTCGAGTGCCAATCCGCAGCCTGGTTGGCCTGGCCCAGAATATACTTCCCTATCACTTAGACCTGGTTGGCCTTGCAAAAATCCCAGTAATCTTTCGCCAGGTTTGCTAGGGCCCGGGATCAAGGGTCCCCCAGGTGGTTGACGTATCGGACTGTGGAGATGTCCATATTGAGAAGAACACAAGATTGAACCTTGTCCTTGGTCCAACAGCGAACCGTGAAAGACCCCGCCAGAAGCTCCAGGAAATTGATATGAAGGGCTTGTTCGTCTAACGACCAAACACGGCCGGTGGAGAATTCCCCACAGCGAGCGCCCCATCCCGACCTGCTGGCGTTGGATTCTATGATGAGGTCTGGTACGGAACCGAAAATTGCCATGCCTCCATGTGAGATAGCCACCATGCTATTTCCTCTCTTGCTTCCGAAGTAAGCGAGACTGACTGGGCATAAAACCACCCCTGTCGCAAATGGTATGCCTTTAGATGCTGCAACGCCCGATGGTGCAGGGGACCCAAGAAGATTACCTGGATAGCAGAAGAAAGGAGCCCCATCAGTTGGGCTATCTGCCTGAGGGACGTGTGTGGTCTGGCCATATTCTTTTGCAACTCGTGTCGGATTTTGGCCATCTTCCGGGACGGAAGACTTAATGAGGCTTGAACCGAGTCCACTATGAAACCCAGAAAAATCAACTTCTGTGAGGGAGAGGACCGATTTTGGTTTGTTGATGACGAAACCCAGTCCCTGCAAGAGGGTCACCGCTTAATGAGCTGGGAGTTCAAGGTCCTGGGACACTGTACCATGAGGAGAATGTTGTCTAAATATATGATCATTCGAATGCCCTGTCCCCTGAGAAATTCCACCGCCGGGTGGAGCACCTTGGTAAAGCACCACGGTGCCGAGGAAAGACCGAACGGAAGGGATGTTAATTCGTAGATCGAATCCCTCCAAAGAAACTGCAGGAAACGCCAATGAGGAGAGTGTATCGGGACCCCCAGATAGGCATCCTTCAAATCTAGACGCACCATCCAGTCCGATGGGAGAAGGACGCCCCGGAGGAGGTGAATCCCCTCTATTTTGAAGTGGCGATATACCACCCAACCTTTGAAGTCCTGGAGGTTGATGACCGGACGACGGCCACTGTCAGGCTTGTCCACAAAAAAATATGTTGCTCAGGAAACCGTTGTGATGCAGAACCAATAGGCGAATGGCCCCTTTGTTCAGGAGCTCAGAGACTTCCTCGTCGATCAGCTCTGCATCGCGGCCATGAAGCAAATAGGCCATGGATGGCTCTCTTGCCGAGGATGGTCGCAGAATTCTATATGGAAACCTTGCACGATTTGAAGGACCCAGGCGTCTGAAGTTATAGCTAGTCATGCGTCCAGAAAGTCTGCCAACCGCCGCCCAATGCAGACTGCGGAAGAAGGTATAACACTTACTGGTTGAATTTCCGCCTCTGATGTTCTTCTTGAAGCCTCCTAGGCCCCTGAATCGCTGGCCCCTGGTGGGGAAAAAGTTGGTTTAGTTGGCGCTGGTGTTGTACTGACCGCGCCCGGAGCCTTGTCCTTTCGGAGGATTCTGTTGGAAGCCACAACCGGCCGAGCGGCCCCTTCCTCGGCCTGCCCCATGGAAAACCCGCTGGTTGAACACTCACTTAATATTTGCTTGCGCCTTATCTAACGATGTAAAGGTCACTACAAATTTGCCTAGCACCTTAACAAAAGGATCTCCAAACAAACCACCTTGGGTGACTGCGCCTGCCTCTGAGGAAGCCATGTCTCCGAGCTTTGGATCGAGCTTGATTAACAACGAGCGGTGATGGGCGAAATAAGGGATCCGGACACCTTGGCTTCTTCGGCCATATCTAACATTTTTGTCATAGGGCCAGTGGTGTCAAGAAGCTTATCTTGACATGAACGTCAAGATCTGTTGATGCCTTTGCGAGGGTCCTTCATCTACTTAGCCAAAAAAGTGGCTATCTTGGAATCCAACTCTGGGGTAAAAGCCACCTTACCTTCCAAGGTTGGCCTCGGGCACTCCGCCTTGAGACAACCCCGGGCCTCCTTCTCAAGAGGCTTGCGGAGATGACCCGCAAAAAACCTTGCCACCTTCTCCCCAGGAGTCCAAGCAGCGGACCGCGGGTGTACAATCTCGTCCGGGTCAAGCATGCCGGAATCCTCCCCTTGCACAGAGGGGGAGGTGACTACAGGGTGCCAAGGGCGTAAAGGACCTGCATCGTCCTCTGAGTCTCCCGGAGAATCTTCATCAAGGTCAGGAGTCGTGGGAGGTTCTGGAGACACTAAGGGAGTTTGAGGGGTGGGAGTCCCTTGCGCCAAAAAGACACTTTTAAGATGCGCAAAAACATCCTTGTTGACCCCTTCTGCGCGTTTTTTCTTAGGCGGAGGGGCCTCCTCTGTCACAGGGGGAGGAGGAGTAGTGGAAGCTGCGTGGGCCTGACGCTTCCTTGGACAATTCTGTCTGACAAGCGCTGCACCATGGGACCAACTACCTCATGGACTACCCTATAAATAGAGGAGTCGACTGCCTCAAAAAAATCATCGTCCCATTGCATGAAAGACTGGGGCTCTTCCTCCTCATACACACAGTCTTGAGCTTCCATGACTCTGACTGAGCGCAAGTCAGCTAAAATATATATGTCCCCACAATAGGTTTAATGCCCCACAAAAGGCTTTGGAAGGGCTACAGCGTATGTACGTTTGGAAGGTGATATCCAGTTGCTGGGGAACCCAGAACAGTATTGAGGGCAGACCCAAGGCCTGCAATAGGGCTGGCACCACCCTGCGAACAGAGTATATAGAAATATGGATATACATCCCTCCGGTAAACCTGACCGTGCTCCGCTGTCCCGCTGTGCGCAGTCAACGAGGTTACGACCTCCACCCAATGCGTGCTCTCAGCTTCAATAAAATAAACTGACCATGTGCAATTTACTACGCCCTCAGGCATCAACGCGGACACTGCCGCAATACGGACCCCCGCTGGGGTGTTCAAAGATGTGGAAGTGCGGAAAGTACAGACCCAAAAGAAAGGGCGTAGTCCGTGACAGCGGTGGACCAAGGCTCCGTAAGCGCGTCTGCCGCAGCGCATTCTCCTTAATTTGAAGAGCCGCGCTGCAGGAGCAGCGAGACGAAACAGTCCGCCTAGCGGGATGTTCAAGCACTGCAATGTTAATGGCGCGGCCTCGTGAGGAGCGCTGAAGCATTCCCGCGGCCAGGAATCTGCAAAATAAAAGCACCACAAATCTCTGGCATTCCCAGAAGGGCGTAAACGCGTCTCTGGTATAGGCAAACGATATTAAATAGAAAACCCCCCAAACAAGGTAAAATCCAATAATTCTCCAGAGGAGAAACAAGGAAAGCAGACTTAACTGACTTCAATACAGTCACCAATCAGTGAAGGTAAAATGCTTCACAGACCCTCACCGGAGCCTTCTTTGGTTAAGATGGAATCTGGTGTCGCGCCAAACATGATCTTCGGTCTGGGAAAAGCTTCACCCTTAATCAGTGGTTAGTTCCCTGGGTTTATATAGGGTATTGACCACTGATTCTTATCTTATGTTTTCAGCATCAAATGGGAGTTTTAAGACTCTAAATCTGAACGGTCTAAATGAGTGGGATGAAAAATATATCACCTATGTAATAATACCCTAAGCATTTGCGTCATCTTTATCTCAAGTTTACTTTCAGTGTCTGATACTAAAACTTGAGACGTAGATATCAAGGGGATGTACTAGACATCTGGGGCCATATGTAGGTGGGCTAATACCGGTCGGTAATGGCCGAAAATCGGTAAATTTTCCGTTACCGACCGGTATTTAGCCCTTTGAGATGTAGGATGCTGGATTGAAGGATTCGGTAATTTACCGATTCGGTATTTTAAGAAATCGGTAAATTACCGAATCCTTAAATCCTATGTAGGGAGCACTCAAGTGAGAGCATTTTTGGTTGAAGGATTCGTTATTTACCACCAACTACAAGTTGGCCAAATACCTTTTCAAAAGCAATTTTGTGCTTTTTTAAAAGTGCCATGTGGCAGACGTGTGCGCCACATGTGCACACATGCACGATTCAGGGGTGCAACAGGGTGTCAATGTGACACGCTGCCACCCTTGAATATGCTCCCCCTATTACCGATTCGGTATTTACCGGATCGGTAATAGTGAATGGCCTCCAGGCCCATAGGAAAGAATGGGAAGGTATGCCTTATTACCGATTCGGTAAATACCGAATCGGTAATAACGAATATTACCGAATCGTTAAAATGTAGCGGTTTTTAAAAATTATTTATTTATTTATTTTAAATTTATTTATTATTTTTTTTCCTACATTCTATTTACCGATTCTTAAATACCGAATCGGTAAAATTCGGTATTTAGGAATCGGTAAATAGAAATTACCTACATATGGCCCCTGGTGTCTAATGTAACAATTGAGGCAAATGGGTGTTTACACATGAATACCACTTTCTAACTGAACTAAAGGACAAACATGCTAACTAAAATAGAAACTGTAGCTAAATTGGAACCTGTCCTGCATGTTTTTAAGAACCTCAGACTCTCTACTGCAGTGAAAATAAAGAACCATAAAAGCAAGTAATTAAAATAAATAAAATAATAGAATTATGAAGGGGAACGGTCATAGTGTTTTTATTGCATAATCTTTATTATTATAACATCATGGAACATTTTCAGAGCAGAAGAATATGCTAGAAACATGCATTTGATGGAATCACAGTGCATTACTTGTTGCATGTTCAAGAACTTGTGTTTTCGTGCTGTCATTAAAGGGGTCTCTGCATTGGATGACACAAGATCACAACCCCTACTAAGAAAACACATGATTGTGTGCAAAATAATATACTTGAGATGTATGTAAAGGTTATATGCAAGAATTATATATGCAATGATAAATGAAAAGCACACTATATGAAGTTTTACATTTTCTGATTATTGTGCCTCAGTGCAAAAAGGAAAAGAAAATATGAAGAAGACAAAAAGGTATGAACTATCCCATAAAAAAACCTCTTTATGTAACATCAAAAAAAGCAGAGAGAGTTACTATCTTGCATTGGTAAGCAGTTGAGTCACCTTTGTTTCTTTCAATGGGAAGATATAGGCGTGAGCTTTCCACATAATTCAGAGGTTGAAGCCATAGAACCTAGTTTGCCCTCAGTCATTGAGCTGAGGCTGAGATGGTTTGAGAAAACAGCAGCTTCTGAATGACATTAATGGCTCCCGATGTTGCTGGAGCAGTGGAAGCACATCATTGATGTCGACGAACTTCAGTGAAGAAGAGATGTCCTGTAGCATGACAGGCGAGAGTTTGTGCTGGCACTGCTGTTGGATCAGTAGTTGGTTATCTTGATGACCCAGCAAATTCTCCATGCTTCAGGATGGGCAGTTGCAGTGCAATGGAACAGGTTAGTGCATCTTGATTGCTTTAAACAGTTCATTTAGTGTTAGTCCAGTGTTAACAGAAAATTGATTGGCATGTTCTGAAATAGAATGCCACGCCTTTAAGGCACAGCTTCGGCATAGATAACTGTATTCCAAGTTGCTTGTTTCAAAAATAGAAACGGGCGGGTGGGGCGGGGGGGGTGGCTTGAGAGCCAACTATGGCAGATGCTCTGTAAGAGAGCTCTGCCACACCTCGCCAAATATCGGACATCTGCCGCTGATCCCCAGGGTTCCATAGCCTGTGTTGATCTCCACATTGCAGCGATTTTGTGGAGCCCACCTGGGACCCCGCTGAATCGGGGGGTGGTGGTGGAGAGTCACATTCGCCAAAGGCCCAGGGAAGTACTGTCCGGCTGCCGCGAGTGTGAGCACCAGAGGCACGGTTCTGAGGGCCTGGACCTGCCGCCCTTCCACTTTTGTTCTGTGCCTGGGAGCTGAGCTGGCCCGCCTCGTCTACTCGATTGGGTGCAGCCCACCTCACCCCCGCCTTTGGGGCCTAGGCGAGGCCTACAGGAGACTGCAGCCCCACGTCCAGTGACGCATCAGTAGAGCTCCCGGTCTGAAGCAGACCCCTGCATGTCGACCCCAGACCGCAGCCTTAGAGCAGTGACGAAACAACCGCCACGAGACAAGCGACTGGGCCTGCAGACTATCTGCCTATGGCATTGCCCACTAGGACAGCACATCTCGCTGTTCCTCCGAGATGAGATGCGGGAGCTGCTTTGGGTGAGTTATGTGGCCGGCAAGAGTCGTGAACAGTGGTGCAACTCATGGAGGCACATCGTCAAGCTTATGGTGCACCCCTGGCGATTTCGTCCCACACACCTGTGCTGCCATTGTAGAGGGGGGAAAACTCCTTTTCCTACAGGGTCTGCTTTTGCAGCATGGACATCTGCTAGATTCCCATACTATGCATATTCCGCCATCAAGTAGTTGAAGTTGGAAAGTGCTACTTGTATTTTTTTTTTTTTCCTCTTCCAATGGGGGTGGGGGTGTGTATGTGTAAATCCAGATCCACCTGGCTTCAGCTGCCACCCCGTGTGTGTGTGTGTGTAGGTGTAGGTGTAGGTGTAGTCGTAGTCCTCAGATAATTTTTTTCCGGCAAAGATCGGAGGTGTCCCGCAGACTGCGGAGAAAATAAAGCAACAGAAAAATGCAAGAAAGGAAGCCCACCAGAAGAGAGATAGGTGGTATGAAGGAAGGTTGCATTAGGGGGGTAATCTTGAGCAAAGCAGCTTGATTGGTGCTGCTTGCATTTTTCCTCATGCAACAAGGCAAGTACACGTTCCCTACATTTTTAGGTCTCGCCTAGCGTTGCAGCACATGCGTTGCTCGCTAAGCAAGTGCTATAGTGAGAGAGGAGATTTCAGAAGGGGACTTGAAGCCCCGACCATCATGTTCATTGGGTCGCGTCAGCGTTTATGCTTAACGCTGGCTTCCCATTGAAAATGATGCTTTTTGGCCACTGCCCTTTCATCCGGCCCAACCGGACTGGCTCGTCTGCTTCACGGCTTTCGTGAAGCACTTTCTTATCTTTAGGGGGGGGCATCTGTTTCTAATTAGCATGGCCTTAGCGCAGCCATGTTAATTAGAAACAGATGGCCCTCCCTAAAGATAAGAAAGTCTGCAGGCACTACCCTGCACACTGAGATCTCCTGGCTTCAGCGTCTAGTTCTCCCCCTCCCCCCTCGGAGCACACGTCCGCTCAGGGAACCTCTCCTCACTTTAGCCCCCTGCCTCGGAGCACACGTAACTTGTTTGTCCGAGGGAACTGAGTGAGTTGAAAAGCCATCCACCCCCGCCCGATGCTATCGTTCTTGTTTGCCATATTTTGCGGCGTTGTGCCCTGGTGGCATCGAATGCACTGTGCAGCACTCACCGACACCAGGAACTATAAATACTGTACTGGCGCCATGATTCAGCGCTCCTCCCGTCTGCATCGGCTTCTCAGGAAAGTGGGGCCTGCCCCTCCCTGTGCACCATTCCAACACCCCTACTCTCAAACATTGCTGTCCTCCTCCATTCTTCTCCCAACACCCATCGTCCAAACCTTTCTCTCTCGCTTCCTCTGTTTATCTCCCTATCTCTCGCTCGCCTGCTCCCTTCTCTCTCTCTCCCCAATCACCACAATTCCATAGTTCCTCCTTTCTCTCGCTCTCTCCCCTTATCTCTGCAGCCCTTCTTCTACACCCCTTCTCTTTCTTTCTCTCTCTCTCCTCGTCTCTCTCTTCGAGTCCATAGCGTCCCTCTCTGCTTCTGATCTCTCTTCCAGCAACTGTCCCACTCCCTCTTTCCTCTCGCTCTCATACCTACCTCCCTGTTTCTCTCGCCTCTATAGTCTACACTCTCGCTACTCAAGGTCTCTCTCTCCATTTAGCTCTCTGCTGTCTTCCACTCTTTCTCCATGTCCCCTGTATCCTACCACTTTTCGCTGACTCTCTTCCTTCTCATGCTCCACCTCTCACTCCTCCAGCTCGCGCCATCCTTCAAGTGCTAGCCATTCTCATGCCTCGTGCACTCTCTCCGTTCCCTCTCTCCACTCCCCTTGGGCGCACACAAAAACTTCCCCCCCCACCCAGCCCCCAGCATTGTGTTCGCACATTTGCTTCCTAAATTACATCATGTCATAGGCTATTGGCACCGGACAGTGGCAGTACTACCGAGAAGGGGTGCTACCCTTTATTGGTACAGTATTGGCAATGCCCAGCAGGTATGGCGACCTATTTAAATAGAGGCGTACTACTAATTCTACAGTGTTAGCCCCCCTCCCCCCAGAAGACAAATCTGTTCCTTAATGAGTCAGCACCGGCACTCCACAGGAGTCTTGTGGTACACACGTCATGGGTACAGTGCCAGTGCTATCCTGCAGTGCAGATATAAGTTTACTAAGTCAGCGCTAGTACTGCCGGGCAGTGGAGATGCGTGTTTGATGATACAGCGCCAGTACTGCCCAGCAGGGATGCTACACTTGAACCGGGGCACTGCAAGCACCACCCGGCAGTGGAGATCGACATTAATGAGCAGGGCTGCTAAATATGGAATTGGACAATGCACCACTACCAAGCATCAGTTACACGACTCTCCGCATGTCACAACCCTGTCAATTCTCATTTGTTAGCCGCTGTCAGCATCTTCATCGACCTTACTTTTTGTGTGTGCAGTTTGAGCATGATCCAGCCCAATGTTATTCACCCTTTCTCCCTCCACCTCCTTTAGTCATGTAGCATGAGGGCCATGGGCCCTAATTCAAGGGGTAAATACCTCCTTCACCCCGGGTTGGGTAGTAATGATTGGGGCTTAATGGACTCCTTACACCCTTCTGCACCAACGATACTCCACCCCTACCATTGGTGTCTCTATGTATTAGTGTGTCTGTCTGACGGGATGCGTGTGTTTCTCAGCGTGTGCTTGCATGTGAGCCCATTTGTAGTGCGATTTCTATGTATGTCTGTATGCGGGGGTCAACAGGGGGTAAAAGACATTATCATTTACAATGCCATTACTTGATTAATGCTTCACGAAGGAAAAAAAAACCTAAATTTTTCAATGCCAATAGCTCAAAACATTGTCATTGCGAGACCTATTGCATTGAAAATGCTTGTTCAAATACTCTCTCTAGGTAGTTGGAAAATGTGTTGCAGGAACCACATGCTTCTTTCGAAAAACCAGGGAGGACGAGGTAAGAATTTCACTTTTTACTATATTATAGGAGCAGGAACACACGTGACCTGCTCTCTGCATGAGCGCAAAAAAATAAAATAAAAACATGTCCATCAGGCCTATGCTTACTGAAAGGTGCTGTTACACACTTTGTATTACCCTTTATATTGCTTTGGGAACGCACTGTTTTTTTTTGTAGCTGCATTTGAAACACACTACAGTGTTTTCTTGGGGATGGTGACTTAATTCCCAATCTTTCCTTACTTTTCAAGCATCAGTAAAGACTTAGGCCAGAGATACGTGCTAGCCTCCACAGCGCCTAACCCTTCCAAGAGAATATGGCTGTGAGCTTTTATTTGTGGGGGTAATATCCACAGCATATTTAACAACTTCTGTAAATATCAGCATGTCTAACATGCCTATGCTTACTGCAATGTGCTGTTACACACTTCATATCCTGCTTTATATTACTTTGGGACGCTCTTAAAGGCTTTTAAGGCAGCATTTGAAACATGCTATGGTGTTTGCTGGAGATGTTTACTTGTTTCTCAAACTTTCCTCACTTTTAAAACATCACTAAAGGCTTGGGTCAGGGAACATGCTAGCCTTCACAATGTTTATCATTACCAAGAAAATATTGCGTTGATGTTTTTTGATTTTAGTAGAGCTCTTTCCAATTTTCAGCCAAGTGGGGGAAGGAGGTGTTTGTTCTCTGGGCATCAAACATGTAGATATAAGAAACATTCACTCGATCGGCAACACAAATCTTTTGTGCACTGATATTAAACACTTGGACACAAAGCACATTGCATGCTTCTCGTATGTAGCTCACATCGGGGAGGCTCTCACAAGGGGCTGTGAAGATCGTAAAACTCCCTTTCAGCTCCACACACGGGGGGAGGGGGGCGGGGCACAACATTCCAGTATGGGATAGAAAACGTCATAAAATGGCCTTCAAGCCCAGTGCAGATACCTTATAAATCACAGGCTTATCTCCAGGAAATGCATACCTTGGCTGCCCATAAGAGGGCAGAATTACAGTTCCATAAAAGAAAAAAGAGCACTTCATTATTTTATCTTTGGCTTCTCAAAAGGCAACGAGAAACTAATATTTTCAAACTGCAAATATACTTTACAAGCACGAGTGATTTTTCATTTCCCATAGCGATACTAGACATAGGTACCTAAAGAACGCACTAATATATCAGCAGTTGTAACACTTACCAGTTGCTACAACCACTCGGTAAAATATTTTGCTGGGTAGCATATAGAGCAGGCAATGGCAGAACAAAGGTGCATAGAGCAGGTACTACTGCACGCACGGGGGACTTTTTCAGCGAACCACAAAAACACGGCAAACCAGTCCCATTAGTATCATTTCTGTACAGTAACCTACTGTACAATAAGCATTACAAGGAATCACCTAATGACCCCGTAATCACAGGGAGGGCTTGTTTGTAGCCCCATAGGTGCATGGGCAACGGATGTGTATCCACACACTTAGCCTTCTACATGTCATATGTACACCCAGGGGAACATCTGGGTAATAACAGGATTATTTGCCTGCACCTAATAGGACAAAACTTTACTATTAATCTCAGCTATTGGGGAAAAAAAGAGAAAAAGAAAGGCTGCAATATTGTCTATGTAAAGATAAAGGCATCATTACCAGTCCCACACAGTATTATGCTTAATTTTCAGTGCTGTCGGTGAGCACAAGTCGGATTACTTTCTGATATACACCCGGGGAGGATCTGGGCACTAACGGGAGGGGGTTCTATTCCCAACACAAGACGTCACTATTAAGGAGAACTACGGGAAAAATCAGTACTCTTAAATGGGGATGCCGAAGAAGGCAACAACAATGCATATATAACCAGCATTGGCATAGCCAATAGGTCTCGCTTTTGGGACCTTCTAAGTATTTAGTTATGCAGCACAATATCTTTGGTGCAACCATGTCAACTATTGCGTGGCTAAACACTTATAAGGTCCCAAAGGCGAGACCTATTGGCTATGCCAATGCTTGGCGTGGTTGTGTGTGCATGGTTGTGTGTGGTTGTGTGTGTGCATGGTTGTGTGTGGTTGTGTGTGTGCATGGTTGTGTGTGGTTGTGGGTGCAGTTGTGTGTGTGTGTGTGGTTGTGTGTGTGGTGTGGGTGGTTGTGTGTGTGGTTGTGTGTGTGTGGGTGGTTGTGCGTGTGGTTGTGTGTGTGGTTGTTTGTGTGTGTGTGGGGTTGGGTGTGTGTGTGGTTGTGTGTGTGTGTGGTTGTGTGGGTGTGGTTGTCGGTGGGGGTGTGTGTGGTTGTGTGTGTGTGTGTGTGTGGTTGTGTGTGGTTGTATGTGTGGTTGTGGGTGTATGTGTGGTTGTGGTTGTATGTGTGGTTGTGGTTGTATGTGTGTGGTGTGTGTGGTTTTGTGTGTGTTGTGTGGGTGGGTGTGGTTTTGTGGGTGTGGTTTTATGGGTGTGGTTTTGTGGGTGTGGTTGTGTGTGGGTGTGGTTTTGTGGGTGTGGTGTGGGTGTGGTTTTGTGTGGGTGGTTTTGTGTGTGTGGTGTGTGGGTGTGGTTTTGTGGGTGTGGTTGTGTGTGTGGGTGTGTGGTTGTGGTTTTGTGTGTGTGGTTGTGTGTGTGGTTTTGTGGGTGTGGTTGGGTGTGTGGTTGTGTGTGTGGGGTTGTGTGTGTGAGGTTGTGGATGTGTGGTTGGGTGGTTGTGGTTGTGTGTGTGGGGTTGGGTGTGTGTGCGGTTGTGTTTGTGGTTGTGGTTTTATGTGTGTGTGGTTGTGTGGGTGTGTGTGTGTGGTGGTGTGGTTGTGGGTGTATGTGTGGTTGTGTGTGTGTGGTTGTGTGTGTGACAGTAATACTAAAAGCATCTCAAAATAAAGGAACACAAACATCGAGTTTCTGGAAAGAGAAAGCACGTTGTAAGTCAAAAGGGCGCAGCAAAGCATTAACACAACAACAAAACAAACAAGATCACTTAGCGAAGACTGAGTGCTGATAATGGATACACACAGCCCATCAGCTTAAGAGTTTGATTGCAGCCAATGTGCACTCAAACCTGACCCCTCCTTGTGAGTTGCACCCCATATTTCATGAGTTGTAACCGCTGCACCCACCATAGCGCTTTGAGATCTAAAGCGCTACATAGGTCTAATCGATTAACCAGTTGCCAACATGCTGTGCTTTTAAAGAGAATGTGCCAAAAGTTTCCAGCTTCCTCATCATGTCCTCATGAAAGCGCCAACGAGAGGACTCCCTGAATGGTGCAACGGACATAAAGCAGCCGCTGCGATCAGAAATAAACACTGTGAACGTTGTCCAGTTTCACAGTAATAATTCCTTAATGTTTAAGTCACAAAACAGTAATACTAAAACCATCTCAAAATAAAGGAACACAAACATTGAGTTTGTGGAAAGAGAAAGCACATTGTAAGTTAAACTGGCGCAGCAAAGCATTAACACAACATGTTCTTTGATGTTTGATGTTCTTTGAACGAGAACATCAAAGGGGCGCTGCGAAAGTGAAAGTGATCGCGGGCGCCTAATGAGCATGGCGAGGTTTGCCAGCCTCTGCTCCTAAGCGCACGCCCGCGCTCATGCACTGTAGCTCTAGGCTGGCCATGGTAGCATTTTTTTGAGCCCTCACAAAAAGTCTCGCCAGACCAGCGCATGCGCTGGATCAGGCGAGACCTAAAAATTAATGCTTCTTTACCAGTTACATACCCCATTATACTCAAGTTCATGGCTGTAGGCAATCAGTTTAAAATGCGTACATGGAGGGGTTTTTCATATATGCAGTTACACAGAAGGAGGACATGTAACTCTGCCTCCACACATTCACATGTACAGCAGCGGTGATAGCTCTTACTACTAACATTTTTCGTAACCCAGGTTTGCACCTACTGGGATCTTAACCTTCCTTTCGGGGGAGAGGGCTGGCATGGCAACACCATACACTATCCAAATACATACACTCAGCCAATTTCTAGTGAGGGAACAGATCTCACATAGGAAACCTTACAAACCACTACTAACAAATCACATCTACACAGCTCCCTTTTCCCAATTGAGCCTGCCCTCAGAACACATGGTAAACATGCAAGGCTCTACCTCGCTAATGTTTCAATAAACAAGGTGTTTATCATTAAAAATAAGGGGAGAGTTACCTTTGGTAAAGGAGACTACTCTCGACCACACGGTTGGGCGTGGCAGCCCCCAACCACGATGATCATTCACAAAAAAAAAGATGAAGGCGAGACGGCTTAGACTGGGGAAACTGATTTCGACTAAAAGAAGGAGCGTTGTGACGCCAAAAAAGTGCCAGTCAACTCCTATCGGGGACACTGATTTAGACACCATGATGGACCGGAAACTCTTCAAAAAGGTTTCACCGAGACCTCAAAATGTTCCACACAGGGCCGGCATGTGCGGTTGACTGGAACATCTATATACGCCACAAAGATGTGGTGAGAGGACACACCTCCCCCACATAAAACACATGCACACACACATACACACACACACACACACACACACACACTGAACAATTATCACCTCAAAGCATGCACATCCATGTCGTATATTACATTCCAAGTCAAAGTGTACTGGGGCCACGGTATAGGGTTCCCTTGCAACATCTGGCCCTCTAATCAGGGCCTTCTGATCAACATACTCTATTCTGAGCAATAAAATGCAACCAAATTAGAACTAGATATATACTGAGGTCTAAAATGCCAGCCGCCAACATTGATAAAGGCGTTTGCCGAAACGCGTATGTGTGCACGGAAGATCCAATAAAATTGGATTACTCTCTCCCGCGAGTACTGTTTTTCTTTTTTCAAGAGTGTTATATATTTCAGGAACGCTTCTGCACAAAGCCCTGCTTTCACCACTCCAACACCAGGACCCACAGAAGGACGGCACACAGGAATCCTTTAAGGAAGCGATTTATTTGGCTTCAAAAGCTTCCATAATTTATCAAGCAAATAACCAGCAAAGTGCATGTTAACCCACAAGTCAAACCATATATATGTATACATACATACATACATACATTCATACATATGTGGACCACACAATGAGCATGGCTTTTTTCTAGGAGGAAAAGACCCTGCATTCTCACAACTATAAAACATACAAATAATATTATGTTTATGTAACAGATATACACAATCACAATGCATAGGGGAAAAAAATCTGAGGACAACACTCGCACAAAGGGGGGTGGGAGCCGAAGCCATATGGACCAGTAAATGGTGGAATATGCATAGTATGTGAATCTAGAGGAGTTCAAGGTGCAAAACTACAGGTAGATAGCTAGTTTCTTGTCCTGGCACAGTCAATGTGTGGCATACTCTCGCACCTTAACACCCCAGCCGCATTTGCTCTCCCCGCCCAATGCCCCTGGGGCCTGCTCACCCATAGCGAAGTGATTTTTTTCGGCTGCATCATCGAGCTGCAAGGTGCATGCCGAGTGGCCTTTTCCACAACTGATGGCGGTGAATCGGACTGGGGTGCTGCCTGAGTTTAGCTCTGACGTGGCTGCCCCCCTGTGGCAGCAAAGGGACCCTGTATCGTCGGTGATGGTAGGGGCCCAGCGAAGAGGGGACTTTATATCAAGGGGAGCTCCATCTCCCCCTGTGTCGCCCCCCATATAGCTCTGCTGGGGAGGGCATTGGTTGTGGTCACGGCAAGGGGACCTCATGGGACCTTGACACTTGTTCCTTTTCCCTTTCACTGACCTCATCATGGCAATAGAAAAGCCTTACAGTTCTATGGTGCATCAAAAGATCCACAAATAAATGAAACAAGTAGAACTGGCAGACTAGGCTGGTGCTGCAGGCGAAACTCGATCTGAGGGGATCCAAACGGCCTCCATCCTGCCAGCGATCCAGGACCCCAAAGAAACCATAGAGGGTAAAATGGGGCAGCTGGAGGTGGACCTATCCTTGATCTGGGAAGTCACTGTGAAACACTGTGGGCAGGGTCACGGAAGTAAAGGACAATGGTTCTGACATTGAGGAGACTATCAAATCACGAGTCCCACATCGCCTCTCTGCAACGTGTGGTTGGTCAACTGGAGAATCTGGTGGAGAATGCCAAGGGATGGTAACGACGTAACAATATGTGCATTGTGGGCATTCTGGAGGGGGCCATGCCAACTTCATTCAGCTGCGGAGATGTCCTCCTGCTTCATAATAAAAAGGGAGAATAGAGCCCTGATTGCGAGGCCTCCTGTGGGCTCCCAACCTCACCCCTTCATCGCCTGCATTCTCAGTTATGCTGACTGAGATGCCATCCTTCGGGTGGCTTGTAGAATTGGGTCCAATTTTGTTCCAGTCCTCCCCAGTGGTGCTCTTTCCGGACTGCGTGGTGAAGTTTCAACAATGGAGGACAAGTCTTTGGGCTTGATTTAGATCTTGGTGGATGGAATACTCAATCACAAACCTGACAGATATCCTGTTCGCTGTATTACAATCTCGATAGGATATAATGGGATCATAATACAGCGAACGGGATATCCATCACATTTGTGATGGGGGTATCCTCCTCTGCCAAGATCTAAATCAGACCCTTTGTTTTTTTTACACTCCTGAGGCAGCCTGGGATTGGTTGAAGGAGTGGCCCAACCTGCGCAGCCGTGGCACACTTTGTGCTGGGAGTGAAAAGGCGGGGGACGGCAGAAGTGCTCCTGGAGAATGGAATCTGGCCCTACAATGTAGAACTCACAGACAAAAGTGCAGGACAGGCTCACTAGATTCAGAGCGGTCCCTACCGTATTGGGTGGCCTTGGTGGAGGACCTGGGGATCATGCAGAATGTGGTGGCCTCTGACTTCCCATTGCCCTTCCACGCACCATCTGACTAGTCACTGAAAGAACAGGCGGGTGTATGACCATTTTCGCGAGAAGGCGTGGTGTGGCCTGGGGTTTTCTGATAATCTAAGCATGGGCTGTTTTTAGCCTATGTTTTTATTTTTGTTGAGGTTAATAGGGAAAGGGTCGCTTCAGGTTTGGGTGGGGTGTTGCATGACCGGGGAGACACACATCTTAGTTTAGCACGTAGAAGCTGTGTGTCCTCTCGTGTTATGTTTATGGCCTCCTAAACAAACTTAAAAGAAGGGTGGTCCTTAAGGCGACACATAAATCTAACCCTGGCATACTTATGCTCCAGGAGACACATCTCATGGGCAACCACTGGCCTTTCTCTGCACGCGGGGTTTATGGAGGGTGTTCCACTGCGGCTTGAGGGGTGGTGCCATCCCGATCCACCAACACATCCCCCTGGTGGTGGCCAAGGTGTGGCACGACACTCAGGGATGTTATGTGGTGGAATATGGTACTCTGCAGGGGTCCCCGCTATCCCTGGTTTGCGTCTATGCTTCCCCGCCCCTTACATCGGAGTTAGTGGGTACATTGAGCTGTCTTCTCATAGAGCTCCCTGTGGGTCCTGGATGGAGATTTTATTGGGGTTTGCAATCCTAGCCTAGGTCGTTCTTCCACTTTGGCCATGTTGGGGGCAGGACAGACATTGCTTTACACTTTCCTTCATAATATATCCCTTATTGGTGTGTGACAGGTGCCCCCCCCCCCCCCGTTGGAACACTGCTACACTTTTTATTCAAGCGCACATCGATCTCTCTCCTGCCTCAACTGTTTTCTTCTTCCCAGACAAGAGGGGCATAGAGTGCTAACCATTCAGACCTTGGTGAGGGAGTTGTCCGGCCACTTACCAATGCTGCTTGACTTCACCTGGGGGGCCACTCGGCTAGCTACGGGGTGGCGCATGAGCCGCTGGTGCTTTTAGACTAATGAGTTTTGTGAAGCTTGTCACTAACTGGGTCAGCAATTCATGAAAAAATAGCAGGTCGGTGGTAGCGGGGTGAACACAACCAACGGTGGCTGACCTGGAGTCCTGTGTACTTGAGCTGGAGCAGCATTGCCTAGCCTCAGCAGAAGACTCAATCTTGCATGATTAGCTCCATGCCCAGACACTTATACGACAAGAACACATACCGTGTGGTGTGGATAGCTACACGTAGCCAAATTGATCAGTGGGAGGGGCAAGGCAATCAAACATTGCACTGGCTGTGCACGCTTCATGCCTCCGGAGACCCCATAGCCTACATTGAAACAGATGAGGACTTGCATATGATTGGCAGAGAGGCCATAGCAGGAGCCTTTGCTGCATATTACCAACAGCTCTACAGCCCTAACCAGGAGGGACAACGCGCCAAACTACAACAATTTGTGACATGCCTTCCGGTGATCCGCCTGACCCCGGAGTATCGTGACCTTTTAGGAGGGATTTTACTCTCGAGGAATTGGGGAGGCTCTTATACAGCCTTCAGTCAGGCAAGGTGCCTGGGTCAAACGGCTTTCCCGGTGGTATTCTGGAGGATCCTATGGCTGCAGGCAGGCCTGCTTCTGCTGCAGTTTGTGTAGCACTGCAAGTAGGCAAGTTGCCCATGGATCTCTGAACAGCAGACAGAGGTGATCCTTAGGCCTGGCTTGCGTGGAACCCGCTGTGAGGAGTACAGACCAATATCATTACTGAACATGGAGGTCAAGGTGTGGGCTAATGTGCTGGCCAATAAGCTTTTGTGGGTAATTGGGCCCCGTGAGGCCACTTGACACAATATCAGGAGGGTCAGCAATGCCATTGAGAGGAGTGCTAGTCTCCCAGCCACCAGGCTTTGCTAATAGTAGACTTCCAGAAGGTGTTCGACTCAGTGGACTGGGACTACCTTTTTGCTTTACTGACATGACTTCACTGTGGGCCCAAATGTTTAAGCTATATCAGACTATTATACACTGACCTCCAAGCACAAGTACGTGTTGGCGGTACTGTATCCCATTTGTTCAACATAGGGGTTGCCCACTACAAATGTTGCTCTTTGCCTTGGCAATAGAGCGCCTGGCAGCCTGGGTGAGGGTGAATGCGCTGTTCTGCAGCCTCCAGTGGCCCTCGATGGTCAGCAACGCAGTTTCCCTATAAGTAGACAAGTCTTGCTGTTCCTTGACACTCTTGCAGCGTCGGGACTTCAAGCCCTGCATATATTACTTACATTTGGGACCTACTCCTGCCTCCACATGAACATGGTCAAGTCCTCCATCTACCCCATCACCCAATGCCCAGCTTATATGCCATGGGCCCCAGAGCAGTGGATGCTTCCAACAGGTTCCAGATATAAGGGCATGTTTATTACCAACAACAGAGCCCTAGTATACGAAGCTAATTTCCAATCTCAGATTGTGAATTTGACCAAAGATGTGAAGTTCTGGGCATCCGTCCCGCTATCCCTGCTTGCCTGTTCGGCCTTCTTCACAATGGTCTCACTCCTGCGACTCCTATATGAGCTCCAAAATACCATGTTTCTTCTTCACCAGGGTAAATGCCCTGATCCAAGATCTCTTGTGGGGCAGAGTAGTGCCCCGGATTGTCTCAGGAAAATGTTGCAGGCCCATCTTTGAGGGCAGCTTAGTCACTCCGGATCTTCTGCTATACTACAGAGCAGCTCACCGCTTGGTGCTTAGCAACTGGTGGTTTTGAGGGGTTTGTGGACCCAGCCTATGCAGTGAAGGGGTAGAACATGGGTCAGGACTGCCACCCACAACTCTTATATTTGAATTTAATTTGAATTTAAAAGCATTTATTAAGCGCACTTTTACCAAGCGGTTTCATGGCGCTTTATGTGATGCAGTGGTCGTCAGCAGCGGAAGGCTAGGCAGTGTAAGCTCGCACAAATAGGAAGGTTTTGAGATCCTTCCGAAACTGTACATAGGAGAGCGATGTGCGAAGGGTAGCAGGGAGGGAATTCCAAAAAGCTGGAGCAAGAACAGCGAACTTCGCTCCACCAGACTTCTGTTTCTTGAAGCGGGGAGTGGCCAAGAGAGCCATATGGGTGGAGCGAAGTTCTCGGCCAGGGAGATAGGGCTTAATAGCGGAGCATATGAACTCAGGGGCGGTGCCCGACCTAGCCTGAAAAGTGAGGCAGCCAAGTTTAAAAAGGGCGCGCTCTCTCACCGGAAGCCAGTGCAGTGCTTTGAGCAGTGGAGTGGCCCGATGATATCTAGGTAGGCCATGAACCAGGCGGGCAGCCTGATTCTGTATCAACTGTAAGCGGTGAATCGCATAAGCAGGAGCCCCATTATAGATAATGTTGCCATAGTCAATGCGCGATAATACCATGGCCAACACAATGATCTTTAAAGCAGAAAAGGAAAAGAAACGGGCGACTTTCCTAATTGTTCTGAGAGAGAAAAAGCAAGAGGAAACCACTGAACCAACTTGTGAATGGACAGAAAGTTGTGAGTTCAGGAGAATCCGAAGAGTTTTGACTTTAGGTACGGGAAGAGGGGGGACACCGAGTGACAAAGGCCAGCAGGAAGGAGACCACGGACTGCAACCACCTCCGGTCAAGACCAACTCGGTCTTGTCCGGGTTGAGTTTGAGGTGGTTGCAGTTCATCCAATCCTGAATGAATGTCATAACTGTCTGGACGTTAAGAGCAGATGAGGAAGAATGGGAAAGGGTGAAGATTAGCTGGAGGTCATCTGCGTAATTAAACACCGTGACCTCCAGCTGTTGTAACGAAAAAATGAGGGGGTAAATGTATAAATTAAATAAAAGAGGGGAAAGTGATGAGCCCTGGGGAACCCCGCACTCCACCTTACAGGAGGCCGCGGTGAAATCGGCCAGATGGACCGCTTGAGCCCTCCCTGCTAGGAAGGACTCAATCCATGAGAAGGCCAAGCCTTCTATGCCCGCCGCCCTGACACGGTTAAGGAGGATGGAGTGGTCCACCGTGTCAAAGGCGGCGGACAGGTCCAATAGGATCAGGGCTTGCGAAATGTTGATGTCAATACCTTCACGCAGCTCATCCATTACCGAGATCACCACCTTCTCCGTGGAGTGCAGGGGGCGGAAGCCAGCTTGACAAGGGGAGAGGCAATGATTAGTCTCTACATGGGTGCTTAAGGTAGTCATGAGGTGGGTTTCAAGGACTTTTGCTAGATAAGGCAGAAGGGAGATGGGGCGGTAGTTGGAGGGGGAGAAGGAATCGGCGTCAGGTTTTTTTATAATGGGTATAACAACCGCTGATTTGTGTAAACTGGGGACAATTCCTTTCCTTAGTGAATCATTGAGGAGAGTCAAGGGTGGGGTAGGGCAAGCTAGGTAAATTTCCCTGAGAATATGGGCTGGGGCAAAATCCAGGGGAGAGCCCGATTTAACCCGATGAAGCAACGGGGGAAGTGTGTCATTGGTTAACAGCGGAATGAAGTTAAGTTTAGGGGCCGTGGGGGGCGGGGAGGGATTGACAAATGTAGGGGAAGGCGGGGAGATGTTGTTTGATTTTGGCAACTTTGTCAATGAAGAACTCGTTGAGCGAGTTACAGAGGGACTGAGAGGGGGGAATAGTAGCCGTAGCTCTGCTGGATAATGCCAGTTCATGGACCGTGGAGAAGATTTCCTTCGAGTGGGACTCTGCTGCCATTATCCTGCTCGTATAGAACTCGGTTTTGGCCTCAAGAATGCCCTTTTTATAGGTTTTTAAAACAGACAAATAGGTTGTCTTTAGCGCGGGGCTATAGGTTCTTCTCCAAGCTCGCTCGGCTCTCCTTGCAGCTAATTTCTTTCCTTTTAGGTCTGGAGTAAACCATTGATTGGCTGCATGGGCCCGCTTGATTGTAAGCCGCCTCAGGGGGGCGAAATCATCACCCGCCAGGGTCAGCCAGTTGTTGATAGCGGCCAGTTGGGAAGTAGCTGCAAGGCCTGCAAGGTCGGGACTGGTTTTGGCCAAGGTTGAACAGAGAGAGGGCATGTCGGTTTTGCCCCATTTCCTGACCCAGGTGTTTTTGGGGAGCTGGGGTTTGGCCATCGGGGTCAATGCGAGGGAAAAGGTAATGATGGAGTGATCTGACCAAGAGCACGGTGATATTATATGACAGCGAATCCCCGTGGTCCCTGCCTGCTTCCACTCGAGGAGCGCTGTCCGCTTGGACAGCAGCTGCGAAGGCCATGGGTTGGGCAGACAGATTCACGTTGGAGACCCCCCTGGGGAAGGGGACCAGACTCCCCCAAGTGACTACACTCCACTGCTTTGCCACCCCCTTTTGTACCGCTTTGTTTGCCATAAGTTGGCAGGGTATGCTCAGACGTGAGTCCCTTGCTCACTTTGCCACTGGATTCAAGCAAGCCTGGCTGAAGACGGCTGAAATGCCAGAAACCGGTCCTAGGAAGCTTGTTTCCGGTCCAGGGAAGGCATGGCTTGGCAGTTCGGGCTGGAATGTTCCCATGAAGCACAGGGTCAGACTGATTTGCATATGGCCATGTCTGAACTGGGGTGGCAGAGTGGGCTAAAGAACGGTGATGGATCAAACCCAGATCTGTTGACTGGGTGTAAGTGTTTGATTGGTTCTGATGCTCCGTCCATCACCACCCCCTTTTGTACCGAAATGGGATACCGTAGGCATATCAACCCTGAGAGATGTGGTCCACAAAGGTTCTCTTAAGTATTTTCTAGAGCTGCAGGTGGAATATCACATGTACCCCACTCAGTTTTTCCGTTTCCTCCGGCTCCCACACGCGCTCACGCTATATTTATCGACTAATGTCGCAATTCCGCAATACTCACCTCTAGAGCCGGAAATCCTGCTTCCCCGATATTAAAGAACACAAACTGTCCTCTACCAGACACTGCTACGTAATCCGCTGGATCCCATGATAAGAGTGAGGGAGCCACACTGTGGGCTCAAGACCTGAGGCCGCTTGAGGACAAGGGCTGAAATTAGGCAATGACTGCTCCCATTGAAGCTGTGGTGATCTCTCAGTTCTGTTTAATGCAACTCAGACTATCACACGGCACATACCTCACAAGAGCATAGTTATTTAGAATGGGTCTAACTAACTCAGGGAGTTGCCTGCGCTTCAATGATCCCACAGGGTACCAGTTGCACACCTGGAACTGCTTGGCCTTATCTCACTTCTGGGAGGGGGTGCTGGGAACTTTGGAGAAAGTACTGGGCTGAAGGATCCCTAAAGATCCGAAATTGACTCTTGCACACTACAGAAGACGTAGGAGGCAACAGATGTAAATGGGCACTGCTTTGGCTGGTTCTGCTGATAGCCAAATGTGACATTGCACTGGCATGGGAAGATGTTGTGGCCCCTTCCCTAGACAGATGGGCAAAGGGCATGGCCCACTGTATGGGCCGTGAACGCTTTAGTTTTATCAGGCCAGGGGATGTACACAGACTCAGCATAAGATTGCAAGGACTGGACCGTGGACTGAGCGATACGCCCTGAGCCATATCCACCTCAAACGTGGTCAATGGATGGCAAGATACGTTCCTCTGGGGCCACATCAAGTTAACTTTCTGGGGGGGACATGTCATATTTCATATGCGATATTTCAGATTTCTTGCTTGAGTTCGGTCTATAGTGTGTGTGAGACTCATTATGTAGTATTGTAATGTGATTGCAGCGACTTGGTTTCACTCTGCTAACTATTGTATCAAGCCTGGGTGTGTTAATGTTCAAATCTAAGGAAAATGTTTTTCAAAAAGAAAAAAATAGAAAATGGTGTCCAACAGGGTCTTTAAACCTCGGCTGTGAAACAAGCTGTCCGTAGGGAAAAAAGTTTTTCTTGCCACTGAGGTTAAAAACACTTGTTTGTAATCTGTCGTAACAAGCTTGTTTTAATTTACCAAATCGTATGTTTTATCGAATCTATTTTGTGTCAGGGCGCACTTTCAAAATAATCTTCGTGTAAGGAAATATAAAATAATACAACAGTATTTCAATACTACAGTTAGACTGCAGGCATAACAAGACATGAATCATTGATTGGAAGTGTAAGATAAAAGAAATGAATGGTCAGATGTTTCTTTACTGTAATCAGATTGGAATGTACACGCCTAAGCTGTATGTGGTCACTGTTGTAGGAGTTTGTAGGTGTGAATATTATACGTGGAAGCTGGTCTGTTTGATAAGGGACCTGGGGCCATATGTAGGTATAACGTGTTTTGCGATTCTCAAATTACGATTTTTAGGGAATCGCAATTAGAGAATCGCAAAATGCAATGTAGGTAGGATTAGCAAAATATTTTGCGAATCCCACCTATTCCTTATTTGCGAATTGCAAATTGAGATTCGCAAATAAGGAATACCTTGCCATTCATGCCTATGGGCTAGAAGGCCCATAGGAATTAATAGAAAGACATTCTCAATTTGCGATTCTAAATTAGAGAATCGCAAATTGAGAATGCAATTTCAAGGTTGCAAGGGTGTCAATAGGACACCCTTTTGCACCCCTGAAATAAACATGTGTGCACATGTGGCGCACATACATGCGCTAAGGGCATGTATGTGCGCCACATGGCACTTTGAAAAATGCAAAAAAGTGTATTTTTCAAAGAAATCGCAAATTACCACCAACCTGAAGTTGGTGGTAATTTGCGATTCCTTAAGCCAAAATCGCACAACTTGGGTGCTTCCTACATTGCATTTAAGGAATCGCAATTTGGGATTCCTTAAATGCATTTGCAAAATAAGGAATCGCAAATTTTGCAATTCCTTATTTTGCGGGTGGATTTTTGTGTGCTACATTGCACACTGCCCAAAATGCGATCGCAACCGCTGAAATTCTGCGAATTTCAGCATTTGCGATCGCAATTTGGCTTCCTACATATGGCCCCTGGTAACTAGAGAACACTATTCTTCTTTAAAATAACAGGGGCAGTCTGAAACTATCTCTGCCAAGAAAAGCTGGCTTCGCCAAAATGCCACTCATATCTAATTCACAGTGTTCAAATTTTAAACTGTTTGTCAAAACACCAAAAGGAAAGTAGAAACAGGTGGGGAAAAAAATTTGTGAAAGGTCAGAAAGTACCTCACGTAAGCATCACCAAGGGAGCTGCTGGCTGGTACTCACCAGTTTGCTCACGCTATCATCACTGGTAACTTTCATGACCGTGAAAAAGAACAAAGGTAGTGTCCTAATTTTGAAGGTGAAGAGAAAGAAAAGAGGTGAAGGATGAAAGCGAATGCAATATTGCTTTTTAAAAATCTTTTTATTAAACATACGTCCGCATCAGAATATAGCATTATCATGAGTCTCATATTTTATACCTTTTCAGTACAATGTTGCACAATCAGCAATCGATATTCGGATACGACAATGAACACATTACAATAAGAATCTCCACCTGATACAAGTCTCTTCCCCCACCCTCTCCCTCTTCTAGCTTTCAGGTATCTCCCAGTTACCCCTATAGGATTCCCACTGTTGCCATACTTTTCCCCATTTCTTGGGACAGCCCCTGCTCTGGTATATTGTCTTTTCTGAGTTACAGCACCAGTCCAAGTCCCGCTTCCATTGTGTCGCTTTTGGAGTTTTTGTGGTCCCCAGGCCCTGGCAATGTTCCGTTTGGCCACCATTGCGGCCACTAATAGCCATATTTTTTTATATTTAGGCCATGCTGGTTCTCCTGAGAGACATAATACATGCCACCGGGCTTCAAGAGGAACCTCCTGTCCCACCACCTATGACATTATGCATACCACTTTCCGCCAATAACGTTGGATGACCGGACATTCCCACACCATATGAATTGATTACATCCCCTCTGACAGTGTTCTGCAGGAATGCGCCCCAGTTTGAGCATGAGTATACTAGTGGAGTAGGATCTGTGAATTATTCGTGATTGAACCAGCCTGAACCTTGCTCTAATCACAACCTCCCTAGGGCTTTGTATCACCTCCGCCCTCTTCTAGTAAGCCTACATCAGATTCCCAGGACTCTCTTAACTTTATCAGGAGATCTGAGGCATTATTGATTATCTTTCTATAGGTGCATGACAATGCTTTTTCCGGTATTGGGTCCAGTAGCAATCTATCTTCAAGTGGGCTATATTCGGGTAACTGTTCCCCTCCTCTCAATATTTGTTCAAAGCATGTCTCAGCTGTAGATACCTGTAATATTCTGTTTCCACCAACTGGTAATCAGTCTGTAATTCTGCCCCCGCCACATATCTCCCAGTCGTATTGTATCAATCAATTTCCATTTTCCAAAGCCCTGCAAGCTACCTACTTCCTGGAGCATATCACTGTCCCAGAGAGGGGTTTGTTCCGTCAATTTATCAGCCCAGCTGAGAAACCGATTGGCCTTTGCCCCCATGTCCACGACTATCTGAGTATGTGGTGGCCTGCCTACCGGTTTTTCCTATGATATAGTGACCCTAAGTGACCCCTGTACAGTTTGCCCAGTGGTCCACCCTGTACACTGGATCGTTCCTATCTGCAAATACCCAATCATTAATTACCATTAGATGTGAGGCCCAATAATATTTCTGTAAGTCCGGAATAGCCAACCCACCCTCATAGACACCCTTCTGCAGTTTGGCTAGTGTGATTCTCGTACCCCCACAATCCCACAGCAACGTCCGCATTTCACTGTCAACTTCCCTAAAGAATTTGTCGGGGATTGGGCACGGGGTGTTTTGTAGTACATAGAGCATACAGGGTAAGGACATCATCCTATATAGCACCACCCTTCTAATCAGGGACAGCGGCAGCTTTCTCCAATGGGTAATGTCCTTCCTTAGGCGCTCCAGCTGTGGTTGTAGGTTCTCAGTCAGGAAGGCTGCGTCAGTTTTTGTTATTTGTATACCCAAATACTTAAAACTATCTTTAACCATGAACTGTGTGTCGGCTCCAAGCCTTGGAGATGGTCCATCCAAAGCATATACAGGAGGGACTTATCCCAGTTAATTTGGTACCCGGAATACCCTTCAAAGAGTTTAAGGATCTGCAGCAGTCGGCTTATTGTAAACCGCGGTTGCGTCGCATAGAGAAGGACATCATCAGCATAGAGCGATATGCGTTCCTCCCACAGCTCTTCCCACATCCCCCCCCCCCCCCCTTTCCGGAATACCAGCAATCACTGTGTCACCTTGCACCCAGGCCGTGAGTGGCTCGAGTGCCAACGTGAATAAAATCACTGCCGTGTGCCCTTGTGAAGTGCAAAAGCGCGCAAGACTGTACCATTTACCCCAACTCTGGCTAGAGGATGTGAGTATATGGACCAAACCCAAACCGTCCTAGGACCTCAAACAATTAGTGCCATTCTATACTATCGAACGCCATAAGGGTGTCAAGTAAAATGAGCGCTGCCTCCATCACCGGGTTAGTCTTTACTATGTGCATTACCCCATAAAGGCATCGAAGATTGAGTCTGGTGCTTCTGCGGGGCATAAAGCCTGATTGGTCAGGGTGTATTAGGTCATAATAGGGACCAAGAGACGATTAACTAGGACCTTAGCCAGATTTTTAACCTCTGCATTCAACAGGGATATTGGTCTATAAGAATTACATTGGTCTGCTGGCTTGCCGGGTTTGGGAATGACCACGATGGTAGCCGTTCGCTGGTCAACCAGTAACCGTCCCCGTTTCTGTGCCTTATTGAACATGCCTAATAGATATGGGGCCACCACACTTGCCGTACATTTAAAGAGCTCGATGGGCAGACCATTTGGACCCGGTGCCTTGCCAGCTTGCAGATCCTGTATAGCCCCTGTTAGTTCTTCGGTAGTTATTTCCCTATCTAATCCCTCCCTGTCTTCCTCAGTCAGTCTCGGTAGTCACATTTCTTCCAATAATTCTCTACAGTCTAAGGCTGTCCTGGTGGGGCGGTACTCGTATAATTCCTCATAATACTCTGCGAAGGCCCGCGTCATATCCTACCCAGTATTGTGTACCCGTCCCTGGCTGTCACGTATTTCCGCCACCCAGCTCCTGTCCCTCTTTTCAAGCCATGCAATCATTTTGTTGGCTTTATCCCCAAGGTCGTAAATACGTTTCTGCGTTGCGATCTTTGCCGCTCTAGCTGCATTGTGAGCCATACCCTGTAGTTCTTGCTTCCCAAGCGCTATCCGATGTGCTATTTCCTTATCCGTTCTCCCCCCTCCAGGTATGTTTCCTCCAGTTCCAACACTGTCGCTTCTAGTTTACCCCACTGCGACCTCTTCTCTTTATTAGCGCCCCATATACATGCCTGGACATAGCCCCTCATCACTGGCTGGAAGGGCTCCCACAGGGTACATGCTTCTGCAACCGTCCCTACAATTTCCTGAAAGTAGAGCTGTGCCCGTTGCCAAACCTTTTGAGAATTAAGAATGCAGTATTGTTGTTACTGTCATTCTTAATCAATCAGACCCCATGGCGAGAAAGAAAGAGTTGCTTCTCCAAGATAAAATGAGTTGTGACTCATTTGCAGGTATATATACTTTATTAACCGCAGTGATCACACTCAGATTAAAAGAACGGCATGGGTTAGACCATTTTACTCAGAAAGGCCGACATGCTTAATTGCCACTTGTTTCTGGTGCGGCTCCAGCTAGCCTAATAGTAAGGATTGAACCAAACATATTCCTAGAGAACAAGCAGTTCCGGGTGGATTGGAGATTTATAGCTAATAAATGCACCGCAACTTGTTAATCCTTATTTTTAATATGGCCAAGCGACTCAGTGAATAGAGTAACTTAAGGAGATCTTGGGACTAGAGGAATCAATTAAGAGGGACACCACGATTAATGACACCAAGGAACAGTTGGCCCTCATTCAGAGCAACCTCACTGATTATAAGAACTATATGGTGAATCAGAAGATCAAGGGTTTAAAACGTAACCTCGAACGATTCTCGCATGAGTGGGCCTTCCCTTATGTGGAGGATAAATACTATCAGCCCAGCACAGAACAGTCTCACCAACAAACTTTTGAGCGTGGCGGTCGCCGTCAAGGAAGGAGGACACCATATATTTGGACCTTTGATAACACCAGTAGTGAGAAGAGGAGGAAGTGGGTGAACAACCATCTACGTCCAATCAGACCAGGGTTAGATTAACCCCTCCGAACAGAACCAACGAGGACCTTGGGGCATTATTAAGGTCTTTTTTAGGCCAGAACCAAAAAGGCAACAGAGGGGGAGGCCAGAGGTGGAGAGGCAGGGGCCGCCAAAACCAAGAACAAACATAGCAAAACCAAAGGGGATGATGGACGGAGTGTTAAACATTACAAGCACTCACCCCCAGTCAACTGATCTGGGTTTAATCCATCATCATTCTTTAGCTCACTCCGCCACCCCAGTTCAGACATGGCCATATGCAATTCAGTCAGACCCTGTGCCTCATGGGAACATTCCAGCCCGAACTGCCAAGCCATGTCTTCCCTGGACCAGAAACAAGCATCCTGGGACCGGTTTCTGGCTAATCAGCCATCATCAGCCAGGCTAGCTTGAATCCAGTGGCAAAGTGAGCAAGGGACCCATGTCTGGGCATACCCTGTCAATTTAGGGCAAACAAAGCAGAACCAAAGGGGATGATGGACAGAGTGTTGAACATTGCAAGCACTCACTCCCAGTCAACTGATCTGGGTTTAATCCATCATCATTCTTTAGTTCACTCCGCCACCCCAGTTCAGACATGGCCATATGCAAATCAGTCTGACCCTGTGCCTCATGGGAACAGTCCAGGTTCTAGGATGCTTGTTTCCAGTCCAGGTTGGACCTGGCTTGGCAGTTCGGGCTGGACTGTTCCCATGAGGCACAGGGTCAAGACTGATTTGCATATGGCTGGGTTCAAACTGGAACTGCATGGTAAGCAAAAAAACGATGGATTTAGGCCCATATCTCTGTACTGGGGTGAATGTATGACATTGTTCTGCATTCTGTCCATCAACTGTGGTTTTTGCATTTGTCACCCCGAGTGGGAAGGGTATGCCCAGACGTGGGTCCCGTGCTCTCCATGCCACTGGAGCCAAGCTATCCTGGCTGAAGAGGGGTAAAACCCCGAAACCGGTCCTAGGATGCTTGTTTCCAGTCCAGGGAGGACCTGCCTTGGCAGTTCGGGCAGGACTGTTCCCATGAGGCACAGGGTCAAGACTGATTTGCATATGGCTGGGTTCAAACTGGAACGGCATGGTGAGCAAAAAAACTATGCATTTTGGCCCATATCTCTGTACTGGGGTGAATGTATGACATTGTTCTGCATTCTGTCCATCAACTGTTGTTTTTGCATTTGTCACCCCGAGTGGGAAGGGTATGCCCAGACGTGGGTCCCATGCTCTCCATGCCACTGGAACCAAGCTATCCTGGCTGAAGAGGGGTGAAACCCTGAAACCGGTCCTAGGATGCATGTTTCCAGTCCAGGGAGGACCTGGCTTGGCAGCTCGGGCTGGACTGTTCCCATGAGGCACAGGGCCAAGACTGATTTGCATACGGCTGGGTTCAAACTGGAACGGCATGGTGAGCAAAAAAACTATGGATTTAGGCCCAGATCTCTGTACTGGGGTGAATGTATGACATTGTTCTGCATTCTGTCCATCAACTGTTGTTTTTGCAAGGACAAACATGGCAGGTGACTCCCTACGGATAACCAGCAGGGGCAGGACGCTCCTGTGAATAATATAGTGGTTAATTAATCTGACCATCAACTGACTCCAGGAGAGGTGCAAGTCTTAAACAAAGGGTTAGGATATGTACCGGCCCTTAAACACGACACCTTTAAGTTTAGGGCGGAGTCTTTTGAGTTAATGAGAAAAATGAAACTACACAAATTCTTCTCAGATAAGGCACCAGATCCACCCTCCTTGTTCTCGACCAATTTACATCGCCCCTCTGTGTTTTGCCCCCGACTTCCTCTGAGGGCCCGAGGTAGCAGTTTTCGAATAAGGTGTCCTGCAAGACATTGCCATATTGGAACAGTCGTGTAGTCAACATAAATTCCAAAACATGAGTAAAACTGACTGGCTAGTGACCAAATCTTTACAGGATAATGAGATAATAACTATAAAACCCGCCGATAAAGGCGGTGTGGTCGAGGTAATGAACACCAGTGATTACGAAGCCGAGGTTCTCAAATTGCTCGGGTACGTGCCAATTATAAACCCTTGGCGAAAGACCCCACGGGTGAGCTCCAGGACACGATTAGGGCCATGGTGGCAGATGCCAAAGAAAAAAAAGTGGATTACCCACAAGGAAGCTGATTTCTTTTTTTTTCTATAATTCTTTTTATTTACAATCATCGACATAAAGCATACAGTACAGAGGAATGAACATGTGTGTATACAGTGGAGAAATACAGTGATCACAAATACCATATTTCTTGCCATTGGATGCTACGGAGCAGGGGCCTCATCGTCCTCGATGCTACGGGGTGGAGTACATATTTTCCCCCGGTATGCATTCCAGGGGCTCCAAATTTTGGACCATTTTTGGGGGCAACCTCGGGCTACGTGGACTGTCTTTTCCCTGTACATGTCTTTCTTCCAGTCAACAATTGTGGGTGCATGAACCGCTCCCCAGAGCCGTGCAATGTTCCTTTTCGCAACCATTAGCCCAAGCGTAACCCATTGCGTTAAATGATTATTTAGATCTGTGGGCTCCCAGATGTTTAAGAGGCATCTACGAGCCTCCGGGCGGAGAGTGACTGCTATCACTTCGCCGATCACTTTATGCACCAATCGCCAGTAGGATTGGATGTGTTCACAGTCCCAAATTATATGGATAAATGTGCCTAGCTGTGTGCGTCCCCGTCTGCAGTCCCCCCCTAGATACTCCCATACGTAGTAGTCGTGGTACATAGACTCTGTGGAGGATTTTGAGTTGTACCAATCAAAGGCGTGCTGGGATCGCGACCATTCTCGGGGAGGACACTGCCTCCTGCCACTCCTCATCGTCCAATTCAATGCTGTCCCTCACCCATGTTTCCCGCAGTGTGTGAAGAGGTTTTCCATATTATTAATTAGCTTTTTGTAAATTAGGGATATTGTTTTTTCGGGTAAACGACGGTCAAGTATCCTGTCCTCCAGCGGGGAGGCCTCAGAGGGGGGGGAGGAACCCTTTGGAAGAAGCGATTGAAGGGTATGACGGGCCTGTGCGTAGCGGAAGTGTTCTGAATTAGCTCATTCGTGTTCTTGTTGAAGTGTGGTAAAGGGCTTCACCTCTCCCTTGTCCCAAAGGTCCCTGAAACGCGAGATCCCAATAAGTTCCCACTTGGCAAATCCCTTTGATTTCCATAAGTCGCCCAGCATTTGGGAGTCCCACATAGGGGTTGCTAGTGTGGGTTTCTGCCCCCACCCTAGTGATCTATGGGCCGCATGCCAGACATTGACCGAATGTTTAGTGGTGCCCATGAGTGGATATCTACCTGGTTTTGAGTAAAGCACTTGATTGTAGTTCCCCCCGGGGAGGAGCCACCCATCCATGTTATATCCGGGGTCATCAGGTCGCCCGTATATGCCGTGGTTAATAGCCGCAAGATGAGCTGCCCAATAGTATTTCTTGATGTCTGGCAGGCAGATGCCCCCATCATACCAGTTGAGTGTGAGGTTGTGTAGTGCAATGCGTGGCTTCCCGTCCCACAATAAATCTCGCTGGAGTCCCTCAATTTCCCTAAAATACGAGTTTGGGACTGGATCGGACGAGTTCTGTAACGCTTATAAAAACCGGGGTAGCGACATCATTTTAAAAAGAGCTGCTTTGCCCAACATTGATAGGGGAAGTGTGTTCCAGCTAGTTATATCCCGCTTGAGCCTCTGATCTAATGAGATGAAGATTCCCAAGTATTTAAAACCTTCTGTAGCAATTTGTATTGGGCGCTGGTGGATCTCCACTAAGGGCATAAAAGAGGGATTTCTGCCAGTTTACACTGAACTCGGAGTACCTGCCGAATATCGCCAGGATGTCAAGAACCGCAATCGGAGATCTCTTGGGAGAGGCAAGGTACAGCAGTATGTCATCTGCGTAGAGGGAAATATGGTCTTCCCATTCAGGGGACCAACGCAGTCCGCGAATAACTGGATCTCTTCGGATCCATGCCGCAAGGGGTTCCAGGGCCAATGCAAATAATATGGGAGAGAGTGGGCACCCCTGGCTGGTCCCACGACTAAGTTGAAATGTGTCTGATTTTTTGTTGTTGACTACAACATGCGCCATGTGCTCGTGATATAGGAGGCATATCCACTGTATAAAGCCCGGACCAAAACCCAGCTTTACGAGTACTGCAATAAGATAGGGCCATTCAACAGTATCGAATGCCATAGTGGCATCCAGGAAGACAATTACTGCCTGCTCTTGGATAGTGGCTGCTCTGACCAGAACCCTGTGATCTCTGCTTAGGTTCAGAGCTGTATTTCTGTGTGGCATAAAGCCAGATTGGTCCGGGTGTATTAGGCCCCCTATTACTTCAACTAGACAATTAGCCAGTAGCTTGGGAAGAATGTTGGGTTCCGCATTGAGTAGCGAGATGGGGTAGTATGATGTACAGTTGGTTTTAGATTTACCTTCTTTGTGGATGGTAACTATAGTAGCCACACTCTGATCTACCGGCAATAATCCCTGCTCCCGGCACTCCTCGTACATGGCCTTTAAATATGGGGCAAGTTTATCAGGTCTAAGTTTGTAAAGCTCGATAGGAATGCCATTGGGACCCAATGCCTTACCGGAGTTTAGTGATCGTATCGCAAGTGCTATTTCATCTGTGGTCAAGGCACTATCAAGGCATTTACAGTCTGCAACCGAAAGTGTGGGGAGAGAGATATCCCTCAGGAGTTCTGCAGAATCCTCTTTATTATATGGTGCTATGGATGTATAGACGGTGCAGAAGTGGTCGGCAAAGCGGTTGACAATGGCCTGCGGGTCCGTTATGGGAGTCCCATCCGCTTGTCTAAGCTCAGGGACCAGTCTGCTAGCCCACTCTTTTTTGTCCAACCAGGCTTTCAGTTTCCCAGCCTTGTCACCCAGATCGTAGACTCTGCCCATCTTGTTCCTCCCCAGCGCTTTGGCCTTATTGGTCACTAGCTCCCTATAGTTTTCTTGTTTAAGGCGGAGTGAGTGAAGCGCCGCAGGTGTAATGTCTGTTTCTAGCTCTTGTTCTAGCTGGTATATCTCCGCCTCTGCGTCTGAAATGTCTTTTAGTCTATCTTTCTTCATCCCGGATATTAATGATAGGGCATGACCCCGGATCAAAGATTTAAAGGCTTCCCACAATGTCTGAGGAGAATCCACCATCCCCTCATTCTCTCGGGAATAGTCATCTATGGATTTGATCAGGTCCTTACGAATTTTGGGGTCTCGTAGATACCACGGGTTGATGGGGGGGATTATTCCCACTTGTGTTCTATTAAGGACTATATGTACCCACAGTGGGGAGTGGTCGGAGATACCCCTTGCTAAATGCCTGATTTCATGGCTGTACGTGGTTTGAGTAGCGGGGACTATAATGTAGTCGAGGCGGGAGAGACTATGGTGCGCGCCAGAGTGGAACGTGTGTTGTACTTTATTGGGCTTGTATGTTCTCCACTCATCAACTAATCCCATGGCCTCCAGAAAATCTGGCAACCAGCATGATGATTGTCCTATCTCATGAGGGGGGTGGCGATCTAATATGCCTGAGACTACGGAGTTAAAGTCGCCCGAGAACTAGCAGCCCATCCGGTAGTGCTAGTAGAATAGCGCTAAGGTCTTAAAATGTGGTGGCTTGTAGACCTGGTGGTACGTAAATTGACATGAGCGTGATGGTATGTCCCTCCCATGTGCCCATGACCCCAATATATCTGCCCCGATCATCAGCCAAGTGGAGTTTACCGTGTGAGGAAATGATTTTTTCATCATAATACCTACACCTCGTGAGTTAGATGTGAAGCCAGCGTGTGCAATCATCGTGTAACCCCATCTGTGCATCGCATTACACGAGTTTCCAACCAAGTGCGTTTCTTGGAGCATAACAATATTGGGGGTGAGCCTTCTAATGTGCTGGAGAACAACACTACGCTTGATCTTGTCCCCAAGCCCGTTAACATTCTAACTTAATATTTTAGCACTCTTGTCCCACTGCGCACACATTGGTTTCAACGTCCTCTACAGTGAGGTCTAAGTGTACTGTCGATGCATAAACCACAACATTAAACAAACCATATTCTCCAACCCAACAACCCCCCTCCATGCTTCCCTTCATTTTGGGTGTGGAACTGCCCATTGACAACTTGCAGAGTGCCTGTCGCCCTGGTGACTAAAGGTAGGTGGGTGTGGGGCGTATTGTCCTGTTCCCCTGTTCTTCCCTTCCAATTTGTCGTAATATTGTTCCCAAAAAGAGTCATTCTCAAACGTGTTAGGTTGCGGGCCCAGAGGAGGTCCCCCAATGATCAGCAATCACCATTGAGCCCCAATACCTGAGTAATTGTCCCAGGACGGCATGCGTGTCCGTGGGCGTCAGATCGAATGCTATGTCTCCTCAGTCTCGTGATCAGGAGGCCGGGTTGTCGTCGCCACTGTGGTTTTCTGCGCGTCGGTTTGGCCGACAATCAAGCCAGTCGGATGCAGCTTCCGGGTGATCGAAGAACCAAGCTCGCCCCTCGGATTCCACACGTAAGCGCGCCAGGTAGAGCATCGCATATTTGAAACCCCTCTCCCTGAGTTTCTTCTTCACCATCAGGAAAGAACGTCTCTGTTTCTGCACCATTTGCGTGAAGTCCGGGAAGAGGGTGATCATGGCGTTGTTAAATCGGAGTGGCGGGGCTGTTCTGGCGGCTTGAAGTATCACATCTCTGTCTCTGAAGTTTAGGACTCTTGCCCTCTGCTGGCCACACGCGATACTTTGGTCTTCAAAACAATTGCATGCCCAATCCGAACGGGGCTCGCAGCGCCGGCAGACGCCGACGTCCGTTCACGGGAGTCCTCGACCGCTGCTCCGCACACCTTCCGCTGCTGGTTACTTCTTCTGGGACACGGATTATGCTGGCGGATAGTCATGGGGGAGAAGCGGTTCATGGAGCAGACAAGTTAGGCGGCCATCGTAGTCCGCTGCTTAGGCACGCCCCCCGGAAGCTGATTTCTTGATGAATCCTAAGCCCAGGATCCCGGCATTTTATATCTTGACCAATTATGTTGGGGATCCAGTCACTACTGGAGCCGCTCTCACAGTTTGTGGACTTTTTCTTGAGGGAATCTGTCATCACGCAGCCCTCTTTCGTCCAGGACATGACTGACATCCTTAACGTCCTGGGTCCTGTAGTTTATGATCCTGAACACCAATTTTTGTTGACAATTGATATCGAATCCCTGTAAACCAGCATTCCCCAGGATGCCACGCTGGTGGCAGTGGCGCAGGCACTTGGGACGTGGGAGTGGTTTTATGATACACCACCGTCCTTTGTGCTACAGTGTGTTGAGTTGGCACTCACATGCAATTTCTTTGGCTATAAGAACCAGCTCTACCTTCAGGTCACTGGGACCTCTATGTCACTGGGACCTCTATGGGGCCCACCTTTGAGCCCAGTCTAGCATGCATTTACGTTGGTCAGTTTGAGGAGAACTTTATCCATCATGTCTCCAACCCCTTCCAACAGAACATCTCTCTTTGGAAGAGGTTTATTGACAACGTGTTGTGCATCTGGACTGGGCCAGAGGACAAACTGCATGACTTCCTGAAATGGCTAAATGAGGCAGACAGCTTCCTCCGTTTTACATGGACCAATAATAGTCACTCGGCTGTCTATTTAGACCTGAACATTGTTGCAAGTGACAACAAACTCCACACTACTTTTAACAAAAGAGGAAGGTGCACCAGTAAAAAGTCCAAACTTGAATAAGTCCTTAGAGTTCCTTTTAATTCTTATATATGTTTTTTCATAGAACGAGAAATCAGCCAACGCGTTTCGTTCTTTAAGGCAAGAACTTCTGTTTGCTATCTGACCACGTTACCCGTCTCACGCCTTTTCCTATCTGAATTGGTGTGTTGGAATCTACACATTATACACATTATACATATTCGAATTCGTACCATGGGATTCTGATGATATGGACATATCTGTATTTTTCGCTTTTCAATGACCTGCATTTGTATTTATTAACACCTTCCTACTATAGCATATTGGAATTTCTGCAAATTATCTGTTTGAACTCATATCATGGAACTTTCCAAATATTTAATGCACGGCGATATTTGAACCATAGATTGTTGGATGACTACTTATATTTACCCTACTACGTCTAGATACCGCCCTGAAGAAGTTCATGCCTTAAAGAACGAAACGCGTTGGCTGATTTCTCGTTCTATGAAAAAACATATATAAGAATTAAAAGGAACTCTAAGGACTTATTCAAGTTTGGACTTTTTACTGGTGCACCTTCCTCTTTTGTTAAAAGTGATTCTTCATCTGGTTTTCAGTGGACTCCTTCTGCGGCGGACTTTGGAAGAATTGTGCACAGGATTTCTACTTATTGTACATACTAGGTTTGAGGTGCTGAACCAGTGGTCAGCCGTGGTGGTTTCTTTTGTCAAGTAAACTCCACACTACTGTTCATCAAAAACCCACCGACAGGAACTCATTGTTAGACTATCGTTCCTTCCACCCAAGGGCCTTGTGGTATAATCTTCCCATGGGGCAGTTTTTTTTAGGTGTCGAAGGAACTGTACATTTGCCAATATGTATTAGGAACAATCCGAGGACATGATGAAAAGGCTTGAAAGTAGAGCCTATCCAACTAAGGTAGTCAAACAGGCACGCAAAAGAGCACTTAACACTTCCTGTGAAGCCTTGCAAGAAAGAAATGAGAGACGCAATGAGGCCTGTTTACCGGTGGACACTACCTTTGACCTACTGTCTACTAAAATTAGACCGATTATCAGAAAGCATTGGACATTATTGAACACAAGCCAAATCAAGCTGTCCTTTCCGAGGTTTGCATTTTGTAGAGCGACGAATTTAAGAGACCGGCTGGCCCACACCCGCCCTACCCAACATAAGAGAGAAACAGGTGTACCGTCAGGGCACTTCCAATGAGGAAGTTGCACGGTGTGTGATCTTACGCAGGTGTCCAAGAGTGTTCTGTTGGAGGATGGCAGAATTTGGCATCTAAAAAAGTTTAGCAATTGCAACACAACTAATGTGATCTATAGACTCACTTGTGCTTGTGGACTGCATTACATTGGCCTCACGTCCCGCAAAGTAAAGGTGTGAATACAAGAACTCATTAGCACCCTTAAGGCAGGGAAAGTGACTACACGATTGGTCCGGCACTACCCGGAGCAGAAACATAATTTCAGGGATCTGAAATGGGTGGGCTGGAGAGAATAGTGGGAGACAAGCACAGTGCTGAAGGCATACTGGCCAGAAAGGAGGCACGTTGGATTTTTTCTGAAAAGTTGGATCAAATAGGTCTGAATGACTGTATTGAGTGGAATAAGGTGGGCAGATAGGAACCTGTCCCTTTTGATACACGCCAGGGGTACTTTGTATGTGACGGGCTATGGTGAAAGGAGTCTGGAGTACATAAGGCTCGCATGGGAAGGACAGGATGTGGTCTCCATGTTGATTCGTTATAAGCCTAGTATTTACATTATGACCATGGGGGCATCGGTATGGACTTCTTCATTTATGAAACACGTAGCAGTCACACCTATGTATAGCTGATGGACTGCGTAATTGGGAAAGCCACCACATCTCTATCAGCATTACTCGATTTTAGGCACATCATACAGGACAGCTAGAGATCCATATGGGCACCAGGGGGTGGTTGATAGGCAAACTGGTAATGGGTTACATATTACCCACACCTTTTACATTTGTGTAGTTGTTCCTATGCCAGGTTAGTAAATTAAGCGTGTATGTACCTGCCTGAGTTGATAGGCCTAGTTTGACAATGGTGCAGACTTTTCCATAAAACATCTAATTATACAACAGCACCGTGCATTAGAAACATAAAGAAAAATAATAAATATCCTTAATTTTAAAAACATGAGAAGGATTGAAAATGCTACAATTCACACACCCGGGGGTGTAAATATTATGATTCCAAGATGGCGCCCGTGTATGAGCAGGACCTGTACTAGCGTCCTGTCTCACTACACGGGAAAGACGTGGATGCTTTGCGTGGTCAGGAGGCGGGCTTTCCAGTGCTCTTCCGGACCCGTGTCACGCTCATTAAGGAGCGCACGAGTATTCTCCGCATCCTTGATGAGTTGCCGATAGAGACGACATGAATGTGGTGAGTGGGATGACCGGTTCGGTTAACTGACTGACACCACCGGGCACGGCATAGTACGGTGGAGTGCTGTGAGGCTATGACTGCGAATGATCCAGAGATTGGAGTAGTGAAATACACAGTCAGTCATTTTTTAATGCTAAACACGGTGCACCGCGAGGCCGTGAAAGATGGTAAAATTTCCCAGCAGGATGGGTTTATGAATGTGAGGGGGGCACTCACTTGTTACAGAGATTGGATTAGTGAAATACATAGTCAGTAATTTTTAATGTTAAATATGGTGTGCCACGAGATCGTGAAAGATGGGAATATTTCCCAGCAGGAGGGGTTTATGAATGTGAGGTGGGCACTCCCTTATTACAAAGAGATATGTTAAGTAAAGCGTATGCACGTATACCCACAGGTTGACAAGCGACGACTGCCTGTTTTTCAAGGGATGTGTGGCTAGAAGTTGGGCGTATTCCCCTATTGGTGGGTTGCTGGTATGAACCCTGGTAGCAACCACCTGGTACATATGGCTCTATATGTATATTGTTAGCAGACTATAATTCCAATGTGTGTCTAATCGGTTGGCACCATCTTTCTTTTACTGTTTGTCAATCACCACAGGTGTGTGAAGTATTGGTGAGGTGGAGCCTGGTCCCCTAGCCCTGATGAAATTGCCGGAAACAAGTGGCAATGAAACATGTTTGCCTTTCTACCTGAAATGGTCTAACACATGCCGTTCTTTTAATCTGAGTGTGATCACTGCGATTAATAAAGTATGTATACCTGCAAGTGAGTCACAACTCATTTTAGCTTGGAGATGCAACTCTTTCTTTCTCACCATGGGGTCCGATTGATTAAGAATGACAGTAACAACAACACTGCGTTCTCTCTCATCCTTCACCTCTTTTCTTTCTCTTCACCTTCAAAATTAGGACACTACCTTTGTTCTTTTTCACGGTCATGAAAGTTACCAGTGATGATAGCGTGAGCAAACTGGTGAGTACCAACCAGCAGCTCCCTTGGTGATGCTTACGTGAGGTACTTTCTGACCTTTCACTATTTTTTTCCCCGCCTGTTTTTAGTTTCCTTTTGGCGTTTTGACAAACAATTTAAAATTTGAACACTGTGAATGAGATATGACTGGCATTCTGGCGAAGCCAGCTTTTCTTGGCTGAGATAGTTTCAGACTGCCCCTGTTATTCTAAAGAAGAATAGAGTTCTCTAGTAAGCAGGTCTTGTGTCCTACGGTTTAATGAGTGGAGGGCGACCTGGCTACTTTCCCTCTTTTGCTCCCTTTGTTTGACTGTTTGATAAGGGACCAACCAAAAACATTGATAAAATATTTTGATGCATGTATTTGTATCTTAAAAGCCATAGAGCTATTTCATTAAAATTTTAATACAGTCAAACTGTATATCCCGTTCTGAATCATTTCGGTAAATTATTGTCTAGAATGTTTTCTTTCCTAAGCTCATAGCCCTGGTCGGTAAGAGCTTGAACAAATTGTGAAGAGTAAATGAGCCTGCGAGTGGTAATCAGATACCTCTGGTTTTTCTGGTGTTAGCAAAAAGAGATGAATCTGACTTGTCAGCACTCTTGAAATAAAACTTTCCTTGAATGTTTTATGATTATTTATGGGCAAGGCACTGCAGGGTCCCTATTGTGTATAATTACACATTTCTCGTGAGCTTATTAATTTTTGTGTGAATTTCATAATAATTATAGTTATGAAAACCCTATATTTCTTTGAAATTTAAAACATGTAAATATGAAACGTCATTTTCGAAGTTAAACCAGATAGACACATCAATCAGCAATTTATTTAACAGCATCAATGTCTCATGGCCATGAAAAGGAACCAGGAATTTTTACTTCATATCATAAACACCTGAATAATCTGTATTTTCTCTGTCGGTCTCATATTATAGAGTATATTTTCCCCAAATAAAACTGTCCAGCGCAGGATATGCTGCTCAAAGCGCACATCTGACTCGCGGCACGGGATGTGCCTGCCAAATTCTTGCAGCTTCTGGGACCCTGCTGCTAGTTCTACCCGCACCTCCCTGCTGGGGTGGGACTGCATCCCCCAGAGTTCATTGGTTCATAGAAGGCGGGGGAGCCAGAGTCCTCGCGCTTAAGAACACTCACCTGACTCCGTGGCATCTTAGGACGACACATGCCAGGCTGGGCTATCCCTCTTCGTTTTGCAAGGTAAAAGATACCAGTCTTAGTTATTGTTACAAGTGGCATGAGAACTGGCACTTTGGGGGGAGACACCATCATCACTATTTACTTCTTACTGGTGAGGGCAGCGAGTGTTATTTCTAAAGAAATTCCCGTGCCCGAAAGCAGACTTTCCCTGGAGACCTCAAGAAATGTTCATGTCCTGCTACCCCAAAATGATACAGAGGGGGCAGCCAGTAATTCGCCAAGGACAATGTTTCTCCCAGCCGTCACCGATGTAGCGTTTGCGGAGGACTCATCTGATGGAGACATTACGCCCCCTGTTGAACATCCAGTTAAGAAGAAGAGGGGCGGGGAAGAGTTCCAAAGGGGGTGGGTTTTCCCCCGGTTAACATGGACCGGGCTGTGGACAAGTTCTTACTTTTTGAAGTACTTTTAAAAAGTCTGCTGGATCCCATCATGTCACACCTAGAGGGGATCGAGGCTACGCATCCAGCACTGGTTTTCCCAAAAAAAGGATTTGACTGTTGTACATAAACGCCAGGGTGGAACACCAGATGAAGATTGTTAGTTCTGGGGAGGCATCACATGGGCCCAGCCATACTGCATCAGGGGCCCGGGACTTCATCAGGGGATGCGAGTGGGAATGGGACTCATCGAGCAGCTCAGGTTAAAAGTGCCATTGGAAAGGAGGGCACTTACTTAGGTACACAACCGCCCAGGGGTGGAGAACAAAATGTATCTGCCTTGACTAGGTGTTGGAAAACGAGGCAGAATCTGTGAGGCCTACACAAATAACATGACTTCATTTGTCCTGCACTGGAAACCAAACACCCAATTGTAGCGCCTGACTCTCAGAGGGTAGCGTTGCAGAGCAGTCTGAGGCTCACTCAAGGGAGGTGGTGTGGGCTAGTAATCGCCATTTGCAGGTGCGCAGAAATAACACTCAATAATTGATAGTCCAGTCTGTACTTTGCTTTATAAAAGTAAGAGTACATTTATTAAACACACACACTACTCAATACTATGCACCAATTTACAAATATACATAAGCTTTTGGAATTACTTTGTGACATTGCATAACATCTCCACCCCTCCCGCAGGGGGGTGGGGTCTAGTACCACCACTCCCATGTATGCACATCATCTTGCCCCCTAATGCAGGTAGTTGAACTTAACCTGGAGCGAGGGCCCTGCGCACTGACACCATCCCAGTGGCGATCCACCACATTACCTCAACAAGCATTTAAAATAGGCAGCCCTGCCCTGATGACACATAATCCTGACTGAGCATTTCCCAACAGTCTGGATTGTTCTTTACCTAAGCGCAGCAGCAAGAATACATATTTAAGCATCACTTTAGAATGACAGTACTCATCACATTTGTTGTTCATTAGAATGCGTTGCAATTACAGCCCCTAAAGGCATCACAGATAAACTCACAGGATTAAGCATATACAGCCCTGACACCCTAGCAGGAATGTCGAGCAACATAACCCCTTTTGGCTTATGACATCACCTTACACAGGTACTCCATATTACACATGTGACTTCCAGTCCCTCTAAAAGAAATAACCTTAGTAAATGCAGTTCTGGTACAATTACTCCTCTTCACCTCCAGGGGATGCCCTTCTCCAGACAACCCCAACTCAACCCTTCCTCACTTGGTGCATTTCTCACAACACCCCCAGCTGTAGACCCAAAGTTCCAGCCCAGGAGGTGTTAAAATGCTGGCTGAGCCCTTGAGGGGTTATCCTTTTCAAGTCCCCATGAGACTTAGGGGGCACATCCATTTTCGTGCTTAGGGAAACTTTGTTGCTCCTGCAGCTCCCCCTGCACCTTTGCACACACGTGATGGTGACCCCGTTCTACTGGAGCCACCACAAGCAGAGGAAACTCTGTTTGCCCTTGCAGGCCGGTCCTGGCCTGCAAGGCATTATGGGAACTCTTGCATATTAGAGCAGTGGCTCCCCCACTGCTCTGGGGAGAGCCGAGCTGCTCGTTCCTTCATCGGTGGGGGGGTCCGGTCCCAACCAGACCCCCAGGTGGGTGCTTCTTCCGGCTCGGGGAGCCCACCTCCGGCTGCTCATGCCGACATCGTTGGAGGTCCGGTCCCACCCGGACCCCGTGCTGCTGGTGAGTTGTGTCTTCAAGCAGCTCGGGGAAGCCCGGCTGCTCCTGCTCACGTTCGGGGGCCCAGTCCTACCCCTAGAAGATCTTCATGGGGAGCGCAACGTCGTTCCCCGGCTTAGCTTCTTCTTTGAGGGGGGACGCGCGACAGCCCGCCCCCCCCCCTCCTCCTCATCGCCTTCATCTGGGCTTACTTCGAGGGGAGCACAACGGCGCTCCCCTCCGTCCGCTGTCTTCGGGGGGCCAGTGTGGGCTCCTGACACCCCCCCCCCCCTTAGGGATAATTTCACGGGGAGCATGACGGCACTCCCCGACTTCCGGTGTCTTCGGGGGGCCAGGGTGGACTCCTGGCACCCCCCTTGGGGATAATTTCACGGGGATCGCGACGGCCCTCCCTGACTTCCTCTTCTTGGGGGCAGCCCCCAGGACCTGATCCACCCCGGCGCCCATCTTGGACCGGCGGCGGAGCCCCAGGCGCTTCGTCATCGGTCATGGCAGAGGTCAAAGGTTGCCTACCTTCTGGGGGGCTTTTCTCAGCCCCCAGGGGACCGATCTTCGTCGATTCTGGCCTCTTCGTGCTCCTTGCGGTGCACCCCAGCCACTGGGAGCACTCTCCTTCGCCCTCTGGGTCTCACAGCGGGGGGATTCAGCAGAGAGCTGTCTTCACTGGCTCCCTGCACCAGCCTTTCGCCTGGCTCTCCTCCTGGGCCTCTCTTCTCCCTGCGCAGAGGCCCCTGTTTCTGCGCACTGGTCCTGGCCTCTTCTCCTGGTGCTGTTCAGGATTCTGAGACAGGCAGGGGGCTCCTCCTTCAAACTGCCCATTGCGCCAGGCTCCAGCACCCTCTGCCTCAGCAGACCCCACCCCAGAGGGAGCTCCTATTCCTGTGCAAGTTCTTTTAAAGATTTGGGGAGGGGGCTGGCAGGAAGTCTGTTTGCCCTATCACACAGCGACACCTCATTTCTCTGCCCCTGCTCCCTCCTTCCTGCCCAGGTCTCCGGGTTGGTTCAGGATGGCATCGTCCAGGGTCTCCTGCCACATGGTCTCTGAAAGCCACTTCCCCCCCAGAGCTGCCTTCTCCCTTGTGCAGCTAGATGCCTGGCACCCAGTGACAGCTGCTGATGGATTCGCCTGTAGCTTCACCCATCTTCTCTCCTTGGAGGGGAGGTCATCAATCCAGGCTGCTGGGGTCAGCTCCCAGCCAGGCCCTGGTTATGAGCTGACTCAGAGAGAAATAACATTTATGGATGACCCAAAAACAGTACAAATATGACCTTGGACTCTGCAGAATACTTCTTCTCACATAGGTTACAGTAGACTTTGGTGCGTGTCTGGAATTTGTGGGCCCTCTGAAAGTAAAACTAGCCCATGTGCTCCCTATGCCCATAAGAGAATAATGGAATAAACACTTTAAAGCACACTGACTTTCCCTGGCATGTTTCTTCCCACTGTATAAAGCCTATTCCATGTCACCACCCAATTCTGCATAAGTCCTGTCACACCATTCACTTTGTAGCTGCTCCTGGACTGCGCATGACAGGAATCTCCCCTGCGCAGCCCACACACGTGTGCACACACATGTACACGTGTCTGCATGTAACCAGCCCGGTGCCCCTTTCTCCAGCTTCTGCGCAGCGGCCTAGTCAAGCCAGGGGGACACCAGTAAAATTCACATGCAGTCTCTTTCATCATGAATTCACTGTGGGTGAGTCCCAATTTATGAGGCTCTCCCACAGTAAAAGCTCAACAAATAGGTGCCCAAAAAGCAAAAAATCTGGGCGACTCAGAGTGTCAGAACCACCTTCTAACACTAGGTTTCACATGGTACACATGGGCAACGTCACATCACTGCACCTACCCTCCGAATCAGCACCCTTAGTTGGCATTTTAACGGGTGTACCACCTATTAAGCAAATTGTGAGGTAGACCACAGCAGACCTTGTGCTTAAGGTAGACCATTGGTACAACAATACCCTAGTAAATGGGCATCTTCTGTATCCTTATGTCATAATGGCAAGAAGAGTGGGATGGGTGGGACAAAATGTAAAGAAGATTATTGAGGGGGATTGCATTAAAACAGAGGTCTTCAAACTTTTGTCGGCCGAGCCCCCCCATCTAAACCTTTTTACACGTCGAGGCCCCCCACCACCACCTGATAAAAAAGTTCTGGAAGCTGGTACTCTGCATCATTGATGGCCATTCCCTCCTGCAGAGCCCAGGTTGTATAGGGCAAATAATATTAAATAAAGTAAGAGTGTTTAGTAAACTGAAGTTTTTGTAGTGCATGTGCTTATTCTAAAGTTCAAATAAAAAGAAAACAATTAGCACAAAACATTTCATTGGTGCTTTATTTTTCACATAAAACACAAAATTTAGAATAGATTAGCAAAAATACTCCCAAAACACAGGTGTGGGAGTGCATGTTTTTCTCCACAGAGACAATGTGTGGATGGATTCTTGCTTCTGCCATCCTTGGTTGTGCTCCACTTCCAGTCTTGAGCAGTGCCTGGAAACGGGAGTATTTTCAGTTTTATACAGGCCCGGTTCTAGCAGGTAGGCCGGTTGGGCCAGGCCCACCCAAACATGAGCCTGGCCCACCCAAACAGGAGCCTTGGCCCTCGCAGTGAGGGCTTGAAGGCAGGCGCACAACGGCATTGGGCTCAAAGGGCTGTCTGTGTGTGTGTGTGCCCCTGGGCTGAGACAGCTTCCCGGGCACACACACACAGACAGTTTTTGAGATTATCGCAGCCGCACCCGAGTACTTCACAGGTCTTTTAAAAGACCATTTACATGTTAACGAGGCTTTGTTTATTTTTTCACCCCTCAATCTCCACATGGCGAAAGGCGACAAATCATTTCTTTGACAAGGGTAACCTTTGCCTACTGTACTGCTGCGTAGATATTTCTTTTTCTATGCAGCACAGGAGAAAATAAGTTTGTTTATTCCTATTCACCTTTCCTGATCCCTGCAGCTGCTTATCACATCAGGCTGTGACACAAAGTTTGACTAATGGAGTAGTAGGTAAGAGAATGTGTTACCATTTGTTTTTCTTTTACAGTTCTGCACAGGCCGTGCAGGACACATACTTTGTGTGCGCTTCATTTACACAGTTTTTATCATTATAATGGCTGATGCAGGACAACAATAAGATAATAAAAGATGCCCAGATAACGCTGGTGATTAATGATCCTGCTGGAGAGCAATCATTTCTCTGTTAGTAGTTTTTAAATGTAGATGAACTGTATTTTATGTGGAAGCTCAGTGGGTTACTGCCTTTGTCACAGAGATCCTTGTGTTACTTGCAGTTCAGAAGTTACAATCCTAACATAGGACAGTGACCAATGAACTGTCACCAAAGAGCTGCATACAAACATGAATGGTATAGTTAGAACTTTGCTTTTTTTGTTTTGTGATATAGTTAGAACTTCCTCAGTCTTTCATCATTCTAATGTTGCTAAAATGAGTATGTTTGGGCAGATATACATTTTTATCAGTAAAGCTGACCCCCATGGAATACTCTTTAAATCCTAAGGTTGTGTTTCCCCAGACCAAACCCTCTCAAAATATACTGCCCACCAGTATGGATGACATGTGATTCATACACCTTGTAATCCTCATTGGCTTATGTAACATTCCCTGTAGACTGATTTACATACTTGTATGATTCATTGTCTCTGTATAAAGTGTGCGTGGTGTAAAGTACTGACACACACTACACTGATATGAGTAGGGCTATACAGCAAATGAAATGCATATGAGAGAGGGGCTACAGAGCGATGAGGGACACTGGTGGAGGGTGGCAGTGAGGGAATCTGAGGAGGAGGTAGTGGAAGGGGCTGTGGGCGATGAGGGGCACTGGTGGAGGGTGACAGCAGGGCTCGAGTCGGGGTACCACACGGGTGGACGGCTTCCCCCCACTTATTTTACCAGGAGCTCGATAACTGGAGCAAATGGAGTCACACATTCACTCTTTGGCCTCTCTGGGGCGAGATCGGAGCTCATTCAGAACGTTGCTCACGCGCTGGCTTCTCTGATGCAATGCCATCTAAGGGGTGAGCGAGGGGAGGCAGTGTGTCTGATGGTGCAAGCCACCTTTTGTGACGTCACTTCCATTCGTGATGTCAGCGTCCCCCCACTTCTTTTTTAGGACTTGTGCCCTGGGTGACAGTGAGGAAATCCGAGGAAGAGGTCATGGGGTGGAGGGGGAGCTAGGGAGAGATGAGAGGCACTGGTGGAGGGTGGTAGTGAGGGAGTCTGAGGAGGAGGTCATGAGGGGGAGGGGCTACAGAGAGATAAGGGGCACTTGTGGCGTGAGGCAGTGAGGGAATCTGAGGAGGAGGTCAATAGGGGGGCCATGGAGGGATGAGGGGCACTGTTGGAAGGTGGTAGTAAAGATATTTACGGAGAAAGAGGTTATTGGTGTGGCGCCAAAAAAGATTTTCGCATCAGCGCTAAAGCCGGCCCTGTCATGGCCTTTCTGTTTTTGTTTATTTAATTAGCAGTCGAGTCATAAGGGCTACTGTGGAACATACTTTAAAGTGCGTGCTAATTATATTTACTGCTATTTTCAATGTTTTAAGTTTGAAGGTGACTTTACTAATGTTTTTATCGGGAAAAAGGAAAGTGGAGGCCGATGGTGCCTGATATGGGGCTGGGGCCCAAGGTCAGCTGTGAGACAAGGTGCACTGGAGAGGAGTAGTGGATAATGAAGCCTGTAAGGGAGTGCGTTGAAGAGTCTGGGGTCAGGTGGAGGTAGTAATGAAGAGGGATTCTCCCTGAAGGCTCGCACAGAGGGAGCCCGAGAAGTGTCACTTGCCTGATACTCCCACCTCAGAAACCTCTTCCCATCAAAGGAACATTACATGGAAAAAACACTTTTTGAGAGTGATAATATTTAGAAAGAGATTTGGAAAAGAGTGCGTTTTACTGGGCCTTGTAAGACTAAGAAGAGATAAAGGAGGGCCATGAAGCAGGCCTGGCCAGACATATATGCGACAAATCGAGCCCGCAGTGGCCCACCCAAATACCCCCTTGAATCACCCAAATAATAATTCCTGGAGCCGGGTCTGGTTTTATATAGCGCGAACATGACGCAAAGGTATTAGAGCGCTTTACAGGAGCATCTTTTACATTACACAAGCACACATTCATTTTTTGTAAGCACAGGGAGATTTAGTGATTTGCTCAGAATCACAGGATGTTGAGCAGACATCAAGAATTGAACCTGGTTTCCCAGCTCTACAGTCATCAGCTCTGGCTGTTGTGCCACATCCTTGCCCCTAAACAAGATATTAGAAAAAGAAGTTCCATAAAACATGCTTCCTGACACAATTAAAAAATCCATGATTATGTGGAGTATGGCCAGGTGTTGCCATGTCAGTAGGAGGCCAGACACAGTTTTCCAAGAAGGCCTAGGGGACATTTTTTACATCATACACATGTGATATAAGTGATTCAAGAGGATATATACATCTTTATTCTCTAGCAGCATCAAGAGTCCATTTGTTAGCATAGTTGGTTTATAAAGAAGATCGCCTTCCAAAGCTTCAGAAATCGCTGCACAAGAAAACATTTAAATTTGGTCTATGAAAGAAACGAGGACAGATGGTAGGCATACTTGACAATATTTGTTATATTAGGTTTGTGGACTCAGCTCTAGGGATTGGAACATGTTAAACAAGCACCAGTGACTTTAATCAAGGTCAAATTCCTTTTTCAAAAGTCACTGGTAAATTAAGTGATTTTGCCCAGGATCACAAGATGTTGAGCCGATACCAGGACTCGAACCCAGGTCCCCAGCACCAAAGTCAGCACCTATGGAATTAATGCCAAATCCGCTCCTCCTTGAAACATCCAACGTTTCCACTAGTATTGGGATGAAGGGGAAAGGAGCGAGGCTTTAAAAAAAAATACAAAAAGCTCTTCACTCTTGCCAGAGAATGGAATCTTCAGGAAGGATACAACCGTTGTAAACTCCTTGCAGTGAAACGTACTTCCGACGTGGGAAGCAACATGGGGCGCAACTAGACCTGAACTTCGGGGGGGGGGCAAAGACTCCCAGCCAGGGCTGGCCCTAACAATGATCGCTTCAGCACATGTTGCAGCAGAAGGCCACGCTTCCGGATTTAGACGTCACATGGATCGAGAAGAGCTCCAGTGGGCAGTCTCCCCTGTGAGCTGTCCCATTTCAATCTCTGCCCTCCCTGCACGTTTCAACAGCAGCTAGGGCCGTGGTGTCTGATTGCATTGCTGAACACTGATAATCCGTATTCTTCCTTTGTCACTCACCTCCACACAGACATGGCTACAGAGCATGTGTACTGAGGCAAGACACAACCGTAAGATATGTTATGGACACGGATTTTAGCATGTGTGGATTGACAGTATCTGAATTGGTGGCGGCAGCCATGTCAAAGGCCTTAAAAAACATACAGGACCTCCTGTCTGACCAGTTTTGACCTGCAAAGGGTCGCAGTTCGGACACACCCTGTGGGTGCACGCGGGTCCCCAAAGTGTGGATCGGAGTTAAGAGAAATACGGAACAAAGGCATACTCTGTTGACAAGTTGCAGTTGCGAAGACCAGAGGGATGAGGTAGCTGCTGTGCCCAGTGGTGTATTTTGACCAGAGATGGGTGCCGCCCATAAAGGGGCTTCCGACTAAGACCTGGGGATACAGTTGCCTTCACATCAGGTGTGCAACGCCCATAGGGCTCAAAGGGCTTCAGCATATTACTGGAAATTTCATCTCCTTTCCCCAACGCGTTTCGGAGCTGCTGCTCCTTGCTCACGGGGCCGGCAATTTGAATGGGCAGATGCGGGCTGAAAACAAGTCTCGTTCATTGGCAAATCACGCCCTTCAAATGGGCTTTTACAATCATAGGCTTTATGGGACATGTAGTCTTTGCGCTGAAATATTACCCTGTATGGGTTCTGCATCACAATTCATTAAAGTCAAAAACTCTCTATAGAGCCACCAGTGCAAAGCCAGTCCTTAATTGTGCACAAACCTGCCATTCTGCTATCTGATTGTTGTAATCCCCAATCAGCAGTCCGTTATTCCATCCCGGCGGTGGTGCTGTCTTCCCGACCTAGGCAGGCCGGAATATGTCGTTCCAAAAGGTGCCCAAAAGCGAAGACGCAACCAACAGCAGGCGAATTCCGCTTTGCAAAATTGCCGGCCCCGTGAGCAAGGAGCAGCAGCTCCGAAACGCATTGGGGAAAGGAGATGAAATTTCCAGTAATATGCCGGTTCTTGCCTAAATAAAGGATTTTGCAAAGCGGAATTCGCCTGCTGTTGGTTGCGTCTTCGCTTTTGGGCACCTTTTGGAACTATATATATATATATATATATATATATATATATATGGCTTCAACTCCCTTTTCCTTGCACTCGATATGCCGCTGCAGGTAGGAGCCCAGACCACGATTTGGTGCTTAAAAGGATCTTTATTCGTCCGCTCACAAGTTTAGCACAGCCATTACGCGTTTCGAGCCCGTGGGCCCTTGATCACATGACGCTAGCAGCAGTCTCACCTGGGCATTTAAACATTTTTTTAAAGTGCATTTTTTTCTTATTTAAAGTGACATGGTGCTTTATAAAGTTACCAATGGTATCTTGCAATGCAATGGTAGTAGATATAGAAAACATATTGACATTTTCAATATAAATGAATATATATCTCAATGATAAAAATTCATCATTTACAATAACTATATAAATATATAAATATGATTAAATATATACTAAATACTTTAAAAGAGTTTGCATATAAAAAAGTTTGCATATGAAAAACCCCGCAAATGTTTAATTGATATAAACACTCGCCTGAACCATAATTATATGTCTGATGGCCATTCTATTGTTATGACTTAGTGTCATAATTGTGGATAATATTTATGAATGGAGCTGTAAAGATAGTATTTACAAAAATTATGTTCAGCAAATTGATGATATTTATGTCTTGGACTTTCATTGCATACGAGAATAAATTCGGTAACTTTTAACGTGTATGAAAGTGTTGTGTGCCACCTCTTCCTAACCCCAAAAGTGTGACCGTGATAAAATTCAAAGGGGCAGCTTGCAACTTAAATAAAATTATGTTACATAATTGATTATTTAGTTTTATTTGCAGATTTATAAATCATTAATAGGATCAAAAGGGGGACTGAGTGGATCAATAAACAAGTATATAGATCCTCCGTACCATTGAGGCCAACAGGTTGTTTACTATCCAATTGTAGGATGTGTCTGGTTTCTAGCTTTCTCAGTGCTTTTTCCCGGTTGCCTCCTCTTTTGTTAAATGGTACACTATCAATCAAAAAGTATTTTAAGCCTTTAGGGTCTCCATTGTGAGATTCCTCAAAGTGGCGTGCAACAGGATATGTGTGATCCTTGTTCTTGATGGCTCTCAGGTGTTGGAGTATTCGTTTGTGGCCTTGAAGAACTGTACTTCCAACATATTGAAGGCCACAAGGACACTCCAGCACGTAGATCACAAATTCCGTTTTGCATGTCAGAAATTTATAAATGGGGATTTCTTTGTTTTCCAGCACAGTATATGCGGATTAATTAAATACCGGCGCACAACCCAAAGACCTACTAAAGGTATGAAATGTTGCTGAAATGTATGCGGGGAAGAACGGAACCCACTCAGGGTGAAATAATTTCACAGCTTCAATACAACTGGACTACAAATCCCAGCAAGCACGCAACCTTATTTTGCACTCAGCATCAGCCCACTGGGGGCGTATAAATTGAGTACATGCTTGTAAACAGATAATTGAAGCCTTTCTGCTCACTCGCTATCAAGCTGCCTATGAAGAGGAGGCTTTTGGCCTCGAAACGCGTCAGGCTTAAAGATTGTGAAAGATGGATTGAAGACGCTGGCTGTTTTCCTTTAATAAACCGGATGGTGGCATACACTGTGAGTGCGTCCTTGAAATGCTTGGGCAATTTGATGGAACATTTAAGCTCGGCAGCCCTGCCGTGAAGGACTGCACCGCCTCGGAATTCAAAGAGGGGCTGAGTGGCGGGAACTGCATCCACGCCTATTTTCCAGCACAGTATATGCGGATTAATTAAATACCGGCGCACAACCCAAAGACCTACTAAAGGTATGAAATGTTGCTGAAATGTATGCGGGGAAGAACGGAACCCACTCAGGGTGAAATAATTTCACAGCTTCAATACAACTGGACTACAAATCCCAGCAAGCACGCAACCTTATTTTGCACTCAGCATCAGCCCACTGGGGGCGTATAAATTGAGTACATGCTTGTAAACAGATAATTGAAGCCTTTCCGCTCACTCGCTATCAAGCTGCCTATGAAGAGGAGGCTTTTGGCCTCGAAACGCGTCAGGCTTAAAGATTGTGAAAGATGGATTGAAGACGCTGGCTGTTTTCCTTTAATAAACCGGATGGTGGCATACACTGTGAGTGCGTCCTTGAAATGCTTGGGCAATTTAAGCTCGGCAGCCCTGCCATGAAGGACTGCACCGCCTCGGAATTCAAAGAGGGGCTGAGTGGCGGGAACTGCATCCACGCCTATTTTCCAGCACAGTATATGCGGATTAATTAAATACCGGCGCACAACCCAAAGACCTACTAAAGGTATGAAATGTTGCTGAAATGTATGCGGGGAAGAACGGAACCCACTCAGGGTGAAATAATTTCACAGCTTCAATACAACTGGACTACAAATCCCAGCAAGCACGCAACCTTATTTTGCACTCAGCATCAGCCCACTGGGGGCGTATAAATTGAGTACATGCTTGTAAACAGATAATTGAAGCCTTTCCGCTCACTCGCTATCAAGCTGCCTATGAAGAGGAGGCTTTTGGCCTCGAAACGCGTCAGGCTTAAAGATTGTGAAAGATGGATTGAAGACGCTGGCTGTTTTCCTTTAATAAACCGGATGGTGGCATACACTGTGAGTGCGTCCTTGAAATGCTTGGGCAATTTGATGGAACATTTAAGCTCGGCAGCCCTGCCGTGAAGGACTGCACCGCCTCGGAATTCAAAGAGGGGCTGAGTGGCGGGAACTGCATCCACGCCTATTTTCCAGCACAGTATATGCGGATTAATTAAATACCGGCGCACAACCCAAAGACCTACTAAAGGTATGAAATGTTGCTGAAATGTATGCGGGGAAGAACGGAACCCACTCAGGGTGAAATAATTTCACAGCTTCAATACAACTGGACTACAAATCCCAGCAAGCACGCAACCTTATTTTGCACTCAGCATCAGCCCACTGGGGGCGTATAAATTGAGTACATGCTTGTAAACAGATAATTGAAGCCTTTCCGCTCACTCGCTATCAAGCTGCCTATGAAGAGGAGGCTTTTGGCCTCGAAACGCGTCAGGCTTAAAGATTGTGAAAGATGGATTGAAGACGCTGGCTGTTTTCCTTTAATAAACCGGATGGTGGCATACACTGTGAGTGCGTCCTTGAAATGCTTGGGCAATTTGATGGAACATTTAAGCTCGGCAGCCCTGCCGTGAAGGACTGCACCGCCTCGGAATTCAAAGAGGGGCTGAGTGGCGGGAACTGCATCCACGCCTATTTTCCAGCACAGTATATGCGGATTAATTAAATACCGGCGCACAACCCAAAGACCTACTAAAGGTATGAAATGTTGCTGAAATGTATGCGGGGAAGAACGGAACCCACTCAGGGTGAAATAATTTCACAGCTTCAATACAACTGGACTACAAATCCCAGCAAGCACGCAACCTTATTTTGCACTCAGCATCAGCCCACTGGGGGCGTATAAATTGAGTACATGCTTGTAAACAGATAATTGAAGCCTTTCCGCTCACTCGCTATCAAGCTGCCTATGAAGAGGAGGCTTTTGGCCTCGAAACGCGTCAGGCTTAAAGATTGTGAAAGATGGATTGAAGACGCTGGCTGTTTTCCTTTAATAAACCGGATGGTGGCATACACTGTGAGTGCGTCCTTGAAATGCTTGGGCAATTTAAGCTCGGCAGCCCTGCCATGAAGGACTGCACCGCCTCGGAATTCAAAGAGGGGCTGAGTGGCGGGAACTGCATCCACGCCTATTTTCCAGCACAGTATATGCGGATTAATTAAATACCGGCGCACAACCCAAAGACCTACTAAAGGTATGAAATGTTGCTGAAATGTATGCGGGGAAGAACGGAACCCACTCAGGGTGAAATAATTTCACAGCTTCAATACAACTGGACTACAAATCCCAGCAAGCACGCAACCTTATTTTGCACTCAGCATCAGCCCACTGGGGGCGTATAAATTGAGTACATGCTTGTAAACAGATAATTGAAGCCTTTCCGCTCACTCGCTATCAAGCTGCCTATGAAGAGGAGGCTTTTGGCCTCGAAACGCGTCAGGCTTAAAGATTGTGAAAGATGGATTGAAGACGCTGGCTGTTTTCCTTTAATAAACCGGATGGTGGCATACACTGTGAGTGCGTCCTTGAAATGCTTGGGCAATTTGATGGAACATTTAAGCTCGGCAGCCCTGCCGTGAAGGACTGCACCGCCTCGGAATTCAAAGAGGGGCTGAGTGGCGGGAACTGCATCCACGCCTATTTTCCAGCACAGTATATGCGGATTAATTAAATACCGGCGCACAACCCAAAGACCTACTAAAGGTATGAAATGTTGCTGAAATGTATGCGGGGAAGAACGGAACCCACTCAGGGTGAAATAATTTCACAGCTTCAATACAACTGGACTACAAATCCCAGCAAGCACGCAACCTTATTTTGCACTCAGCATCAGCCCACTGGGGGCGTATAAATTGAGTACATGCTTGTAAACAGATAATTGAAGCCTTTCCGCTCACTCGCTATCAAGCTGCCTATGAAGAGGAGGCTTTTGGCCTCGAAACGCGTCAGGCTTAAAGATTGTGAAAGATGGATTGAAGACGCTGGCTGTTTTCCTTTAATAAACCGGATGGTGGCATACACTGTGAGTGCGTCCTTGAAATGCTTGGGCAATTTGATGGAACATTTAAGCTCGGCAGCCCTGCGGTGAAGGACTGCACCGCCTCGGAATTCAAAGAGGGGCTGAGTGGCGGGAACTGCATCCACGCCTATTTTCCAGCACAGTATATGCGGATTAATTAAATACCGGCGCACAACCCAAAGACCTACTAAAGGTATGAAATGTTGCTGAAATGTATGCGGGGAAGAACGGAACCCACTCAGGGTGAAATAATTTCACAGCTTCAATACAACTGGACTACAAATCCCAGCAAGCACGCAACCTTGTTTTGCACTCAGCATCAGCCCACTGGGGGCGTATAAATTGAGTACATGCTTGTAAACAGATAATTGAAGCCTTTCCGCTCACTCGCTATCAAGCTGCCTATGAAGAGGAGGCTTTTGGCCTCGAAACGCGTCAGGCTTAAAGATTGTGAAAGATGGATTGAAGACGCTGGCTGTTTTCCTTTAATAAACCGGATGGTGGCATACACTGTGAGTGCGTCCTTGAAATGCTTGGGCAATTTAAGCTCGGCAGCCCTGCCGTGAAGGACTGCACCGCCTCGGAATTCAAAGAGGGGCTGAGTGGCGGGAACTGCATCCACGCCTATTTTCCAGCACAGTATATGCGGATTAATTAAATACTGGCGCACAACCCAAAGACCTACTAAAGGTATGAAATGTTGCTGAAATGTATGCGGGGAAGAACGGAACCCACTCAGGGTGAAATAATTTCACAGCTTCAATACAACTGGACTACAAATCCCAGCAAGCACGCAACCTTATTTTGCACTCAGCATCAGCCCACTGGGGGCGTATAAATTGAGTACATGCTTGTAAACAGATAATTGAAGCCTTTCCGCTCACTCGCTATCAAGCTGCCTATGAAGAGGAGGCTTTTGGCCTCGAAACGCGTCAGGCTTAAAGATTGTGAAAGATGGATTGAAGACGCTGGCTGTTTTCCTTTAATAAACCGGATGGTGGCATACACTGTGAGTGCGTCCTTGAAATGCTTGGGCAATTTGATGGAACATTTAAGCTCGGCAGCCCTGCCGTGAAGGACTGCACCGCCTCGGAATTCAAAGAGGGGCTGAGTGGCGGGAACTGCATCCACGCCTATTTTCCAGCACAGTATATGCGGATTAATTAAATACCGGCGCACAACCCAAAGACCTACTAAAGGTATGAAATGTTGCTGAAATGTATGCGGGGAAGAACGGAACCCACTCAGGGTGAAATAATTTCACAGCTTCAATACAACTGGACTACAAATCCCAGCAAGCACGCAACCTTATTTTGCACTCAGCATCAGCCCACTGGGGGCGTATAAATTGAGTACATGCTTGTAAACAGATAATTGAAGCCTTTCCGCTCACTCGCTATCAAGCTGCCTATGAAGAGGAGGCTTTTGGCCTCGAAACGCGTCAGGCTTAAAGATTGTGAAAGATGGATTGAAGACGCTGGCTGTTTTCCTTTAATAAACCGGATGGTGGCATACACTGTGAGTGCGTCCTTGAAATGCTTGGGCAATTTAAGCTCGGCAGCCCTGCCATGAAGGACTGCACCGCCTCGGAATTCAAAGAGGGGCTGAGTGGCGGGAACTGCATCCACGCCTATTTTCCAGCACAGTATATGCGGATTAATTAAATACCGGCGCACAACCCAAAGACCTACTAAAGGTATGAAATGTTGCTGAAATGTATGCGGGGAAGAACGGAACCCACTCAGGGTGAAATAATTTCACAGCTTCAATACAACTGGACTACAAATCCCAGCAAGCACGCAACCTTATTTTGCACTCAGCATCAGCCCACTGGGGGCGTATAAATTGAGTACATGCTTGTAAACAGATAATTGAAGCCTTTCCGCTCACTCGCTATCAAGCTGCCTATGAAGAGGAGGCTTTTGGCCTCGAAACGCGTCAGGCTTAAAGATTGTGAAAGATGGATTGAAGACGCTGGCTGTTTTCCTTTAATAAACCGGATGGTGGCATACACTGTGAGTGCGTCCTTGAAATGCTTGGGCAATTTGATGGAACATTTAAGCTCGGCAGCCCTGCCGTGAAGGACTGCACCGCCTCGGAATTCAAAGAGGGGCTGAGTGGCGGGAACTGCATCCACGCCTATTTTCCAGCACAGTATATGCGGATTAATTAAATACCGGCGCACAACCCAAAGACCTACTAAAGGTATGAAATGTTGCTGAAATGTATGCGGGGAAGAACGGAACCCACTCAGGGTGAAATAATTTCACAGCTTCAATACAACTGGACTACAAATCCCAGCAAGCACGCAACCTTATTTTGCACTCAGCATCAGCCCACTGGGGGCGTATAAATTGAGTACATGCTTGTAAACAGATAATTGAAGCCTTTCCGCTCACTCGCTATCAAGCTGCCTATGAAGAGGAGGCTTTTGGCCTCGAAACGCGTCAGGCTTAAAGATTGTGAAAGATGGATTGAAGACGCTGGCTGTTTTCCTTTAATAAACCGGATGGTGGCATACACTGTGAGTGCGTCCTTGAAATGCTTGGGCAATTTAAGCTCGGCAGCCCTGCCATGAAGGACTGCACCGCCTCGGAATTCAAAGAGGGGCTGAGTGGCGGGAACTGCATCCACGCCTATTTTCCAGCACAGTATATGCGGATTAATTAAATACCGGCGCACAACCCAAAGACCTACTAAAGGTATGAAATGTTGCTGAAATGTATGCGGGGAAGAACGGAACCCACTCAGGGTGAAATAATTTCACAGCTTCAATACAACTGGACTACAAATCCCAGCAAGCACGCAACCTTATTTTGCACTCAGCATCAGCCCACTGGGGGCGTATAAATTGAGTACATGCTTGTAAACAGATAATTGAAGCCTTTCCGCTCACTCGCTATCAAGCTGCCTATGAAGAGGAGGCTTTTGGCCTCGAAACGCGTCAGGCTTAAAGATTGTGAAAGATGGATTGAAGACGCTGGCTGTTTTCCTTTAATAAACCGGATGGTGGCATACACTGTGAGTGCGTCCTTGAAATGCTTGGGCAATTTGATGGAACATTTAAGCTCGGCAGCCCTGCCGTGAAGGACTGCACCGCCTCGGAATTCAAAGAGGGGCTGAGTGGCGGGAACTGCATCCACGCCTATTTTCCAGCACAGTATATGCGGATTAATTAAATACCGGCGCACAACCCAAAGACCTACTAAAGGTATGAAATGTTGCTGAAATGTATGCGGGGAAGAACGGAACCCACTCAGGGTGAAATAATTTCACAGCTTCAATACAACTGGACTACAAATCCCAGCAAGCACGCAACCTTATTTTGCACTCAGCATCAGCCCACTGGGGGCGTATAAATTGAGTACATGCTTGTAAACAGATAATTGAAGCCTTTCCGCTCACTCGCTATCAAGCTGCCTATGAAGAGGAGGCTTTTGGCCTCGAAACGCGTCAGGCTTAAAGATTGTGAAAGATGGATTGAAGACGCTGGCTGTTTTCCTTTAATAAACCGGATGGTGGCATACACTGTGAGTGCGTCCTTGAAATGCTTGGGCAATTTGATGGAACATTTAAGCTCGGCAGCCCTGCGGTGAAGGACTGCACCGCCTCGGAATTCAAAGAGGGGCTGAGTGGCGGGAACTGCATCCACGCCTATTTTCCAGCACAGTATATGCGGATTAATTAAATACCGGCGCACAACCCAAAGACCTACTAAAGGTATGAAATGTTGCTGAAATGTATGCGGGGAAGAACGGAACCCACTCAGGGTGAAATAATTTCACAGCTTCAATACAACTGGACTACAAATCCCAGCAAGCACGCAACCTTGTTTTGCACTCAGCATCAGCCCACTGGGGGCGTATAAATTGAGTACATGCTTGTAAACAGATAATTGAAGCCTTTCCGCTCACTCGCTATCAAGCTGCCTATGAAGAGGAGGCTTTTGGCCTCGAAACGCGTCAGGCTTAAAGATTGTGAAAGATGGATTGAAGACGCTGGCTGTTTTCCTTTAATAAACCGGATGGTGGCATACACTGTGAGTGCGTCCTTGAAATGCTTGGGCAATTTAAGCTCGGCAGCCCTGCCGTGAAGGACTGCACCGCCTCGGAATTCAAAGAGGGGCTGAGTGGCGGGAACTGCATCCACGCCTATTTTCCAGCACAGTATATGCGGATTAATTAAATACTGGCGCACAACCCAAAGACCTACTAAAGGTATGAAATGTTGCTGAAATGTATGCGGGGAAGAACGGAACCCACTCAGGGTGAAATAATTTCACAGCTTCAATACAACTGGACTACAAATCCCAGCAAGCACGCAACCTTATTTTGCACTCAGCATCAGCCCACTGGGGGCGTATAAATTGAGTACATGCTTGTAAACAGATAATTGAAGCCTTTCCGCTCACTCGCTATCAAGCTGCCTATGAAGAGGAGGCTTTTGGCCTCGAAACGCGTCAGGCTTAAAGATTGTGAAAGATGGATTGAAGACGCTGGCTGTTTTCCTTTAATAAACCGGATGGTGGCATACACTGTGAGTGCGTCCTTGAAATGCTTGGGCAATTTGATGGAACATTTAAGCTCGGCAGCCCTGCCGTGAAGGACTGCACCGCCTCGGAATTCAAAGAGGGGCTGAGTGGCGGGAACTGCATCCACGCCTATTTTCCAGCACAGTATATGCGGATTAATTAAATACCGGCGCACAACCCAAAGACCTACTAAAGGTATGAAATGTTGCTGAAATGTATGCGGGGAAGAACGGAACCCACTCAGGGTGAAATAATTTCACAGCTTCAATACAACTGGACTACAAATCCCAGCAAGCACGCAACCTTATTTTGCACTCAGCATCAGCCCACTGGGGGCGTATAAATTGAGTACATGCTTGTAAACAGATAATTGAAGCCTTTCCGCTCACTCGCTATCAAGCTGCCTATGAAGAGGAGGCTTTTGGCCTCGAAACGCGTCAGGCTTAAAGATTGTGAAAGATGGATTGAAGACGCTAGCTGTTTTCCTTTAATAAACCGGATGGTGGCATACACTGTGAGTGCGTCCTTGAAATGCTTGGGCAATTTGATGGAACATTTAAGCTCGGCAGCCCTGCCGTGAAGGACTGCACCGCCTCGGAATTCAAAGAGGGGCTGAGTGGCGGGAACTGCATCCACGCCTATTTTCCAGCACAGTATATGCGGATTAATTAAATACCGGCGCACAACCCAAAGACCTACTAAAGGTATGAAATGTTGCTGAAATGTATGCGGGGAAGAACGGAACCCACTCAGGGTGAAATAATTTCACAGCTTCAATACAACTGGACTACAAATCCCAGCAAGCACGCAACCTTATTTTGCACTCCGCATCAGCCCACTGGGGGCGTATAAATTGAGTACATGCTTGTAAACAGATAATTGAAGCCTTTCCGCTCACTCGCTATCAAGCTGCCTATGAAGAGGAGGCTTTTGGCCTCGAAACGCGTCAGGCTTAAAGATTGTGAAAGATGGATTGAAGACGCTGGCTGTTTTCCTTTAATAAACCGGATGGTGGCATACACTGTGAGTGCGTCCTTGAAATGCTTGGGCAATTTGATGGAACATATATATATATATATATATATATATATATGGCTTCAACTCCCTTTTCCTTGCACTCGATATGCCGCTGCAGGTAGGAGCCCAGACCACGATTTGGTGCTTAAAAGGATCTTTATTCGTCCGCTCACAAGTTTAGCACAGCCATTACGCGTTTCGAGCCCGTGGGCCCTTGATCACATGACGCTAGCAGCAGTCTCACCTGGGCATTTAAACATTTTTTTAAAGTGCATTTTTTTCTTATTTAAAGTGACATGGTGCTTTATAAAGTTACCAATGGTATCTTGCAATGCAATGGTAGTAGATATAGAAAACATATTGACATTTTCAATATAAATGAATATATATCTCAATGATAAAAATTCATCATTTACAATAACTATATAAATATATAAATATGATTAAATATATACTAAATACTTTAAAAGAGTTTGCATATAAAAAAGTTTGCATATGAAAAACCCCGCAAATGTTTAATTGATATAAACACTCGCCTGAACCATAATTATATGTCTGATGGCCATTCTATTGTTATGACTTAGTGTCATAATTGTGGATAATATTTATGAATGGAGCTGTAAAGATAGTATTTACTAAAATTATGTTCAGCAAATTGATGATATTTATGTCTTGGACTTTCATTGCATACGAGAATAAATTCGGTAACTTTTAACGTGTATGAAAGTGTTGTGTGCCACCTCTTCCTAACCCCAAAAGTGTGACCGTGATAAAATTCAAAGGGGCAGCTTGCAACTTAAATAAAATTATGTTACATAATTGATTATTTAGTTTTATTTGCAGATTTATAAATCATTAATAGGATCAAAAGGGGGACTGAGTGGATCTATAAACAAGTATATAGATCCTCCGTACCATTGAGGCCCACAGGTTGTTTACTATCCAATTGTAGGATGTGTCTGGTTTCTAGCTTTCTCAGTGCTTTTTCCCGGTTGCCTCCTCTTTTGTTAAATGGTACACTATCAATCAAAAAGTATTTTAAGCCTTTAGGGTCTCCATTGTGAGATTCCTCAAAGTGGCGTGCAACAGGATATGTGTGATCCTTGTTCTTGATGGCTCTCAGGTGTTGGAGTATTCGTTTGTGGCCTTGAAGAACTGTACTTCCAACATATTGAAGGCCACAAGGACACTCCAGCACGTAGATCACAAATTCCGTTTTGCATGTCAGAAATTTATAAATGGGGATTTCTTTGTTTTCCAGCACAGTATATGCGGATTAATTAAATACCGGCGCACAACCCAAAGACCTACTAAAGGTATGAAATGTTGCTGAAATGTATGCGGGGAAGAACGGAACCCACTCAGGGTGAAATAATTTCACAGCTTCAATACAACTGGACTACAAATCCCAGCAAGCACGCAACCTTATTTTGCACTCAGCATCAGCCCACTGGGGGCGTATAAATTGAGTACATGCTTGTAAACAGATAATTGAAGCCTTTCTGCTCACTCGCTATCAAGCTGCCTATGAAGAGGAGGCTTTTGGCCTCGAAACGCGTCAGGCTTAAAGATTGTGAAAGATGGATTGAAGACGCTGGCTGTTTTCCTTTAATAAACCGGATGGTGGCATACACTGTGAGTGCGTCCTTGAAATGCTTGGGCAATTTGATGGAACATTTAAGCTCGGCAGCCCTGCCGTGAAGGACTGCACCGCCTCGGAATTCAAAGAGGGGCTGAGTGGCGGGAACTGCATCCACGCCTATTTTCCAGCACAGTATATGCGGATTAATTAAATACCGGCGCACAACCCAAAGACCTACTAAAGGTATGAAATGTTGCTGAAATGTATGCGGGGAAGAACGGAACCCACTCAGGGTGAAATAATTTCACAGCTTCAATACAACTGGACTACAAATCCCAGCAAGCACGCAACCTTATTTTGCACTCAGCATCAGCCCACTGGGGGCGTATAAATTGAGTACATGCTTGTAAACAGATAATTGAAGCCTTTCCGCTCACTCGCTATCAAGCTGCCTATGAAGAGGAGGCTTTTGGCCTCGAAACGCGTCAGGCTTAAAGATTGTGAAAGATGGATTGAAGACGCTGGCTGTTTTCCTTTAATAAACCGGATGGTGGCATACACTGTGAGTGCGTCCTTGAAATGCTTGGGCAATTTAAGCTCGGCAGCCCTGCCATGAAGGACTGCACCGCCTCGGAATTCAAAGAGGGGCTGAGTGGCGGGAACTGCATCCACGCCTATTTTCCAGCACAGTATATGCGGATTAATTAAATACCGGCGCACAACCCAAAGACCTACTAAAGGTATGAAATGTTGCTGAAATGTATGCGGGGAAGAACGGAACCCACTCAGGGTGAAATAATTTCACAGCTTCAATACAACTGGACTACAAATCCCAGCAAGCACGCAACCTTATTTTGCACTCAGCATCAGCCCACTGGGGGCGTATAAATTGAGTACATGCTTGTAAACAGATAATTGAAGCCTTTCCGCTCACTCGCTATCAAGCTGCCTATGAAGAGGAGGCTTTTGGCCTCGAAACGCGTCAGGCTTAAAGATTGTGAAAGATGGATTGAAGACGCTGGCTGTTTTCCTTTAATAAACCGGATGGTGGCATACACTGTGAGTGCGTCCTTGAAATGCTTGGGCAATTTGATGGAACATTTAAGCTCGGCAGCCCTGCCGTGAAGGACTGCACCGCCTCGGAATTCAAAGAGGGGCTGAGTGGCGGGAACTGCATCCACGCCTATTTTCCAGCACAGTATATGCGGATTAATTAAATACCGGCGCACAACCCAAAGACCTACTAAAGGTATGAAATGTTGCTGAAATGTATGCGGGGAAGAACGGAACCCACTCAGGGTGAAATAATTTCACAGCTTCAATACAACTGGACTACAAATCCCAGCAAGCACGCAACCTTATTTTGCACTCAGCATCAGCCCACTGGGGGCGTATAAATTGAGTACATGCTTGTAAACAGATAATTGAAGCCTTTCCGCTCACTCGCTATCAAGCTGCCTATGAAGAGGAGGCTTTTGGCCTCGAAACGCGTCAGGCTTAAAGATTGTGAAAGATGGATTGAAGACGCTGGCTGTTTTCCTTTAATAAACCGGATGGTGGCATACACTGTGAGTGCGTCCTTGAAATGCTTGGGCAATTTGATGGAACATTTAAGCTCGGCAGCCCTGCCGTGAAGGACTGCACCGCCTCGGAATTCAAAGAGGGGCTGAGTGGCGGGAACTGCATCCACGCCTATTTTCCAGCACAGTATATGCGGATTAATTAAATACCGGCGCACAACCCAAAGACCTACTAAAGGTATGAAATGTTGCTGAAATGTATGCGGGGAAGAACGGAACCCACTCAGGGTGAAATAATTTCACAGCTTCAATACAACTGGACTACAAATCCCAGCAAGCACGCAACCTTATTTTGCACTCAGCATCAGCCCACTGGGGGCGTATAAATTGAGTACATGCTTGTAAACAGATAATTGAAGCCTTTCCGCTCACTCGCTATCAAGCTGCCTATGAAGAGGAGGCTTTTGGCCTCGAAACGCGTCAGGCTTAAAGATTGTGAAAGATGGATTGAAGACGCTGGCTGTTTTCCTTTAATAAACCGGATGGTGGCATACACTGTGAGTGCGTCCTTGAAATGCTTGGGCAATTTGATGGAACATTTAAGCTCGGCAGCCCTGCCGTGAAGGACTGCACCGCCTCGGAATTCAAAGAGGGGCTGAGTGGCGGGAACTGCATCCACGCCTATTTTCCAGCACAGTATATGCGGATTAATTAAATACCGGCGCACAACCCAAAGACCTACTAAAGGTATGAAATGTTGCTGAAATGTATGCGGGGAAGAACGGAACCCACTCAGGGTGAAATAATTTCACAGCTTCAATACAACTGGACTACAAATCCCAGCAAGCACGCAACCTTATTTTGCACTCAGCATCAGCCCACTGGGGGCGTATAAATTGAGTACATGCTTGTAAACAGATAATTGAAGCCTTTCCGCTCACTCGCTATCAAGCTGCCTATGAAGAGGAGGCTTTTGGCCTCGAAACGCGTCAGGCTTAAAGATTGTGAAAGATGGATTGAAGACGCTGGCTGTTTTCCTTTAATAAACCGGATGGTGGCATACACTGTGAGTGCGTCCTTGAAATGCTTGGGCAATTTAAGCTCGGCAGCCCTGCCGTGAAGGACTGCACCGCCTCGGAATTCAAAGAGGGGCTGAGTGGCGGGAACTGCATCCACGCCTATTTTCCAGCACAGTATATGCGGATTAATTAAATACTGGCGCACAACCCAAAGACCTACTAAAGGTATGAAATGTTGCTGAAATGTATGCGGGGAAGAACGGAACCCACTCAGGGTGAAATAATTTCACAGCTTCAATACAACTGGACTACAAATCCCAGCAAGCACGCAACCTTATTTTGCACTCAGCATCAGCCCACTGGGGGCGTATAAATTGAGTACATGCTTGTAAACAGATAATTGAAGCCTTTCCGCTCACTCGCTATCAAGCTGCCTATGAAGAGGAGGCTTTTGGCCTCGAAACGCGTCAGGCTTAAAGATTGTGAAAGATGGATTGAAGACGCTGGCTGTTTTCCTTTAATAAACCGGATGGTGGCATACACTGTGAGTGCGTCCTTGAAATGCTTGGGCAATTTGATGGAACATTTAAGCTCGGCAGCCCTGCCGTGAAGGACTGCACCGCCTCGGAATTCAAAGAGGGGCTGAGTGGCGGGAACTGCATCCACGCCTATTTTCCAGCACAGTATATGCGGATTAATTAAATACCGGCGCACAACCCAAAGACCTACTAAAGGTATGAAATGTTGCTGAAATGTATGCGGGGAAGAACGGAACCCACTCAGGGTGAAATAATTTCACAGCTTCAATACAACTGGACTACAAATCCCAGCAAGCACGCAACCTTATTTTGCACTCAGCATCAGCCCACTGGGGGCGTATAAATTGAGTACATGCTTGTAAACAGATAATTGAAGCCTTTCCGCTCACTCGCTATCAAGCTGCCTATGAAGAGGAGGCTTTTGGCCTCGAAACGCGTCAGGCTTAAAGATTGTGAAAGATGGATTGAAGACGCTAGCTGTTTTCCTTTAATAAACCGGATGGTGGCATACACTGTGAGTGCGTCCTTGAAATGCTTGGGCAATTTGATGGAACATTTAAGCTCGGCAGCCCTGCCGTGAAGGACTGCACCGCCTCGGAATTCAAAGAGGGGCTGAGTGGCGGGAACTGCATCCACGCCTATTTTCCAGCACAGTATATGCGGATTAATTAAATACCGGCGCACAACCCAAAGACCTACTAAAGGTATGAAATGTTGCTGAAATGTATGCGGGGAAGAACGGAACCCACTCAGGGTGAAATAATTTCACAGCTTCAATACAACTGGACTACAAATCCCAGCAAGCACGCAACCTTATTTTGCACTCCGCATCAGCCCACTGGGGGCGTATAAATTGAGTACATGCTTGTAAACAGATAATTGAAGCCTTTCCGCTCACTCGCTATCAAGCTGCCTATGAAGAGGAGGCTTTTGGCCTCGAAACGCGTCAGGCTTAAAGATTGTGAAAGATGGATTGAAGACGCTGGCTGTTTTCCTTTAATAAACCGGATGGTGGCATACACTGTGAGTGCGTCCTTGAAATGCTTGGGCAATTTGATGGAACATATATATATATATATATATATATATATATATGGCTTCAACTCCCTTTTCCTTGCACTCGATATGCCGCTGCAGGTAGGAGCCCAGACCACGATTTGGTGCTTAAAAGGATCTTTATTCGTCCGCTCACAAGTTTAGCACAGCCATTACGCGTTTCGAGCCCGTGGGCCCTTGATCACATGACGCTAGCAGCAGTCTCACCTGGGCATTTAAACATTTTTTTAAAGTGCATTTTTTTCTTATTTAAAGTGACATGGTGCTTTATAAAGTTACCAATGGTATCTTGCAATGCAATGGTAGTAGATATAGAAAACATATTGACATTTTCAATATAAATGAATATATATCTCAATGATAAAAATTCATCATTTACAATAACTATATAAATATATAAATATGATTAAATATATACTAAATACTTTAAAAGAGTTTGCATATAAAAAAGTTTGCATATGAAAAACCCCGCAAATGTTTAATTGATATAAACACTCGCCTGAACCATAATTATATGTCTGATGGCCATTCTATTGTTATGACTTAGTGTCATAATTGTGGATAATATTTATGAATGGAGCTGTAAAGATAGTATTTACTAAAATTATGTTCAGCAAATTGATGATATTTATGTCTTGGACTTTCATTGCATACGAGAATAAATTCGGTAACTTTTAACGTGTATGAAAGTGTTGTGTGCCACCTCTTCCTAACCCCAAAAGTGTGACCGTGATAAAATTCAAAGGGGCAGCTTGCAACTTAAATAAAATTATGTTACATAATTGATTATTTAGTTTTATTTGCAGATTTATAAATCATTAATAGGATCAAAAGGGGGACTGAGTGGATCTATAAACAAGTATATAGATCCTCCGTACCATTGAGGCCCACAGGTTGTTTACTATCCAATTGTAGGATGTGTCTGGTTTCTAGCTTTCTCAGTGCTTTTTCCCGGTTGCCTCCTCTTTTGTTAAATGGTACACTATCAATCAAAAAGTATTTTAAGCCTTTAGGGTCTCCATTGTGAGATTCCTCAAAGTGGCGTGCAACAGGATATGTGTGATCCTTGTTCTTGATGGCTCTCAGGTGTTGGAGTATTCGTTTGTGGCCTTGAAGAACTGTACTTCCAACATATTGAAGGCCACAAGGACACTCCAGCACGTAGATCACAAATTCCGTTTTGCATGTCAGAAATTTATATATGGGGATTTCTTTGTCGCTAAACGGTGTTTTATAACACCTTTTATTTTCTCCATACTGACATGCTTTGCATGTCGTGCATTTGAAAAAGCCAGTACGTTGCTCTAGCCACGTAGTTTTTTTTGCCTTCAAAAGGATCATTATTGACTGGTTGATCTCTCATGGAGGGTCCCTTGCTGTATGTGCTGTGTATATATATATATATATATATATATATATATATATACACATACATACTGGAATCTAGGGATGTCTGTGTCCAGGTGCATGTCTATGTCTTTAAGGACCTGTGCCCAGTATACAGCTAATTTTGGGCAATCCCATAGTATGTTTAGTAACGTTCCTGAGGAACCGCATTGGCGCCAGCAATCGGGTGATTTAGATGGTGTACGTTTTTGTAACCTACTAGTGGTGAGATAACAGTACATTGTAATTTTAGTGGCCGTTTCAATGCCTGGGATGTTACGAGCTGTGTACCAGGTGCGGTAGTAGATTTCATCCCATTCCTTCATGGACAGCTCCCTCCCTATCTCCGACTCCCACCGCCGTTGGCCCTAGGATTTCGCAGTTGGGCGTTCAGGGACCAGTAGCGTTATACAAATGGGTAATGAGACGTGTGTTTGTCATGCTCAAAAGTAGCCAGCATTCATATGGGGTGAGGTGTCGTTATGCTCCTGGGCAGACTGTGGGTTGCATCACCCAATGGCGGATCTGGGTATAATGCCACCTCTCTCCTTCGGGAAGTTCATGTACTTGGCGGGGGGAATCGAACTGGATGGGACTTTCTGTGTCAAACAGATGCTCTACCGATCTACATACTGCTTGGGTCCAGCACTGAAACCCAGGGTCCTGTAGGGCTGGAGTAAATTCGGGGGTTAGGGGAGAGGGAATGCAAGTGAGATGCCTACGAGTCGCCACCTTGTACCAGGCCGCTAGAGCTGGCTTGGTGATAGAAGAAAGATATAAGTTAGGGGGGCGTGCGCCTTTTGGGAGAAAGGGAATCTTCCACAGGGGCTGTCCTGCAAGTACTTTTTCCAAAAAAATATATTGTTTTTCTGACTCCGCGTGTGACTATTCGACAAAGATTCTTAGCTGTGCAGCCTGGTAGTAATAAACAAGGTCCGAACTCCCAAACCACCCTCCTAAGGAGACCTGTCGGCGAGATCTCTGCGAAGTCTGGGACGTTTATCCGCCCAGACAAAATGATTCAAATCATCCTGAAGTAATCGAATGGAGCCCGGGGGTGGTTCTAATGATAATACTTGGAAAAGATATAAGATCCTGGGTAAGACTGAAATTTTCACTGCATCTATCCCCCCAAGCCAAGAGAGAGTGTGTTACCACGAGCGACTCAGGTTGAAGTGTATCTGCTGGGTCAGTGCGCGGTAATTGAGGGTCACTGTCTCAGATATCGTCGGAGCGATCTGGAGTCCCAGGTACCTGATGTGTGAAGTGGCCCACTGGAGAGGGAAGGCTTGTTGAAGTGTAGTTAACAACTGTTGTGGCATTGTTAGATTTATGGCTCGTGACTTGTGGATATTCATTTTGAAACCTGCTACTTGGCCAAAGGCTGCAAGTTCATCAAGGAAGGCCGGCAAGGATGAGGCCGTATCCTCCAGCGTTGCCAGAATATCATCGGCGTACAAGCTGATTGTGTGAAAGTCATCGCCAAACTTAATTCCCTTAATTGCAGGGTAGGATCGGACTCTGTGGGCCATGAGCTCCATGTATAGGGTAAAGAATAACGGTGATAGCGGGCACTGTTGTCTGGTGCCCCTATTGATTGTGAATGGAGTGGAAGAATTGCCATTTAGCAGAATGACTGAGGTAGAGCCATCATAGGTGCTAGAGATCCACCTCATAAGTCTCCCATACCAAAATGCTCCAAGGTGGCCTCGAGCTGGGCCAGTGGACTCTGTTGAACGCTTCTGAGCGTCGACCGATAAGAGCATACGTTCTTGGCCATGTCTCTGAGCCTTGTCTATTAGGTGGAGGACCCTGCGTGTGTTGTCACCGCATTGACATTGTGGGACAAACCCTGTCTGATCCGGGTCAATGATGCCCGACAGTAAGGGGTTGAGTCGAGCCGCTAAGATACCTGTGAATATTTTAAGATCAACGTTTAGAAGGGAAATCGGTCTGTACGAGGAGCATTGGACTTTATCTTTCCCCGGTTTGGGGATCACTGCGATGGAGGCCATTTTCATTGATGGGAGGAGGGTCGCCGAGGTCGTTAAGAAGTCTGGTAAGGAGGGGTGCCAGGATCGGGAAGAACGTTTTATAAAAGATGGCTGAACTTACAACGCTTTAGTTGGGCTATACATGCAATGACCTCCTCAATTTTGATTGGGCAGTCCAGTTCTTCCCTTTGTTCCAAAGTGAGGGTGGATGTATGTGCTTCCTGAAGGTATGACGGGATTCCCTTGGGCTGGAGGCTCTGTGCTCCGTATAGCTTTTGATAATAATCTCCAAACGTCTCTGCTATATGGGGATCTTTGGTCAGCGCCTGGCCCTCAGAGTCTAAAACCTCCTGGACCCGATGTCTTTGCCGCAGGATCCTCAGCCTGTTGGTCAGGAGATGGCCTGCCCTGTCACCCCAACATAATACTGATGCTTTAAGCGGAGTGTAGCATATTCTTCCCTATCCGTATTGATACTGGCTAATTGGGTTCTGCAGCCTCAAGCTGCCTCCATGCTCGAGGGGCTCCAGTCCGTTTGTGAATGCGCTCGAGTTCTGCAACTTGTTGGGAGAGGTTTCCCTTCTATCCCTGCGCTCTTTATTTTCGGCCGACGATATGGTGATCAATTCCCCCCTTACCACAGCCTTGAGTGCGTGCCAAATAATTGAAACAGCAGATTCCAAGGTATCATTGATGGTTAGATAGTCTTTGATCGCTCTAGTGATTTGCTCTACATTACTAGGACGTTGCAGGAGACTGTCCCGCAGGCGCCATGTTTTGGGGTTAGGGCCATGTTTTGGGAAGTCTATGTTGACCACTACAGCCCCGTGATCCGACGGGGAACGGGGTTCAATAGTGATGCCTTGCACCCGAGAGACAAGGTCTTGGGTGCCCAGGAAATAGTCTAGCCTGGCATAAGTTTTACGCACAAATGAGTAATATGTGTAATCTCGGGTCCACGTATGTATGTTCTTCCAGATATCGGTGAGGCCCCTTTTGTTGAGCCAGGCCATACTCTCCTTGGAAAGTGCACCCATCTGACCCTGTCTTTGTGCAGATCTGTACATGTTGTTATGAAAACGAGGTTTAGGTCGCCCCTCCCACTAAGACCAGGTGGCCTGAGGACCCCATGATCTCTTTCACTATTTGTCTCAAGAATGCCTCCTGCCCTTAATTAGACGAGTATATAGAGGCTATTGTGATTATTTTGGTGCCTGTGTGCAGTGAGTACACTAACAACCTCCCCCGTATCTCGGCCTCTTTGGATATTACCTTGACTTTGAAGTGTCGAGAGACTAAAATGGCCACCCCGCTGTTTTGTTCGGAGAGAAGAGAAGTATTGGCATGGGAAGTGTTTGGAGCGAAGCCTGTGCTCATCGCGGGGAGAAGGTGGCTCTCCTGTAGTAGGCATACATGGGCCCCTGTGTGTTTGAGGTAAGATACGATTGACCTCCTTTTCAGGGGATGATTGAGGCCTTTGACATTTAGTGTGAGAATTCTCAGTCGGTCTGACAATGGACACGGATGTAGAGAGCTATACAGTGGCTACCTCTGAGAGGGCAGAGGATCATTCGTGAAGTGTGAGTAGAGCGTAATGTAGTAGAGAGTGTAGAGGTCAAGGGCTCACGACGATAGTTCCCAGGTCCGTGCAACAAAAGTAATTCAAAATTAAAGACATAACCGACAATACCAACAAAAAATGTAGTACATTTAAAAAGTACACAGAGAGGCAGCACAATATTACAAAAAAATGCACAAATGCACAATGGGTGACTCAGTCCAGACTCTTCAATAATATGCGGTATATTCTTTTTAATGTCGCAAGATGATCAAACACAGCAGCCACAATACAGCCAACGCGTTTCGCCCCAATGGAGCTTCTTCAGGGCAATGATAGGAATCCTCCAATCTTACGATGATCGCTGACGTACCACGATCACTACTTGATACACTTTGCAACAGTACAAAATCTTTCATCAGTCCCCAGTAATAGATACAAAAAATCCTCAATTTATTCGACACTTAAAGTCAGTGGTTCACAATTGCTTAAAATACATAAAATCCTCAATTTATGTTGTGAAATCCAGATTTAAATATCTCTTGTGTTCACTATGATAGGTGAAACTCCAAACATTGAAAGTTACTTCATCAATGGCCCCAGTAATACGCCGTGCCTATCGACCCGCCGCCAGCCTTCAAAAATTCAACAAAAAATGTAAACTGGTGTAAAGGAACTTAGAGTCCATTTCTGGTATGTCCATTTAGTCACTAATGGAGTCGTGGGTGCGGCACCCCCTCCCCACCATCCACCGACATGACTTTGTGTCATGGCAGGGGAAGAAAGGAGAGACCAATATGAGCGGAGGAGTAGGAATAGAAGACACAAAGGAGAGGCCCCCCCTTGTCAGGGTGACACAGGTCTTGAAAAGGCTCCGGATAGTGTGTTTATGACTGCCTGCTTCTCTCTGGCTATTGCATCAGGATCCGGTCAAAGACCAACTGTGAAGGTGCTGGAGCCGCTCTGCACTCGGCTGTTCATTCCGAATGTTCCGCATAGGATCGGGTGGGTCTCCCTTCAAGTCTAGTATGCAATGTGCTCTTCTCAGAGATCGGATTTGATGTAGTTTCCCTTCATGATGGAAGATTATGTGGAAGGGGTGCACCCACTCCTGCTGCATGAAGGTGGGTAGTGATGGGGTGAAAGTCTTTTCGTTTCTGGAGGTTTGTTGCTGCAAGGTCTTGGTATAGGTCCAGGTGACAGCCTTGATACTGCTGGGGGTGCTTGTCTCTGGCTTTCTGGAGGATACGTTCCTTTAAGGGTAAGTCATAGATGCACATGAGGATGTCCAGTGGTTTAGGCGAGCCTTTGGGGCCCACTCTGTATTCTGTCGAGTTGGATGGTTATCTCGGGACCGGCTTCCAGGATGGATCGGAATAGGTCCTGCACGTAGGAGGTGATGTCCGATCCTTCTGTTCTGGATGGAATCCCGTGAATCCGGATGTTGTTCCGGCGTGATCTGTTCTCCAGATCTTCTCTATGGACTTGGACGTCCAGGTTCTGATCTCTGAGATGCAGAATTTCTTGTTTGAGTTGTTCATTATCTTCCAGCATGGAGACTCACTCGCCCAACCCGTCTAGATCACGCCGTGTGTCCTTCAACTTGTGTCCTCCTTCATGAAAGAATCAAGGTCCGCACGCAGGGAAGTGGATAGCAGCTCCAGGTAGGGGTGAGTGATCGGCTCATCTGTGGCCCCAGAGCCGGAGAGCACTTCAGGCACCTTCAAAGGTGTATCCCCCGATCCTCCTGTGGGCTTTAGCAACACACATATGAGGTTGCCATCTTTTTTCCCCCTTGCATCAATCATTCAGGGGGCAAAGGAAATGCCAGGAGTTGGGCTAAGAGATGGCACAGGGTCTACCATGACTCCAAGCGGCCACCCCATTGTCTGGGTTGTCTTCTGGTGACTGACCTCCTTCCCCGGCCGGACAGTCTGCGCCTCTAGGGTGCGCCACGTAATGTGTGTGGCCCTGATCCGCTGCTGCCCCAAGTCCCAGCACACCCCCACCACTCAGGTTCCCTTGGCGTAGTCAATGCTCAGTGGGTGCTCCGGGCCCCACGACGGCCACAGAAAGGGGCTTGTGGTTACTTGTAGGCACCTGGATGTGCAGTCTCGGGAGCCCGGGGTCAAGCGTGCAGCAGTTTATACCCCTCTCTATGCCGGAGTGCTCACTTTCGTGTCGTTGCCGTGCTCCTGTGAGTGATGTCCAGGTGTGTGCCCTTTGGCGTCCAGCACTGTGGATACTGCGTGGTGGTGTAAGTGGCCCCACCATAGTCCGCTGCCCCTGGGCTGGTCAGTGAACCTGCAGGCGGGCCCTGGCATTCAGTTATGTAGGAGGCGCGCCTTTGAGCGAGCGGCGACCAGCTCAGGTCCAACACCAGCCTTCCAGGTGGGAACTGGTGGAGTGTTTGTGTCCCCCTCTGGCGATGGACTATCAGCTCCTCCTGTAGGAACCAAAGGAACCAAGGCAGGCTCCCAGCGGCTGTTGCTGCCTGTGCGTCTTCTGGGGGATTCCTCCTCCTGCAGTGTTAATTAATGCCCTGGTGCCGGAGCTCCTCAGGGTGGGCCACGGTGCAGGGCCTTGTTTTGAACCGCTGGCTCTCCCCCTCGACTCCTCACCTGCGTATCCCGGGGGCAGGCTATCTTCTCGGTAATCATGCTTCCCTTGGCCTTCACAAGTCGCAGTGGTCCCGCCTCCATCAAAGCTCTGGTACACCACCAGCTCAGCCGCTTACAGGGACGGGTACCAGACTGTGCTCCATCACCGGAAACAGCGGCCCACCGGCTGGTGCTTTCTCGCAATCATCCAAGCGCCCAGGCCCCGATGCTCAGGCCGCCCCTAGGCTCTGCAATCCGGGCAGGGAAGCTGCACCGATGTGTTTTGCGCAGCCCTCTGTCTCCTTTGCTACTAGGGCTGCCCTACCTGACCTCTCAGGGGACTCGGTCCCTGTATGGTGCTACACTAGACAGCTGGGCCCGGTGGTGGGGAGCGGAAAGATGCAAAAACACGTCTCAGCCACCTGCCACCTTGGCCTAGTCCCCCTGACTCATTTTTAACACGGCGTGTAAATGTGGTTTCCCCTCTACCTCTCCTAGTGCCATTATTTTACCACTCTTTATTAAAGGGGCAAGGGACGATCCGCTTTGCTATTGCCCTATTTCTCTTTTAGCTTCAGCTGCTAAAATCTTGGGGAAAGTTGTTCTGGAGCGTTTAACTTCTTGGCTCGATTACGCAAAAGTTATATCTGAGTTACAATATGGCTTTAGGCAGCGGAGAGGGACGTTGGACCAGTGTGTCAATCTGCATTTTTGATTGTGGGTAAATACACTACAGCTAAGAAGGGTTGTCTGCATATGGCTTTTATGGATCTATCTCACCACTGCTTTCGACCGGGTGAACAGATCCAAGCTTTTGGCCTCTTCTTCTGGATTTGGGTATTTTACACAGCCCCCATTCCAATCTTTCTGCCTCTGTGAGGTAGGATGAGAATGGCAGTTTGAGTGCCTCCTGGGAGGGTACAGAGGGGGGTAAGGGAGGAGTGTATTTTAGCACCCCAGCTTTTGACCCTATTCATTAATAATTTGGGGGAGGTTTTGACAGCTGCTTGAAGGGATATTCGCAGGGTAGGTTCTAAAGGTATTCCTGCTTTGTTATACACAGACATTGCATTCGTGATTGCACAGACTGCTGTGGGCCTCCAACATATCATTTTTTTAAAATGTTGTTTATTGTTTTTTCTACATTTGTTAACAAACCACAACAACAATTGCAGTACTTACTTGTCAATACCATTAGTGTTTCAACCTTCTATGACATACCTTGTGCACATTTATCTACCAACAGACACTAGAGGGAATGTTGCAACATGCAGCTCTTAGACATTCGGCAACTACTAAATAGCAATAGCAATGAACAGGTTACATGCATGTCGGTAATTTGTTATGTACATTATTACATTGATTAAATTATTAACTGCTAGAGGGCGGTACTATCTATGGAGCTAAGCCAGTGCGTGAACGGGAACCATATATCTTTGGGGTGGGATCTGGCCGGCACAAGTTCCCAATAACATGTCAGTCAGTCTTTACAGTATAAAACATCCTCGACCTAGGATTTTATGGCTGGTGGTGTTGGTTTTCCCCAGTGCATTGCTATACAACACTTTGCCAGTAGGAGCAATAGTGCCGAGAGACGTCTCCCTGCATTCGGAGTGTTACATAAATATCCCAACAACGCCACCAAAGGAGTGGGCGGTAGTCTATTCCCTATTATGTCCTCTATGTGCCGGAAGACCTCTTCCCAGAAGTTAGCAATAGAATGGCAATCCCAGGACAGGTGGAGGAAATTCGCTTGTGTCACACCGCAGCACCAGCACTTTGTATCAGGTTGCAGTCCCATATGGTGCAATTGTGTTGGGGTGCGATATAGATGATGTAAGTATTTAAAATGTATGCGTCTAAGGCGATAGTTTGGTATAAGGTTTTCTAGTTGCCCTCAGCAGAATGCCCACTGTTCATCAGAGACAGTTTCCCCTATGTCTATGTCCCAGGTGGCGCGCACGCTAGCAGTGGTGATCGGTAATTCGCCCTGGGTAATAGTGTGGAACTCCAACATATCTTGAATGCCTTTATTGATTTTATGGATTCTCTAGATTTGTCAACCAACTATACTAAATTACACCATAACGATTGGCCTTCGGAAGGCTGTTGGGATTACGTTTTTTGGTAAAGCGGTTGAACTTACCAAAGTTTTTAGTGATAGAGGGTCCTGGATTGCACAAAAATCCCTCTAAAAGAACATTTTAATGATGGCCGTATGTGTGACAATGGATTTTGCCGAGAGACTCTGGGCCAAACCAGTGCAAGCCCTAGTAAAGGTATATTGAGAGAAGTGTATTCCAATGGCAAGTTATGGGTGTGATGTTTGGGGGTATAGAGATGTGGGAGAGCTCCAGGTGATTGAAAATAAATTTCTGCATAGACTCCTTGCCGTTCCTGATAGTACTACATCGTTTATGGTTCATGAGGAGGTTGGATTAGGTTATATCTCCATTCTTATTGCTTTGGCAACCGTTATGTTTGGCTCAGAATTTGGTCTAGCCCCGCTCTTAATTTAAACCAGCTTGTGATTGAGGACTGCAGATCACTTGCAGGGGCACTGCATATCCCATGGATAGGGTATTTCAAGGAGATGTTGAAGAGTGTGGGTTGTTTAGCATTGTTTACCAATCTGAGACCAATATGGTCAAGGGAGATGCAGGATATAAAACAAATGCTTTTAGCCAGGTGGCAATGCGAAAGAGAGGAAAGGGAGCTTGTTAGACCCACTTTGAAACAATATATCTTGCAGAAAAACGGTCTATTTGTCGATAGTTTATAACGCTCCCCATTGTTTTTTACTGACAAGGTTCGGGTACAATGGAGTGCACTGGATTCTAACTGTCCCCAGAGGATTCTGTAAGCCGGGAGATTTAAAACCATGCTCTTGTGACATTTTTCTGAGCAAGACATTACACATTTTATATTTTTCTGCAATTTTTATCGCACATTAAGGTTAGATTTATTCTCCCGTTGGTAAGAAATAATTTATACAAGTGAGGTCAGCTTTACTGTACTTACAAATGCTTTTTAACCCCTTTGTGTGTTTTGGGGTTGCAAGTTTCTCTTCCGGTGCCCTTAGACTGAGGAAAAAGCTATATAATGATTAGAGGGTCTTTAACTTTGTAATTTGTTTTAACTGTTTTAACATTTGTATTGTGATAATTTATATTTTCATGGATAGCGACTTGAGGGTCAGGACAGGGGATGGCCCGTGTTTGCACTTTGTGTTTTTTGGTACTGTAACGTTGCACTTTGAACAAATGTTTTTGTTATAACCTACATTTTAGTCCAGCATTTATACTCACTTGGAAATTTCACTATGGAATTTTAATTGACATGATTAGATTGATGGTTTTTAGATGGCCCTGATTACTTCCTGCTAACAGAGCGGACCCAAAATGGAGGGTTTCGTTGTCAGGTTCCTGTTGGACGAGTCCCCTACGCTGTTTATCTAAACTATCACCTATGTACCAAAATCTTATTTTATGTTATTTAGGTTTTTATATGTGCTTTTATGTTCTATATTAGCTGAATAAAGAACTATTGACTTGACTTGACTGTAGGAGTGTTGAAACTGCAGCAGCAGGTTCCCCTGTGGCATCTGGCACTTAGTGCAAAGCTGGAGACACAGCTGGCTCTTGTCAGACTTATCAGCGCACGCCGGCCACTACTCGCGCAACACTAGGAAATGCGCGAGGAACTACACTTCCCGATGGGCAGTACAGGAGGTGCGCTGCGTAACGCGCGCCACGCCCCACCACAAGACGTCAAAAGGCGAAAGGTCGCCGCACACGGAGCCGATAATTCTTCGACCCGGGAGACGAGACGAGGAGACGCCGAGAGACGAAGGTTCGGACGAGCTTATCACCCAGGTAGCGGCCCGTGAAATCCCGAGGTTCGTCGTGACCGAGGTAGGAAGTACTGTGGCAGTAATTCCTTCGGGGCTCGACACATCTTAGTCGGAGACAAGCTCTTCGAACCATTGAGATTCCCAGGCCCGCCCCTCTGTTGGCGAGACCGGCTGGTCTCATGCAGGGGAGCGAACATGTATATTGAGAGATACTAGACTTAAGGGGGCACGCCTCGCTGTTCAAGTCAGGCAGTGTGCGAGCCCGAAAATTGCTCTGAGAAAACGAGAACGAGAGTGTTGATACATGCAAACATAAGACAGATCAGAGGCATAGGAAAGCAGTAAGGCTTTTAGGAAGTTGGCGAAGCGTGCTCCAGCCTCACAGACTTCAGTTCCCGGGCAGACACTAGCAGTGTGCATCTGCACCCCGCGGTGGCCTGGTTTCCACTTTTGATTTCTTCTGCTTATCTTCCTAGACATATGTGCGAGTCAGGAGAGAGGGGTGGTCACAACGCCGAAGGCATGGAATGAGCTGGGCTATTACAAGTGGGTATTGCACCACAACGTTGTAATATGGTGTATGTGCGTCTGTATGTTGATCCCTGTCATTTTCCCTACGTGTGCCTTTCCTTGTCGTTTATAATAGTGCCTGCAACGAAAAGACCACGACCTGTAGCTCTCCCCCATATGTCCGGGCATACCTTATTTTCCTTTTCAGGTGAGAGGGCAAGCTAGCACTAACACAATCCTGCTAAAAGTAATGCTTATGGTTCCCATTGAGAAAACGGAAACAAAACGTCTTATGCTGTGTTCTGTTGTCTCTTTTGCCTTCACAGATCTCCCTCCCTGCAGTCCCCACCCTTTCCTTCCCCCGCTCGATCACCCCAAAAGTCCGTGGTTTCAATAGCCGGACTTGGGGTCATCCAGAGGTGGGCCCCCATAGAGCATCAACACAGCCCCGGGGACATCGGAACGAGGAACCTGACAGCTCTGCAGCTCCCAGATTGGGACTCAGGATACTAGCATCGCTGTACTCTTCTTGGAGTGGCCGAGAGGTTCTACTTTGAAGATACTTTGCTGTCTAAAGGGGGGGTCTTCTGATCAAAATCGGCCACATGATGCTTTTAGTGTGTGCAATGGGCACCTTCCTGTTTTTCTTTGAATCAGGCAGAGGGGACAGTATTAGTCAGTGTGCCTTCGACCCCAAGGACTGGAACGGGTGGTCTATTAAATGGTCCGAACTTTGGAATCTTTTCTTGAACTTTGAGGAGACACCCGTCAGCAGCTTTAGAAACCTTATCTTCACCGGTGGCAGAGTCCCAATTGTTAACAAAAAAAGGGGGGAAAAAGAGGTTTCTAAAGGTTAGGTTCACCCTCCATCTTGTACATAAATCAAAAAGAACCTGAATGAACAGGTAAAAGAGCCTAACCTGAGGGTGTCGGAAAAAACAATAGGATTCCGCTGATCACCCAAAAAAAGAAAGGGGCAAAACTTTGCCTTTCTTGAGTCCCCTCACTCACCAGGGTTTCCCCTTGGTGACATGCTTCATCATTGGGGTCCTCTCAGTCCTCTACGGGCTGAGGCGTGCTGCGACTTGCGATATTACGTAGGAGCACTTAAAACAAGTTTATGTGTAGTGCAAGTGTAGTGAAGTGGAGTGGGATAAAGTGTTTTAAAATAATCAACTAGTGGGCCAAATATATTTTATTCTTGCTCCTAGCTAATTGGTTAAAAACGGGGTAATATGCTAAAGGAACTAACTGTAATGGATAGGTGTGCCTAGCATATGGTCAACTAGTTTCGAGCTTCCAGAGCTCTTCCTCAGGACCACACCGGGACCAGCCCAGTGTGAGAAACCACTCCTAGTAGACCTAAATGCGGTCCGAGAGGCTGGGCTCTAGTAGGTGTTTCCAGAGTGCGGTTTTCCACGTACAAGTGTACGAGATCTCCACACCCCCTCCGTTGACCATGAGGCTTATTGCTTGCTTCTAAACATATATCTCCTGACGTATACTTACGTATACTTACGTATGTATTCATTTTAACGCATGCTTATTAGTTGCAGCGTCTCACTTTCTTCACCTTATTTAGGTCTACTAGGAGTGGTTTCTCACACTGGGCTGGTCCCGGTGTGGTCCTGAGGAAGAGCTGGGGAAGCTCGAAACTAGTTGACCATATGCTAGGCACACCTATCCATTACAGTTAGGGCCTTTAGCATATTACCCCGTTTTTAACCAATTAGCTAGGAGCAAGAATAAAATATATTTGGCCCACTAGTTGATTATTTTAAAACACTTTATCCCACTCCACTTCACTACACTTGCACTACACATAAACTTGTTTTAAGTGCTTCTACGTAATATTGCAAGTCGCAGCACGCCTCAGCCCGTAGAGGACTGAGAGGACCCCAATGATGAAGCATGTCACCAAGGGGAAACCCTGGTGAGTGAGGGGACTCAAGAAAGGCAAAGTTTTGCCCCTTTCTTTCTTTGGGTGATCAGCGGAATCCTATTGTTTTTTCCGACACCCTCAGGTTAGGCTCTTTTACCTGTTCATTCAGGTTCTTTTTGATTTAGAGTCCCAATTGTTACATAGGGTAGATCAGTTCTGACCTCTTGTATGTGTTACACTACCTTTTGATGGGTTTCTGGGTCAGACAACTTTGCTTCTTCCACCTTCTTAGAGAGATCAAGACCAGGTACATACATAGATACTCCAGAGAGTATCCTATCTGAAGTGAGGCCACCTAATACTCTAGGCAAATTATTTAATGCTCTCTGGACTCCCTACAGATTATGCAACCAACTCAGTGCTATAGAAAACACCTTAGCTGTAAAGACTTGATGAACATTTCAGTGGCTTATTCTTTTTAATTCTGCTCTAATGCACAGAATGGGTGATAAAATATGACAGACATGCCCCCAAGAACAGGCTCAGTATCCCTGAAAGCTTTTGCCGCAAACACAGAACCATCGTCAGAATGAAACCTATAAACTGATCCTATGTCTATTTGGAACTGCACGTCCTTTGTGACTGCTCAAACATATACGCATTTCTTTGTGGTCAAACCCACATGAATCTGGAGCATGAATCAACAAACTAATATAAAATAAAATTCGTTTACACCTGTGATTAGCCCTGAAATGGTCAAGGAAAAATCACTGCAAAAGGGTGATTGAATATAGTGAAGGGAGTCTTTGCAGTTCTTATAAAAGCAAAATGTGCCATTTGCTTGAGCCGTGACATTGCAGTTTTTATGCCAGCAAGTGAGGGCACATTAACCGCCTGAGCGGCACTGATTAAATCTAACCTATCGCGCTCATTTAAGAATGCTTATCTTTCACTCTGGGTATGAAAAGCATTAGAGTGGTATCTGAACTGAGATTGTAGGAGAGACATAAGCCGTCTTAAGACCTCTTCTTTTCTCTGCTTGTATCGTTGTCAAAATATCTGTGCTAATCTTGGTTTAAGATTGGGTTATCACAGATGCCTTTAAGGTATGATCTGCTTTTGTAGCAAAAGGTACAGCACAGTTCCCTTTAATGTGAATAACTTCAGTTTTATGGCCCATGGTGTGCTTAACATACACCAAAGGAAGCTTGTCTAGAACGTTATTCTTGTATTGACTTCCCTTCTGAATCCGTTTAGGCTCTAATGTGTTCAATGTACAGTTTAATCTTGGTCAGCAAAACTGAATCCTACACTATTTAGTGTGGGAACTGAATGGTCAACTTTATATTGTGAAAGTAACAGGGAATTTGTAGTTCTGTGAGCTGTGCAGCAAAATCGCCTAAAACGTTTGTGTGTGTATGTAGCGCCCATTGAGGTCGCTAGCTTAAAAAATTCCCAGCACTGTAACACAAGCCAACCACAGGCTGTGCAGAGCCAGTCACGTGGAACAACTCTTGTATATGTGTATGGGTATAATATTAGGTGTTTATTATAATTTATAATGATTTATTAATATTAGCATTCATAAGGAATTGCAAAAAATGCGTTTTCTCTATGAGATGAGGTATATTGTATAGAACAGCTTTTAAAAGAATAAACTGGCTGTACCACAGAATTCTCTCTGTGGGAGTGAAGTGTGCTTCAACCGCGAGGCACTCTTCACTCCCACAGAGAGAATCCCACGGCGATGTGATTCATACCGAATGGAATTTTAGTGACCTTCATTGTAAATTATGTGCATGTGCCTAAAGGGCTGACACACACCCATTGCTAGTTTAGTGTTTTCTCTACCATGTCTATTTTCAGTCCATGTGAGATACCTGTTTTCATCCAATGTTTTTTAGAAAAAATGAGAAGAATTAAATCATTTAAAAGGCTTTACTTGTTAAACGTAATGTAGCACGTAAGCTCTCAATGTAAAGAAATCCCATCAGGACTTCTATTTTATTAACAGATTTAGAGACTTTGAAGTGGGATACCTCCACACAGTGTTAGAAGTGGGGGGGAACGGAAGGGCACCGCGTGCCCTTACTTTTAAAAATTATGCTAGTCCGTTCCCCTACTTCTTGATTTAAAAAAAAAGCGTCCCGGGACTGCCCTAATTCCCGGTTCTAGTAAGGGCTTGAAGGCAGGCGCGAAACGCCATGGGGCTCAAAGTGCTTCAAAGCCCCCCCAACTCCCCCGTCGTGTGTCACAGACAGTTTTTGAGATTATCGCAGCCTTACCTGAGTACTTCACAGGTCTTTAAAAGACCATTTACATGTTAACGAGGCTTTGTTTATTTTTTCACCCCTTCATCTCCAACAGGGGCATGGCGAAAGGCGACAAATCCTTTCTTTGGCCGCGGTAACCTTTGCCGGTAACCTTTGCCGACTGTCCTCTGTGCTGCGTGGATATTTCTTTTTCTAGGCAGCGCAGGAGAAAAGAAGTTTGTTTATTTTAATTCACCTTTCCCAACCCCTGCAGCTGCTTATCACTTCAGGCTGCGACACTAAGATTGACTAATGGAGTAGGTAGGAGAATGTGTATTTGTTTTTCTTTTTAAATTTGCACAGGCGCAGCAGGACATGTACTTCGTGTGTGCTTCATTTAATCCGTTTTTATCATTATCATGGCTGATGCAGGACAACAATAGGACAATAAAAAGATGCCCAGATAACGCTGGGGATTAATGATCCTGCTGGAGAGCAATCATTTCTCTGTTAGTAGTTAAGTGCAGATGAACTGTATTTTATGTGGAAGCTCAGTGGGTTACTGTCATTGTGACAGAGATCCTTGTGTTACTTGCAGTTCAGAAGTTACAATCCTAACATCGGACAGTGACCAATGAACTGTCATCAAAGAGCTGTATGCAAACCTGAATGATATAGTTAGAACTTCGCGTTTTTTGTTTTGTGATATAGTTAGAACTTCCCCAGTCTTTCATTATTCTAATGTTGCTAAAATGAGTATCTTTGGGCAGATATACATTTTTATCAGTAAAGCCAACCCCTAACCACTGGAGTACTCTTTAAATCCTGAGTTTGTGCTTCTCCAGACCAAACCCTCTTAAAATAACTGCCCACCAGTATGGATGACATGTGATTCTTACACCTTGTAATCCTCATTGGCTTATGTGACATTCCCTGTAGGCTGATTTACATACTTGTATGAGTCGTTGTCTCTGTATAATGTGTGCGTGGTGTAAAGTACTGACACACACTACACTGATATGAGTAGCGCTACACAACAAATGAAATGCATATGAGAGAGGGGCTACATAAAGATGAGGGGCACTGTTGGAGGGTGGCAGTGAGGGAATCCGAGGAGGAGGTAGTGGGAGTGGCTATGGAGCGATGAGGGGCACTGTTGGAGGGTGGCAGTGAGGGAATCCGAGGAAGAGGTCATGGGGGGGAGGGGGGAGCTAGGGAGAGATGAGGGGCACTGCTGGAGGATGGTAGTGAGGGATTCTGAGGAGAAGGTCATGAGGGGGAGGGGCTACAGCAAAATGAGGGGCACTGGTGGAGGGTGGCAGTGAGGGAATCCGAGGAGGAGGTCATGAGGGGGCGGGGCTATGGGGAGATGAGGAGCACTTGTGGCGTATGGCAGTGATTATTGGTGTGGCGCCAAAAAAGACTTTCGCATCAGCGCTAAAGCCGGCCTTTTCATGGCCTTTCTGTTTTGGTTTATTTAATTAGCAGTCGGGTCATAAGGGCTACTGTGGTACATACTTTAAAGTGTGTGCTAATTATATTTACTGCTATATTCAATGTTTTAAGTTTGAAGGTGATTTTACTAATGTTTTTACCGGGAAAAATGAAAGTGGAGCCCGATGGTGCCTGATATGGGGCTGGGGCCCAAGGACAGCTGTGAGATAAGGTGCACTGGAGAGGAGTAGTGGATAATCAAGCCTGTAAGGGAGTGCGTTGCAGAGTCTGGGGTCAGGTGGAGGTAGCAATGAAGAGGGATCCTCCATGAAGGCTCGAACAGAGGGAGCCCAAGTAGTGTCACTTGCCTGATACTACCACCTCAGAAACCTCCTCTTCCCATCAAAGGAAAATTACATAGAAAAAACTGTTTTTGAGAGTGATAATATTTAGAAAGAGATTTGGAAAAGAGTGCGATTTACTGGGCCTTGTAAGACTAAGAAGAGATAAAGGAGGGCCGGAGGGTGTTGCTACTCCCAAGATAATTTTGAAAAAAAGAACTATAGGGTCAAATACTGCTTTTTATTTTCAACACCCCATTTTGTTGTTATGTTATGTTATGTTAAATGGGACTTTTATAGCGCAACGGCTACTCCAAAGGAGTGTCCCGGCGCTTTTGTGCTCCAGACCAAAGAAAGAGCTGGAAAACATAACAGTAAAAAGAGCAGGGGCCTAAAGAGGGGGCAGATTATCCAGTGAACAGCCAGGTTTTTAAGTCTTTTCTGAAGGCAAGCAGGTTAGCGGTGTTTCGCAAGGACACCGGTAAGGAATTCCATAGCTGCGGAGCAAGAAAGCTAAAGGACCGGCCGCCTAGCCGAGCCCTTTTGATGCGTGGCACCCGAGCCAAAGCCAAAGCTTCTGACCTGAGGGATCGTACAGGTCGATAGAAGTCCAGCCTCCTCTGAAGATATTTGGCACCATTGCCATGCAAGGCCTTATGGGCGAGAGTCATGGCCTTGAAAAGTATCCTCTTCCGCACCGGAAGCCAGTGAAGGGATACGAGGAGATTGGAGGCACTGGTGCGGCGGTGCAGGCCAAAAATTGCACGAGCAGCAGCGTTCTGAGTAACCTGCAAACGCTGGAGGAGATATTCAGGCAGACCCAGATATAGGACATTTGCATAGTCCAATCTGGACCCTATAAGTGCCTGAACAGTGATCCTCCGATGTTCCTCCGAGAGAAGGGGAAAGAACTTGCGCAACATTCTGAGTATCCCAAAGCATGTTCCCGTAAGAGTGGAAACCTGGGATTTGAGCGAGAGCTCGTTGTCAATTTTAACCCCCAGGTTCTTAGCCCACTTAGAGGACTGAGTGGGAGGGAACATGTCAGCAGGCCACCATCCCTGCCAATCTGGTTCTGATGGGCATCCGAAGAATAGTATTTCGGATTTGTCCGAGTTGCATTTGAGGCTGTTGTGTGAAAACCAGCTAAAGACAGTCCCAAGGCACTCGCAGATCCTTTCTCCATCGAACTCTTCGCTCTTACGACAGGTGAATAGAAGCTGGGTGTCGTCAGCATAAGAGACGATCCGGGCCCCGTAGGACTCCGCCAGTGTCGCCAGAGGGGTCATAAGGATGTTAAATAGAGTGGGGCTCAGTACAGAGCCCTGAGGCACTCCGACTCCCAATGGCGGCATCTCGGCGGACCCAGGTGGGACCCAGACCGTCTGCCGGCGGTTGGCCAGAAAGGAACGAAACCAGTTGAGCACCGTCCCCCCTAGACCGATGTTATGAAGTCTAGTGAGGAGATCCTCGTGGGGGACGGTGTCAAACGCCGCCGACAGGTCTAACATGACTAACATCACCCTGCCTCCTGTGTCCAGCACCTCCTTCACGATCTCCGAGACTTCCAGGAGCGCCGTCTCGGTGCTTAAGTTGGAACGAAAGCCCGATTGGGATTCATGAAGTAACTCATTAGACTCCAGGAAGTTAGAAAGCACGCTGTGCACGTGTTTCTCCAGGATCTTGGTCAGTGCTGGAAGGAGCGAGATTGGCCTATAATTAGAAGGCGCCTCTGGATCAAGATTGGGCTTCTTGATCAGGGGGATGACCATGGCTTGCTTCCAGGCCTGGGGCAGAAAACCCTGACTCAGGGATAAATTGAGGATAGGATTAGCTATGGGATTAATGACATCTGCCATTTTCGCTAAGAATTTTACTGGACACGGATCTAATGGTGAGCCTGATTTAAGGTTCCTCATCAAGGCTAAGGATGCGGCAACCGGAAGGGGGGGAAAGTCTAGCAAAGCTGGGCCAGGAGGAGACAGGAAGACTGTCTCCGTCGGCATCGTAGATAAATCATCTAACGCTCTCGACGGGAAAGAATCCTGAATTAGCCTGATTTTGGTGGTGAAGAAATTGGCAATAGTGTTAGCCCAGGTCTCCACCGGGGCACCCTGAGTAGAGGTTGTCCGGGGGCTGGTGAATTCACGTACAATTGAAAAAATCTCCTTACAGGAGTTAGCTGCGTCTTCAATCCTTTTAGCGAAGTAACATTTCTTGCCCTGTAAGATAAGATCGTGGTAGGACTTCATCATGATTTTATAGCGTTGTTTGGCTTCAGGCTCATACTGGACTCTCCACGCCCGCTCAGCAGCTTTACATTGCCTACGAGCGTGGGCTAAATCCTCCGTAAACCAGGGGGCAGAGACCCGCCGGGCAGCAGATCTGGGTGGCTGTGAGGGAGCGAGCTCATTTAGTCTGGCAAGAAGCCAGGATTGTAGGCTCTCCAGATCTTTCTCCAGGTCGCCAGTACAGGAAACAGGGTGATCTGCCAGGGCATGCGTTAGCATGTCTGGGGTCACCCGGTGGAATTCCCTATAGCTGCTGCCCTGCTGCCTCATGACACTGGCCGGAGAGGTCACAGTAGAAGGTATTTCAAAGTGGGCAAGATAATGATCAGACCAGACGACTGGCAGAAGAGTTACAGCCATGATAGGTGTGGTGGAAAACACCTGATCGAGTGTGTGGCCTTTGTTGTGGGACTGAACCGGAAAGATAGGGGGAAAGGCCTAGAGTGGATGCAATATCCAGCAATTTGATGGCGTCCTGGTCATTATGGTCGTCCATATGGAAATTAAAATCTCCCGCCAGTAGGCACAGCTCCGATCTATTTTTACACAAATTCTCTCAAAAGCCATTACTGTGCCAAGACAACATCCCCAGGAGTTGACCACATTTTTTTTCAAGATGCACAATATGTTCCTCCCATAAGTAAATATTTACCTCCACTTTGCCAAGGCCTGTGTTTTGTCCTGCTTGCTCACATGTTATCTCACTCAGGCTCACTACCCCCATTATTCATTCTCATTCACTTTCCCTTTTACTCAAAATTGCTCACTTGCACTCACTCTTCAGCATTCGGTATCACATTCTCACTCACTCAGTCTCACCACTTTTTCCTACTCTGATTACCTCATTCTAACTTACAGTTTCACTTACTCTACGTGACTCCTTCTCACTCACTTTCTCTCACTTTCATCAACATACACTCTTTCACTCATGCTCAGTTACATTCAGGCACTCAATCATTCACACCCACATTTACTTACTCGCACTCATTCTTCTTTGCAGGACACTTGAATACATATGTGCTATACTATGTTTGAGCAGCTAGCTAGCTGACATGAATAAGAATTATTTATTTATTTATCTCACTTGTAAAGCGCACTCTCACCTAACAGGCATCCTGGCGCTGACAATCAAGAGTGCACAATTTGTGGATAAGAAGGAGCCCTTGTGGGTTTCCGTGAGTCAGATCAGATTCTCTTGAAGAGTTCCTTTGTCTCTGAGCCCTGCTTAACACATGTGTACAGGAGGAGCCCTATATTCATGTCCTCAATGTTTGAGACAAAAAATACTCATTGATTTCTGAACGAGAGTAAAAGCGTTAAGGTAACATGTCGTTCCTGCTTATATTTTGCATGCTTTACATAATCCTGCATTCCCTATGAGTATTTGCTTTTCCCAGAATGTTGTTAATTTTTTTCAGGCACTGCATAATTTGAAATGAGTCACATCCAGGTGCTTATAATGGGGCAGAATTGGGTTGTAGGTGAAGACAGTGCGAGTTTCACTCAGTGGGGCAGAAGGGTGTTCGGTGGGGATAGGATGTGGCATTATGGCTAGAGCTACCAAATTTGGAACTGGGGAACCTGGTTCAGCCTTCATGCCTTGTCCATCAGACCACTCCTGAGGGAGCACCCATGATAGACTTTAGAAGGCCCCACTAGACCTTAGAAGCCCTGGTCTCTTAGCACCAGCAGATGAACCCTACCGGTGGCCAGTTGGGTAAACTTGAAACCCTGTCCACCACAATTCATACCCAGGTTCACCACCAGTCTTTCGGGCAGGTCTACAAAGCAGCACACTCTAGAGCAGCAGTGGCTTTGTCACACAGTAGTTTTCCTGCAATAATAAAAAGTCTCCCACACAACCCCCACGGTTTTTGTCGCATTCATAGATTTACAAGGACTTGTAATCCTGGGAATGCGGCAAAATCTTGCGCTGCCCCAGAGGAGGCATAACTAGGAGAAATATCTTTATTTCTCCTTGCTTTTTCCTGTTTCAAACTGTGCTTTATTCTGCAGCCCACATAGAAAGATGAAAAAGCCTCTCAAGATTGTTTTTGTACAGGAAGGTGCCCCAAAAACAATCCTGCATGCAAAGGAGGCACCCTTGCACCATGGGGCAAGTGTGCCTGCGTTGAAGCTAGGCTGTCGAAATGGCGCCAGTGCAGGGGGAAAAGACCGGAATGCACCATATTGGATAAATATGGCACATTCCCGCCCTTTCCCTGTGACGCAGGGCAGCGCAGCAAAGTAACTTGCTGTGCTGCCCTGCGCCACCATTCCCATAAATATGTCCCTAAGCTCACAAATAGTAAATTGACCACACTAATCATCTGTGTAAGAGCATGTATTGATAAACACAATGAGCCACTGACCTTTTTCTTGGACCTTGTTGAGTTGCCAAGCACAGCAGCAAATCTAATCTTAGATGCCTTACTTGCATGCTTAGAGAGACACGGTTTTACTGATGAGTATTTAAAAAGTCATTTGGTTCAGCTTGTAACAGATGGTGCTTCCAATATGATAGGTAGGAAATCCGGTGTGGCAACTCTTCTGAAACTGAAATATCCACAGTTGAGTGTATGGCACTGTGCTAACCACAAGCTGGAGCTTGCTGTGGGTGATGTTTGTAAAGAAGTCGCAGGCATTAATCAGCTCAAATTTTTTTTGATAAACTATATACCACCTACCATGCCTCTCCGAAAAATCAGAGAGAGCTTGGGGAATGTGCTCTGGAGGTAGAAGTAAGACTTCTGGCAATTGGAAAGGTGCTAGATGTACGTTGGGTGTCCTCAAGTGAAAGATCTGTGAGAGTTGTTTGGAATAACTACAAGGGACTTATTAAACATTTTATGGAATCTTCCGAAGACTCAACGAGGAGTGACATTGAGCAGAGGAAATATGCTGGTTTAAACCGTTTATTAACCTCCCTGGTGTTTGTTGAAAATATGGGCATTTTATATGATGCTCTCACAGAATTGGGTGACCTATCCAGAAGGCTGCAGCGGCGTGATATGACCATATATGAGGCCGATCGTTCAATACAGATGCAGATTTTAGTGTTTGAATCAATGGCTGATGCACCTGGGCCCTTTGTTTGCTACAACTGCATTAGATGCTGCTGAACGGATGCAGTTTGCTGGTGTAGGACTGCAACAGGACAAAGGCTGTGTTAGCATCAATAGGGCACAGTTCTTTAGGAGCTTAGCAAATAACCTGCGAAAACGGATGAAAATGTCTAATGCATCAAATGTTTCTAGATGCACAACCACAAACAATGATGAAATAGAATACAAAGAGTTAGTACATAGAATGAATCTCCTACAACCAGTTTATTGGCCAGATCCAGTAGACATCTTATACGGTGAGGGAGAATTACAAAACCTTTGTAGCAGGTTGCATGTATTTGATACCAGGCAGTACATCCTTGGTTTCAGAGAGTACAAACAAAATAAAAATTGCATCTCTGAAAGCCTGAAACCATTAATGCACATTATAAACACCTTTTGTACCTCAACTGCTGAATGTGAACGGGGCTTTAGTGTAATGAATGATGTGCTCACACCACTGCGGAACAGAATATCAATCAATCTTCTGTCTTCTACAATGTTCATAAATATCGTGGGGCCACCTGTCATAGAATTTAAACCTGAATTTTATGTTCAGAAATGATTAGAAAAAGGGAGGAGAAGTGCAGATGTAAGAAACTGCATGGCTCGGAGACAAATGGCTTATGATTCCACTTATAAGCGTATTTGGAATATTCTGTGATTGGAAACATGTCCCACATTGTAAATGAATTAAATATAAACAACTTATATATTAAACCTCAAATAAACATGTTTATTGATTCTTTGAATTAAATAACGTTATAAGCTGTAACTGGTCAGTGAAATGCCAAACGTTCAAAAATTGGTATGTTTTGCTATTTCTAGCCACACCTCCGACTCCGCCCACTAATCCAATCCTTGGGTTATTCCCGCCCCCTGAGTCTCCGCCCACAGTTCCCCTACTTTTTTTTCCCCACTTCAACCACTGCCTCCACATGTAGTCCAGTGCCAGCCCCGGCCCTGGCTGGATAAATCGCAGCCAAGAGAAATTATATTTTAATGCACAACTTTGCATATTTAAGAGGGAATGTTGCAACTGTGTGTGGTAGTAATGTTATTATCCTTTCCACCATACTCAGGCGTTGATTTAAATAATGTTAGTGCAAGATGGTGCCTTATGATCTCATGTGTGATACTCATTATTCTTGCTGCATCCAATCCAGGACTGCTGTCATAGCCCATAAGCAATCTTGCATAAGAATCTAAAATTACTGGAACCTTTTTGAACAAGAAAGCAGTTAGATACTCATTTCAGGCCCTATGTTTTATCTGAAAAGCCCATTGGGAATGTCCAGGGTTATTTTTCATGTATATTTTTAAAAGGTTAATTACTAATCTGTGCTGTGAGCATGGGTGTTTTCGTGTTTGAATTGTTAAAGTCTAATACTATTTTATAGGGTCTGTCAGGTTTATGAAACCAGAAAAAGCAGAGTTTTTATGGTAGAACTGCCCAGCTCTTTAATGCCTCGATATTGTAGCTAACTACAAATAGCTTTTCTCTTGTTTAGCTTCTGGCTTCCGAGGATATTGAGCCTGCACTTGGGGCTCACTCCTTCAGGGACTGTCATGTGGCATAGAGTTTTTATCCCACCTTACTTGATTTTGGTACAAGGCTGGAGCCTGTTTTAAAAGCTGCTTGCTTGCATATTTTTTCCTGATATTATTATGTACCAAGGAGGAAAAATGCCAACATTACCACCTCCTCACTTGTAAGTGCATCTCTTTATAAAGACCGGAGGTGTGCAGCAGGATTTGCACTGGTGCAGACCTTTCGTGCAAATTCAATACAAGCTGCTCTACAGCGGATGGACATTTAGTCCTGCACTGAGGAATGACGCAACAAATCAACAATCCACGAAGTACAGTAAAGCACATTAGGCCCCACAATTATGATAGAGAGTAGTCGGTTTATTAACAGATCACCAAAATTACAGACTCAAACCTTTTAATGTTGATGATCAGTAGCCAATACATGAGTATATCAGGTAGTATAATTCAATTCAAAATAGCAAATACAAAGACAAATTGTTTAGTGTCCTATAGCAAATCAAACCGGCTCATCTTCCCATGAAGGTAATTTCCTGAATAGGCTAAGATGGAGGAAATAGGGACAATTGCGAGAAAATTCAGGTAGGAGGCGTTAGCAAGTTAGGCCTCTAAAAGTCAGAATCAAGTAAAAATTCAGTCAAGTAAGTGAGAATGAATTTGCCCAGGAGTCTAGCTCTTTCATGAGAGTGGAAAAGACATCTGAATTTTAACTAACTTGGCAATACACAAATAAATCATTCAAATGTTCATAATAAAGCCTACTCCCAATGGTTCCCATGAAGAGAACCAATCAGGATTGAGCATTCTCCGATAAGGCAACTCAGCCATAAGGGGCGTGGCTTTGCCGGTCAAGATGGCGGACCATAGCTAGAATAGCTCCGAAGTGGAGAGCAACAGAATCCGTAATTTTCATGTGCATCTGAGGTGTCTCTCCTGCAGCAGGGAACAGCAAAGGTGGCAAGATTGGGAAGCTGCCAGAGCCATCCAGGAGCACACAGCTCAGGAAACAAAATCGGCGCAGCCCCCATGGGCCTGGATTGGCACACTCCAACCGTTGCTCCTACGAGCCCCACAAGATCGGGATATCAGCCTGAGGTGGGGGAGCGATGACGGAGAGGCCCCTGCTACCCCAATGAAAAGAATCCACCTCCACCCCCCCAAAATTGAGGAGGTACCCAGAAGTGACCCAGATCAGCAGAGACGCAGGTACGAGACTTTGGTGCTGGCTGTGTCAGCACGGGGAACCTGGCAGCGGGGGCCTCCAAGATGAATGTGAGCCTGATGGGGGCTGAGCAGAAGAAGATTGTATGCTTCCTAACAGGGATGCCCGAGAGAAAGGGCCCCGCCACAACAGTACTCACCACAGTGGAGTTTAGGGCAGTGGCAAGGTATAAATCCTGTTAACTTAATCGTCCGCTGGAGGCGTGGAGACCAACACTGACTGCAGCAGAGGTGTGGTTGAGCTTCCAGGAGCTGTGCTGCCGCGAATGCACCATAGCAGTCACTCGGAGAACAGTGGGGCCCGCTGCGGAATCCATTTGGCACACTGCCAAGGGGATATTGAAGAAGTGGATGACTGGGGACCCTAGAGATGACATTATACAGTGCCCCACCACATGGTGCATTCCACCGCTAGGTAATTCAATGCCACAGACACTAACTAGAGGGGGTGTGGTGTGGCACCTCAAAACCCTCAAATGACCCCGGTTTCCCCACCACAACCTACAGTGAACTAAGTACCCAATGGCATGACTTGAGCCAAGCAGAGGCCAGTGGAGAAGTGGGGCTATGTCTGATTGTCCCACCTCATCTGACCATGCATCAGCGAAACACCCCGAGTGCTCACAATAACTCACTGTACCGCCCTCCCCAGCTGGGAGCCGCAGTTGCTCCACCAGTGGGTCACATATCTGAACACTGTACTTGCTAGGTGCTTGGGGCTCCCCATTTGCTAGCTATGGTCACCCAGATCTGTGGAGCATACCCACCATAGTAATCATTGGGGACAAAGCACACTTCTGATCTCTGAATAATCACCCTTGCTCCAAAATGGACTGCCAGGAACAGACATGAGGATCCTCCAGGCCTCCGTCGCCCTCTACCGGACAAATGGAGCAAGCTGAATCAAGTCACATGCAATCACATGACCCCCGGAATCCAAACACAAGCTGGATGCCATATTACAACAATAGATGCATCTAGATCCTCGTTAGAAATGAAGATTGAGGAGCTGCGATCTGAACTCTGCCTCCTCCACGACGATAAACGAAAGCTGGCTTCCAGGGTGACAGAAACAGAGCGCTTCCGGAAGACCATCACACCTTAACATCAAGACCACCGAAAATGCACCCAAGACCTTATTGAAAGAGTAAAATGACTTTTTTTGTATTGTATAGAGTAAAATAACTTGAAGACTGAGCGGATAATATGGAAGGGCGGCTACGCTAAAACAGCATCCAAGAGATGGGACTCCCAGGGGGATCTGAAGACTCTGTCAAAATGATTACCTTCCTTCACCCTGTGGTGGGATCTGTCATCATATTTCTCCTTTGAGCGAGTGCACGGGGTACCTGTTCGCTGCCTGCCGCTGAGCTCAATGCCTAGTCCTGTCATTGCCAGGATCCTCCATTACCAGGAAAGAGATGTCATCCTGAGAGTGGCCTGGCACAGGATCTGGCACAGCATTTCTCTTTTTAGCGAGTGCAGGGGTTCGCCGCTTGCCGCCCGCCGCCGGGCTCAATGCCTCGCCTAGTTGTTGCCAGGCTCCTACATTAGAGAACAGAGATGTCATCCTGAGAGTGACGCAACAGGCAGCCCCACTGTTACTAGAAAATGTCAAGGTCTTCGTGTTCCCGAACTACACAACGATCGTGCAGCAGCAGCGCTCCTCCTCTCTTTAACGTGAATTACGACTCTGAGACCTCCGCCTCCAGTACTCGCTGTTATACCCAGCAAAGTTAAAGATCTTCCAGGACCATCAAACTTTCTTCTTCACGGAACCCTCCACGGCCTGGGACTGGATTGAGCACCACACAGATGCTGGCACCCACCCTCTGACAGGTAGGGATGTCGCAGTGAGGAACAAACCGAGACATGGTCGTAGAGCTAACAAACCATTAGATGGTCCCAGGACCACCTCTTAGCATGAACTGCAGAGGGAGCAACAATCAGCCATAGCCATGGCCCTGCCAGATTCCGACACAAACTAACTCCTTCTAACATTCTGCGGTGTACAGGTTATTTGACCACTAAACCATGTCTGGTGTTCTTCATGTCCCAAAAGGGTCTTCTAGGTCCCAGTAGGGTGAATATTTAACTGCAACCTGTGCAGGTCTGTTTGTGAAAAAGTTCCCAGCGCCGGGATCTTAAGTCACAAACGCTACCCAGAAGTAATATATTTAAGAGTTATACTGCAGTTAAATGTACCCCTCTCTTCCAGTTAGGAAAACCTTTAGCAGAGAGATGCATGAGTATGTGTCATGAGATCAACCCTCACCGCAATAGAAGCCACTTATTCAAGATGCAATAAACTTGAGATTCTAAATTTAGAAATCAAAATTGGGAATAACCATTTATAAGTGAAGCACCTGACAAAATTACAATAAAAAGATCATTCCTATTTAACACGAAGATGGTAACCAATATAACAGACGGTCCTGACATCCATGCTGAAGCATAATAATTTTTAACTGTGTAATCAAAAACTACTAAAGGGTCCAGAAATCTCAAAAGCAGCACCAGGTGCCATGTTAAGAGTCCTGGGTTTCACCCCAGGCCTGCAGGGGATGACTTTCTAACCCATGAGTGCAAGGATTTAGTTCAAAGCACCACGATGAGGAAGAAATATTATTTTAACCTCAGCCCCACACCACCCACTTAGCATTCCTGCGAGGGAGGGGCTTTCTAGGTTACTAACCGTTCCATCAAAGTTCAGGGACACAGTGGTAATCCAAATGATCTTTCGTTAATGAGTTACACATGCATGGATCACTAAAAATATAATATGTATTTTCAAATATTTATTTTAAAATTCCTACATCTAGTGCATACAATGGTAAAATCACAAAAGATAAAAATTAGAAGCAGTTACGCATCTCATGATCAGTTGAAACAAAAGGGAACATTTTCAACATCATTATCACAATTTGTAGCCCTAACACCCTCATTGTACTATTTCCTATGCGGTAACTAGTCATGAACGTCTCCTTCATGCCTACACAACACAAAGGAAAAAAGACAAAAAAAGGACCAAACAAGCAATGACAAAGCCAATACATGCCAAAAAATAAAAAATGGGACAAAGACACCCACCACTCCAACTATATAAAGGACTACAATCACTACCATCATCCCTTGCAAACAGGAGACACAGCCAGCAGCAAACACCAGTACACAGCAACCACAGACACACTCACAATTCACCCATCACACAACTCACCCACCATCAGCACCTCATACAAAAGCACACACACATATACCCAGCAAAACCAACACCAACCCACCATCACTTGCACCCTCACACACACATCCCTCACCAGCACCACCCATCACCATGTCCCCAAAGAAGAATCCAAAGTTCACAGATAGTGAGTTAGAAGTGCTGGTAGACGAGATCATCAGAGTAGAGCCACATTTGTTTTGTACATTGGTCCAAAGGACCCCCATCTCACAGAAAACCAAGATGTGGGCGAGGATTGTGGACAAGGTGAACACCCAAGCACCAGCAAGGCGCACAAAGGACGATATCCAGAACAGGTGGTATGACGTGCGCAGGAGGGTCAAGAAACTCATTGAAAAAGATCACGCCCTGAGTCAGTTCACCGGCAGTGGCCCTCCTGCCAAACCAGTCTACTTCAGGACCTGGGAGGAGAAGGTGCGGGACATCCTACCACCAGAGAGCGTCCATGGTCTAACAGACATCCCAGAGCCTGGTGAGTACACAAACAACATACCCAAGATTTTGTGGCAAGGGGACAGTGAAACCATGCACCGCAAGCAAAGCTACACTAACCAATAGATAATCAGCCCAAGATGTGTATGCCAGTCAGACAAACACAATACCTGCCATCTCAGAGTGACTGGGAACTGTGTCATGACATGCACCAACCTACAAACAAATAGAGGAAGCCAGTGGCACTAAGTCAAATAGACCCTGCCAGACAGTTTGCCACCACAAACACACCACCTCACAGTGCAGCTGACTGTCAGGAAGGAATAGTGGGGATGCAGGTGAAGTGAGTGTAGCCAAAAGCATGATGGGGCCTGTAGTCACAGATAATGCTCCCCATCCTGATTGGCCCATCAAGACCTCTCAGAAACATGCCCACATCACAGGGAGTGAAAAATGGCTGACAAGATGGCTGACACTGGCTCCTGCTGTGGGGAGCACAAGGCCCTGCTAGGGCTTGTGTGCAAATCAGAAGCAGGACACCACTGACTGACATCCTGAAAGACAACTTGCACGCCCTACAATGGAACCACGTTTCATGATGGGAAGGATGACTGACAGCCCTGACCATACTTATCAGCATGGGGAGACACCCCCCCTCAACACAAACTCCACACAACTCACCGGGTACAATGCATTGACACACACCTAATTGAAATATCAGCAAAAGATACCCCGTACTGGGTGCTGCTGTGTGAAGCACAGGGGCTCACTTTGGACTTGTAGCCAAACAAACACAAGGATTTCACAGTCAGCCATCTTGCCATTGCTGTCACACCCCCTCACAGGGAAGCAGAGTCAAGAGGGAGGAAGTATGGGCATGCTGGGAAGGGGGGTGTAGCCAAGAGTATGATGGGACTCGCAGTCACAGACAACCTACACCCACCCACATGGCCCAGCAAGATCAAACTGAACCATACTCGCCTCACAGGGAGTGGGAAGGGACTGACAAGATGTCTGACACTGGGCTCTGTCATGGGGAGTACAAGGCTATGCTGGGAAATGGCCACCAACAATATCAAACTCTGTCCGTGACAAGCTGGGAAAAAGCAGTGTACAGGCAGGCATCTGTTCGAAAAGTAGAAAATGTCATGTTTGTGAACCAACGATGCATGTAGAAACATAAATCACATTATGTGTCTCTTCCAAACACAGGTGGTGCTGGGCACCCAGCACCAAATAATGAGGATACCCAGTCCCAGACTCTGGTGGACACTGAGCTCTCTGGTCTGACTCTCTCACTGTCCTCTTCGGATGACGACGACCAACCTGGCCCCTCCGGTGTGAGCCATCATGCAGCACCAGCAGCATCAACATCTGCCCCCCCTGTACCCATGCCTCCAGCATCTGGACACCGACAGGGCACACCCGCCAACACGAAGAGACCAAGGCCAATCAACACCCACAGCACAGGGACACAGGACCCCCCGGAAGCTACAGCAAACACCACCAGCAACACCACCCAAGGCGTCCCAGTGTCACCTGTGTGTCCCGCCGCTGGTCCTGCCCGTGTGTAGAGGGGTGCTGGGAGGGGTGGGTGGTACAGGGCGCGCCTTGCAGAGGGGTCTGGACTGCATGATGTCCCCCACCTGGCATGCATCTTAGATGCGTACCAGGATAGCACCGGAGGATTTGGCCAGGTAGTGGGGATCCTCAAGGACATGCAACACGAGCAGGTCGCCCAACATGCCCGCATGGAGGCCAAGTGGGATGACATTACTGCGGTGCATCGTGACATACTACAATGCCTCCGCCAGATCAACACCAACCTGTCCACACCCCCCTGTGTGCCCACAACATCTGTCGCAACACCATCTGCCAGCGCCACAAGGAGGGAGGAGGACTCTGGCGGAGAGTCCCCTGCACCGCAGAGGCCTGCACATGAGGATCTCCCCCCCGGAAGAAGAGGGGTCGTCCAAAGAAGGACATGTGAGAGGCAGATGTCCCAGCACATCCCCCAGGGCCTCTAAACCTGTTCTGGACAATGTTCTTTGTGCGCAACCCGTTCACCTTGTCCAATCGCACACAACTCGCCCACATGACATGGAGGGTTCATGTTGGGCCAATGTATCAGATGACTGTGGACTTTACTCTGGACATTTAATCTGCCAGCACTTCCAACTCCAATGTGAACTTTGGATTCCCAAACCACTGTACAGCACCCACCATCCTGTGCACTTCCCTCACACATGTTTGTAAATAAACTCACCAGTACACCATACTTGCCTCTGTTGTGATTCCAACTTGTCATGTTCAGTGAGATGTCGATCTGCTGCACAACACAGTGCATGCCAAATACTGCAACAATGTGACCAACATAAGGTGAGTCATGGGGATGTGACACATGTGAGGGAGATACACCACTATGGCAACACAAAACATACTCACCATGGCCATGTTACTCATCACACACAATGATGTTGACCTGAAACGCATTGGCATGCACAGACACAACACCAACCCCAGTCAGTGGTAACAAGTCCACAGGTGAGGTAAGCAGATGTCACTCAGATGTGGGAAGACAGACAACGCACATAACAAAGCGTATCACAGGTTCATTACACATCAGCAACACGTTTATTCCACACTAGTTGCACGGTAATTCTACATAACAGTGGACACACGCTCCCAGTGTGTTGGAGAATGAAAGTCCAGGGATGTGTGGTACATCAGTTGATGGGAATTGTCAACTTCCACACTGGTGTTGGCTTCTGGGTGTTGGGGGTCAGTGTTGACCGCACAACAGACAAAGTACCCTGGGAAGGACAGACAAGATACAGTCAAAAGCTCAGAAGAACAGGAGAGAAATGCAATACACATGCATAAAACATGTTGCAAGACACCTACACAAACACTAGTTAGCAGTACTACCCTATTGTGGAGTACACACCACCTGAATGGACACATCACAGCACGCATCCAGTCAAGTGGCACACAGACACACTCAGACAGCAACAGATCTGGCACAACACATTCCAGGCTACCTCCATACATTCACATAACAACCATGGAAACTCACATTCAGGTGAAGAAGTTGTTGATGAGCTGTGAGCGGACGTCACCATCATCTTCATCATCACTGGCATCTTGGCCCAGGCTGGGATCCTCCACAGGTGCCGGACGTTGGTCATCGTCATCCTGGATGAGAGGCACCTCCTTCCGCACCGCCATGTTGTGTAGCATGCAGCAGGAGATAAGGATTATTTTGCACACCTTTGCAGGCTCATATGGGAGGGCCCCTCCGGTCTTGTCCAGGCAGCGAAAGCGGCTTTTCAGGAGGCCGAATGTCCGCTCAATCACCCTCCTACTCCGACCATGTGCCTCATTGTAGCACAGCTCGGCTGGTGTCACAGGGTTCCTGAGGGGTGTCCGCAACCACGGCATCTTGGGGTATCCAGAGTCACCTACACACACAAAAATGAACAAGTAGCTGAGTTTTGTAGGAGTGCGGAATACAACATTGACAAACACACACAATGAGAAACAGTCAGTACACACCGACAAGCCAGGCATGCTGAACTGGCATCTGTAACATCAGCGTTGCAATGCGAATACTCCTCATACTGTAGGCATTGTGCGCAGAACCAGGGAACCGTGCACACACATGTGTGATTGACATGTCAGCAAGACAGACCACCAGAGCATTGATCGAATGGTAGTGCTTCCTGCTCATGGGCCTGTGGTGGTATCAAGGCAACATGTGTCCCATCAATAGATCCGATGACTTTCAGCATCCTCCCCAGTGTATGAAAGGCATCCTTTATTTCAGGAAGTTCAGCTGGGCTCGGGAACTTGATATACAGGTCAAGGAATTGCAACATCCCCTCCAAGACATCGCGTAGCACCCGACTAAACATCGTTTGCGACATCCCACCAGCAGTAGCCACAGTGTACTGGAAGGTACCAGTAGCAAAAAGTGCAGGGCTGCCATCACCTTCACCTCTGGGGTCAGTGCTGTAGGGTATTCAGGCCAGGTAGCAGATGTGGCGCCAACTGCTCCGCCAACTCCGTAATCAGTGGCCTGGTGAAGCGGTACCGTCTGATGCAGTCGCGTTCCTGCATGGTTGCAAGGTCTGGGAACGGCCGATGGACCGCTGGTGCCCTGCAGTACAGAGATGCACAAAGGAAGATTGTCAGTTCATCCACCCATGTGGCCATGACCACGATTAATATCACATGCTAGTTCATGACATTAAACAATGTACTGAGGTGTGTGCTGTTGGTCATGCACATGTATGTCACCTACAAGACCACCACCTCACATCTCAATTCCACATGTCCACATGAGTCCCATGTAGTGCAATGGCCAATCATCTGGCTGTGTCACCCAACCTATGTGCTGCTGCAACGTTCCAAACACACACCACAGTGACAATTGAGGCCTCCTGTCTCCCAGGCATCACAGATCTTTGCCATGCAGAAACCCAGGCTCCCTGTATTGCCACATCAACACAGCAATGGACATGGCGTAGCACGTACACAACGCAAGGCAAGCGTAGGTCCCACAGGTAGTGGTCACTGTTGTTCCTGCCGGCACGACATGTATGTCTCTTAGACACACACCCCATCAAGGTTGATGCATATACCACATGGATGTGGAGACTGTCACCCATGGGAACATTTGATCAGACACATCTGAGACACAACATGCACACAGACTGTGGGTGCACATCAGTATTGTGGCTACAGGTATCACTGTGACGTACATGCCATCACCCCAGGACTCAGGGTGTATATGACCTGTCCTAAACATATCCAACCTGACACTGTGTCCGTGACTCATGCCCATTACTGTCCAATTGCACATCACAGCGGTAATGTGCACAACACACAGAGGATTCTGCCCCCATGTACACGTGCACAGCCTGGGAGTGGCTGCACAAAGTGCCAGCCAAAAAACAGATGTGGCCCCCCCAAACACCCAGGGAATGCAGCCTTACATGCCATGGGACACTGTGTGGCCAATGCTGTAGTGTGGTAGGTGTGCACAGTTGTCCCTGGCCAGTTTATGTGTGTTGCATCCGTATAATAATCACACTAATGAGGTCAGACACGGGTGACAATGCGTACGCATTGCACGGGTCATGTCCGAGCCGTGCGTATGCTTTGTCATTGAATGCAATGAGGTCCGACGAGGGTGACAATGCGTACGCATTGCACGGGTCATGTCTGAGCCGTGCGTACGCTTTGTCATTGATTGCAATGAGGTCCGACGCGGGTGACAATGCGTACGAATTGCACGGGTCATGTCCGAGCCGTGCATACGCTTTGTCTTTGAATGCAATGAGGTCCGACGTGGGTGACTGTCATGCATACGCGTTGGACAGGCATGGTCCGAGACAGGCATACGCCTTGGCCATTAAATCGTATGGAGACGGGTGCATGTGTATATTCAAAATACGCGCTGTACAGTCAGTTGAACGAGCCGGGCGCACCCATTGACTCCGGACTGTAATGGAGACGGATGCGGATTCAAAACTTGTACGAGTTGTGCACTGGAAATTCAGTTGGATACCTACAACAATGTTGCAATTTCAAGTGTTCCATGAAGGTGAAGATTTGAACGATGCGGAAGGCGTGTACGAGTCGTACTTTTAAATGGATTGGCCAGATTCATAGAATGCAACCGTGTTGGACCTATCACTTGGGACACATGGCACAGAGTCTGCCTCTGCAGCACAGATATAAGGCTGGCTGGCCCCCAGGGAGCTCAGTTGCCTGAACTACATGCTACTGGACCACATCCCTGCTACCACTGCTGCTGTCTCTGCATCCTCTGGCTCCTGCTGTGGCACATACTCTGGAGAGGGCCCCAGCCTTCACTGCGGAGGAGAACCAGGCCATGCTGGACGGACTCCTTCCACAGTATAGCAAGCTCTATGGGAAACCAGGGGAGCAGGTGAGTGTGCAGTCCACTGCCTTCCTGATTATGCATGTTGGCTGACTAGCAGTACTAGCAGTGTGTACACCAGTGGCAAGCATTCTCAATGACTACTTTCATCCCCCAAAGTGTGTGGGTACATGTAATGAATAGGTTTCCTGCTGCTAAAGTGCATTATTGCAAGCTTAAACTATCCAGGCAATGTTAACATGTCAGACATGCAGGTGATTATTCCTTCCCCATGGTTGCACAACTTGTGTAATTCATTTCCCTTTGTGATGATGACATGTATATCCAAATGTGTGCTGCACAAATCTGGGGCATGTGTGTTAATCTACTCTTCACTTTGTCATCCTCACAGGTTGATGCCCACCAGAAGCAGGAGATCTGGCTGACCATCACCCGGGCTGTTCGTTCCATGGGGGTCTACAAGCGCCGGATCCGCAACTGTCTGCATGATATCTGAGATGTGACTATGAGAGACAAGACCTGTGTGACATATAGGTGTGTGATCATCTGACAGCACACAATGGTGTATGCAACTGTGTCCTTCATGCAGCTGTGTTACATGCATGGCAGACTGTGATGTGTTAGTGTACAGGGATTTGTGTATGCAGAGACTTATATGTATGATTTGCATGATGTGGGGTCTTCTGGGTCCTGGATATGTTGTTTGCAGGGGATGGGCAAGTGTGCCGGTCATCTGCAGAGCTAGCTTTACCCCTGAGCTAGGATTGTGAGGCAGTGCATATTGTTGTTGTCTGGATGCCCTGACCCTGTGACAGGAGACAGTGTTGACTGACTTTCAGGGCATCCCAGTGCCATGGCATTGAACTTGCTATGAGTGGTCCTGCATTGTGTTCAAGTGTGCACCATGCACCCCATTGTGACATTGCCCATCAGGACATGGGTACATCATAGTGTGTGTTGCTGGCATGCATCACAAGCATGTGAAATGAGTCTCTGCCCATCCCTTCATCCGAACACCTGTACTGAGTCAGTAGCAAGAGATGTGCTGTGTGTATAGTGACATACTCCTACATGTTCACTTGCATGTACAACTAATGTGTGGGTGGTGCATGTTGGCACATTGGGGTGTTAGCATCCAACATGCAACGGACATATGTGTGAAAGTCAAGAAGGGATATGTTTGCCATGGTTGATGTTGAGAATGACAAGTATCTTATTCTTTCAAAAAACACGCTGAGGTCCTCACTGAACAATTGATCTCGAGACACTATCCTCCTAGGCTAGTGAAACGCTCTTTCAAGCGGGCCACTAACAATCATCGTGAAGCACTTTTGGAACCTGCAATTGAGAAACCTACTCTTGAACGTATGACCTTTGTTACTACATTCAGTACAATGGCGAATAAAATACAAAAAAGCGTAAGGAAACATTGGCGGATTCTGTCTTCTTGGGACAGATCCTTGGCAACCCCTCTGTTCTCTTTCAAGAGGTCTAGTAACATACGGGACCGGTTAGTACACACCCGCCCCAAAACTTTGCCCCAGAGATCAGTAGGCACACTCTGGGAACTCCCGGCAGTGGCTGGCCATTTCCCCTGTGGCAACTGCTCTGTTTGTCCACAAACGAAACATACTACCTCTATCGATATAGGTACGAACAGACCCTGGCTGCTGAAGAGGTTCACCAACTGCAATAGTGACAATTTGATCTACCTTATTACTTGTCCCTGCCAATACAAGTATGTAGGTATGACAACCCGGAAAGTAAGGACTCGCATGGTAGAACATAAGAGTTCCTTCAGGTGCAGAAGATCAACCACTAAACTTACTAGACATTTCGTTGATCAAAATCATACAGCAGACGATTTTTCCTGGACAGTGCTCGAAAAACCATTGATACCATCACACATTGTTGACATCACTAAATACCTGTTTGTGAAAGAACAAAAATGGGTGTTCAAATTACAGAGCGATGTGAGGGGTTTGAATGATGAAATTCCTTGGACTACCTTATGAATATATCCTGGTGTCCTCTTAGAGCATATCTTAGTATTTGGGTACCTGCTTGCTTCCCCATATGCATCTAAATAGCACTTGGCACTTTGCATTATCCTCTGATCATTACCAACACCTTTTCAACATCTAACATTATGACTCTCTCATTTTTGATAAACTCACTATTCTGAGTGCGAGTCTTTGTCCAGATACAGCTATTGAACTACTCAAGCCTACTCTGTGATGTCATTTTGTAGTTCCTTACACTTCCATCACTGACATGTCTCTATATCTGAAATTACTTGTTTTTCGACTATAAATGAGAGATCCTGCGGTCACAGAGGGGTACTTATTTGGTAGTTGCAGACACACGCATTCACACCTCAACGGCTAGCATGGGTTTTTTATCCTTTGGAGTATCGATATCAAGCACGCACGTATTTTATCAGCAAACCAAAACGGACTACACCAGCGGCCATTATGACGTCATTTTGTAGTCTTGTTTAGTTTTGTTTACTGAGTTGTCGCCACAGCCAGCATAATTACGTGTTTAAAATTTGACAGGCATAGGCGGCTTTGTTAATAATAATAACAGACACTGTTCCGCTGTTGTTTTTTGCCACGCAACTAAACTGGATACAAACACGTCGATATCTTAGTAACCTTGAGGAACTACATAATCGGCCATTGTGACGTCACCCTGTAGTCCGGTTGGTGTTTCCGGATACAGGGTTAACGCACCTATCCCTACGCAATCACGCGTTGTCCCGACGTGATTTGGAGGCTCTATTAGAACGCCGCCTTAGCAGTCCCGGTTACCTCCCTCCTGATTCTGGTGCCGCAACGAGGCAACGACGGAGAGGTAAGCACCGGGGTCACTGCTTAAGTCTTCTTACTTTTAGAAGAATATCGGGTGTTCTTTACTATAATATCTTCGTTTTACGAAGTTATTAGACCTCTCTACATGTCTTTTTCCCTGGTAAAGTTCCCCCTTGATAAAGCTTTCAATATGTAAACTGCACACCAGTTCTTTAACATCATTATGCGAACCCATGCAACTGTGCCCATGCCTAAGAGGTGCAGTTGTTTCGTTATGCATGAATATTTCATGTTTAGGTGCATATTCGGTATTTCTTTTCCCATTTAACATTAAAACCTCTCACTTCCTGCTGGGGAGTTACCTTTTGTTTGGCATGACACATTATGTGGTTTTATTCTTAGTTGCAGACTACCAGTTTTTGTAGCTAGTAGTATATTACACTGGCATATACTCTTTCCTTGGATTTTGCATCATTTGCTTTCCAGCTATTGGTAGTTCATTTTTCTTTTCATATAGAGCGGGGCCTCTTAGTCGGGAATCAGGATCCGGGCGAGGTGAGGTCTGCTCCCCGATCATTACGGGTAAGCCCTCTAAACATCTAATATAATGTTAGTTTTCTGTTTAGGACAAAAACAAGTGCTTCTATTTCTTATTTTTCCTGTTTTGAGACAATTCCTTTTGCTTTCTTGGCAGATGCACGCAGCATCCTTTTGAGACGGAGGATACACTTAAAATGGTACAATGTGCCATCTCCACATGATAGTGAGATAAATGTACTTGTCTGTCTTTATTTATATGTTTATCACTATACGTGTTCTTCACTTCACTGCAGTAGCTAGATATATAAAAACACAGGTCCTGAAGAAAGCCTCAGAGGTGATTGTATCTCATTTGGCTGAAACATGTCGACCTTTATACGGCAGTCATTTGTTTAATACTGCCTTTCTGCACTGTTGTTTTAATTAGGATGCGAGACACGTAATAAATTGGTAGTGTTTTCTCGCAATTCTATTTTAACACACCACTTCACTGTTTCTTGTTAGCACTGCACTCCTGTCAATTATCCTATCATCCAACTATGGTTTGTTTTTCCATTCCAATCCCTTGACAACCTTGGACAACCTATGAGTGTAATCTTTTCATTCAGATGCTCTCTATGATCAAGAGAAGCATCTCAATTTGGATTGGACAACCTGATGATAAGACTGGTCACATCGATAATTGATGGGTATCCGATCATTCCGCTCCAAGGTTCACTCCCGATTGCATCTGGTTGTCTCTTCTTTCTGCTTCTCTTACTCTTTTCACTTTTTTTGTTCTTTGGGACTTTTTTAGCCCGTTTCTCTTTACTTTTCTGCTTAGTAAGCAGGATCTGACTAGACCCCCAGTTCAATGTTTTGTTGTTTACAATATAGATTTAGGGGATTAGAACTGTGGCAGGTCATTAAAATTTCCCTTAGACCCTACAAAGAATTTTTCTAGTGCCTAAGTATCTTATTCTAAACAGTGTTGGCACTTTGAGCTGTGTTCAGCTGATGATGCCAGGGCGTGCCCTGTGATGTGATGTACTCACTGTGGTGTGTGCAGTTGGTGCAGGTGACTGATGTTGTTCTCTTACTTCCTATTCCTATCCAGATACATCCACGGCCACAGGAGGGGACAGCTCCACGGACCAGGAGGAGCCACTGAGCCTGACAGGGACAGAAGGAGAGGAGTCGGGTGGACCCAGTGGCATGGAGGGCAAGTGGAGCCACACAGAGGAGTCGTCAGCACCATCACCCCAGCTGAGGGCCACAGCAGCTCTGAGGATGACTCCCTTGTGGAGGCGGGTGTCAGCAGCCACCAAACCCCAGCTAGTGAGGCTGTCCCTGCCACCGCCACCACCACCACCACCACCACCACCTTCCCATCGGCTCCCATCCCTGAGGTCCCTGTGGGCTCACGTGTTCGTGAGCATGTCTCCTTTGTGCCAGACACCGCACCCCCTGCCCCTGTGTTCCCTGATGCCCTGAGTGAGGGGTCTGTGGACTTACTTTGACAGATCCATGTAGGGCAGATGTCGATGCTGAAGGTCCTCCATGCACACACAGGTCTGTTGACACAACTGGTGTCATTCATGGAGGGCATTTCCTCTGGCATGTCTGCCCTACACAGGACCAATCAGTCCGTGGCCTCCACTCTGACGGCAGCAGTGTCACTCCTCCAACAGTCTCGCACCCCTCCTACCCCTGCACCACCCACGATTCCTAGCACCCTACCTGTCCCAAGCACAGAAACCCCCAAACCAAGGTCTAGACGTGCACACAAGGAAGCGCAAGGGACTGATTCCACACTCACAGGGGCTGATTTGCAGACACACACACAATCATCCACAACCACTCCGCAGTCCTCCGAGACCTCTCCCTCCCAGCCCCCTTCCCTTGCCTCACCTGCAACCCCATTCCCCCAGAAGCTCTTCCTCTGTGACCTTGGCCTCTTCCCCACCGACCCTGCAGATCCTGATTACAAGGGGAAGAGGAAGTCCCCGCACACAGAGGGGAGTGCCCCTCACACCCGGACACCCTCCCCCAGGTGCAGTCAGACAGAGACCCCACCCGCAAGTCCCCCCCGGTGCCAGAAGAGCAAGACCCCCCGCCACCACGCAGCTCCAAGGCAAAGTCTCCGTCCTTTATCCCCCAGGCCACCACTCCAGAGGTTCCCTCGCCACTCCCTGCCCCGGGTTCCCCGACCCACAGATACACCATCCCCAAAATGCTAAGGCCATCCCTCCCTAGCACTTGCTCCTCCACACCTGGTCAGACAGTTAGTGCCACTAATGTGGGGACCGTGTCCCCCCCCTGCCCTGCCGACCTCACCTGTCCCCCATTCCGCTCCCATGGATGTAGGCACTGCTTTGGAGTCCACGACCACCCCGTCTGACTTGGGCACTGCAGTGGTGAGCCAATCCACTCCATCTGACCTGCCCACTGGAGTTGTGCCGGCACCCACATCATCTGACTTGTGCCCCACAGTTGTGACAGCACCCACCACTTCAGTCAGCTCCACTGCAGTTGCAAGTGTCTCGCCTGCATCCACCACCGCTTCACTGCCTCCTTCTGCTGCGCCCTGATCTTGTCCCTGCGGTGCCTGGCCTGCCCCCATATATGCCCCTCCGAGGGGATGACCCCGGTCCTTAGCAGTGCAGGCAAGCAAGGTGTGACAGTTGTCACTCTACTTCACTCCTTGGCATTTGGACATGGACTGGCCATTGGCCTTTTGTTTGCACAGACGTTTAACTTTTCAAATGCTGAATAAAGCTTTTTTTTCTGCCTGTGAACTAGATTTAGCTGTACATTATGTTGATGATGTTTAACATGCCCTTGCACCTGTGATGCTTTGTTTACAATGTTGAATACTGATGTGTTGCTGTGAGTTGCTCCCTGTGGTCCATGAGATATGTATCCTATTCTGGTGGGTATCCATGTTATCCTTTGCAGCTACCTGGGTGTGTCAGGATCAACTATTTGTGGACATCTCTCTGTGAGCATTTCATTTGCATGGTCACATCTCTGGCTTGCACCCATGTACATATGATGTGCTTCCCATTGTCCACTTTGTCACTTCCACATACTTTGTGCTCATCAACACTGGACCTACAGGTGTGGGCATCATTGTAATAGGAGCAACTGGGTCCTCTGTGCAACTTGCTAGACATATGTTTTGGGTATGTGTATGTCCAGATGACTTAGGGGAGACTCGCGTACCCAGGCTGTTGTGACCAGAGCCTTCATTGAGTGGTAACTGATGGTTGACTGACCAAGTGTTCTGCAGACATGAGTGAGACTTGCGGTGAATATGTTTGGCACAGCTGGGCTTCCACAGGAGTTGGGTCCCCTCAAGTAAGTGTCTTGTCCAGTGACATGGCCTGGGCCCATGGTGTGTGTTGTATGAGCATGTGTGTGTGTCCACATCCCTGTTCATACACAAACAGTGTTCCCTTGATATGTTCCTGTTGATGCTTGCTGAGTGGTACTGGGTTCATCCCACTACTTTTCCAATGGGCTAACAGATGTGTGGGTGCATGACACACTACTGTTAATTGGTGTATAATCATTGGGATTTGTCAGTTCTGAGTGGTGATGATGTTGTCAGACACCGATGGGACACAGTCAGGGTTCCTCAAGGCACCTGTTTATTGGCTAAATCATGTAGGTGTCCCTAGGTGGTAGTTTCCAGTGATTGAGACATTTGTATGTGTGTGTGACTGCTCCCACTTGTTGGGTTCATGGCTGCGATGCTGGCAGGTGTCAGCATGTCTACCTTGTGGTTCTCATTGGCTTCTGTATTGTCCTGGGACTGTGGCAGGGATTCTGGAGGTTACGTGAGCTTTGAGGTAATGGCCATGTACCGCATACTGTGCAGTATGTCTGTCATTCCCCAGGGTTGTAAACTGTCCTTGTGTGATGTGTCTGTGCACCTTAGTTCCTCCCAACATTCCTGTGTTTGTCATGGGTGCATGTGCAATGTCACCTGTCCATGTGGGCTTCACAGATGCACATTGTTGCAGTACAGGGTGTGTGGTGTTGAGGGTGGACTGATGTGAATGTTTGCATGGATGGTCCCCTAGCTCCCGTTTGTCCATGGATGAGGGGCCATGCTGAGTGATTTGTGTTTGTGGATGTGTGATGTACGTTTGTGGAACAGGACTCATGTCTGGGTTTCCCAGTTTGTACGACATCTGCCTTTGTCATCACAGTGGAGGTGTCATGCATGCTTGTGTCCCCCCAATGTCTGGTCCCTGGGGGTAGTGCTGTTGTGTGTCAGTCTCTTGCTGTGTTAGTTGGTGTCCCTTCCAGCTTGTGTCACATGTGTCTATTGTGATCCCTCTCATCTCCAAATGCCTGATTGCCCACTGAGGGTGTCCCAATGATGGTTTACCTTTGTATGGCACTGTGTCCACATCTGTGTCACTGTGGTTCTGCCCCCCTCATGTGTTGTGTAGTCGCCTGGGGATACTGTGACACACACACACACACATGCTGTGTCAGATGTGCAGTGTGAGTTTGCCTGTTTGTGTTTGTGCATCTGCACCAGTGCATTTGTATTGCTGTTGTGGGCCTTTGTCTGGATGCTGTTTCTGTGATTTTACATGCTGTCCCTGTGAGTCATATCACATCACTGTGCACATTCATCCTGGTTGTTAGGTGCCATTGCTGGCATGGAATGTGAGTTTGTGAGCTGACACCTACAGTCTACACATGTTTCTTTGATTGGTGTGTCTATTTTCAAGATGTGTGCATGCTTGGTGATGGTCACTTCTGCTCTTGTGTCATTGTACACTGTATGCATTGTCAGCCCCCATGTGTGGTGCTTGTCTGCACATGGCAGAGAGTGTGTTATGTTTTCACAGCACTGTAAGCCTCACCACATCTCTGTGTGTATGGGACACAACCACTAGTTTGCCCCAGAAGTGTTTAATGTGGTGGGAGCAGGGATAATACATGCTGTTTGTTATTTGCAGCTTTGACCATGATGACACTTACCTTTTGGTCACTGTGATGAGGGGGGGGGGGTTTAGTCCCCATCACCACAATGCTCAACATCTGCTGCATTTTGGAAGCCCACACTTAACTTCTGTTCTACACAGTGAGGGGGTGTTCTTTTTACATTGCCACAGTGCTATGGTGATGCTTGCCTTGTGTATGTCACACTCATGTGTTGGTCACACATGTGCTGTTACTTACATTGTATGTTCGTGGCCATAATCACTGTTGTGGACATTTGTCACAGACTACACACTGTTGACATGATGTTAGGGGGGATGTATTTTGCGGACATACCTGATGTTGGAGTATGCTGGATGTGTTGCGCATCACCCATCCTATGGCTGGGGGTGGCAGGGGTGATGGGTAACAGGTCCCCTGTGAGTGGGGGTGGCAGGGGTGATGGGCAACAGGTCCCCTGTGAGTGGGGGTGGCAGGGGTGATGGGCAACAGGTCCCCTGTGAGTGGGGGTGGCAGTAGTGATGAGCAACATAAGCCCTATGGCTGGGGGTGGCAGGGATGATGGGCAACAGGTCCCCTGTGAGTGGGGGTGGCAGGGGTGATGGACAACAGGTCCCCTGTGAGTGGGGTTGGCAGTAGTGACGGGCAACATCAGCCCTATGGCTGGGGGTGGCAGGGGTGATGGGCAACAGCTCCCCTGTGAGTGGGGTGGCAGGGGTGATGGGCAACAGGTCCCCTGTGAGTGGGGGTGGCAGTAGTGATGAGCAACATAAGCCCTATGGCTGGGGGTGGCAGGGGTGATGGGCAACAGGTCCCCTGTAGGTGGGGGTGGCAGGGATGATGGGCAACAGGTCCCCTGTGAGTGGGGGTGGCAGGGGTGATGGACAACAGGTCCCCTGTGAGTGGGGTTGGCAGTAGTGACGGGCAACATAAGCCCTATGGGTGGGGGTGGCAGGGGTGATGGGCAACAGGTCCCCTGTGAGTAGGGTGGCAGGGGTGATGGGCAACAGGTCCCCTGTGAGTGGGGGTGGCAGTAGTGATGGGCAACATAAGCCCTGTGGGTGGGGGTGGCAGGGGTGATGGGCAACAGGACCCCTGTTAGTGGGGGTGGCAGGGGTGATGGGCAACAGGTCCCATGTGAGATCATAAGGAATAAAAGGAAGATTTTTTCTCAGTGTTCTGAAGACAAAGAAGCAAGCTGAAGAGACTTTATTAATCTGATCCCTGAAAGTATGAATTGCATTGAAGATCACCCCCAGTTTCTAAACATTTCGAGACCGGAGTACGAAGGGTGCCAAAGGACTGGAGCCACCAAGATGAGCTCCAAAATGAGGTATCCTTTCCAAAAAGAAGGGCCTCAGTTTTCTCAGAGTTTAGCTTGAGGCTATTACATTGCATCCAGCTGACGACCTCGCACATTCAACTGTTGAAGCGGTAAAAAACCTTACCACATTGCTAGAAATGGACATTATAATTTGAGTGCCGCCAGTATAGTAAATTCTAGAGAAGCCAAAGGATTTGATCAATTGGCTATAGGAGCCACAAATATTAAAAAATGTAGGGCCCATTGGTGACCCCTGTGGGACGCCACAAGGAAAAGAGAAGGATTTTGATTTAAATTCCCCAAGAGAGACTGACTGCTCTCTGCCCGTGAGAAGGGATCAAAGGATATTCAGAGCTGATCCGCTTATTCTGATGGGCAACATCAGCCCTATGGCTGGGGGTGGCAGGGGTGATGGGCAACAGGTCCCCTGTGAGTGGGGGTGGCAGTAGGGATGGGCAACATAAGCCCTATGGGTGGGGGTGGCAGGGGTGATGGGCAACATAAGCCCTATGTGTGGGGGTGGCAGGGGTGATGGGCAACAGGTCCCCTGTGAGTGGGGTTGGCAGTAGTGCTGGGCAACATAAGCCCTATGGCTGGGGGTGGCAGGGGTGATGGGCAACAGGTCCCCTGTGAGTGGGGGTGGCAGGGGTGATGGGCAACATAAGCCCTATGGGTGGGGGTGGCAGGGGTGATGGGCAACAGGTCCCCTGTGAGTGGGGGTGGCAGGGGTGATGGGTAACAGGTCCCCTGTGAGTGGGGGTGGTAGGGGTGATGGGCAACATCAGCCCTATGGCTGGGGGTGTTAGTGGTGCTGGCCATGCAACCCCTATGGTGGGCTGTTGTTAGTGGCCAGGATGTGGATCCCCTGTGTGTGTGTGCCATTTTGCGGGTACGTGTCGTTTGTTTATGTGGTAGGTGTCTGACTTGCCGCCTGCGCCGTCGGTTCCTGAGCCGGTCATAGATGTAGAGTACTGGTATGACCTGCGCGATGGGATTCATGATGTGTTCGTGTTGTACACGCTGCTTGTTGCTCCGTCTCGTACCCGCTGCAAGCTGGTCCATTTCGTAGCCGTGTATTCATTTGTGCCGCGAATCGTAGCTGATATGCTTGTTTTCCGGATGCTGTGACGTGCCGTACGTGGCGACCCGTCCGGCGCGTAGGAAGTACGCATCGTACTTGTCATGCCAGAAACTGCTATGGATACTGCTTCCGGACGACTCGGTTCAGCGTTAGGGGTTACGGCTCGGACGGAGAATGGAGCTTGAATCAGAGCCTACGTGTCGGTCGGGTTTTTGGAAGTTATGCGCATCGTACTTACTCTACAGGACGGACCGGCTACGGACAGCTGTCCGACCGGCTATCGGAATCGGCCCCTATATCTAACTGGACTTAACTAATGGAATGCAAAATATGCCACTTATATAAAAAGCCCCTATGCATTTGAGTTGTCTTTATCTCAAGTTTACATTAAGTTTCATCTGCTAGAGCCTTGAAATGTAGATATTGAGAGGATGTAATAGACTTGTGGTGCCTGATGGTGTAACAATTCAGGCTAAAGGGAGTTTAGTCATGAATACCTCTTTCACAGTTTCTGCAAAAGGTGACAAAATGCTGACTGTAAACTCAAGGGCAGAGAGGTGAACTAAAATGGAAACTGTACCTAAATGGAACTTGTCCTGCATGTGTTTAGGAACCTCAAGTTCTGGACTAAAATTAAAATAAGCCTAAAATAAAAAAAATGATAGAATCATGAAGGGGAATAGTCATGGTGTTAATGACATCCGTGGAATAACTCCTACACTAAACAATCACAGAAATATTTAATAATTAGGAATGTGTTTTTGCATAAATTTGAATATCATAATTTCGTGACACATTTACAGAGCAGAAGAGTATGCTAAAATCATGTATTTAATGTAATAACCTTTCTTTACTTGCTGCATGTTCAATAACACGTTTTCATACTTCAATAAAAGGAGCCTCTGCATTGGAAGACACGGTTACACAACATCACTATGTCACTCTAGACAGAGACTTGCCAATGCAAATTTAATCTTGGCACTGCTCTTATAGGAAAAGTCCAGTCCAAGCTGCCCCTTACCTCCCACTGCTTGGATTGTTCTCAGCCCCCCGTCCGTTATTTCCAAACCTAGCAGCCACTTTCAGTAGTGGAATTGGACATCCTTTCTAAGATCTCTATTTTTGCCTTCATATCATCTTTTCCTGCTCCAAGAGAATTTATTATTTGTCCTAAGACAAATCTTTATTAGCCCCACATGAAGCTTTTGCTCCCAGACATGTGCTTATTTCCACCCTACTGTTTATTATTTGCATTCTTGGTTGTTTGCTTTCTGCTACAGATGGGAGTGTATTTTCCACAGATGTGCCCTTTGGTATTGATATTAATAGATATTGATAATATTTATTAAGCATGCGAATACTCAGAGGTATCTTGGCAATAGCATCTGCCAGGTTTAAGCACCAGAAAGATTAGAGAGGAAGCAAAAAAGCCAGGACTTGTTTCCTAAAGCTAGTGAGATTCTGCTGATTCTTAAGATCCCAGAGAAGTTTATTCCACAGTTTATAGGTGGAGTAGACAATTTCCTACCACCCCAAGATACCTTGATGCATTTGGGGTTGTAACTGTTTTGGATGCAGCTGGGCGCAGAGCTCTCCTTGGTATGTACCGAGTAAATGTCTTCCTGTGGATAAACAAAGTAAATTTCTTCCTGGGCCTGTTCCATGACAAGATTTATACGCCATACTGAGTGCCCTAAAGGCCACATGTTTCTTAAGAGGTAGCTAGTGAGCTGCACTAAGACGTGAGAGACTGATTGAAATTGAGCTATTTTCTTGAGGAGACTGGCTGCTGCATTCTACAAACGCTGGAGTTTGTTTAGAAAGCGTTGCTGAATGCCCTGATCAAGGGCATTACAATATTCCAGGCTCGACAGTACCAACGCAATGATCACTGATTTCTGCAGATCATAAGGAATAAAAGGAAGATTTTTTCTCAGTGTTCTGAAGACAAAGAAGCAAGCTGAAGAGACTTTATTAATCTGATCCCTGAAAGTATGAATTGCATTGAAGATCACCCCCAGTTTCTAAAAATTTCGAGACCGGAGTACGAAGGGTGCCAAAGGACTGGAGCCACCAAGATGAGCTCCAAAATGAGGTATCCTTTCCAAAAAGAAGGGCCTCAGTTTTCTCAGAGTTTAGCTTGAGGCTATTACATTGCATCCAGCTGACGACCTCGCACATTCAACTGTTGAAGCGGTAAAAAACCTTACCACATTGCTAGAAATGGACATTATAATTTGAGTGCCGCCAGTATAGTAAATTCTAGAGAAGCCAAAGGATTTGATCAATTGGCTATAGGAGCCACAAATATTAAAAAATGTAGGGCCCATTGGTGACCCCTGTGGGACGCCACAAGGAAAAGAGAAGGATTTTGATTTAAATTCCCCAAGAGAGACTGACTGCTCTCTGCCCGTGAGAAGGGATCAAGGGATATTCAGAGCTGATCCGCTTATTCCGATGTTAACTAAGCAATCTATGAGGACAGATCGACTCACAGTGTTGAAGGCTGTAGACAGATCTAAAAGCATCACTGCAGCTTTCCCTTCGTTGTCCATGATTGATCTCATCTCCTCAGTGGCTACAATCAAAGCCATTTCAGTACTATGGTTTGTTCTAAAAACCATGTTGAGCTTCATCAAGGATCTAATTTTTGTTTAGAAATTCCGAAAGAGAGATGATAAGGTGCTTTTTAAGAATTTTCGCTGGCATTGGCAGGCGAGAAACTGGACGATAATTCTTTTCCTCATTGGGGTTAAGAGAAGGTTTTTTTAACAGAGAAAGTATGGAAACCTTTCTCCATTCCATAGGGAACTGTTCAGATGTAATAATATTATTCACTAAGGTGGAGAGGGGAGCTGCTACTATCTCGGCTATTTCATGTAGAATTTGTAGGGGGCAGTGGTCGGTCTGTAGGAGCTCCAGATTTGATTTGAGTGATAAGCTTGAGCACTCCTTCTCTGGTAAGAAGGGGGAACTCATGACCTCCTGTGTGCTAGGCCCTATCGAGTCCTCTCCTACAGCATAAAAGTTATTTCGACTCAAGCCAAAATCTCCTTACACTGCCTCAACCTTATCTTTAAAAAACAAACTGTCTAAATAATCGCATGCTGACTGGCTAGGAGTCACTGTACTAGCTGGATTGAGGCTGGAAAGCTTATTCATTGTTTTAAAAAGTTCTCTTGTGGAATTTTTAACTAGATTAATGTGATCTTGGCTTGGATCTATGACTTTTTGTGAGTTTGAGAGGGGCCTGTTTTGATACTGCTGCATTGATCCATTCAGCATAGTTATCTGTATCTATATTTGGATCATTTAACAAAGTGGGTTGAGCCACTGTCAAGATATCTGTAAGTTCAATTATATTGATTTTATTTCACTCCCCTTGTTTTTATGGCTGGCACTGTTCTGCCAGGTAAGGAGTTTGAGGCAGAGATCTTTAGGCTAAAGCACACAGCTTTATGGACCGACCATGTTATTGGTAGTATGGCATCAAGCGGCAAGTCTGGATGGCTTGGAAAAATGCCATATAAGGCATGGCCACCTTATGTGTTGCAACATTCACCAGATTCTAAGATTAGAACAGGTCAGATTATCAGTGAGGTGTTCTGTTTCTTTGTCGGTGGAATCCTCCAAATGGAAGTTAAAGTCTCCTAAAATGGTGTAATTTGAATATTGCAAGCTGGATTCAGTAGATTCACTTAAGGACATTAAGAAGTTAGCATTAGGGCTTGGGGCCTATAGATCAAAAGACCTTTAAAGGTTAAGTTATTTGTTAATTTGCAACTAAAGGTGAGTGCCTCGCTGTCCATAATGCTTGTGCTTGCATACAATCTCTAGATGATTACGGTAGACGAGCACTAAGCCGCCTGCGCATTCAGAGACGTGGTCTACTCTGATGATAGCATAGCCCACCGGCATTGCAGCGGTTAAAACAGGATTTAATGCCCCATCCAACAAAGTCTCAGGTAAAAAGGCTATATGTGGGGCATGGATGTCTAAATGGTTAAAAAAAATCATATTTATGCTTGACGACTGATCGTGTATTAATCAATACACAATGCAGCATCAGTGTGTCGATAGTTGGAAGAGAAACTGGGTAATTTTCTGCTGGAAGAGAAACTGGGTAATTTTCTATATTAGTTTCAGCTGCCGTCAATGACTCAATTTGACACACAAAGTGACAGTGAGCGCCATAAAGACTCTCCGATACCATACTGAGGTCAAGGTTGTTCAATAGCATATGCCTACCGGGGGTATTAAGCTGAAGTAGATGTCTGGTGGATATCTCTGCCTTCAGATGGGCTTCCATTTTCCTCTAGACCACCCTTTATCTTCCTTAAGTTAATGCACATGCTTGCTTTGGCCCCTGACAGGACTTTGTTTGCCACACCTCTGAGACTGGTAAGTATCAGTCACTGAACTAAAATGTATTCCTTTCAATAACTCTTTCATTTCCTCTCTTTATTAGCATCACAAGACTCCTCATCACCTGATCATCCCTTCTGGGAAAGTTTTCAATCGCTTATCCGGTGTCTGTATATTTACCTCACCCAGGCAGCCCAGTATTTTTCCTAGAAGCCTGTCATTTACTTAAATAGATTTTTGATTTACCCAAGGTACCACTTAATTCCCTCCTCTCCCACACACTCTTCCATGGACTAAAGCTCATTACTCACAATCAAACAGGTCTTTAAGCTTCTGACTGTCAGTCTGAACTTCACTTAAGGAAAAGTGACCCGTCACCAGACACCAAACGCATTAAAAAGATCGATCATTCCTAAGGAATTAGGAGAATGGATTGATAGAGTGATGAATATTTTCTCTGTGATTCTCCTGCATTAAATGTTATTGTAAAACCGTGTTTGCCACCGTCTCCCTCTTCCCTCCTGGAAGCTGCTGGGTCCCCCAGGGGTTCATTAGCGTCTGTGTACAGTGAGCGCCCTTCCCAACAACCAGAAGTCCTCAGAGGAGCCCGAGGGGAAGGGGGCGGAGCTGGGCCCTTGTACTGGGGGTAGATTTCAAGGCTTACATTTGTAGTGCATGGCTCGGGGTGCAAGAACGCGCTTTAGTCCATGGAAGAAGAGTGCGTAAGGGAGGAGGGAATTATGTGGTACCGTAGGTAAATAAAATCTATTTAAGTAAATGACATGCTTCTAGGAACAATACAAGGCTGTCTGGGTGAGGTAAATATACAAACACCTTATAAGCGACTGGAAACTTTCCCCAGCAGAACAGCGTAAAACATATGCTTTTAAATCTATAGTGCTACACATTCACAACTCTGTTGCATCTCACATTCACGCAACATTAGAAGAATGTGAAAGGAACACATAGCAGAAAAGGCGTTAATTCATAGCCGTCTGCACTGTAACTGCAACAAAGTAAGAATGTTGTACTCTTTTTTTTTTTTTTGCTGATGTTTTTGGATTTCATCAACATACTGATGGCTCCAGGAAATGTCCACAGAATCGTAAGGTTAATTTATCATTAGCGTGTTTAAATGTTTGATTAAACAATTGCCCTGCATTGCGTGGCAGCGATCGTCAAACAGCCACCAGTCAGAACTTTCTCAGTCAGTTAATCCTTTATTCGATTTTGAGTAAAAATCCTAAAAGTACACATAAACAGCAGACACATCGTAAAAATGTTTACAAGTATAAAAAGAGCCTAAGCGGCTGGTACAAAAAGAAGTATCAATTTTACATACTAAGACGGTATTACATACTGGTTGCAGGACATACACATTTAAAAGCAGTTCTGTTACAATATGTACCGATGCCCTATTTAGAACTATCGGGGTTGACTAATACATCATAAAGTGCAATTACCAGCAGCATTTGAAGCATTCAATGTCCAAAAAGCAATTACTACAAAGGGCAATTTAATGTTGGTCATGATGCAGGGCACAGGTGTATAGCCCGCTGCATATAAGTCGCGACTGAGTAGCAAAGCTGTACTGTGGACAACCTTTGGAGGAACTCCAGGGCAGCCCTGCACTGTCTTATCTTGGCCCGCTTCAAGGTGGTAAGATGTAACAGACCTCAATGCAGAAAAGTATTTGCCAATGAGGATAAAATGCACGGTGCTTTGTGCAGACAATCCATCGCAGGGACAGGCTGGCAGAGTGACAGGCAAGATGCCGTGCATGGGGTACGCCACCAAGTGTTAAGGCGTAGTCTGACTAACAGGTACCTGTGCTGTATAATTTTCACTGATAAAAGATACATCTCAATACCAAGACAGGTTCTGATTTGGCCGTGAGCTACAACCACGAGAGACCTGAGTTTTTTGCCATTTTCTCCTCTGCACATGTATCTAGGAAGGATTTCAATTGATGTTTGTAGATGCTGGGCCTGAAGATGGCAGGGATCAGGAACAGCTCATGTAGGGCCAGCCAGTTGCAGGTATTAGATATATATGACAGCCAAGGTATTTTAGAGCTCTTTTTCATCACCGGGCAATCAGGCAAGGCTGCACAATTTAATACAGTCTCTTCCTTCGTCCATATCCTTAGCTATAAAAGAAGGGTCTGCAGTCTCACAAAATCACTTGTATGCCCAATCCCTATTTCCAGATGCCCCATACAATTGCTAGTGGATTTGGGTACAGCGAGCAATCTTTTTACGAACCCATTTTCCACTTTCTCCAACCCCGCTTGATCACAGATGCCCCCAACACTGGCGCCATAGATTGCATTGTAGATTTCCAGCAACTCTTTAATTGGTTTGCTGCTCAGTCTAATTACAAAGCTTTAAACTGCTTCTGTACTCCTGGGCTAAGGCAGCTGCTCTGTCATCTTTCAAAGTGTGCCAGCTCAGTAATCATCGAACAATATGCCCAGATAGGGATACGATGGAACTTTACCCATTTATCTAAATCTAGGTTGAAGAACTGTTTGTCTAGTCATTCGACATGAGACTCTGTCAATTTCAAAATCGGTCATATATTTTGAAAATGATTTAGTGGCTTGGTATTACTAAAGAGACTGTAATCTTTCAGTGAACTTGATGTTTTTTTATTTAGGGGCTCTAGTACCTCGCTTTGTGCTTTAGGAAGCTATTGTAAACCAATGTACTTCATATGGTAGAGGAACTTCAAGGTAACTGACAATATCTTATGTATGAAGTAGTAGAAAGTTTGAAGTTGACTTAGAAAGCTTTTTTCACGATTTAAACCAATGTACATTGAAAAAGAAAGTGCACTTGAAACTAGTGCAAATTCACAAGAGAAATAAATGAATGTACAAAATGTCTGCTGAGGATAATTGTGCACATGCATCTGCCCCTGCACAAACTGGTACTCGTGGTGAATGAAAGAATGTTGACGTACACATCAACACACACTCCTCATTCACAGAGTGATGCACACCTTCTATGCTCTCCGTTGCATTTTGGGAGTCCTAACCTGGCTCAGGACTCACATCTAACCAGCAGGGAATCACTCCAACTGTCTAAACCTTTTGCTAAGGCCAACCATTTTTTTAAGTCTACTCCCAACCGAGGCTTATTTGTGGTCAAGAACCACCCCAGTAGGTAGAGTGTTCCTATCATGGTGGGCTCTAAATGTCTTGGTGCATTTTGCTCCATAAACTACTGCCCACTATTCTCACAAGGCTTTTGAAGCAGAGATTCAAGCAGAGGCAGGATCTGTTTTCTTCTGCACATTAGGACTATGCACTCTCTGGCTCTACTTCCAAATCTGGAACTACCTCAAATATAACATGATCAATGTGTTTTTGACCTCTGCAAACCCCTTGGCCCACTCTCACCCAACCTGGCTCTTCCTAAGCGGGCCTCTTTCATTATTTCAGTAACAGTCTGCACCATTGGGGATGTGCCTTAGAAGCATCATTCCAGAGGAACAGAGAACAAGTGAGGGAAATCAGTGTAAAGCAGTACTGGAGATGGGTATCTCTGTCGATTATTACTACCAATCCTTGAGCTTCCGATCTAATCCAATTAAACCACCCTAGCCTGGCAGTATCAAGGATTGTCAAGTAGAGGTGAAGTAAGGAGCCTTGTCTAAACCAAAATTCCATAATACAATATAACTGTTATTAGAACTGTAGTTCGTTACAAATGTATTAAATTTAACCAATTAAGAAACATGAGTACAGTTTTGGTCGCTTACGGCCAATTAACCCGTTACCAGACTTTCTCATGCTTCATGTTGCATCCATGAGCTTTGTACACAAATCCTTTTGCTTCGGTGCAATAATCCATGCTGCAAAGCCAACCATTCAAGGGAGTACTGTTGAAAAATGGCCCTTTCTGCAGGGTCACTCCTAAACCTTTTGCCTTCTTCTTCCTACTTTTTGCTGAACTTTGTTTCTTTGTTTTGCTGGCCTTAGGACTCTGAGCACTTTATCACTGCTAAGCAGGGCTAAAATGAATGTACTCTCCCCTTTAAACATAGTAGCATTGGCTCATACCCAATTGGCACATTTAATTTACGTATAACTCCCTAGTACAGTACACTACATGTGCCCAGGGCCTGTAAATTAAATGCTATTGCGGGTCTGCAGCACTGCTTGTGCCACTCACTTAAGTAGCCCTCTTAGCAAGTACCTGGCCTGCATTGCAGATTCAGTGTGTGCAGTTAAAGGGCCTTTTTGACCTGGCAAAATAAACCTTTTGCCAGGTTCCAATCCCACTTTTTTATACATATAAGACAACCCTAGGGTAGGTCCTGGACTGCCCAGAGGGCAGGGTGCAATGTATTTCAAAATCAGGATATACACTTTTAAGTTTTATATGTCTTGGAAGTGAAAAACTCCCAAAGCCTTTTATCATTACTGTAAAGCATAAAACCTTAAAGTCTGATGTCTGGAATCACAATTTAAAATCCAAACTTATGGTGAAGTCAGATGTTACATTGCAATTCTGAAAATGCCACTTTTAGAAAGTTGAAAAAACTAAGACAATGGTCATAGCCTTCAAGTGCACTACACTAAAGCACTCCGATGGAGTATGTTACATATTGCTCTATGGGTAATCAGATATCACAGGTAAGTAAATATGCAAAGACACTAGTGAGAAACCAAAACTGTAAAAAGTAAATGGAAAAATAATACAAAAGTTACTGATGGTAGCTCAAAAAATTCTTCTTTTATTGAGAAAGCTTCATGTGTCTCCCGAAGGGAAATTCAATTAATTACAAAGAATGGTGGTTGCATACATCTCACAGATTGTAAATGAGTCCCAATGCATTTTGAGCATAAACAACTGCCCTTCTTCAGGGGGGACTACAAAGAAATAGGCATAATATTTTGATATTCACATTACTATAAATGCAAAAACAATACAGACATGGGGAAGGCACAAGGTCAATATCAGAAAAGGTATAAGCAATTGTAACCAGATGAAGAGAAAGAACTCCAAGGTCTTGAGGTAACAGAGGGTAAGGCAAGTGCAGCTCATCGAAACGATGAAGAAAAAAAGAAAAAAAAAAGAACCGAAGTCCACCACCAAGTGCACCGCGTCAAACCGGGGTGAATTGTAAAATCTAGGCATGGTGTGAGCTACCAAGGGCCTACATTGTGGGCTGGATTCTATTCTTAAAGAAACTACGGCTGGTAAACAAAATTGCAATAAGAAGTGCTCAAGAATACAGTGTGCCCCACCGGGTGGGTCTACTCAAATGTCATGCAAAGTGCAATAAACACACCTCCTGTCATTACCTGGAGGCAATACAGCAATGCAAACTGAACAAGTTCACAAAGTGTGTTCCTTTCACACAAAAAAAGAAGAAACCAACACCATCAGCCATGTATGTACTACCGGTGAAAGACGGGTGGATGCATTATTAAAATAGGAAAACTCACCAAGAAATTAACCATGAAACCCCAAGTCTCTAATTGAATAGGGCTGGCAGACTTAATAACGATCAGGTCCAAGCAACCTAAAAGTAAAAGAATACCACATTTTAACATGACTGCTCCTGACCCGACTCTAATGACATGCCAACAGTGTGACCTTTGATTCAGTGAAAGATCACAAGAAAGGGGCCTGGACACATCTCAAGAAGGAAATGGGGCTGATAAGTGATTCACAAAGAGTGTAATAATCGCAGCAAGAAGTAATCAGGACTAAAGGCAGCATGAACTTCATGAAGGGTTTATTCTCCAATTGAAGATCCCATCCACAATCCAGCAGCATCATCTGGCAACTGCCAGTTTCCTCCCATAACATTCCAGTCCCCTCGCTTACATGGTGACATTCCAATGACAACATTCCATCATGTCAGCAGGGGCCAGCCAGGGAACAGATCCATATACCACACACCTCCCTCCTGTACTAAACAACCTAAACATATGTACAACATGATATTTGCAAAGTTATCCCATTAGAATAGGGATTTTTAAATTCATTAAATAGTGTTTAAACACAATGCTCGTTTACACAAAATCTTTCAAATGTGAAGGTCTCTTCCCTTCCCTAGAGGACCTCCTGAGACTGCCTTTAGTATTAGGATGAAGCACACTTTCTTTGCATACCATGTCTTCACGATCCACTCTCTCAGAGTCCAACCTGGGACCCTTGTAAACTACTATTCTCCCAAGGTTCCAAATGTGATTGTCTTGTGTCTTCACAGCATTGTCAGGATAACCCTCACTTGACAAAGATAAACGGGAAGGGAAGGTCTCCTTGTTGAAACCTGACATTAATCCTTATGCTTATTGGGGTGAACCTATACGATTAAAGGGATACTTCACAGGTTTGATAGAATATAAGGGACTGTACACCTCAGGCAAGATATATGTCTCGGAAAAAGGAGACAGCATGATTCATCAAGGTGACCTTGGTGTCATGCTGGACCCAAGTGGTAGTCTCTCCATTGTGTTGAAGGAGGGAGTGAATGAGATCCTGGACAGCACCTCACTTAGTAGTGATGTTGGGGGTGAGATAAGAGAAGAATTCCCCAATGTATTCATAGAGCAGCTAGGATGCTTGAGAGGATTTCAGCATGAGATATGTCTGAGCTCTGGTGCGCAACCTGTGTGTTGCAAAGTGAGGAATGTCCCTATAGCTCTTAGAGATGAGATGCAAGCAGAAATAGAGAAGCTAAAAAGGGGGGGGGGGATAATTGAGGAAGTTAAAGGCACAGAGTGGCTCGCACTAGTTGTTGGTGCTCGGAAATCCAATGGCAGCTTGCGCCTATGTGTGGACTTGAGGAATTTAAACAGGTGTGTCATAGTCAATAGATATTCCTGTCCTAATATTTCAGAGATGCTGTTGTTTCTTGGTGGGGCCAGAATATTTAGTATGATTGACCTTACAACTGCATATCACCAGGTAGAGTTGAAAGAGTCCTCTAGGACTACATTGCGCTTTTCACTCCTTTGGCACATTTAGATTTGTTCGGATGCCGTTCGGTTTAATTTCGGCAGCCTCAGTTTTTCAACGTGCCATTGAAAAAATATTAAAAGGTATTGAGTAAGTATGTGTCTACCAAGACACATACTTGTCTATGGGAAAGGTGGCGAAGAGCATGGTGTGCGTGTTCGAAATATCTTAAAGAAACTGGATGATTTTAAGGCTGAGAAATATCACTTTGCCACTCCCACTATCTATTACTTAGGCCATACACTCACTGGGGATGGAATTATGCTCAAGGATGATTTGGTTAGCACCATCTCTAGGGTGAGGTCTCCTACCTCACGGGAGAAGCTGATGAAGTTTTTGGGGATGGTTGAATATTACAACAAATTTGTGGGAAATTTTTCTGAATTCAGTGCGAACATGAGGTTGTTGTTGAGTAAGGGAGTTTGATTTGATTGGGATGAAGCATGTGAGCAAGAGTTTATAGTCTTGAAGGAGAAACCTAAAATGGCTCCAAAGCCGAAAAGCTTTGATCCACGGAAAGTATCCGTGGTCACGATGGATACTAGTGTTAAGGGTCTAGGTGCGGTACTTCAACAGAGCGGGAGTGAAGGAATAAACACAATCATGTTTCTGTTATGCAGATTAAGTGATGCGTTGTCACGCTATTCAGTTATCAAACAGGAGGTCCTTGCTGTGTTTTGGGCCATAAGGAAGTTGAAGAAGTTTCTGTGGGGTGTAAAGTTTGAAGTAAGAACAGATCACAAGCCCGTATGTGAGACTTTCATGAGAGAAGGTATTGAGTTGGTGTCAGGGGGGCCAACTATGTGCGTGATTGCATTGCAGGAGTAGGAGTTTGTTATGAGATATATACCAGGGGTTGAGAATGGAGTTGCTGACACATTGTCAAGGCTAGTCTCTAAGGAACATGATATGCGAGATGATGCAGAGTGTTATGGAGATCAAACAGAATTTGTATGTGCAGTTGAAAGTGCAGTCATTCCTGAGGAGCTGCAAAATGTGACATGCTGTCGGAAGTTATGTTGCTGGTGAGGAATGGTTGGCACACTAAAAAAACAAGCCTCGGACGAGGGCAAAATGTATTGGGGTGTGAAGGACGAATTGGGCACGTGTGGAAATATATTATTTCGTGGTACCCGGCTCATACCTCCAGTCAAGCTTCGGGTGAAGTTAATGGATCTGGCACACCACTCTCATCTTGGTATGTCCAAAACCAAGGAAAGGCTCAGCTCGTCCTGCTGGTGGCATGAGTACAAAATCAAAGAAGGTGAGAGTTCAACCTATGGTTGCCAGACCTTCTCCCTCAGGGCTGTGGTAGGAAATTGCTCTTGATATTCTTGGTCCAGTTCAAGGCGAAGGTCAACAAATCTATGTGATTATGGTTGTAGACATGTTTTCTAGGTGGCCTGAAGTGTGTTTGAGTGCGGGGTAGAAACCAACCATGTGGTCACGTTTTTGAGGGAGTTAATGACCAGTGAGGGTTATCCCCAGGTGCTCCCGACAGACAAAGGCGTTCAATTGGTATCCCAAGAGATTGAAGAGTTCTTGAGGTCGAGGGGTATAAGGCATAAAAAGTGTGCTCTGTACCACCCAGAAATAAATGGTATGGGGGAAAGAATTAAAACTCCAACTGGCAGAAAGTCAGAGAGTTACCGGGTGCATTATATGACTGCCACTGACATAACAGGTAAAACAAACTGTGTGCCTGTCACTGATCCAGCATGCGCCACTGAAGTGACAGCTCGAAATAAGTGTGCCTTTCACTGATCCAGCAGGCTGTGAGTTCCCTGAAAGGTGAATTATATCACATGAGAATCACATTCCTGTCCGTCAATCTCATCCTGCGTAATGATCTCGATATCCCACAGCCAGGCGAAGGTTAGCACTTTAGTGCCTCCTTACGGCTAGGATGGAACTTACATACATAGAGGACCACATGAAGTAGCACGTTTAGAACTACACTACGTCACAGGAGGGATAACTTAAAGTACATGCCAGCCTTCCACAAGTTATCGGTGATGCCAAAAACTCCAAACGAGGTATGCTGCACAGCTTGAGCCAATTAAACGAAACTCACACCCGTAGGAATCAGTGATGCTGAGGCACATCCCCCACTATGCCAATGTGAATTGTGGATGTCCATCCACACAAAGACACCACAAATAGTCAATTAGTGCCGCAATTTCACTATTTCAAAGTTAGGTGCTCACACCCCGCAAAAGCAACACAACAGGGTGTCCGGGCTTTGAAATTTATGTAGGCACTAACCTCTTGTGGGTCCAGGGTTCTGCATGGGGCTTCCTCTGGGGCAGGTGCAGTGGTTTGTTGGGATCTCCTTAGGTTTGATGAGATTTGAGAGCTGCCGGATACGCCAGTGTAATAATCTCAGAAAGAAGTAATCAGGACTCAAGGTAGCATGAACTTTACGAAAGGTTTATTCTCCAATTGAAGATCCCAACCACCACCCAACAGCATCCTCGGGCAACTGCCAGTTTCCTCCCATAGCATTCCAGTCCCCTCACTGACATTGTGACATTCCAATAACAACATTCCACCATGTCAGCAGGAGCCAGCCAGGGATCAGATCAAGATACCACACCGAGGTTACTCTTTTGATGCACATATCACTGTGGCTGACCTCTAGGTTTGAATTCTAGCCAGTCCCACAGCCTGTGTGGTGGGACTATCAGCTCTGGAGCCTCTCCTGCTGCTGTGACAGATAGCTTTTCAAAAAGAAGAGGAAGAATAGAAGTATGTACTTTAAAAGAAGCAGAACCCCAATATAAAATTTCAAAGACCCATACCCTAAATCACAATTGGTGTTTGGGAATGGACTATAATAAGGGGAGGTTGAGACCTTACAAATTGTCATCTGTCAAGCAGCCAGATGAGCTGTGTAAGCAGGGGAATCTCTGGAAGACTTCTGCCTATGACCAGGACTGGAGGCTAAAGCCTGCTAGTCTCCCTGCGGGGTGAGAATACATCAAGCAGGGAAGCAAAGACCACCTGCTCTGGAGGCTGGAGCACCAGTGCCTGCCTGCTTGCCAAGACCATTGTGCCCTGTGAGGAAGAGGAAAGTGGAGGAGGAACCAAGGTCCAGTTGAGAACCCTCTCTAGTGGACTCCCAGGTGTGAGGAGACGGCTGTTGCACTGATCAGGTCATTGCCCATGTGTAGGAAAATGTGTCCGTGATCCCTGTATGCCAGGAGAGGGCTACCGTGAAGATAGCCATGTTAATCGATGCCTGTGTGTTAAGGTCAGAAGTCTATGGGGCACCACTGTAGCAACCCTGTGAGACATGAGGGGCTGCCGTGGAGAAGAGTGCCTTGGGATCAGGGCCAAAGCTTGTGTGGACACTGTAGCAGTGCATGCTAGGATGGGCCTGCCATGCAGTAGGGGCTGAGGCCTTGCGTGGCAGTAGTGCGGCAATCCGGTATGCCAGGAGAGGCTTCCAGGAATAATTGTGCCATGTGGATCGGGCAGGACTCCCTGAACTGTGAGCAGCGATGACCTGTAGGTCACCAGGAGCAATGAGAACTACAACTAACCTGACCCCATGGAAGCATCGCCAACTCCGTGGGATCAAGATCAGGAGCATCGGAAACACCCCTAGGAACGTGGAAACTTACTCGGCAGGAGGAGCGCAGAAACATCTCCGATTGCTGCAGAAGAACAACCGTGTAGGCATGGGTGGTTCGCAAAGGAGGTTGTTTCTTTTTTCCCTTATTTGTGTTGTTCTTAATTTTCTTTTTTTTGATAATCAAGTTTATTGGTATTTAAAAGAAACCACAGAATTACATTGACAGTAAAATCAGGCACAATACCTCAATGATTAATAACAGTAAAGATGATGACAGAGACCTGTGTATCAGGCTTCAGATTAGATTCTCGTGCAAGTTTATCATGATACATAGGAACACACACACCAATCAATACAGTAGATTGAACCATTTACCCCAGATCTTTTTGGATAGTTCAGGGCAGCCCCGGGCCTTGAAGAGGGGTTCTTCTTGGGTCCCGCACCAGTCCACGCCCTGTCTTCACCTCCGTACAGTAGGGGGTTTGGCCTGAGACCAGAGTGCCGCAATGTTTCATTTCGCCACCGCCACTGCAGTCCCATGAAAGCGCTTGTCGGCCCGAGAGCCACCCAGGCCATCAAACACACCTAAAATCAGACGTAATGGGTTGTGGGGAACTACCCACCCCAGGGTCTGTGTATGTTCCAGCTCCACACCCGCCCAGAATGACGCAATGGCGGGGCACTGCCAGACCATATGGTAGAAGTCAGCTGGGGCGAGGTTGCATCGTGTACAAGTCGGGGAGGGCAGCAGTCGAGCTCTATACAAACACACGGGGGTTAGATATGCCATATGTAAATAGTAGAGTTGAATTAGGCGCAGTTTGGAGGAGGTCGTCAAGGTCTAGGGAACCATGAGAGCATCCCACCAGTCTGCATCCTCCAAGGGGCCCAGCCAACCCTCCCAGTGGGCGTGCAGTGAATCTAGGGTCGCGGGGTCGTTGTTCACTAGGGAGCGGTAGATCCGCAACACCCCTCCTTTACCTGGGTTCCCCATCATCACTTGAGCCTGCAGGGGACTGAATTCGGGGAGGGAAGTGGGAGACGTAATGTGCGCATTGAGGGCATGCCGGTATTTGTAAAACTGGGAGGCGTGAAGGGAGTAGCACCGCTGCAAATCTGCGAAGGCCCTGATGTGGTCCCCAACCCAGATGTCCCCAAGAAGCGAGATCCCAATGCGGTCCCATTGACGAAAGTCCCGGAGAGTTGAAGTCTCACGCAGTCAAGTATCATGCCACAGGGGTGTATGATGGGTAAGCTTCCCATCCCATTTCGTAAGGTGCAGGGCAGTGCGCCAAGCCAATAGGACTGCCCCAGTGATGGGGGAAGGACTTGTGGTATGGGGGCTCGGTACAAGTAGGCTTGGAGCTGTGGAAAGTCCATAGACCGGAGCTCAACCTGATACGCTGGGTCGGACCAGCTGCCGGTGAACCACAATATGTCTCGTGGCCAGGTAGTAAAGGTGAAGATTGGTCACACCCATGACACCATCATAAGGAGGTATCTGACAGTGAGCCAGGGCCATACGCGGCCTCCCGCCTCTCCATAAAAACCGGGTGAGCAGACCATCAATCTCGCGGAACCAGCTCCCTGGGAGATGAAAGGTTATGTTTTGAAGAATATAGAGAAAGCGGGGGAGAACCATCATTTTAAAAAGCTCTGCCAAGGGGATTAAGAGGAAGGGACTGCCATCGCTTGAGATCTGCCTTGGCAACCAGGGGCGTAAGGTTGACGGCCCATTCAAGTTCTGGGAGCACGGTTACCCAGACTCCCAAGTATTTGAAGGACTGCCTATGCAGGGGAATGGTTGTTTGCCAGTCAAAACAGGCACGTGATGGGTGGAGGGGAACCAGAGTGGATTTCACCGGGTTGAGCCGCAGGCCAGAGACTCGCTCAAAGGCGAAAAGGACTTCCAAGCACCGTGGGCCGGAGTCCTCGGGATCCGCTAAGAAAAGGAGGATGTCGTCTGCATAAAGGGCGACCTTGTTGACCTGATAGGGGTCCCAGGCCCATCCCCGGATGCGGGGATCGTTGCGTATGAGAGAGGCCAGGGGCTCCATAGCTAGCGCAAATAAAAGCGGCGAGAGTGGACAGCCTTGGCGGGTGCCCTGCTGGATGGGGAATGCCTCCGAGAGCACGCCATTAATTAATTAATTAAGACCCATGCTTTGGGGCTAGAATAGAGAACTCGGATGAAACGCCTGAATGGGAGGCCAAATCCCATCGTCTCCAGCACATCTTCCAGATAGCTCCAGTCAACTGTATCAAATGCTTTTTCAAAGTCAATGAAAATCAAGGCCAAGTGCGGGGTGAGCTGATGGCGATGTGCGAGGGCGAGGTGAAGACAGCGTATGCAATGCCGGGTACCACGGGCAGGCATGAAGCCACATTGGTCTGGATGGACCAAGTCATGCAAGAGGGGGCGGAAGCATTGAGCCAAGGCAGTGGCAAAAATTTTCACCTCAGTGTTGATGAGGGAAATGGGGCGGTAGTCCGCGCAGGAGAGGGAAGGCGGTTATGTCTTAGGAAGAACCACAATAATGGCCACGTCGGTCTCTGGGGGGAGGACCCCGTGTCCATCACATGTTGGAAGAGATCGACCAGGTGCGGAACCAACGAGTCGCGATAGGTCGCATAGTATTCCTGAGGGTATCCATCCGGCCCTGGCATTTTACCGGAGTGCAAAAGTGAAATGGCCCTGTGTATCTCCTTCGGGGTAAGGAGGAGATCCAGAGTCTCGGAGACCGCCTGGGGAAGACGGGGCAGCTGAGTCATATCCTCTGACATCAGTGCGGCCAGGGAGGCCTTGGGAGGCCGGACTGCATAAAGTTGGGCATAATAGCCTGCAAAGGCTTGGGCGATAGCATGTGAGGTGAAATGATGAGTGCCGGCCACATCGCAGACCTCGGAGATTATGCGATTGGCTTTGGGATATGAGACTAGATTATGGTGTAGCTTCCCGTTTTTGTCCCCCAGCCGTATACACGCGCCACCGAGGAAAGCCATAACATTTTATCTGATTCTAGAGAGATCTGACAGATCTCCTCACAGATCAGTGCGAGCTGTCGGGTGGAGCTAGTGCTTTCGGCCGAAGCCTGGGCTGATTCAAACTGTGCAGCTTGGGCCTCGAGCTGCAGCAGGCGGGCGGTCTGGGCTGTGCGCTTTGCGTGGACCAAGTCTCTAGCCACACCCCGTATAGTAGCCTTGCCAGCCTCCCACAGTGTACCTGGAGAGGGAACCGATCCCTTGTTGATCAATAAGTATTGCTTCAGCTCTTGCCCAAGGGTTCCAAGTGTTCATCCGCCAAATCGTGCAGAGGGAGAAAGGGGGTGATCGGAGATACCTCGGGGAAGGATAGTGACCCCAGACACCAACTGACAATCGGTGGCCGGCAACAGGAGCAAGCCAATACGGGAGTGGGTATGGTGGACCGCCGAAGTATGAGTGTACTGTTCTCGGCAGGGGTTCCGTACCCTTCAGGCATTGCAGAGACGTAGGGCAGAGGACCAATCAGAGAGGCACTTAGCAGAGGCAAGGCGGGATGCAGAGGGAGCACCTGTCGTGTTACGAGAAGGCTGCATGACAGCATTGAAGTCGCCCCCAATGACCGTCAGACTCTGAGGGAAAGTCGAGATTAATAGTGTAAGGCGTCAGAGGGCAGAGGGCAGAGGGCATTGTGGCGGGGGGAATGTATGCACATAGGAGATTAAGAAGATGACCCTCAATCCTACCAGTTAAGGCCACATAGCGCCCTTTTGTGTCAGTCTCCACCTGTATCAATGTAAAGGGGAGACTTCTACGAATCAGTATGGCCACGCCCCAGGAACCCCGTGTGAAACCAGAGTGCCAGACCCTATGAAACCCATATCGGGCGAGGAAGGTGCATTGAGTTCCCAGAAGGTGCGTTTCTTGTAGGAAGAGAATATCGGGCGCTTGGCATTGGGCACTGCGAAGAACTGCGGTTCGTTTTATATGGTCTAGTAGGCCATTGACGTTCCATGACAAAATGTGGAGAGGTCTATTAAGAGTTGACATCGTATGACTAAGTGGTGTGTGTGTGGACCAGCGCGAATGGACCAGGGTCCCAGGGGAGGTAACATCTCATAACCTGGGTGTAGGGATAGAGTTTGTGTATTATGATAGGTCTCTTGTCATTGGTAGTGGCGTGTGTGCGCAGTGAGCTGCCGATAAAAAAGAAAAACATTGGCCCGAATGAGGCCAAAAACAATAAACAGTCAGGAGACAGCGGTCCTCCCACTCCCTCCTGCCCCCCAACACTCCCCACCCTACAAATCTGAAATTGAAGCATCTGTCGCCTTGAAAAGGAATTCAACAAAACAAACAAACAAGTCTGAGTGCTAAGCTAAAATGATTAGCAGAGCATGGTTGTCGCGGAAATGGACCCCTCCATGTAGACGGATATGCTAATGTTAACAGCTGCAAGAAAATTAAGAAGCAATTTATGGACCCTAATACGCTGGGCCTCAGGGGTCAGACTCCGTTGTCTTCCTCGGATCCTCGAAGTGCAGGGCTCCTAGACAAGTCAGACGAGTCAGATATGGTAGGGCGCAATGTTTCAGAGGGTTCTGTGACCCGGCTCAGATCAATCAAGGAACCAGTCAGGCTGTGAGTCCCAGATACCCGAGGTAATTCAGACGTAATGAGCAATTGGGACACTGCTTCTGGTGATCGGGAGGCCCATTGCATCGGTCACCCTTCTTGCGGGACCGAGTACGGCGCCGCTGTGGCTTGGGAAGGGTTGGTTGAGGTTGTGTAGGCTCCCGTCGAGCAGGGGGAGAGGCGGGACGAGTCCGGAGGGGGCGCTCCTCCATGAGCCAAGTCCAGGCTGCTTGGGGGGTATCAAAAAAGAGTGTCTTGTATTGAAAAACAACTCTGAGTCGGGCCGGAAAGAGGAGACTATAGCGGAGACCCAGATGACGGAGCTTCTGTTTGACGTCGTCATAAGTTCGTCGTTGGGCCTGCACCTCTCTGGTATAGTCCGGGAAAAGCATAATTGTGCTGTTTTGGTAAGTCACAGGACCCTTTGTCCTCGCCACCCCAAGGATAGCGTCCCACTCTCGGAAGTTGAGGACCCTCATGATGATGGGCCGGTGTGGAACCCCAGGCAGAGGCCGGGGAGCCAGGGAGCGATGGACGCGTTCGACCGCGAACCATGGCGAGAGGGACTGTTTAGGTACCCAGATCTCACCCAGGTCTCCACAAATGTATCCGTTCGACCCTGTTCAGCCCCCTCGGGAAATCCTATGAGGCGTAGGTTATTCCTTCTTGACCTGTTTTCGGCGTCTTCGGCCCGACGGTGAAGTTCCGAGGTCTGAGTCTGGAGCCGGGCCACCTGGGTCTTTAGTTGGCCTATGTCATCTTTGGCCGTGAAGATGCGCGGTTCCACCTCCGTGATCTGGGCCGTGGTGTTACGCAGGTCCTGACGAGTAAGGGCCATGTCCACCCTCACCTCGCCAATCTTATTCTCTTATGCTTGGAGGATAGTGGAGAGATCTCCCCCAGTGGGGGCAGGGGTATTTGATGCCCCCCCCCTCTGGGGTCCCGGTCATTGGTGGTGTATTGGTCCATTTGGGTGTGGGTCTGGGTCTGTGGAGCAGTTGTCTTCAAGGCACAGTCCCTGCCCATCGTTACCGTGGATGGAGGCCCCTGCTGCTGATTGGGTGGGGGAGGCAGTCAGCAGTCTCAGAGAGGGAGGGAGCCGACACCCAGACCGTCAATATTCGGGCCGGGGCATCAAGGCCAGTCCTCCCAGGTCCCCTTGAGCCCCAGGGGTCAGGCAGCACGAGTCCGGGGACCCCTCTTCCACCTCCGCCCGATGCGACGGTCGATAATAAGATGGCACCACCCCCGTCTAAAGATGGGTTGGTGAGGGGGGCGGGAATTCGATCCGTTGCTTCTCAGCGCAGTCAGCCGGGATCTATTCCTGCCACCTCGAGCCCGCAGCATGCAGGGGTTTGGCACCGCACGATGGAGGCGGCCGAGGGCAGACACAGGGCTCCCAGCACCAGGGTGCAGGCAGGGACCAGGTCCAAGTGGGTGGATAGTGAGAGGAGGATATCAGGGTTCCGCGCCGCCCGACAGTGACGGCCGACATCAGTCTCGCAGCTGTGGAGGCTTTTCTGACCATTAGAGGAGGCCAAGGGGAGGAAAGGAAGGGCTCAGCTCCATGGGGGATCTCGCCGCCGCCGGGGGTCCGGCACAGGGCAGGGACGGTGAGGCAGGTCCAGCTCGTATTCACAGGCCGACAATCACAGGAAGGCACCCCCAGATGTGATGCGTGGCGTAGGGGGGAGAAGGGGTGAGTCAATGAGGGAGGGAGAGGGGGCGGGAGTGCCAACATCGCCCCTCCGCACAGCCAGCCGACACAGCAGCCGATCCCCAATCTCTAACCCCACTCACCGATGGTCTGTTGATGGAGGCTATGAGGGAGTTCATGTTGCCCCCAGAAGTCAGCAACTCTTGGAAGCAGAGATGAGGCCGCAGCACCGTCTCAGATCAAGTAGGGCAGGAGGGCCCAGACCAGACCGGATCCAGCGTCCGCACAACAGCGCGGTTGCGCCAGGGAGTTGCCAGGGAGAGGGGCCCTCCGGTGATAAGAAGGCCGCACCAAGGGCCAAGTTCAGTGCCTCCTCCCTGATCCGGCGGACAACAGCTTTGGAAGGTCGGAGTGCAGCTTCCGGCAGGCCAGGATGACCCCCCCACCTCCAGCCCTAGGGGGTGGGTCAGCTGGACACAGGACGGAGGAGACTGCTTTAGCAAGGGTTGAGAGGGGGCCCAACCCCTCGCGCCGCTACCCGACAGCGGTAGCCGAGCTCAGCGGGTCCTCACTCACCGGGCGGGCACTTTCGAGGAGATCCTGGCCGAGCCCCTCTGGAGACATCAGGCAGGCGCAGGAGTCAGAATGAAGTCATCAGCGCGGCCGGGCCGCGCTCACCTCCCGTTTCCTTCCGGCTCCGTCTGCACGGGAGGCGAGCCCCCCACCGCAGCTTCAAGCACCGATGCGGAGGAGGCCGCCATTTTGGGATCTTGAGACCTCAGGAGGATGGGGATCAAACTGAGGCAGCGGAGGCTCAATTCCGCCAGCAAAAGGGATCGGAGCAATGCTGGTGGAACAGGGAACCTCCGCGGGTAGATGAAAGGATCCGATGGCAGCTGCAAACGGGCGGATACAAGGCGGATGACGGAGGGGGTCCGGAGCACTCTTAGAGTGCGACCGCCATCTTGAAGCCTTAGGCCATGCCCCCCTGTTCTTAATTTTTTAAACATCTAATTATGAATAATACAAATGAAAATAAAGCTGTTTCCCTCTCTCCCTCAAATGCTGATATTGACAGCAGCACTAAATCGTTTGCTTCCGTGTTCATATGTGCTCAATGCACATGTACAGATAGTGCTGCCCGTCATCAGTTAGCATTTGCTGTTGACACTCTCACAGCCCTGACGTCTGTGAGGTCACCAGCCCAGCAAAGCAATTGCATCTGGAAGGAAACTCCACCCCCTGATAACGTGAAGTAACTGTTAACATCTGGGCAGCACAGGTTGAAGCCCTGTAGTGCCAGGGGCTACATGTCTATCAGGGATTGGAGTCTCAGCCACCCCACCCATTCACAACTTGTTACTGGGTGGAGTGGGGTCAGGAAGCCTCATTAACCCCATCCACCATGTGACGAGTTGGGAAAGGATGTGCTTGATGCAAGGCAGCGTGGTTACCTGAAGCTGAGTTTTAAAATATGCACAGTGCAGCCACACAAGTTTTAAAGGCTGAAGATCTTGGCTTCCTGCTTAAAGTATGCCTCTGCTTTCTATATGTGCAGTGACACAGAGGGAGAAGTTTCTGTTGATCTCAATTCCGTTCCATTCCTGCTATGCTGCTAAAGCATATGCAACAGAATGCCTGAGCAAAGAGAAATAAAACAGCCTTAGTGTCCCTGCTACTGTAAAATAGTTTTTGGCCAGTGTCGTGTAGTAGCCGGGGTTAGGGGTACCCCGGTTACTCACTCGGTATGGAGCATGCTGGCTGCTGTGCAGGAGCCGGTGCCGGCACACTTGGCAAACAGGGAGACACGCGCTGGTTAGGTGATTTTTCTGTTGCGCGGGGTCCTCCTCTGACGACACTGCACAGCAGCGCACATATATTCAATACACCCACGTAGGCGTGGGCCAAACCAAACATACACACACCACGATGTGAGGCGAGGCACACACCCCTGGCTGCAACAACAGTTATGGTATTGCCACAAATGATGTATCGCAACAGGTGATACTACATTCCTCCATCAAAACAAAGGACAAATCAGATATGGCTAGGAACAGGAAAAAAACCATAAACTAGAATCCAGGAAACAGTTCTGGATCTGCACAGGATCCGACAGTGTCTCAAAGTACCTCACCGTTCAGATGTACAGGAAAGGTGGCCAGGTATACAATGTACTGGACTTGGTCACCTTCAGGCTCCACAGATCAAATGGCACAACTCTAGCACTGGCAGTCTTCCAGTCTACTTGACGGCTGTGGATTGTTCCTCAGACCATATCTGGTTCGGGAACTACGATTTGGCTTGAGCCCTATCTCTGGTCTTGCAGTATTTCCCGGAGGTTCCTGAACAGTTTCTGGACTTCTTGCTTGTGAACATTCTTCAACCGGTTCAGCTTCTCCAAATTCATCTTCTGACCACGCATCACTGTTCTGAGCATCCAGTCCAGCATCATTAACTGGGGGCATCAGGCCTCGACAAGGGTGGAATCTCTTGAACGCCGATATGTTCCGCATTATGACCTCTGGTCAATGCCGGGCAGTGACTAGTTGCCCTTTACTGAAATTATATGCCAAGGATCCTTTTCAAATGGCAGCTGAAACGTGCTGCCTGGTTCTCGGTCTTGCACTAGTACTAAATCCCCAACCTGCTGGTCAGAACTCTTGGCTCTGCGATGGCAGCTGGCTTTGTCATTCAACCTCTTCCTCCGATCATACGCTACTTGGACATTCATGTGACCAGGAACCCATTTTGGGTGATGAGGTACTCAGGCGGCAAGGACTCTTCCCATGGAGAGATGTCCAGGGGCTCGACCTGTGGTTGAGTGAGTAGTTTGTCTATAGTCCCTCAAGAATGAGTAAATGGCTTGTTCAGGGGACTTGCAACTTATAATTGCGATCCTGATGACTTTATTCAAAGTCCTCATGAAGCGTTCGGCCTCTCAATTGGCTTGAGGCCGCCTGGGGTAATCTTCTTGTGGATAATCCCTAGTGAAGTGAGGTTAGACGCGATCTTCTGCCCTTGGAAGGGAGGGACATTGTCTGTCCTAAATTCCTTGATTATTCCGTGGGTGTCTATGGTCTTTTCCAGCTTTGGTATGACTTCAGAGGCACTCAGGGAAGACAGAACCTCTACTTCCGGATGCTCAGAATAGTCATCGATCACCACCAGTGTGTGACTCCCATTGGGGAGACTCCCAAAATCCATGCTGGCACATATCCATGGACCACTGGGACCTTGCTCCGTTAGTATGGGTGCTGGAAGACTTGTTTCCAAGTTGCATGACACCAGGAACAGGATCGTACTGCTTCCTCCACTTTCTCGTCCATTTGGGGAAACCAAACCTTGGTTCGGAGGTGCCTCTTGGTCTTCACCATGCCCTGATGTCCAGCATTTGCTAGTTGGATTACCCAATCAGCTAACGAGGCAGGGATGACTTGGCGATGACCTCGAAAAGGCACCCATAAGGGTTGGCACTCAGTTCCTGCCGCACGTGATACACGCTTTCTAACACACGCCATGCTTCCGGGGTGAGAAGAGTCCACTGTCATTTGAACTGGTGCCACTTTTGTGTCTTCGCCGCCTCTAGAGTCTTCTGTAGACACTCATCCTTGGAGGTGGCCTGACACAAGTCTTCAAGTGAAAGTGCTATCGGGAGAGACATGTCCACCACATAACGTACATATTCTTTTGTTTCCTCAGCATCCTCTTCTTCACTGGACGTGGCTGCCCGAGGATGTGGGACAGGTAATCGGCTGGGTTACTCGCTCCAGGATGATATTCAGCTGGACAATTGTACTCCTGTAGTTGGAGCATCCACTTCCTTGGTGGTGGCTTCAACGAGGTACCCATGAACAGTGGTATCAAAGGCTTGTGGTCATTGGTGATCAGGTAAGGCTTTCCATACACATACAGATGGAAGTGGCGGCACCCCCAGTGTATTGCAGTGGCTTCCTTCTCAATTTAAGAATACCTTTGCTCTGTGCTGGTCAGTGACCTACTCGAGAAGGCCACTGGCGCCCATTCCTCCTCTGTATTTGACAGCTGCATCAGGACGGCTCGGATGCCTCAAGGACCTTCGTCAACTGCAATTAATGTGTTTTGCTGAGGATCAAAATACCTCAGGGTGGTGGAGCCTGAGAGGGCATCTCTGGAAGCTTGGAAAGCAGCTTCTTGCTCCGGACCCCATGACCATGGAACAAACACCTTGGTTAGTTGCCGCAAACTTAGCATCAGCGAGGTGAGATCTTTTATGAAACGGCCACAGTATTTGACCATGCCGAGGAAACTGCACATCTCAGTCACAGTGCTAGGTGCGGGGGCTACTGTCAGATCCCCACAATTCTTACCTCGTGTTTGTGGAGGGATCCCACAGGGACGACATGGGCAACCCCCACCTGTACCCTTCTGTTACTGGAAGGATCAAATACACTAGCCAGGTCAAGGAGGGAACCGGGGGCGATTGCCAGGAAGGGTGGTGAGAGCGGGAGTGGATGGCGTGAAGGGGCACCCTTCGTGGCTCTTGAGGCTGTGTGGTAGTCCCCGCTACCTAAAGGCAAGAGAGGAGACAGGGGTAACTAAGGCGCGGAGGTTAGTGAGAACACACACATCTAAAGGTCACCGGGGAGAGATACAGAGATCTGTAGAGCAGGAATCCCTACTTGGTTACCTGGTAGTTCGCTGGGGAACTGCTGGAGACGACACCCGCGATGTCCGTGCAGTGGTGTGGCTCACCCAAGGAGGAACGAAAATCCATAAAGCGCTCCTGCGCTGCGTGAAGGTAATCAGTAGCGGCGCCTTCGTGCCGCTAAGAGTATGAACAAGGTTGTGGCGACGTCGTGCCGTTGCACAAGTCGTCAAAGAAATGAGGAAAGCGCCACTGCGCTGGGAGTATGAACAAGGTTGTGGCGACGTCGTGCCGTCGCACGAGTCGTCAAAGAAATGAAGAAAGCGCCACTGCGCTGGGAGTATGAACAAGGTTGTGGCGACGTCGTGCCGTCGCACGAGTCGTCCAAGAAATGAAGAAAGCGCCACTGCGCTATAAGTATGAACAAGGTTGTGGCGACTTCGTGCCATCGCACGAGTCGTCAAAGAAATGAGGAAAGCGCCACTGCGCTATAAGTATGACCGAGGTTATGGCGACTTCGTACCGTCGCACGAGTCGTCAAAGCAATGAAGAAAGCGCCACTGCGCTATACGTATGCACAAAGTAATGGCGGCTCGAACTGCCCAAGGAAGATGCAGTGCTCCTGCGCTGCGGAAAAGAACAAGGTGAGGGCGGCTCCGTGCCTTCGCACGAGTCGCCAGGAGGAAACTGTAGGTGCCCTTGCGCGGTCCGGACCGACTGTCCGGTTGCTGGTAGAGCCTTCGCTACGCACCTGCGTGTTGGCGAAGCTCTGTGTGGAATCCGAAGCGCCGAGACTGAAGTTTTCTGCCGTGATATGCCAGTGCAGCCGGAAGTGACGACTGGCCGCCCTGTGGCGTCAGCTATGCGCCGTCGAAAGACTAGACTGTCACCTTCCAGGAAGAATAATGGGAGGAGTCTCGTTGCGAGGCAGGTCTGTCCTGCTTTCAGGCTGCTGGCGAGAGGCGCTAGGGAAACATGACAGCTACTTTGATGTCTTTCACCTTCTCCGGATCTGGGGCCAGCCCTTCCAATGAGAATACGTATCCAAAGAATTGTAGTTTCTGCTGGAGGAACTCGCATTTGTTGCGGTGAAGGTTGAGTCCCGAGTCCTAAATTAGTTGAAGTACGTGTCGTAGTTGGGTGTTGTGCTCGGGTATTGACTATGCATGGATCAGAATGTCATCACTGACATTGATCACTCCTGGGAGGCCTGTAAGGAGCTCTTGGATAGTGTTCTAAAACACCTCAACAGCATTCGACACACCGAAACTCAGCCACCGATATCGCCTTAGTCCCACATGTGTTGAGAAGGTCGTTATGTACCTCGACTCTTCATCCAGAACTAGCTGGTGGTACCCTGAGTGGAGACCGAGCTTGGAGAACCAGCTAGTCTGAATATAAACCTCTCATAGTCTTGATTGACCATGGGTTCAAAATGAGCTGTTAGAGCTGCAATGGTGGTGAAGTGTATCTTTGGTGCGGCTTCCTTGACTGTCTTGGATATTTTGTAAATGTCTCTTTCCCCCAGATGTGGGAGCATGGCTCTCTTTTATTCATTATCTACTTTGGTGGCCTCGAAAAATAGTAGAATTCTCTCCACCCACTCCTTCCACTTCAGCGCTTGTGCTGATGGAGCCCCTTCCGCAACAAAAGGCTCTATTGGAGGGATCAATAAATCAGTCAGGGGGTTTATAAAGCACGCTCTTCACCCGTGAGGGTCTCAAGGCACTAGGGGGAGTGGCTCCAGATCAGTCAAAGAGCCAGGTTTTGATGTCCTTCCTGAACGTGTTCAGGTTCGGGGAGCGTCTGATGTTCACAGGGAGCTCGTTCCGAGTCTTGGCTGCAATGTAGGAGAAGGCTCTCACGCTTGTTCTGTTTCTGCAGATGCAGGGGACCTCTGCCAGGGCGAGATCGGCGGAGCGGAGGTTCCTCTTGGGTACTTGGATGGATACTCTCTCGTTGAGGTATTTCGGTCCGATGTTGTTGAGGGATTTGTAGGTGTGGGTGAGGAGTTTGAAGGTGACCCTCTTCTCAACGGGGAGCCAGTGGAGGCCTCCTAGGTGTTGGGTCATGTGTTCGTGACATGGTGTCCCGAGGACGAGTTTGGCATCGGCGCTCTGGATGGTTTGGAGTTTGTGTAGAAGAGTTCTGTTGATTCCGGCGTATAGGGCGTTGCCGTAGTCCAGTCTGCTGGTTATAAGCGCGTGGGTGACGGTCCTTCTGCAGTCGGGGGATCCATTTGAAGGTCTTACGGAGGATGCACAGGCAATTGAAACTAGTGGAGGCAACTGCGTTGATCTAGCGGTTCATTGAAAGGGAGGAGTCACGGAGGGCCACCAGGTGTTGTCCCAGGTGGAGATGCAGGGTCCGAGGATGAGGACCTCGGTCTTCTCTGAGTTGAGCTTCAAGCAGCTGTCATTCATCCAGGCTGCCACGTTCTTCATTCCTTCCTGGAAGCAGAGTCTGGTGTCCTTGGGGTTCTTTGTGAGTGAGAGGATGAGCTGGGTGTCATCGGCGTAGGACACAATGCTGAGCTCATGCTGTCTGACGATGGCAGCGAGGGGGGCCATGTAGATGTTAAAGAGCGTGGGGCTGAACGATGATCCTTGGGGTACTCCGCAGTTGAAATCGGTGGGTTCGGAGAGGAAGGGAGGGAGTCTGATCCTCTGGGTTCTGCCGGAGAGAAAGGATTGTATCCAGTCGAGGGCGGCTCCTTGTATCCCTGCGTCGTGAAGTCTGGCTGCAAGCGTGCGATGTGAAACGGTGTCGAAGGCTGCAGAGAGGTCTAGGAGGATGAGGGCCGCAGTGTGTCCCTGATCGAGTAGCATGCAGATGTCGTCAGTGGCAGCGAGGAGGGCAGTCTCGGGCTGTGGTTGCTGTGGAATCCAGACTGGGAGGCATCTAGGATGGAGTTCTCTTCGATGAAGGAGGTCAGCTGGGCATTTACGATTCTCTCGGTGACTTTGGCCGCGAAGGGGAGGAGAGAGATGGGCCGTAGTTTTTCAGGTCCGTTGGGTCGGCTGTTGGTTTCTTGAGGAGGGGTTTAACCTCCGCCTGCTTCCAGTCGCCTGGGCAGATGCTGGATCTGAAGGAGGCGTTGATTGTCTGTCCTAGTTCAGGTGCGATGGCGGTGGTGGCCCTGTGGAATATGTGCAGTGGCCAGGGGTCCGTTGGGGCTCCTGAGTGGGTTTTCTTCATAGTCGCGGTGATGTGCTCGACGGTAGCGGGATCCCAGGTCATGATAGTTGGCTTGTCGGCGGCGGTGGGGAGTGGGGTGGTGTCCAGCGTTGGTTCGCTGAAATTGTTGTATAGGACCTTGATCTTCAGATGGAAGTAGGAGCTGAGCTTGTCGCTGAGTTCCTGGGAAGGAGTGACGTCCGTGGCATCGCTAGTGGGTTTTGCGAACTGCTGTATGATGTTGAACAGTTCCTTGGCATTGGTCTGGACTTTGTCTCTTATGAAGGTCCGTTTGGTGTCTCTTATGCGCTGGTAGTATTCCTTCAGGGCGCTCCTGTGGTTGTTCCGTGCTTCCATGGTTTTCTGGTTTCGCCAGGTTTTCTCTAGGCGTCTGCAGGAGTGTCTGGCTTCTTGTAGTTCAATGGTAAACCAGGCGGCCTTCAGAGGGCATTGTTTGGCGAGGTGGCAGAGGGGTGCAAGCTTGTCGGCGCAACAGGAGATCCAGCGGTGAAATTCTGTGGCTGCGGAGTTGGTGTCGGTCGTGGCTCTGGGGGGGTTCTGGAGGAGGGTGGTGTTGAGGTGCTCCTCTGTGACCTTGCTCCAGTTCTGTTGTGGTGGGCGCGGGGGGGCTTGAGTGCGGTGGTGGTGTTGAAGGTGAAGTGGAAGCAGTGGTGGTCCGTCCAGGGGGGCTGGGTGGTGTGGCTGAAGCGGATGTTTGTCCCTCCAGCGAAGATGGGGTAGAGGGTGTGTCCAGCTTTGTGGGTGGGCGTGTTGACCAGCTGCTTCAGTCCGAGGTTGGCGAGGTTGTCAAGGAGGGTGATGGAGCCGGGGTCGTTGCAGTTGTCGAGGTGGAAGTTCAGGTCCCCGAGTAGAATGAGGTCTGTGGAGGTGATGGCGTGGGGTGCGGCAAGCTCGGCAATGGTAGTTGTGGGCTGGGTGCGAGGTCCTGGCGATCTGTAGATGAGGGTGCCGCGTGTAGCATGGTCCTGTGGCTGGAATGGATCTGGAAGTGAAGGTGTTCTGTGTTGGAGTTGGGGTCACTCGTGCTTGATGTGGAGAGTCTGAGGGTGGTCTTGTGTGTGATGGCGAGTCCTCCTCCTGGGCCGTGGGACGGTCTTTTCTCTGGATCTTGTAGCCGTCTTGGACGGCAGTGGCGATGTCGGAGCCGGAGGTGGCGTTGGTCCAGGTTTCGGTGAAGAAGGTGACGTCGGGCGAGAGGGTGTCAATCAGGTCCCAGATCTCTACTGCATGATGGTGCAAGGAGCGCACGTTGACGAGGATGCATTTCGGTGGTTGTGGGATCTTTGTCGATGGTGAAGGATCTGCCGCGAGAACTGTCCATGGGTGGTGTTCGCCGAGGCTCTTTCCCAGTCGGTGTGTCTTCCGGGATTGAGTGCGTGGAGGGTGGTGGAGTTGTAGCGGTGGGGCCTAGGAGAACCTGGGTTTCTGGTGCTGCTCGCGGTCAGGTTGCAGACGGGCGCAGACAGGCTTGCCTTAGGCGTGCCTTCAGCGCGTCAGCGGTGCGACCGCGCAGCGGTCGGCATTAAGTAGGGGAGGGGCAGGACCAGAGGTAGGGAGGCGGGAGCGATGCTGTGTCAGGGGGCGGGGCCACAGGGACAGCAGCGTTGGGAAAGAAGTGAGCAAAAAAATACAGCAGGGAAAGAAACACAGAGTAATACAGTAACAAAAGTCCAGGCAACAAATGAGGAATTATACGAAATACCGCACCGGCAGGCAAATGTGGAAAACAGCTGAGGTGCTGGGACGGGCTGTCGGCACGAACACTGCTTCGAGGGAGGTCTCAGTACCGGAGCGGTGCCGCTGATAGGCAGAGCTGCTGGAGAGAGTGCTGGACTGGACCAGAGGTCAAGGCTTCACCTGCACTCCCCCGCCGCGGTCGGCATTAAGTAGGGGAGGGAGGTGGGACCAGAGGTAGGGAGGCGGGAGCGATGCTGTGTCGGGGGGCGGGGCCACAGGGACAGCAGCAGCGGGAAAGAAGTGAGAAAAAAAAACAGCAGGGAAAGAAACACAGAGTAATACAGTAACAAAAGTCCAGGCAACAAATGAGGAATTATATGAAATACGGCACCAGCAGGCAAATGTGGAAAATACCTGAGGCGCTGGGACGGACTGCCGGCTCGAACACTGCTTCGAGGAAGGTCTCAGTACCGGAGCGGTGCGGCTGATAGGCAGAGCTGCTGGGGAGAGTACTTGCCAGGACCAGAGGTCAAGGCTTCACACGCGCTCCCCCGCAGCGGTCGGCATTAAGTTGGGGAGGGGGCGGGACCAGAGGTCGGGAGGCGGGAGCGATGATGTGTCGGGAGTGGGGCCGCAGGGGCTGCAGCGGTGGGAAAGAAGTGAGCAAAAAAATACAGCGGGGAAAGAAACACAGACTAATACAGTAACAAAAGTCCAGGCAACAAATGAGGAATTATACAAAATACCGCACCGGCAGGCAAATGTGGAAAACACCTGAGGCACTGGGATGGGCTGCCGGCATGAACACTTCTTCGAGGGAGGTCTCAGTACTGGAGCGGTGCAGCTGATAGGCAGAGCTGCTGGGGAGAGTGCTGGCCTGGACCAGAGGTCAAGGCTTCACACGCGCTCCCCCGCAGCCTTTGGCATTAAGTAGGGGAGGGGGGCGGGACCAGAGGTAGGGAGGTGGGAGCGATGATGTGTTGAGGGGGCAGGGCCGCAGGGGCTGCAGCGGCGGGAAAGAAGTGAGCAAAAAAATACAGCGGGGAAAGAAACATAGAGTAATACAGTTACAAAAGTCCAGGCAACAAATGAGGAATTATACAAAATACGGCACCAGCAGGCAAATGTGGAAAACACCTGAGGCGCTGGGACGGGCTGCCGGCGTGAACACTGCTTCGAGGGAGGTCTCAGTACCGGAGCGGTGCGGCTGATAGGCAGAGCTGCTGGGGAGAGTGCTGGCCTGGACCAGAGGGATCTGAGCCATCTTTGGAATTGACCTGTATTGGTGGTCCCTTAATGCGCTTTGCTGAACAGGGTTCTGTGCTGTTGATCACTGTTCTCTTGATGTGACTATTCTGCCTTCTCTATGTTGTGTCTCTCATTACTTTTTCTTTGCAGTGCACTTTTGATTGTCACTCACTGTTGTAAAGAATGTGTCTCTTCACTGTTGTATTTTTTGTTTTTGCAGGGACCCCCGCAGTGTGGAGAAACGTCTTTCTTATCTTTGAGGTTGTCTTTGTGGGTTGGGCTTCCCGCTCTTCTCCTTGTGTCTGAGGCCGGATGGAATGCCCAGCACAATGTCGGAGCCTTTTCCGGAGAGCGCCTTGCTACATCATCTTTACCGCAGCACGAGCACCGCGCACACATGCAGGCAATACTCGGTCGCTGCGGGACACAGATGGCAGTCCAGACCGCCCTCATCGCCAATGTCGTGTAGTAGCCGGGTTCAGGGTTGTCCCAGTTACTCACTCGGTAGGGAGCGTGCTGGCCGCTGCACAGGAGCCGGGGCAGGCCCACTTGGCAAACAGGGACACACACACGCTGGTTAGGTGATTGTCCTGTTGCGCCGGGTCCTCCTCTGACAACACCGGGCAGCAGCAAACTTTTATTCAATACGCCCATGTAGGTGTGGGTACATGGGCCAAACCAAACATACACACGCCACGGCGAGGTATCACCACAACCAGTGCTCTAAATGGGCCGGCACTCACCGGTACTGAGTACCGGCACTTCTTATTTTCATCCCTTCAAGTACCGGCACTTCTCCCCCCGCCAAGGAGAGTACCGGTACTATTGTCTTATATGTTGTTCATTGCTAATTCTTCAGAGGCAGGGTGGCGCATGCCTCTATGATACTCTGACACGGCTCATGCCGATTGAGCGGAGGGTCGGCTAGCAGTACACACTTCCGGTCCCCGGAAGTGGTAGGTTAACGTTGTAGCCTTTGTCCGGCCATCTTTACTTAAACCGGGAAAGGGCGCGGATGCACGCAGCGGCCCGCCAAAGGGAAGCCCGCCTGCGCCCGTCCGCGCCTGACCGCCGCCAGCCGCCAGGACCCCTGGCTTTTCTGGAAATTTGCACCCCTTATGTATATTCTGATACTATCCTAGAACCACCTAACTGGTGAGTGTTAATATGACGATTCTAAAATATTCCAGGAAAGAACTCATAGAACTAAATATTCCTACCTCTCTCAACTTAGACGATCACGCAGTAAGTCTTAACACAGTCTCAAAAACTCCTTACACAGTTAGACCTGAAAAGGCCGCATCCTCTAGCATTAAAGATGGAACTATTCCCCGGCAACTTAATGCTATTTATCTAAATGCCCGTTCTATTCCTAAACATTCCACTGAGCTATGGAACCTTTTAGATCAAGAGGCCCCAGATATTTGCTTAATTACAGAAACCTGGCTTCACGAACATGCTTTGCCGGATATACATGTAGCTTTCCCCCCAATATAAAATAACCAGAGTAGACAGGACTCAGACAAAAGGAGGGGGCTTGTTAATAGCGACTGCTAACAATCTTGATTTAACTCTCTTAGAAGCTCATGCTGACAACCATCTAGAAATCTGTATTTTTAAGCTTAAAGGTTGCCATAATGGATCCTGGAGCGGGGCTTTAATGTATCGTCCCCCTGGACCCAAAGGCGACTTTTCAGATAAAATATTGGAACTTTTAGCTCCTCATGTTCTGGCATCAGACAACTTTCTCTTGATTGGGGATTTTAACTCTCATGTTGATATACTGTCTAACTCTGATGCAGAGAAGTTGATTTCTAATATGAATATCTTAGGTCTTACCCAACTGGTGCATGAACCCACACACACGGCTGATCATACTCTTGACCTTCTTTTCACTAATCGGACCGAGATAACTGTATTATTTCCTATTCCACTACTATGGACCGATCATTATCTTCTAAAGTTTTTTGTTCCAAATATGTTAATAAAAAAGCCCCTGAAAACCGATTCCTCCTTACGAAGACCTTGGCGCAAAGTTACCCTGCCTCTCTTTTTAGAGCACTTCTCCTTTGACTTAATTAGCCCTGATATCAGTGTAAATTTGTTATATTTACTTATGGATATGTGTTACATGTAATGTATTTATACTGTGAACACCCAAAAGCAATTGAAACTTCCCCGACAGAACCATTGTATTCATATAATACGTATACCCAGGTTCTGAGGGACACCGGGTCACCCCATTATTTTTTGTAAATATAATCAGTGTAAATCAGACACTGCATATCTTAGAGGAGGCAGTTTTAACTGTACTGGACATTATTGTCCCTCCCCCCGGTACAGGTAAAAACTAAGATAAGAACTGCTCCATGGTACACTGACCAGCTTAGAGTTATAAAGACTACTTGTCGTGCAGCGGAACGCAAATGGCGTAAGAGTAAATGCTTGGATGACCGTGCTATCTATAAAGAAGCTCATCACAGCTATATGACGGAAATCAAAGTGGCAAAAAATTGTTCTTAACCGACAGGATAAATAAGGCTGGCAATTCTACGAAGGAATTATACCAGATCCTGAAGGAATTCACAACCACTAGAAACCAGTCGTCAGCACCCGTTTCGCAACATTGGGTGGATTCCCTTTCCAATTTCTTTGAAGAAAAGTTTTTAACCATTCATCGATCTTTGACTCTCTATGACAACAGTTCAGATCCAGCTGACGAGCCTGGTGCCCTCGCTGCTCCTTCTTATTTTCTCGATGAATTCACTAATTTTGACTCTAAATTGGTCCTTAGGGCCTTGCAAAAGATAAAATCCGGCTCTCCCAGTGATTTGATCTCCCCGAAGCTATTTTTAACTATTGCCCCTGCACTTGTAGATGACATTACTGACCTTTTTAATAAATCACTTTCAGAAGCTGTTTTTCCTTCAAGCTGGAAGATTGCCCGTGTGAAGCCCATTCTGAAAAAGCCTACGGCTGATCCTAAACTCCTCTCTAATTACCGTCCAATTTCTTTACTCCCCTATTTTGGGAAAGTATTGGAATCCCTTGTCAATTAGCAGCTTGTTGTCCATCTGGAGAGTCACAATCTACTGGACCCCTCACAGTCTGGTTTCAGAGCTGCACATAGCACTGAGACGGCATTGGTCGAGGTCACAGACAACATCAGACGGGCGCTGGATAGGCACCAATCAGTTATTCTCGTCCTCCTCGACCTGTCGGCTGCATTTGACACCATCTCTCACAGTATTCTAGAACATCGGCTGTGGGAGATGGGTGTCAGTGGCAAGGCTCTGAAATGGTTCAGAAGTTTTCTTTCGGACCGTTAAACCATTGTCCAGACGGGACTCAGTATCTCCTCCGCAAGACCTGTCACGATGGGAGTTCCACAAGGCTCCATCTTGAGTCCTACCCTTTTTAATCTGTACATGACTCAGCTGGCCCCAGTGATAAGGGCTTATGGATTTGATGTCATATCGTATGCCGATGACACTCATATCATAGTCACACTGGGTCCTGATCCGAATGAAACCATGGTACGTTTTAAAAACTGCATGTCCCACGTCAATAGGTGGATGAAAAGTAACCATCTTCAATTGAACGGTACTAAATCTGAAATTATGCTTTTTGGGAAAGCGCCTGAATATTGGTCGCCTGACTGGTGGCCTTCCGATCTTGGCACCTGTCCGGTCCCAAAAGAGGTGGTTCGCAATCTGGGTTTTCATTTGGACAATAAATTGTCCATGAAGGCCCAGGTAAACCATATTATCAGCTCCTGCTTCGGAATAATGCGCACGTTGCGGAAAGTTTTTAAATGGATCCCCTTGGAAGCACGAAAACCTCTGATTCAGAGTCTTATTACCAATCGAATGGATTATGGTAATGCACTCCTGCAGTCCATCAATGAAACGTCATTAAATAAATTGCAGACTCTACAACATATTGCGGCTAAACTGATCCTGAACCTCCCGCATCGAACATCTTCCGCTCCCTGCCTCAGAGCTCTACATTGGCTCCAGGTGAGAAAGCGTATCCTTTTTAAGGTCCTATGCCTTACGCATAAATATCTCTATGGGAAAAGTCCACAATACTGGTCCAAAAAACTTTGCTGGTACAGACCTCTGAGGGCACTCAGGTCTAGTACCATGTCTCTGTCAAGGTGGCAGATCTTTCTTGTATCTAGCCCCGGCTTCCTGGAATAAAATGCCTGTACATCTACGATCCATTCCCATTCACAGCTGTTTCCGGAATAAGCTGAAAACATGGCTGTTTGATCAATAACTCTCTTCTTTCCTTCTTGACCAGAGCCGCTGCAAGCGCCATGAGACTCTTCGGAGTGATATGTTTTGCGCTATAAAAATGCCTCTGACTTGACTTGATTTTTGTTAAATGCTGAAGATTATGCAGCAGAGGATGTGGCAAATGAGGCAGATCCATAATTTATGTGAAAATGAATTGCATACTTCCACTTTCCTGACAATAACAGTGTGGCATCAAGAAGCTGCACTAGATAAACAAGTATTGGCAAAGCCATTAGGTGTGGCCTTGGTAAAGCTGCTGCAATTGTTAATTTAAAAAAAATATTGCACTAATATGCCACAAAAAAAGAAAACATGCCTCCTCTGTGTGGTAAACTTAAGCATCCAAAAATTATTTTAAATAAAAAATAATTTATCAATATAATTTAACAGTATCAGTGCGCCCTAGCAGGAAAGTGACTTAGAATTGTTTTTTGGTTGGGGGAGGGAGTTTTATACAGCACAAACTAGACTCCAAGGTATTAGAGCACTTTACATGAGCACCAGTTTTGTTACAGATGGACACAGTAATTTTTTTGCGAGGCACAGGGATAACAATTGATTTGCCCAGAATCACAGGATGTTGAGCATCCCTGTCGAGACTCGAACCCGGTTCTCCAGCTTCAAGGTCAATTGTTCTAGTTGTTCGGCAACATCCTCTCCTCAACTGGTTTGGAACCCTTTTTTAGTTTTAATACACATCACATGGAAGTATGATTCTTATTGGTGCAAGTTAAAGCTACGCTGGCCCTTAATTACTGTAACCTGGAGACCTATTTTAAACAAACACAATGACTAAAAAATGGATAAAAGCTGCCAAAGTAAAGTACTGGCCCACCAGACTGGCAGTGAAGTGCACTTTTTAAGGCAAATTTGCCCATGTGATTAGGAAAAATGTCATCACTCACAGTGCAAGGTGGTTAGTTGCCTTAATGGGCTGCCACTTTACCCCATGCTATTTGCTGTGGTGAGTGGAAGCAGAATGTGAATGATAGGTGAACAGACCCAGGGATGAAGACGGTTGAGTAAAATTCCCCTCTACGTGTGTATTTTTTATTAATGGAAATTAATTTCATAAGGCTGATGAGACAGCTAAAGCTGTCTCTGACCAAACCTTAAAATGAAAAGGGGGTTAACTGGGCTTCATTTTCCTGTAGGATCTGAAGAAGGACAGATCTGTGATGTTCTTTTGCTGCATTTATTGTTTTCTATTGTCCCGTGTTAAGATGAGAGAGGACTAGGAGCGTGTGTGTGTGCGCGTGTGTGCGGGATGGTGGAGAGGGGATGGCAATTAAAAGAATCTGGCATGGATGCATAAAATGAATTAAAAGGGTTCAGTAGGTTGTAAGACAAGGATACTCTGCTCTATATTATCATTGTACCAATCTTTAAAATGGGGAATGGATGAATTGGGTATAATACCAAGACCTGTCCAGCAAGAAGAAAGACTTGGAGAATCCATAGTGAGTTCTTTCAGGCTGTCCTTTCACTGTAGGCAATACACCCCTGTTAAGTCACAAATCTGAAAAGGAAATGTGGGTTGTGAGCTGAGATTCCTTCTGTGCCAGAAGACACCACAAGCCAGTCAGTCTTGATTATTTGAGGCCTCAAACATACTTTCATCTGTTACGTAGGATAGGTTGAATGAGGGGCCTAGAAGTTCCTAGATGGTCGGTGGCTTCAAGCAGAGGGTGGCAGATGCTAAGTATTCTAAGGCGTGGTGGCAGTAATGCATGAATAGTAATACTGTTCAAAGAATGTAATGTCATCTTTAGGGATAACTGAGCTAAAATAATGAGATGTGCATAGAGTTACAAAGAATCTGCCCTAGAATATTTATCTACTCACCTTCTGACACCAACTAAAGATGATGTAAGAAGACCAGGTGTGAGGGAGACACGATTACACATCTGCCTTCATGCTTGGCTGTGCCACGCCTGGCCTGGGGGATTTATGACTCGTAAAGAGGGATAGTTGAGATGTTTGACATCCCCCTTCTGACACTAAAAATGTTTGTCTTTGATTTGTTTCCATAGCGCTTAAAAACCATGAACTAACACAGGTCCCACCCATCCCTGCCCCTACTATGCTCCGCACACCTGCTGCAGACCCAGTATGACAGTGCCCAAATTAACATACTGAACTACTAACACCAAGTATCCCACAGTACTGAGATCTCATTGCATATAAAATGAAATAAGGATGAGCCCTTTAAATGAGGATCTCCTGAAAACTATGGTGCTAAAGGAGGGACGATGCCCAGGACTGTACAAATACAGTTTGGTGTTATCTGGTTTAAAAGAAAAAAATGATAAAACATTAATCTATGAGTGTGCATGTTGAATCTGTTGTGCAAGAGTTTTCCCCTGCAATCTCCTTTCATGTAGTAAAGATAGGTGGAAGGACCATGGCCACTTACATTACAGACCCCCAATGTATACATATCAACAACATATTGGGAACAGGGGCGGCTGGTGGCATTTGAAAGTGGTGAGCGTAAAATTATTTGCATACTGCACTGTGGCAAGCGAGCGTGGCAACCGAGACCGAACAACCTACAGGGGCTTCAGGGGGGTGTTCGCCTATTGCACTCTCCTTATCTTCCCCTGTCTGTCTCTCACTCTTTAGCAATCTCTGCTGGTAGCTCACTCTTTAACTCTCTTTCTCTTTCCTTAGCTGTCTCCTCTGTCTCACACTTTCTTATTTAGCTTTCTATGCTTGCTTCTCGCTCTCATTAGATCTCTGTGCCTGTTTCTCACTCTCTTTAGCTCTCTGATCCAGTCTCTCACCCTATTTAGATCTCTCTGCCTGTCTCTCACTCTCTTTAGATTTCTCTGCCTGTCTCTCACTCTCTTTAGATCTCTCTGCTTGTCTCTCACTCTCTCTTTGGACCTATGTGCCTGTCTCTCTATTTAGATCTATCTGCCTGTCTCCCACTCTCTTTAGATCTCTCTTTATGTCTACATGCCTGTCTCTCACTCTCTTTAGATCTCTCTTTATGTCTACATGCCTGTCTCTCACTCTTTCTTTAGATCTCTGTCTTTCTCTCTCTCTTCAGAGTGCTCTCTCCGTAGCTCACTCTCTAGATCTATCTGCCTGTCTCTCAATCTCTCTTTAGATCTCTCTCCATGTCTCTCACTCTCCTTCTCTATAGCGCTCTCACTATTTATCCCTCCCTGCTTTTATTGCTGTGTTCATCTCTTGCACTCTCCTTATCTTCCTCATCAAGTCTCAGTCATTCATGAAAAGTCACATGTTCTGTGTTCCCTCTTAGACAGATCCATCTATTCCCGCCGTGTCACGGAGAGGGAGACGCGTTAGACGCGGAGTTTGCAGATGAGTACCTCAATATAAGACTCAAATGCCAGAGATGAATTACCATCACACAACATGTCGACAAGAGCGTCAACAAACCACCTCATGCGCAGAGAAAATCGGCATGCTCTCTATTCCAGGAGGTATGGAGCTGCTGTATCCATCACACCCACCAAATAAAGCACAAAGAACAGACCCTCAACAGTGTCACTCGCTTAATAAAGAAATGGCAGAACTGGTAACGCGTCTTCATTCTGGGTCCGAAGAATGAAATGTCCACAGCTCCAACCGTGTGAGCCTCACTCAGGCCACAAAACCTCAGATGCGAGCGAGCAACGACAATGCTCCTTAGCTTTGCATAAACTTTTCAAGACTCACCAAGTAATTTCTGGCTGCAAAATTATGGTGTAAAGAGACAATGAGGCATTAGCATAAATTAAGTGTTAAAACTGAAAAAGGACCATTACATAAAGTTTTTCGGGAGATCTAACCAGCTGATTATTTTCTTTTGAAGATCCGCCCCCATCTCGGTCGGAAAAACGGGTCAACTGAAATTGCGGCTCAGAGCTCCAATCTTCCTCACCTCAGCAAGCTTGCTTCCTCCTTCCGCGCTCCACCGTGGGACCACAGCTGGTCCGCGCCACCTTTGCTCGCTCCCCTTGGCGCCTTCATGATTCGAACGGCACTGGTTTGGACTGGCAAGTGGCAACCCTTCTCAGCCAATCTTGGCGCTGCCAGCAGCGCCAGGATTGGCTTAGGGCATGGTTACTACTCGCCCGCCTGCCCATTAGGAGACCGAGGTTTGAGCCTTTGCTCAACCCTCGCTTTCCTAATGGGCATGCGCCAGCCAGAGCAGACACTAGTGCGCATGACTGGGCACGGCGCAAAAATTCGCCCTCCATCCCCACTCATGCGCACTTGTGCTGCTGCCTGTTGCCCCTGGTCTGACAATCATGTCAGTCAACATGACATCGTACCGCCCACCCCCTTCAGATTCTGAAGGGGGTGGGCGGTCCGACGTCATGCTGACATGATTGTCAGTTGGTTCTCCCTCCGGCCGGCGTCTTTGAACTTAGGTAAACTGATTCAGTTTACTTAAGTTCAGAGATGCCGACGCTGCGGGCGGGGGGGCTAAGCCCCAACGCCCCAATGGACGCACCGCGTCTGATTGGGAATACCTAAGAGTTATTAGAGAGATACATTTCAATGTTATTTTCTGTTAGCTTTCTTGAGAATGAAGGAAAAAGGATATGAAAGTTAAAATATAATTTAAAGCTAAAAGTCTTCCCTCTGTTTCACAAGTTTTTGCATGCATGCCATTATGAACTAAGTGGTATTCTTTGTGAGCTCATCCTGATCTTTTCATGGTCTGTGTTCTCTGTGAGAAACAAGGTACACAGCAAAGATCTGAAATTCCAGAGGCAAGGTCTGATAGGGCTGAACGAGGACCCCACATCACTGGCACAAGATAGTACATTGGTGGCCCAACATCACTCAGTGCTGCTCTGAATCACAGCAGCGGCTCATGATCAGACAAGGAAGTTTTAAAAATCACGCAGTGTTGAGCGGTGTGAAAACATTTCTGGCCAAAGACCACACAAAATATGTCAAGATCACTTTAAGTGCAATGAGCTGCACACATATTTAAGTGGGTCATAACAGCAAAATGGCTATTAATTACTAAGCATGTGTTATGTCACATGTGCAGAGGTAATCTGCACATATGGGGAATTTTAGATTACTAACAAGGATAATTCAAGTACAAAATGAATACACGTCAGATGGAAGAAGTGCCATTGTATCATGCCCTTGCCCCGCTCACTAGCCACACCCCTAACTCAGTTTGATGAGTACCTGCACTTATTTTTTCCATTTAAAGCACTGACCAATCACAACAGGCGATGCTATGTGTTTTCCTAACTGCACAAATGTTTGTACGCAGCTCTAGGTGTAGGTGCTGTATGAAATTAAATGAAATTTTGTACTTGTATAGCGCACTGCTGCCCCAGCAACAGGGCATCCTGGCGCTTGTACTCATACCGCTGTGGAAGCCTTCCTGGCTTTCCCTGTGAAATGTCCACTCCTGGGCACCCCCAAGGTGAAGCCAGGCATCACCAGCGCTGTTGGGGCCATTGTGGAGATTAAGCATGCTAATGCCTAGAGTTGCACCCATGATTAGAGTAGGCACCGAGGCGAGAATTGTCAGGTCTGAGGAAATTGAGCCCAAGACCCGCCGAGGCGGGAATTGAACCCTGGTCCCGGGCCAGATCTCTGCATCAGGGTCTGCCGCTCTAACCATTGAGCCACACTTCTCACACCTGTGCTTCTTTTTCCTTGCTGTGCTTTACCCGTTACCTTCTATTCTTATTTCCCCTTCTGTTGCACACGGTCATACTGTGTGCTCGAGGGTTCTTCGAGAACAACTCTGGCCACTGGCGGAAAGTTGCCATTCCAGACTGGGAGCCCAACCAGCCATAAGTACATTCAGTAAATCAATTTTAATTGTTGACAATTTGAAAAATGACCCGCGAGACTGCAGCAGAAGCTAATCATTAAATATATTGGTACCGGTTATAGCAAGCTCGAAATATTCACGAGGGGGCAGCAAATGTGTGCATTAGGCAAGCAAAATGAATGAAATTATTTGTTATCCTGCTGTGGCCTTCGTGGCAGCTGAGAGATTTACATTTTTGAGCACACAAGCATGCGGCTTACAAATGATGTGTGGACAAGGCGACTTACTGAAGGGAAACGGGTACACCACGCTGGTGAGAAATCGGATGATGTGCCAAAGAGAATATATAGAGGAAAAACCCTGTTGCAGGTGGCTGTATTACGTTTGGGGATCTGCTTCAGGAGAATGTGGTTAATGATATAATACACATGAGGTTGACTGGCCGATCGGCAGCGAAACTGTCACTGTTGCCCAGTAATGTGGAGTTGATTTTACCAAAGTGTCTTCTAATGGCTATAATTTGAAAAGTATAAATGGAGAACGTACACAGATCTTCATAACCAGCTGTAATGTATGTCTTGTCTAACATCGGTAGCTAATAAAACATTTCTATGCAACTGAAATGTGCTTACCAGGACTTGGATTTCACTTTAAACATCGAAGCTCAAATATCCCATCTTGCATGTACTGTGAACTAAATATTAAGGACAGACTAAAATCGTTACAGGTGATTTTAAGCAAGTAGACATATTTGTTGAAAGGAGCATTGCTCTACGGAGTTGTTCTTGTATGTATTTCAGCCAAGAACTGACAAGGTAAACAATACCCACTTTATGCAAATAAAGTCGTTTAGAACATCATTTGGAGGCAGATTTAATCTCAAACCAACTGATCAATGTTTAAATAAACAACTGCTACATAATACTGTATTAGTTAGCAATCCGTCACTTAAAGAATTAGAGTATATGTGACATTGGAATTTAGGCCTAAAAGCATGGATTCCCATGCAGCCATGATCATCGCAGCTCCTGCTCTATGCAAAGCCTATCAATGTTTTTGTGAAAGAGCCACAAAGGAGATTTAAAAGAATTGCGCCAGATACAAATGTTGGGCTCCACAAGTATTAACCACTATTGACCTTATTACGATGTCAGTCGGAGTTTCCTACGACCGACACCGTGGCGGAAACTGGACCAACTAATTACGATGTGACCGCAAATGGTGCGGTTGCATTCTTTCATTTCTCGATAGGAACTTGTGTTTCGGCCATAAACCGGCCGTAACGCAAGCTCCCATAAAGAAATGGGAGGTTGTGTTAATCCCTGCACCCCGTGGCAGACACCTCAAGATGACTGCCACGGGGTGCATGGATTAAAAGGGGGACACTATAGGTGCCTGCTCGGCCCCCGTAAGGAAAAGGGGACCCTGCTAGGGGCCCCCAAACATGCATTCCAACAGGCTTTCCATATTGGAAAGCCCAGCATGGAAATCCTGCCGGAAGCCATGCATCATAATCCGGACGGCGTAAAGCAACATCCATATGGATTACGGGCCGGTTTCGACTGGCCGACGGGCCCCTTGAGCCCATCAGAAGCCAGCCAGAATGACTGGCTGGTTTCAATTCTGGCCGGTTGTATTGTAATCAGCTGGTCAGAATTAAAACCGACGATCTCGGTCGTAAAGCCTCCGACCTAAGGTTGGAGGCTTTACGAACAGGGCAGGACTGGCTGTAGCAGGCACTGGGCATTTCCCTGGTGGGCCAGGGGAAGGGGGACGGTTTCGCTGCTGTGGTAGCCGGTTTTGTCACTGGGGGACAGGTTTTCCAGCTGTGCTGCAATATCGACCCCCTGTAACAAAAGCAGGAGCAATGCTTCTTGTTAGCACCACTTCTCCGACTCCCCCACTCCCAGGGCCAGTCAAGCAGCAATCTGCCAGGGCTGGTTGCTGTTCTCCCTGTTTACAACCAAGATTGTAATATGCCCCTAAGTGTGCTGATGCATTTGGAAATACAGAATGGTTTACAGTACCCATGCACTGTAAGCACAAACAGACTAAACTGCTTTATGGACTGCTTCCATGGTCGCTGTTTAATTTCTGTTTGTATGTGTGTGTTACATAGTGCAAAGCTTTACCTATGCCACTTCTGCAAGAGAGCACTGTGTGGAAAAAACACTTTTTGGCACAGAAGTACAGAACTATATTTTAAACCTACAGCATTTTAAGCACATTCTTTATCAAAATGTGTTGTGAAATGCCCAGTTTTGCCCTCTATTTTTGAGCTTTGCTTTGCTTGCTTAAAGTGGGGAGTATTTTTATGGGCCGCCATTTTCAAATGTCACCAGCCACCACTGTGCATAGGGTTAGGAGAGAGCCTGCCCTTGCTGAGTACTGCCACTAAGTTCATGTGCAGCCGACTTTCCTGAGCCGGGCTGGAGCTATTTAGAGTGCCAGTGGACGGGGTACCCTCAAAGACGTCACACGCTTCATCCCTGCCAGAGTGGTAAGCCTTGTTCCAAGCTTACCGGACCCTGGGAACTTGATGCTGAAGTACTGTGGCTCTAAGACACTTTTGACTGTATTCGAAGAGTAAGAGTGGCCTCTTGAAATAAGGCTTGCTAGTGAGCATTTCCTGAATGCGGCTACCAGTGAATGGGAAATAACCCCAATTACAATGTGAGGAACGGGTGGGACAGGGAATTGCCAACAGTAGAGCCCCGACCTCAAGGGGGAAATGTGTTGTTGGCTGTGAATTCCGTAACCTTCCTTTGAATGAGTAGAGTTAGAAATAAAATACTTTGGTTATAAAAATGTGTATTTGGCTGGAGATTGTGATGGAGCGGGTAGTACAACGTTTTGTATACCCCCCTATTCTGCATGCCTATACTAATTAGAATAATCTATTAATTATAATACTATTAATGTGTTTGCATGATATTTAATCAACCTTAATAATATACTAAATACACGTGGGATTTGCATTTTGCATGGCTAAATAATTTGTAATTTACATATGTACGCATACTAACACTAGAAAATAGAATATCGGATGATATATGTTGCTTTTGTGACGTTTTTGTAATGTCGCACCAGATAACATCAATGGGTGAATATGAACGCTTTAATGTCGCTATACGCTAGATAATTACAAGCACATAGAGGGATTAGTAAGAGGTTAACATTTTATTCATTATTTTTATGTATTAATTACTCTTTTGTGTTTGTTTAGCTTAAGTTGTCCTTTGGGCCTAAAGCAAAGATGGACGCCAACTTAACATGACGTGATGGCCACCATTCCACGAGGTTTTGGGCAAAGTGCGCCTGCGCTACAACATGTTCCTGTGGCCTCGACATGACCCTAGTCTCACTGTGCCCAAGCAAGGCCACGGTGGGAAGCCCGCCAAGTACACTAACAATGGACAGATACAAGGAACCGGAAAGGTCATGTACAGTGACATAACCTCCTGAACTGTGAGAAACCTCACCGGACGATCCCAATCGACCAATGGGATAAGCCCAAATTTTGCAAAATGTAACATCTTGACATTACTTTTATTATAAAAATGACGGTAGAATAGAGAGGGCTGACTGCTGCTGCTATTACTTCTTCACACGTGCTTTCCCTTTTGCTGACGGAGACGATGGTGACGCTATGTGACTGCTGCGTTCCTGAATATTTGACAGACTGAAGTGCTGCCCATTTCTTTGATGAACTAAGAACTTCATATAATCTATGGGCACTGATAGATGCTTGCACGTCTCTGGTCCTTGTCCATCCTTGGGACTGTAGCGTGCTGCATGAAGAACTTTCGAATTCCGACTGATTGACGACTAAATTTGATGACTTAGAGGACGACCAATAGCCAGATTAGGTAAATTTGATGTTCTGTGGTTTAATTAAATTTAATAGATGGAACTAAAATTCTTGCGACAATTAGATAAACAAATATTGATTAAACAAGAAAATGCGTTTTGTCATTTATTGAGAGAGGTAAAGATCAAGGTATTAAAAGTGTTTTTAGCTGGTCTAAATCACCATACTAATCCAACTAAATGATCCATTGATCACGTGGGAGGATTATCTTAATGTTTAGGATTGAGATCTGTAGGGGTAAGGATATTAGTGTATAAATGTGTAAATAAATTTCTCTCTATAGGTTATAAGGTATTCCTTTCATGTCAGCGCTTGTAACATTCATCTCTCCTGTAAGTGCAGGCCAGTGAGAAGTGAAGTGTGAATGTTGGTGTTATGGGCCCCACCAATGATTGTAGGAGTGAATGTGTTAATGTGATATTTGGTCTGTGATGAAGGGAGGATATTTGATACAGAGTTTTGTCCTGATTCCCATTACCTAGGTTCCGCGCTGCATCAGTTTCTCTGGTAGCTGGATGATGGTTTTTATTGTTTTGGTTTGGTGATTATTGCTTGTACATTGCTTATCGTTTATTGATTGGTATTGGTGTATGTATTAACACTCTATGTTGAGTCGCGTCAGGTTCTATGTTGTTTGCACGGCTTCTGGGATGTAGGAAGTCGGAAGTTTGTAACGGTTCCGTAGTAGAGCAGTGGTAAGCGCTGCTCTCGGGAAAGACGGGATTGTTGTTGCCCTGTAGGCACACAGGGGAAACGTGTAAGGATTGAAGTTGCACGACGCATTGTCTGGGTTCGATTCGGTGTCATGTGTTGCCATTAGAAATATCTCCTGTATGAAAGAAGTGTATGGTAGCGAAGGTCACCTGTGAAATTTTGGTCTTAGGTACCAGGAGTCCAGAAGGAGCTCTGATAACACTAATCACTGTAAAGATAATAGGTGTTCCCTAAGCTTGCTAGAAGGATAAAGTAGAGGGAAGTGCTACTTTATTAACGTATGTCATAATTCTGTAGTAGGACAGACTGTTCGCTGTTCTCGGGAAAGACAGAATTCTGTGTGAATGAACTACATTTATCCGTGTGAAAGTGCGTGAATGAGAAGGCATTCGGGTTAATTGCGAAACTCTGGTTTTATTTCTCAGGAGCATTGGGTCTCCAACTAGGTTGTCTTAATTCTGGAGAAACAGTTAGCTAATGCTTGCTAGAAGGGTAAGGTAGAGGGATGTGCTACTTTATCAATGGAAGTAACGATTCCATAGTAGGGCAGAGGTAAGCTCTGCTCTCGGGAAAGACGGAATTCTTGTGAGAAAGGTAATTAACTATTCTTTGGTTAGCGAAGCGAACAATGGTGGCATTTTTATGTCGTTCCTAACAGATTTGTAAATAAAAAGAACGTAAGAAAAGTTACCGATAACATTTTGTAAAGGAGGGGTCAGCAGGAACAGGAGCAGGAGCTGCGACAGTGAAAAAGAGCTGACGTCAGAAAAGCCGCGCTGGGATTGGCCAGTCAGTAAGAAGCGTAGACGCCCCTGATTGATGTATTAGTGCATGCCACGCTAGGATTGGAGAATTACAGGGTGACATAGACGCTGCTGATTGGTGCATAAGTGTGAGACGTGCTGGGATTGGAGAATTGAAGAGGTGACATAGACGCTCCGGATTGGTGTGTTGGTGTGAGTCGCGCTAGGATTGGTTAAAATAACAGAACAGTTGTAAGGAAAAGACTAGCGATACACGAAAGACAAGATGATGTATTACGATCCACCTGAAAACGAGAAAAAGTCCTGGTTTGGGAAAATCAAGAAATTGCTTAAAAAGGACAAACCGATTGTGACCAGGGAGGGACAGTTGCTTTCCCCACCGAAAAACCCCGCATCCTTTATGGTTGCGAAATACGGATATCATACTTGTATTTGGTTAGACAATTGGGTAAAATATACAAAGAATGACGGAGTCTTAGCATTTCCAGAGCATGGTTCATTTAATTTAGCGGTTTTGAGAAATTTGAGAGAGAAAATGATGAATCTAGAACCAAGACCTAGACCAACACAGTTTGAAGCACTGACAGAATGGGAAGATGAGATGCATGACAGAGAAAGACAGAGGAGTGGCGGAAGGTACAAGTACATGTTTGGTAGATATGGGCATGACACTCATGATGATAGAATGAGAAGGTGGCGAAATGCAAGTATGACTGATGGTCTGTTTCCCGCGAGAACTGTTGAAGAAGGTGGAGGTAGAAAATGTACGGAAAAGAGACATAATATAGAATCAGGAGGGTGTGGAGTGCATGAATTGGAGGATGATGTTCTTGATGACATGTTTTATAAAAATCCACCTCCGTATCAACCAGAATCTGAAATGTTGACACCAAGTGCCCAAATGAGAGAAACTTTGCGAATCATTAAGACTGAACCAGTACCCCAAGAATTAGGGAAAAATAATTCTATAAGAGAGATAGAGAGAAAATCAGATAATAAAGTGAGTGATGAAAATTCGTCAGAATTAGCAAAAACAACTTTAGAATTAACTGAAAAGATAAGAGAATTGACAAAAAATTTAGAGGCTGTAACTGTTCCAGTGACTATACGCCCTGTTATGCCTATTTTTGATAAACAGAAACATAGTGAACATTGTTTAACGGTACCTTATAACAGTAATAAACAAACCGAGAAGCCAAAGCAGAGCCTAAATGAAAATCCATGGAGACAGACAATGAGTACGATCGAGCCAAATGTTTCGAATAACCCATTTCTAGGTTCAAATATAGCAGAAAGACATACAATGACAATGGAATCAGTATTAGAGACTCAAAGGGACTTAGAACGAAGTAATGTAGAGAAACCAGTAGGCCCATCTTCAGAGGAATTGAGCGAATGGTTGAGAAGTTTGTAGAGAAAAGACAAAGAATCCCAATCAATAGATGTGTCCAAACTACGAATGGTACGGGAAGAGTTAATAGTAGGAACTATCCCCACAGAGAAGTTAAAAACCTACCAGGATGAGGAGTTACTGTTTCTGTGCAAAAGTGTAACATGGAGAGCAAAAAATCTGCATGAAAGATTAGAAGAAGTAGCAAATGAAATGGGTATAGATATTGAAAAGGTGAAGGCTTTACAAAAACCATATCGAATAGATTTTACTGAAAAAGATATTGAAAATTTGAATACCACAGGACGAATAAGTCAGATTAAGGAAATAATTATCTTGCTGAGAAAATGGGGAGATGTGGATAAATGGAGAAGCAGGTGGTACCGAAAACGAGATGATGCCTCAGATAAAATATTTGCAGCGTTCCCTGTTAGAGAAAAAGAAAAGGTAGTAACAGAATGCCCAATGAGAGAAATTCCAGGAGGAGGATATGTACATGTTCCATGGACTAGACAAGATATTTTGTCATTTACAAATGATTTCCCTCGACTACGCGAAAAGCCCGTCGAGTGGTATAGGCAAGTGGACAGATTTGTGAAATTAACCAAAGTATTATGAATTGATCTGAATAGTTTATTTGACATAATAGTACCAGCAGATTTATGGACAGAGTGTAAGTTGATGATAAATTGGCCTACACAGGAATACCCTAGGGATCCAAAGACAGGAGCCCCTGACCCCGAGGTAATGAAGAAATACGAACAGGTTCTTGCTTTTCTGAAAAATAAAGTACCTCTCAAAGAAACTGATTGGGTGAAACTTTACAGAACTCATCAGGAAAGTAAAGAGTCGGTACATGCGTACTACGAGAGATTAATTTTGGCCTTTAAACAGTTCAGTGGTGATGAGTATTTAAGTGAAAAGGATTTGAGCCATTATGTATACAGATTTGTATATGGTTTACGTCCAGAAATTAGTGAAATTATTAAGCAGCATACTGTAGATTGGCAAAACAAGAAAATAGATGAAGTGTTGAGACATGCAAAATATTTTAGTGATGAGATTGAAGCAAAACAGCGTAAATTAAAAGAGAAAGCTATGTGGGCACAAGTAAAAGTGGCAGAGAGACATGAAACTCAGTTAGCAGAACAAGTGAATAATACAGGACTCAGACCAAAATTAATTCCTGGGAAAGGTAAGGGACATTTTAATATAGAAGAAGCTAAAAAGAAATTCCCATGTCATAATTGCGAAAGAGTAGGGCATTGGAAATCCGAGTGTAAATTTCCCCCAAGTACTAATAATGAAAATGCATAATTGAATCCACAGGTGCAGAATGAGGTGAGTGGTCAACCACAGCGACAGCAGCAGGTTGTTACCCAACAGAATCAGGTGCCAAAACCACCTTTTCCACAAAGCAAAAATTCACAGAAATACAGTAATGAGACAGGATTCTACAACGAAGAACAGGTAACTAAGCTGCCACCAGCTAGCGCTGTTTCGCAGTATTGGCTACAACGCGATGAGAGCGATTCAGAAAAAGGTTATTGACGGTGCCGAAGGGAGGAAGAAGAGTGCGTACTTGGCGCAACTCTAGAAGTAGACCAGACAGGCCTATTTGTGGATGGGAAGATAAGTAATGAAAATATTACTTTCCTAGTAGATACTGGTGCTACTCGATCAACTGTTAGGTCAGCTGATGTTAAGAATCTTCCTCTCTCGGATGAAACAATCCAAGTAGTTGGTGTATCCAACAGACAGATTAAAACTTATCTGACAGAACCAGTGAATATTAGCATAGGGAAATTCTCTGAAATGTACCGCTTTGTTGTGTGCGATACAAGTCCTGTGAATTTGTTAGGTAGGGATTTGCTGTGCAAAATGAATTGCACTATTTTCTGTACCCCTGATGGTATAGCATTTGAGACCCCTGATGAAGATGTGCTGTATAAAATGTCTATGGCAAACAGGGAAACTGAGGTTACTGAAGCCTATGCTGTATTTAACCCTGATGAATTACCCAAAGAACTGAAACAGACTGTAAAGGCAGAAGTCTGGGATTTCACGGGAGAAGATGTGGGACTAATGAGAAATGTGGACCCAGTAAAAATAACAGTGAAGGAAGGAATAAGCTATCCAAATGTCCCTCAATATAAACTGACACCTGAGATAGTTGAAGGAGTTACTCCAATAATTGAGAAGATGATAAAACAAGGCATTTTGAGAGAAATAATGAGTAGTCCATGTAATGCCCTGATTATGGGACTGAAAAAGCCTAATGGAAAGTTCAGGATAGTGCAAGATTTTAGAAAGATAAACAAAATCGTTGTGTCATGTTGTCCTATTGTACCAAATCCATCTGTGATTTTATATCAGATTCCCCATGATGCAGAATGGTACACTGTGATTGATTTATGCCATGCTTTCTTTTCCATTCCATTGCACCATGACAGCCAGCAAATTTTTGCTTTTCGTTTTGGCGAACGTATTTTGGCTTGGTGCCGAATTTCACAGGGGTATACAGAAAGCCCCTCAATATTTAATCAGATATTGAAGAAATCCTTAGAAAGTCTAGAGATGCCCGAGAATTCAGTGTTAGTACAATATATCGACGACCTTCTTGTGGAGTCAAAGACTCGTGAAGCTTGTGTAATGGACACTATAGCCTTGCTGAATCATCTGGCTGATGGAGGACTTAAAGTGTCACCATCAAAGTTACAATTTTGCCAAAAGGAAGTACATTATTTAGGCCATAACATTGAAAAAGGACTGAGGAAAATAACAATGGACAGAATCAGGATCATAAAAGGAATGAGAGCCCCAATGACGCAGAGAGAGGTGAGAATGTTTCTTGGAATGGTTGGATATTGTCGGCAGTGGATAAGCAATTTCTCCCTGATTGCAAAGCCTTTGGTACGTTTGACAAGGAGTTATGTGAGAGATCCCATTGATTTGAACAAAGAGGAATTGTCAGCTTTTAAACGATTGAGAGATGGTTTGTGTGAAGCGCCAGCATTGGGGATGCCTGATTACGAGAAGGAGTTTGAGTTGTATTGCAGTGAGAGGAATGGATGTGCACTTTCTGTATTAATACAGAAGCATGGAAAACTGAGGAGACCAATTGCATATTTTTCATCAATGCTAGACCCAGTAGCTGTAGCCTTACCTGGGTGCTTGAAAGCAGTGGCTGCTACCTGTCGGAGTTGGAACAGAGTGAAGGAATTGTGATGGGATATTCTGTGAAAGTGTTTGTACCTCATGATGTGGCAATCCTTTTAACAAGGAGTCGCACTCATTACATGACACATAGTCGGCTGACTAAGTATGAGAAAGTCATATTAGGTGCAACGAATGTGAGTCTAGTGAGATGCTTGAATGTGAATCCTTCAACGTTGTTGCCTGATGCTGAGAATGTGGAAGTCAGAGATGAAGCAGATCATGATTGTCTGGATGTACTCGACTTCTGTACCAAACCACGTCCGGACATAAAAGATGTACCATTGCCAGAAAGTGATTTTGTGATGTTTGTAGATGGTTCTTGCCTGAGAACGGATGATGGAATGTTGAGTGCAGCTTACACAGTATGCACAGTTGCAGCAGTAATGGAAGCATCCTACCTGAAAGGAGTAAGATCCGCCCAAGTAGCTGAACTTGTTGCTTTGACTAGAGCATGCAAAATTGGGAAAAGTGTGAGAGTGACTGTAATAACTGACAGTCAGTATGGATTTGGTGTGGTGCATGACTTTGGCCAAATATGGCTACAGAGAGGATTTTTGACATCAAGTGGAACTCCCATTAAGAATGCTGAAGTGGTTGGGAAATTGCTTGAGGCGATACAGCTGCCTAAGCAAATGGCTGTTGTGAAGTGTGCTGCACATAGTCAGTCTGGCGATTACATCGCCATCGGCAACAAGTACGCCAATGATATGGCCCAATACTGTGCACGAAATCAGAATTCCATTAATCGGGCGAAGGAGAAGGAAGTGACTTCTTGCATCTTAATGTTTACTAACCTTGTGGGTACCTGGGAGGAAGTAAGGCAATGGCAGGAAGAAGCAGGAAATGAGGAAATGAGGCAGTGGATAAAAGCAGGATGTGCACCAAGGGAAAAGGACCATGTGTGGGTCTATCGGAATGGAAGACCAGTTATGCCTGACAGCATGATGTCTGCCATAACACGGATGTATCATGGTCAGGGACACATAGGGAGAGATGCTATGATCAGGTCATTTAAGCAGACCTGGTACAATGCCACATTTAGACTTTTAGCAGAAAGTCTTTGTCAGAGATGCCTTATATGTCAGCAATACAACCGTGGAAGAAAGGCAGTGGTGAGTCTAGGAACACTAGGTCGAGAAGGAGGACCTTTTACCAGAATGCAAGTAGATTTCATTGAGATGCCTCCCTGTAACAGGTTGAGGTATGTTCTAGTTATGGTCTGTTTGTTTTCAAGATGGGTAGAAGCATACCCAACAAGAAGAAATGATGGAATGACAGTGGCAAAATTGCTTTTGAGGGAATTAATTCCCAGATTCGGGTTCCCAGCAACAATTGAATCAGACTGAGGAAGACATTTCCATAATGAGATCATAAAATTGATTTGTGAAGCATTGAATGTACGACAAAAACTACATTGTGGCTTCTGGTGTGGTGGAACAAATGAATGGTACTATCAAAAACAGGATAGGGAAAATGTGTTTAGCCACGGGTATGAATTGGCCTGATGTCTTGCCTCTAGTACTCATGACTATTAGATCAACTCCAGACAGAACTACAGGGTTGAGCCCCCATGAAATTATCATGGGTAGAGCAATGCGTCATGTGTTCATACCAGTCAACAAGCTGTTGCCTATAACTGATGACATGGTGTTGGATTACTGTAAGGGCCTGGCTGACGCAGTTCATTCTGTCTTTCATCAGGTTGGAGCGGATGCCACCACCCTTGAAAAGAAGCAAGCTCATGATCTGAGCCCAGGGGACTGGGTAAGAATTAAAGTACACAGAAGAAGAAACTGTTTGGTTCCAAGGTGGGGAAAACCACAACAAGTGATTTTGACTACAACAACAGCTATGAAGTGTGCTGGAATCAAGAACTGGATTCATGCAAGTCACACATTGAGAATCCCAAATCCAGTGGATAGCACAGAAAGAGAATATTTTGATGAATCAGAATCTAGTACTGAATCAGTTGACGAAGAGACAAGAACAAAAGAAAACCCTGAAAGGGGGGAATAAGAGTCAGATCTAACTTTTGTCCCAAGAAGTATTTCCATTAGGAGAAGGTTACAGATTTCTGATACCAGCTCAGACTCAGAGACTGAACAAGGAACTCTACTTTCAAGAAAAGAAAAAGACAGTGAAAAGACAATTAAAGAAATTGTTGATAACGAAATTCCAGATAAAAAACTGCGAGAAATTCCACCTGAGATAACAAATTTAGATGGACAGGTGCCAGATACAGAGAAAGAGGGAAAGATTCTTGAGGAAGACCCCCGAGGAGGTGTAGGGAACTCCAACATCCAGTTAGAGGAAGGGACAAGTAGTCAGCAGGAAGATTGTGTGCAGGAGACTCGAGGAGGGACAAAAGTATGGAAAACGAAAGAAGTGGTGGAAAGTAAAAAGCAAGTTGAAACAGAGTCGGTGGAAAGTGAAGACGAAGTACCAGAAGGTCGAGTCTTAAGAAAGAGAGCTTGGAGAACTGAAAAGAATGATAAAGAAAGTAAACTGAAAAGATCAGCAAAAGACGAAGTTTGGCCGAATAAAATAAAGAGACTGAGTTATCGACTGACACAAGTAAATTCACCAAGAGCTGAACAGGTGAATGAAGTACCAACAAACAACGTAAGAGTGTATATAGAAAGAGGTACAACCGGCTGGTTGGACTCTAAAATAAAGCTCTGAGTGTTAGTGAGACAAAATCAATCTGATATTAAAATAAAACCCTCACTCACCAACATAGTTGGTGACATGCTTCATCATGGGGTTTTGCCAGTGGTGCCTTGTGCGCCTCTGGTGTGCTTCGACGCCTTTAGTATAGCGGAGCAGCTGTATTCAGATTAGAAAGTGTAGTGTGTGATAAATCAAGAGTGAGTTAAAAGTCATATGGCGTCAGCCAGAAAATTTTAATGATGGCGTCATATGAACAAATTAAAAAGGTGGTGGATATCAATTCCTGAACTTTAAATTGGTCAGGTCAATCCTGCTTATGATCAAATGGTCAACATGTTTCAGCTTATTGTTGTATTTCACCAAGCTTTCATCAGGACCTAATCATGAGAAAAAAAAACACCTTGGCGGTATAAGCACGCTAAGGCTTATCCAAACCTCAGGTGTGATTGAACCGATACACTCACGGTTACATCAGGGGTCTTCCGCTAATTCGAGGGCAACCTCGTCTGTCTGTAAAAAATGTATGTACATTAGAATCCACATACAGATATTAAGTATACTGTGTATATCAGAAAACAAGATCAAGTATCAGACAAACACTCATTCATATTGTCCCTATGTTTTTACATGACTCATAATATAACACGGGGCAGTCCGTACGGACAAGAACTCAGTTTCTTTTCGATCATCCAGACACGTCTGCAACCAATTAGGAGCAAACCAGCATTTGAGTGATTCGCTCAAGAGTCTGGGTATGTAAAAATTACTTATTGACTATGCAGTGATCTCATTTAAAATTTTTGGCACATGCAAATGTATGTCGTTTAAAAGGGGGCAATGCATAATCCCCAATACTTCGGCATAATTTGAAAGACGGAAACAAAACAACAAAAAAATTGTTTTAAATGAGGCTTACGTAAATGAAGATGAGGAAGTGCTCCTTGGGCAAACGAACGGGTGGCGGGACTACAGAACAACTGTGGTGGAGACAGACAAAGGGGTAAATGTCAAACTCCTATAGTCCGTTAACCCATTAAATATCAAAGTTCCGTTTCGAAGGAGACCAAAGGATCGTTTCGCAGTGGTACTTACATCGTCCAAGTCCTCAGCCAGGCAAATTCACCTACATATGACCGCCGAGCCCGGAGTCAAGGTGAAAGCAAGTATTCGCGTTTAAATAGTAGCAGCCATGGCGGGAAACCAGGAAGAGTCTGCCCCTGCCGGTATGCGCACGCATCCGTGCTATAGACATAGAAAACGGACTATCACGCTAGTCCTAGAGTGAAATGACGGACTAAGTTTCAATTAGCCTTTGTTAAAAACTTTATCGACAACCTCGATTAAGCGCAAACAAAAACCCAAAGTTGGATTAAAAATGATCCGGAAATAATCAGAAGTGTCCCCGCACCCCAGGTCAAAGCAGTAAGTAACGTCCCTTCTCAGGCCTGAATTAAATACCCTCTTAGTGACAAAATAGTCGATATAAGAAAAGTCGGGTAGTGAGGTAAAGTAAATAGGGACTATTCAGGCTTTTCTGGGAAATAGTACTGAGGCAGTAAAATCCAGACGTCCAGACAACATTAATTAGTTCGTCTCAAAACAGATCCCCAGGGGATCATATCATTGAGTCCCCGGAGGTGTGTCGATAGGCGGTAAACCCACCGCTGTTCTTTTTCAAACAGTATGGAGGGTTTAGATTGCTCTATGATGGTCCAGTGCAGATCATCCGCAGTGAGTTGGAATCGCAAGAAATGTTCCGTTAATTTCGTCATGCTTTTTCTGCACCGAATGTTGCTTCGATGCTCCCCAATACGTAACTTGACCTTACGTGTGGTCATGCCCACATATTTCAAATCACAAGGGCATGTGATTAAATAGACCACATCGGTCGTGTTACAGTTGGTGTGACTACGTTGAGTCCACACCTTGCCCGTTTCCAGTAGTAGGGTTTTTGTAGGTGACGTGAGGTGACACACACTGCATGACCCACAGGGATAGTGGCCATGTACAGGTGGTAACCCCCAAGTGTCAAGAACAGAGGAAACAGTAGGTTTACTTGGGGTCCTCGGTCTTGTGTGAACGAGAGAGTCTTTAATGCTTGTGGCTTTCTTATATGCAAAGAGGGGTCTTTCCCAGTTCTTGTTGTTGCTCGTCAGAATCCTCCAATGCTTTTTAACTGATTTTGCAACAGCGTTGGATGCAACGTTGTAAGTGGTTACACACGTCAGTGGTGGATCCGTGGATTCTTTATGGAAGGTTTGCAAGAGGACCTCTCTGGGTTGATTTCTGGCTCGTTTGTAGCTTTTCGTTAGGATTTTATCAGGATAGCCCCTCTGTTTGAGTTTTTGGGTCAGATCACTGGCCTGTTTACGGAAGTCCTCCACCTTACTACAGTTCCGCCTGATGCGGAGATACTGACCATAAGGGAGATTTTCCCGGAGTGGTCGAGGGTGAAAACTGGAGAAAGCCAGAAGATTGTTTTTGGCTGTCGGTTTATGGTAAGTTTTTGTTACCAAAATCCCATCCCTTTTAGTGACTACCACGTCCAGAAAAATCATCTCTTCTTTATGGAAGGAGTTGGTAAATAACAGATGAGGATCACAGGTGTTTATCCATAATAGAAAATCATGAAGAATATTTTCAGGGCCCTGCCAGATGATGAAAATATCATCAATATATCTTTTCCAAAAGGAAAGATAAGAAGAAAAAGGATTTTGTGGGCTTAAAATGAATTTACGTTCGAAATCAAAAACATAAAGTCCTGCCACACTAGGCGCAAAAGTGCTGCCCATCGAAGTACCAGTTGACTGGAGGTACAGTGTTCCTTGATATTCAAAAAAGTTCTTCTTGAGGGCCAAAGTGGCACAGTCGATGATAAAGCCTTTGGGTGTTTGAAACTGCCAGTCAACGGAGTCAAGAGCTTCCCCAATAACCTGGATGGTGTTGTCTTGTGGGATGCTCGTATAGAGACTCTCGATATCCAGAGAGACTAGTATAGTATTGTCAGGGTCTATCCTTAGCTCCTGTAATGCTGCCAGAAAACTCTTGGTATCTTTTAGGTAAGTTGGTGTGTCCTGTATTATAGGTTTTAGAAAGAAGTCGCAAAAGATCGACAGGGGCTCTAAAAGAGAGCCAATGCCCGATACAATTGGACGGCCCGGAGGAGGTGACTTATTTTTATGGATTTTCGGCAAAGTATAAAAATATGGAATAATACCTTTTCCTTTTGTCAAAAAATCCGCCTCTTGCTTGCTTATAAAACCACTTGACTCAGCATGTTCAACAAGGTTACATATAGTGATTTTCAAAGTCACAGAGGGATCGGTAGTTAAAGGGATGTAGTTCTTGGCATCGTTAAGCAAACGTCTGCATTCGAGATCGTAGTCAACTGCATTCTGAATTACAATCCCTCCACCCTTGTCCGCGGGTTTTATTACAATGGCAGAGTTATTTTGCAGCGATTGAAGAGCCTGGAACTCCTGGGCATTCATGTTTTTATATGCTCCTTGATCCTGAAAGGCTTCAACATCGTTGATTACTGCTTGTTCGAATGCAATAATTTCTGCTGGGACCATATGGGCGGGAGGTGTAAATGTGGACTTCAAGCGTAAGGCAGTGTCACTGGGATGATCTACACGGACATCAGATTGGGTCTTTTCAAAAAAAGATTTCAATTTTAATTTTCTGAAAAATTCAGAGAGTTCACATTGTAAGCGAAAGCGGTCCAAGCGTGCCGATGGCACAAAACCTAGTCCTCTCTCGAGTACTTTGCTCTCTGTCTCTGTCAATGTGACTGAGGAAAGATTGAACACTAGACTCTCTGGTTGCTGGTTCCCGCCTTGCTCCGTGTATTGTTCCCCATCCCTTCTTCCTGTTCCCAGTGTACTTGACTGTTTCCCCTTCTTCGCCCTCGTCCTCGTCGGCCTCTGTCTAAAAAAGGAGGGCGGAACGTGTTGGGTGGAAAGGGAGGCATTTGGGCGTAACCAGGGTTCCAACCCATCATAGGGAACTGTGGTGGTTGGAATTGATTGTAATATCCCTGTCCCCCTTGGTTGGGAAAAGGTTGCCAGTTAGATTGGAAATGGTAAGGTCTATTTCTGCCTCTACCTCGCTGTCTGGATTTAGTACTCTCATTACTTGATCCGCTAGAAAAGGAATCATTGTCGTCAGCACTGTGTGTCTGCTCATTACTGTCAGTTGGAGGGACAAAATCCGGATTGGCATAAGGGTAAATTTTGTTGAATGAGAAGCGTTTAAGATCTTTCTGAAATTTCTGAGCTTTAGACTGTGTTAAAGAGTCCTTATATTCATTGATCTCTTTATTAAGCTCATCCAATTTCTTTTTGTAACCAGTCAAAACTGTCCGAAAGTGTGTTTCGGTTAATTGAATTTCAACCATCAAGGCCTCGGATAACCTGAGGGCAGTTTTAATAATTAACACAAGCCAATCGCGGGTGCAGTGCCACGCGATTTGGGCCCAGTCCCTGCGAAAAGTTGGATCATCGAGAAAAATGCGAGGGGCATTAGTGACCAGTAGACCCTTAGGCGCTACATTGTTGCGTAGGTACTCTGTTAGTATAGTACCGTGTAAAATGGTACGAATTCGATTTCGTTTCTGTTCGGTCAGTTTCTCCCACTCACTTGTCTGTGATATTGTTTGCGCTATCGAGGAGTCAGCAAAGAGTGAGGAGTCGGCTAGTAATGCATCGACCTCTGCGTCAGTATACGTAAGCCCCGGGTTTTCCATCTTGGTGCCAGAGAAATTATCTATCAAAATGAGATCAGATCACTAAGTCAAATAAGGGACTCTCGCAGCTGTGCGCTGCCTAAGTAATTAGGAACAACAAGAGAGAGAGGGTAGAGTTACACTCTTATTCCCCCGAGTTAAGTACAAAAAACAACGTAAGAGTGTATATAGAAAGAGGTACAACCGGCTGGTTGGACTCTAAAATAAAGCTCTGAGTGTTAGTGAGACAAAATCAATCTGATATTAAAATAAAACCCTCACTCACCAACATAGTTGGTGACATGCTTCATCATGGGGTTTTGCCAGTGGTGCCTTGTGCGCCTCTGGTGTGCTTCGACGCCTTTAGTATAGCGGAGCAGCTGTATTCAGATTAGAAAGTGTAGTGTGTGATAAATCAAGAGTGAGTTAAAAGTCATATGGCGTCAGCCAGAAAATTTTAATGATGGCGTCATATGAACAAATTAAAAAGGTGGTGGATATCAATTCCTGAACTTTAAATTGGTCAGGTCAATCCTGCTTATGATCAAATGGTCAACATGTTTCAGCTTATTGTTGTATTTCACCAAGCTTTCATCAGGACCTAATCATGAGAAAAAAAAAACACCTTGGCGGTATAAGCACGCTAAGGCTTATCCAAACCTCAGGTGTGATTGAACCGATACACTCACGGTTACATCAGGGGTCTTCCGCTAATTCGAGGGCAACCTCGTCTGTCTGTAAAAAATGTATGTACATTAGAATCCACATACAGATATTAAGTATACTGTGTATATCAGAAAACAAGATCAAGTATCAGACAAACACTCATTCATATTGTCCCTATGTTTTTACATGACTCATAATATAACACGGGGCAGTCCGTACGGACAAGAACTCAGTTTCTTTTCGATCATCCAGACATGTCTGCAACCAATTAGGAGCAAACCAGCATTTGAGTGATTCGCTCAAGAGTCTGGGTATGTAAAAATTACTTATTGACTATGCAGTGATCTCATTTAAAATTTTTGGCACATGCAAATGTATGTCGTTTAAAAGGGGGCAATGCATAATCCCCAATACTTCGGCATAATTTGAAAGACGGAAACAAAACAACAAAAAAATTGTTTTAAATGAGGCTTACGTAAATGAAGATGAGGAAGTGCTCCTTGGGCAAACGAACGGGTGGCGGGACTACAGAACAACTGTGGTGGAGACAGACAAAGGGGTAAATGTCAAACTCCTATAGTCCGTTAACCCATTAAATATCAAAGTTCCGTTTCGAAGGAGACCAAAGGATCGTTTCGCAGTGGTACTTACATCGTCCAAGTCCTCAGCCAGGCAAATTCACCTACATATGACCGCCGAGCCCGGAGTCAAGGTGAAAGCAAGTATTCGCGTTTAAATAGTAGCAGCCATGGCGGGAAACCAGGAAGAGTCTGCCCCTGCCGGTATGCGCACGCATCCGTGCTAAAGACATAGAAAACGGACTATCACGCTAGTCCTAGAGTGAAATGACGGACTAAGTTTCAATTAGCCTTTGTTAAAAACTTTATCGACAACCTCGATTAAGCGCAAACAAAAACCCAAAGTTGGATTAAAAATGATCCGGAAATAATCAGAAGTGTCCCCGCACCCCAGGTCAAAGCAGTAAGTAACGTCCCTTCTCAGGCCTGAATTAAATACCCTCTTAGTGACAAAATAGTCGATATAAGAAAAGTCGGGTAGTGAGGTAAAGTAAATAGGGACTATTCAGGCTTTTCTGGGAAATAGTACTGAGGCAGTAAAATCCAGACGTCCAGACAACATTAATTAGTTCGTCTCAAAACAGATCCCCAGGGGATCATATCATTGAGTCCCCGGAGGTGTGTCGATAGGCGGTAAACCCACCGCTGTTCTTTTTCAAACAGTATGGAGGGTTTAGATTGCTCTATGATGGTCCAGTGCAGATCATCCGCAGTGTGTTGGAATCGCAAGAAATGTTCCGTTAATTTCGTCATGCTTTTTCTGCACCGAATGTTGCTTCGATGCTCCCCAATACGTAACTTGACCTTACGTGTGGTCATGCCCACATATTTCAAATCACAAGGGCATGTGATTAAATAGACCACATCGGTCGTGTTACAGTTGGTGTGACTACGTTGAGTCCACACCTTGCCCGTTTCCAGTAGTAGGGTTTTTGTAGGTGACGTGAGGTGACACACACTGCATGACCCACAGGGATAGTGGCCATGTACAGGTGGTAACCCCCAAGTGTCAAGAACAGAGGAAACAGTAGGTTTACTTGGGGTCCTCGGTCTTGTGTGAACGAGAGAGTCTTTAATGCTTGTGGCTTTCTTATATGCAAAGAGGGGTCTTTCCCAGTTCTTGTTGTTGCTCGTCCGAATCCTCCAATGCTTTTTAACTGATTTTGCAACAGCGTTGGATGCAACGTTGTAAGTGGTTACACACGTCAGTGGTGGATCCGTGGATTCTTTATGGAAGGTTTGCAAGAGGACCTCTCTGGGTTGATTTCTGGCTCGTTTGTAGCTTTTCGTTAGGATTTTATCAGGATAGCCCCTCTGTTTGAGTTTTTGGGTCAGATCACTGGCCTGTTTACGGAAGTCCTCCACCTTACTACAGTTCCGCCTGATGCGGAGATACTGACCATAAGGGAGATTTTCCCGGAGTGGTCGAGGGTGAAAACTGGAGAAAGCCAGAAGATTGTTTTTGGCTGTCGGTTTATGGTAAGTTTTTGTTACCAAAATCCCATCCCTTTTAGTGACTACCACGTCCAGAAAAATCATCTCTTCTTTGTGGAAGGAGTTGGTAAATAACAGATGAGGATCACAGGTGTTTATCCATAATAGAAAATCATGAAGAATATTTTCAGGGCCCTGCCAGATGATGAAAATATCATCAATATATCTTTTCCAAAAGAAAAGATAAGAAGAAAAAGGATTTTGTGGGCTTAAGAGCCAGGTCGATGCATTACTAGCCGACTCCTCACTCTTTGCTGACTCCTCGATAGCGCAAACAATATCACAGACAAGTGAGTGGGAGAAACTGACCGAACAGAAACGAAATCGAATTCGTACCATTTTACACGGTACTATACTAACAGAGTACCTACGCAACAATGTAGCGCCTAAGGGTCTACTGGTCACTAATGCCCCTCGCATTTTTCTCGATGATCCAACTTTTCGCAGGGACTGGGCCCAAATCGCGTGGCACTGCACCCGCGATTGGCTTGTGTTAATTATTAAAACTGCCCTCAGGTTATCCGAGGCCTTGATGGTTGAAATTCAATTAACCGAAACACACTTTCGGACAGTTTTGACTGGTTACAAAAAGAAATTGGATGAGCTTAATAAAGAGATCAATGAATATAAGGACTCTTTAACACAGTCTAAAGCTCAGAAATTTCAGAAAGATCTTAAACGCTTCTCATTCAACAAAATTTACCCTTATGCCAATCCGGATTTTGTCCCTCCAACTGACAGTAATGAGCAGACACACAGTGCTGACGACAATGATTCCTTTTCTAGCGGATCAAGTAATGAGAGTACTAAATCCAGACAGCGAGGTAGAGGCAGAAATAGACCTTACCATTTCCAATCTAACTGGCAACCTTTTCCCAACCAAGGGGGACAGGGATATTACAATCAATTCCAACCACCACAGTTCCCTATGATGGGTTGGAACCCTGGTTACGCCCAAATGCCTCCCTTTCCACCCAACACGTTCCGCCCTCCTTTTTTAGACAGAGGCCGACGAGGACGAGGGCGAAGAAGGGGAAACAGTCAAGTACACTGGGAACAGGAAGAAGGGATGGGGAACAATACACGGAGCAAGGCGGGAACCAGCAACCAGAGAGTCTAGTGTTCAATCTTTCCTCAGTCACATTGACAGAGACAGAGAGCAAAGTACTCGAGAGAGGACTAGGTTTTGTGCCATCGGCACGCTTGGACCGCTTTCGCTTACAATGTGAACTCTCTGAATTTTTCAGAAAATTAAAATTGAAATCTTTTTTTGAAAAGACCCAATCTGATGTCCGTGTAGATCATCCCAGTGACACTGCCTTACGCTTGAAGTCCACATTTACACCTCCCGCCCATATGGTCCCAGCAGAAATTATTGCATTCGAACAAGCAGTAATCAACGATGTTGAAGCCTTTCAGGATCAAGGAGCATATAAAAACATGAATGCCCAGGAGTTCCAGGCTCTTCAATCGCTGCAAAATAACTCTGCCATTGTAATAAAACCCGCGGACAAGGGTGGAGGGATTGTAATTCAGAATGCAGTTGACTACGATCTCGAATGCAGACGTTTGCTTAACGATGCCAAGAACTACATCCCTTTAACTACCGATCCCTCTGTGACTTTGAAAATCACTATATGTAACCTTGTTGAACATGCTGAGTCAAGTGGTTTTATAAGCAAGCAAGAGGCGGATTTTTTGACAAAAGGAAAAGGTATTATTCCATATTTTTATACTTTGCCGAAAATCCATAAAAATAAGTCACCTCCTCCGGGCCGTCCAATTGTATCGGGCATTGGCTCTCTTTTAGAGCCCCTGTCGATCTTTTGCGACTTCTTTCTAAAACCTATAATACAGGACACACCAACTTACCTAAAAGATACCAAGAGTTTTCTGGCAGCATTACAGGAGCTAAGGATAGACCCTGACAATACTATACTAGTCTCTCTGGATATCGAGAGTCTCTATACGAGCATCCCACAAGACAACACCATCCAGGTTATTGGGGAAGCTCTTGACTCCGTTGACTGGCAGTTTCAAACACCCAAAGGCTTTATCATCGACTGTGCCACTTTGGCCCTCAAGAAGAACTTTTTTGAATATCAAGGAACACTGTACCTCCAGTCAACTGGTACTTCGATGGGCAGCACTTTTGCGCCTAGTGTGGCAGGACTTTATGTTTTTGATTTCGAACGTAAATTCATTTTAAGCCCACAAAATCCTTTTTCTTCTTATCTTTCCTTTTGGAAAAGATATATTGATGATATTTTCATCATCTGGCAGGGCCCTGAAAATATTCTTCATGATTTTCTATTATGGATAAACACCTGTGATCCTCATCTGTTATTTACCAACTCCTTCCATAAAGAAGAGATGATTTTTCTGGACGTGGTAGTCACTAAAAGGGATGGGATTTTGGTAACAAAAACTTACCATAAACCGACAGCCAAAATCAATCTTCTGGCTTTCTCCAGTTTTCACCCTCGACCACTCCGGGAAAATCTCCCTTATGGTCAGTATCTCCGCATCAGGCGGAACTGTAGTAAGGTGGAGGACTTCCGTAAACAGGCCAGTGATCTGACCCAAAAACTCAAACAGAGGGGCTATCCTGATAAAATCCTAACGAAAAGCTACAAACGAGCCAGAAATCAACCCAGAGAGGTCCTCTTGCAAACCTTCCATAAAGAATCCACGGATCCACCACTGACGTGTGTAACCACTTACAACGTTGCATCCAACGCTGTTGCAAAATCAGTTAAAAAGCATTGGAGGATTCTGACGAGCAACAACAAGAACTGGGAAAGACCACTCTTTGCATATAAGAAAGCCACAAGCATTAAAGACTCTCTCGTTCACACAAGACCGAGGACCCCAAGTAAACCTACTGTTTCCTCTGTTCTTGACACTTGGGGGTTACCACCTGTACATGGCCACTATCCCTGTGGGTCATGCAGTGTGTGTCACCTCACGTCACCTACAAAAACCCTACTACTGGAAACGGGCAAGGTGTGGATTCAACGTAGTCACACCAACTGTAACACGACCGATGTGGTCTATTTAATCACATGCCCTTGTGATTTGAAATATGTGGGCATGACCACACGTAAGGTCAAGTTACGTATTGGGGAGCATCGAAGCAACATTCGGTGCAGAAAAAGCATGACGAAATTAACGGAACATTTCTTGCGATTCCAACACACTGCGGATGATCTGCACTGGACCATCATAGAGCAATCTAAACCCTCCATACTGTTTGAAAAAGAACAGCGGTGGGTTTACCGCCTATCGACACACCTCCGGGGACTCAATGATATGATCCCCTGGGGATCTGTTTTGAGACGAACTAATTAATGTTGTCTGGACGTCTGGATTTTACTGCCTCAGTACTATTTCCCAGAAAAGCCTGAATAGTCCCTATTTACTTTACCTCACTACCCGACTTTTCTTATATCGACTATTTTGTCACTAAGAGGGTATTTAATTCAGGCCTGAGAAGGGACGTTACTTACTGCTTTGACCTGGGGTGCGGGGACACTTCTGATTATTTCCGGATCATTTTTAATCCAACTTTGGGTTTTTGTTTGCGCTTAATCGAGGTTGTCGATAAAGTTTTTAACAAAGGCTAATTGAAACTTAGTCCGTCATTTCACTCTAGGACTAGCGTGATAGTCCGTTTTCTATGTCTATAGCACGGATGCGTGCGCATACCGGCAGGGGCAGACTCTTCCTGGTTTCCCGCCATGGCTGCTACTATTTAAACGCGAATACTTGCTTTCACCTTGACTCCGGGCTCGGCGGTCATATGTAGGTGAATTTGCCTGGCTGAGGACTTGGACGATGTAAGTACCACTGCGAAACGATCCTTTGGTCTCCTTCGAAACGGAACTTTGATATTTAATGGGTTAACGGACTATAGGAGTTTGACATTTACCCCTTTGTCTGTCTCCACCACAGTTGTTCTGTAGTCCCGCCACCCGTTCGTTTGCCCAAGGAGCACTTCCTCATCTTCATTTACGTAAGCCTCATTTAAAACAATTTTTTTGTTGTTTTGTTTCCGTCTTTCAAATTATGCCGAAGTATTGGGGATTATGCATTGCCCCCTTTTAAACGACATACATTTGCATGTGCCAAAAATTTTAAATGAGATCACTGCATAGTCAATAAGTAATTTTTACATACCCAGACTCTTGAGCGAATCACTCAAATGCTGGTTTGCTCCTAATTGGTTGCAGACGTGTCTGGATGATCGAAAAGAAACTGAGTTCTTGTCCGTACGGACTGCCCCGTGTTATATTATGAGTCATGTAAAAACATAGGGACAATATGAATGAGTGTTTGTCTGATACTTGATCTTGTTTTCTGATATACACAGTATACTTAATATCTGTATGTGGATTCTAATGTACATACATTTTTTACAGACAGACGAGGTTGCCCTCGAATTAGCGGAAGACCCCTGATGTAACCGTGAGTGTATCGGTTCAATCACACCTGAGGTTTGGATAAGCCTTAGCGTGCTTATACCGCCAAGGTGTTTTTTTTTCTCATGATTAGGTCCTGATGAAAGCTTGGTGAAATACAACAATAAGCTGAAACATGTTGACCATTTGATCATAAGCAGGATTGACCTGACCAATTTAAAGTTCAGGAATTGATATCCACCACCTTTTTAATTTGTTCATATGACGCCATCATTAAAATTTTCTGGCTGACGCCATATGACTTTTAACTCACTCTTGATTTATCACACACTACACTTTCTAATCTGAATACAGCTGCTCCGCTATACTAAAGGCGTCGAAGCACACCAGAGGCGCACAAGGCACCACTGGCAAAACCCCATGATGAAGCATGTCACCAACTATGTTGGTGAGTGAGGGTTTTATTTTAATATCAGATTGATTTTGTCTCACTAACACTCAGAGCTTTATTTTAGAGTCCAACCAGCCGGTTGTACCTCTTTCTATATACACTCTTACGTTGTTTTTTGTACTTAACTCGGGGGAATAAGAGTGTAACTCTACCCTCTCTCTCTTGTTGTTCCTAATTACTTAGGCAGCGCACAGCTGCGAGAGTCCCTTATTTGACTTAGTGATCTGATCTCATTTTGATAGATAATTTCTCTGGCACCAAGATGGAAAACCCGGGGCTTACGTATACTGACGCAGAGGTCGATGCATTACTAGCCGACTCCTCACTCTTTGCTGACTCCTCGATAGCGCAAACAATATCACAGACAAGTGAGTGGGAGAAACTGACCGAACAGAAACGAAATCGAATTCGTACCATTTTACACGGTACTATACTAACAGAGTACCTACGCAACAATGTAGTGCCTAAGGGTCTACTGGTCACTAATGCCCCTCGCATTTTTCTCGATGATCCAACTTTTCGCAGGGACTGGGCCCAAATCGCGTGGCACTGCACCCGCGATTGGCTTGTGTTAATTATTAAAACTGCCCTCAGGTTATCCGAGGCCTTGATGGTTGAAATTCAATTAACCGAAACACACTTTCGGACAGTTTTGACTGGTTACAAAAAGAAATTGGATGAGCTTAATAAAGAGATCAATGAATATAAGGACTCTTTAACACAGTCTAAAGCTCAGAAATTTCAGAAAGATCTTAAACGCTTCTCATTCAACAAAATTTACCCTTATGCCAATCCGGATTTTGTCCCTCCAACTGACAGTAATGAGCAGACACACAGTGCTGACGACAATGATTCCTTTTCTAGCGGATCAAGTAATGAGAGTACTAAATCCAGACAGCGAGGTAGAGGCAGAAATAGACCTTACCATTTCCAATCTAACTGGCAACCTTTTCCCAACCAAGGGGGACAGGGATATTACAATCAATTCCAACCACCACAGTTCCCTATGATGGGTTGGAACCCTGGTTACGCCCAAATGCCTCCCTTTCCACCCAACACGTTCCGCCCTCCTTTTTTAGACAGAGGCCGACGAGGACGAGGGCGAAGAAGGGGAAACAGTCAAGTACACTGGGAACAGGAAGAAGGGATGGGGAACAATACACGGAGCAAGGCGGGAACCAGCAACCAGAGAGTCTAGTGTTCAATCTTTCCTCAGTCACATTGACAGAGACAGAGAGCAAAGTACTCGAGAGAGGACTAGGTTTTGTGCCATCGGCACGCTTGGACCGCTTTCGCTTACAATGTGAACTCTCTGAATTTTTCAGAAAATTAAAATTGAAATCTTTTTTTGAAAAGACCCAATCTGATGTCCGTGTAGATCATCCCAGTGACACTGCCTTACGCTTGAAGTCCACATTTACACCTCCCGCCCATATGGTCCCAGCAGAAATTATTGCATTCGAACAAGCAGTAATCAACGATGTTGAAGCCTTTCAGGATCAAGGAGCATATAAAAACATGAATGCCCAGGAGTTCCAGGCTCTTCAATCGCTGCAAAATAACTCTGCCATTGTAATAAAACCCGCGGACAAGGGTGGAGGGATTGTAATTCAGAATGCAGTTGACTACGATCTCGAATGCAGACGTTTGCTTAACGATGCCAAGAACTACATCCCTTTAACTACCGATCCCTCTGTGACTTTGAAAATCACTATATGTAACCTTGTTGAACATGCTGAGTCAAGTGGTTTTATAAGCAAGCAAGAGGCGGATTTTTTGACAAAAGGAAAAGGTATTATTCCATATTTTTATACTTTGCCGAAAATCCATAAAAATAAGTCACCTCCTCCGGGCCGTCCAATTGTATCGGGCATTGGCTCTCTTTTAGAGCCCCTGTCGATCTTTTGCGACTTCTTTCTAAAACCTATAATACAGGACACACCAACTTACCTAAAAGATACCAAGAGTTTTCTGGCAGCATTACAGGAGCTAAGGATAGACCCTGACAATACTATACTAGTCTCTCTGGATATCGAGAGTCTCTATACGAGCATCCCACAAGACAACACCATCCAGGTTATTGGGGAAGCTCTTGACTCCGTTGACTGGCAGTTTCAAACACCCAAAGGCTTTATCATCGACTGTGCCACTTTGGCCCTCAAGAAGAACTTTTTTGAATATCAAGGAACACTGTACCTCCAGTCAACTGGTACTTCGATGGGCAGCACTTTTGCGCCTAGTGTGGCAGGACTTTATGTTTTTGATTTCGAACGTAAATTCATTTTAAGCCCACAAAATCCTTTTTCTTCTTATCTTTCCTTTTGGAAAAGATATATTGATGATATTTTCATCATCTGGCAGGGCCCTGAAAATATTCTTCATGATTTTCTATTATGGATAAACACCTGTGATCCTCATCTGTTATTTACCAACTCCTTCCATAAAGAAGAGATGATTTTTCTGGACGTGGTAGTCACTAAAAGGGATGGGATTTTGGTAACAAAAACTTACCATAAACCGACAGCCAAAAACAATCTTCTGGCTTTCTCCAGTTTTCACCCTCGACCACTCCGGGAAAATCTCCCTTATGGTCAGTATCTCCGCATCAGGCGGAACTGTAGTAAGGTGGAGGACTTCCGTAAACAGGCCAGTGATCTGACCCAAAAACTCAAACAGAGGGGCTATCCTGATAAAATCCTAACGAAAAGCTACAAACGAGCCAGAAATCAACCCAGAGAGGTCCTCTTGCAAACCTTCCATAAAGAATCCACGGATCCACCACTGACGTGTGTAACCACTTACAACGTTGCATCCAACGCTGTTGCAAAATCAGTTAAAAAGCATTGGAGGATTCTGACGAGCAACAACAAGAACTGGGAAAGACCCCTCTTTGCATATAAGAAAGCCACAAGCATTAAAGACTCTCTCGTTCACACAAGACCGAGAACCCCAAGTAAACCTACTGTTTCCTCTGTTCTTGACACTTGGGGGTTACCACCTGTACATGGCCACTATCCCTGTGGGTCATGCAGTGTGTGTCACCTCACGTCACCTACAAAAACCCTACTACTGGAAACGGGCAAGGTGTGGACTCAACGTAGTCACACCAACTGTAACACGACCGATGTGGTCTATTTAATCACATGCCCTTGTGATTTGAAATATGTGGGCATGACCACACGTAAGGTCAAGTTACGTATTGGGGAGCATCGAAGCAACATTCGGTGCAGAAAAAGCATGACGAAATTAACGGAACATTTCTTGCGATTCCAACACACTGCGGATGATCTGCACTGGACCATCATAGAGCAATCTAAACCCTCCATACTGTTTGAAAAAGAACAGCGGTGGGTTTACCGCCTATCGACACACCTCCGGGGACTCAATGATATGATCCCCTGGGGATCTGTTTTGAGACGAACTAATTAATGTTGTCTGGACGTCTGGATTTTACTGCCTCAGTACTATTTCCCAGAAAAGCCTGAATAGTCCCTATTTACTTTACCTCACTACCCGACTTTTCTTATATCGACTATTTTGTCACTAAGAGGGTATTTAATTCAGGCCTGAGAAGGGACGTTACTTACTGCTTTGACCTGGGGTGCGGGGACACTTCTGATTATTTCCGGATCATTTTTAATCCAACTTTGGGTTTTTGTTTGCGCTTAATCGAGGTTGTCGATAAAGTTTTTAACAAAGGCTAATTGAAACTTAGTCCGTCATTTCACTCTAGGACTAGCGTGATAGTCCGTTTTCTATGTCTATAGCACGGATGCGTGCGCATACCGGCAGGGGCAGACTCTTCCTGGTTTCCCGCCATGGCTGCTACTATTTAAACGCGAATACTTGCTTTCACCTTGACTCCGGGCTCGGCGGTCATATGTAGGTGAATTTGCCTGGCTGAGGACTTGGACGATGTAAGTACCACTGCGAAACGATCCTTTGGTCTCCTTCGAAACGGAACTTTGATATTTAATGGGTTAACGGACTATAGGAGTTTGACATTTACCCCTTTGTCTGTCTCCACCACAGTTGTTCTGTAGTCCCGCCACCCGTTCGTTTGCCCAAGGAGCACTTCCTCATCTTCATTTACGTAAGCCTCATTTAAAACAATTTTTTTGTTGTTTTGTTTCCGTCTTTCAAATTATGCCGAAGTATTGGGGATTATGCATTGCCCCCTTTTAAACGACATACATTTGCATGTGCCAAAAATTTTAAATGAGATCACTGCATAGTCAATAAGTAATTTTTACATACCCAGACTCTTGAGCGAATCACTCAAATGCTGGTTTGCTCCTAATTGGTTGCAGACGTGTCTGGATGATCGAAAAGAAACTGAGTTCTTGTCCGTACGGACTGCCTCGTGTTATATTATGAGTCATGTAAAAACATAGGGACAATATGAATGAGTGTTTGTCTGATACTTGATCTTGTTTTCTGATATACACAGTATACTTAATATCTGTATGTGGATTCTAATGTACATACATTTTTTACAGACAGACGAGGTTGCCCTCGAATTAGCGGAAGACCCCTGATGTAACCGTGAGTGTATCGGTTCAATCACACCTGAGGTTTGGATAAGCCTTAGCGTGCTTATACCGCCAAGGTGTTTTTTTTTCTCATGATTAGGTCCTGATGAAAGCTTGGTGAAATACAACAATAAGCTGAAACATGTTGACCATTTGATCATAAGCAGGATTGACCTGACCAATTTAAAGTTCAGGAATTGATATCCACCACCTTTTTAATTTGTTCATATGACGCCATCATTAAAATTTTCTGGCTGACGCCATATGACTTTTAACTCACTCTTGATTTATCACACACTACACTTTCTAATCTGAATACAGCTGCTCCGCTATACTAAAGGCGTCGAAGCACACCAGAGGCGCACAAGGCACCACTGGCAAAACCCCATGATGAAGCATGTCACCAACTATGTTGGTGAGTGAGGGTTTTATTTTAATATCAGATTGATTTTGTCTCACTAACACACAGAGCTTTATTTTAGAGTCCAACCAGCCGGTTGTACCTCTTTCTATATACACTCTTACGTTGTTTTTTGTACTTAACTCGGGGGAATAAGAGTGTAACTCTACCCTCTCTCTCTTGTTGTTCCTAATTGAATGAAGTACCAAGTCAAGAGAAATCAAAAGACGAAGAAATTGTTGTAATTGGAGAAAGCAAAAGAATGAGGAAACCTAACCAGAAGTATAAGTCTCCGGAATGGACGTATGTGGCCCTCCCTGAAATAAAAGAAGAGGCGGATAGCCAAAGAAACCCAGAGGTGACTGTACCGGAAGTTGTTGAGGAAGACGAGGAATCGGAAATCCTGAGAGTTATCTTGTCCGATATTGGAGAAGAAGCGGATGTTCAGGAAATTCGGTATTCAGATCACGAAGGAAAGGTGAAGGACGATGAAATGCCAAACTGAATGAGACAAGAAAGCTGCTAATGGAAAGACAATAAAATACGGGAAAAGACAAAAACTGGTAGAACCAAGTAGGTGCTTAGAGCCTTGGGTTAGACAAACTAGTTGTGAAGTATAAGAGGCTAAGTCAAAAGACACTGCTCATTTTACAGAAATGGCAAACACAGACAGTAGAAAAAGTAGATGTATATTTTTGAAGCGATGGTGTAAAATGTGTTGTTGTACAGGATTACTAATACTTCTGTGGAGTATATTAGCTCTGATGATCTCATTAAAGGTTACTATAGACACAATAGAAGGACATAGTGAGAACAAAACTAACATAGAAAAGATTCAAAAGGTAGTTCCGACTAAAATAGATAGAAATTATTTGCATAAAGACAGGTCAATAACTGATTTTCTAACAATGTTTTTTCAAAATTACTGTATGAATATGTAAAGACAATGGACGTAAGGGACTACTACGTTTGTATGCAGTTACCTGCATCTGTATCGGAGGGTGTGACCTATCACCTCCTTCCAGTAACCTATGGAATAACATGTAGTGTAATAGCTAGTTTATTTTACCAAACAGGGTAGTTAGAGTATTATTTTTCAGATGTAGATAACATATTTTCACAAGTACCATCAATTAACAAGCTAAATAAGGTAAAACCTGCAAAGGTATTAGGTGAATTTTTCCTAGAGACTAAAGAACTAACACTAGAATATATTTTAAGAAATAATTTGACTTGCAGTTTAAAGAAAGAAGAAAAGACATTTTTAGATATGTTTGAAGAAAGGAGATTAAAAATGCAAAGGAAAGCATCTGAGGGAAAGGTGGAAAAGACAGTTTGGGATGTTGAGATGGAAAAACACTTGAAGGGAGAAGCTAGTCCAACTATGGCTTTAGATTGGCCTCAGAAAGGGAAATTGTGTATTAGAAGGAATCAAACTGCATATGATAATTACTTTGTAGGTAATAGTGAGTGCCATGATACATACCGAATCATGGGTGGATGGGGATTTAAAGGAGGAAATGATCCAGTTTTTCCTGGGTTATATTTTATCTGTGGGAGCAAGGCATATTATCGTTTGCCAGACCATTGGTATGGCACATGGTATGTAGGCCTGGTTTCCCCAAAGATTTTTCACATGGGAAGAGTAGAAGATGGTGTACATAAGTTAGGTAGTTCTTTAGCACGTAGAAAGAGAGAATCTTGGTCAGAAATTGTAGGTGATATCTTTGGAGCATTGATACCAGCAGTGGAAATATCTCTGAATGCAAACAAAATTAGAAGACTATCAACAGTAGTGGATCGCTTGTCAACAAGCACCGCTGGAGGATTTTTATTGGTTAATACCGAAATGGTTGCCATGCGTGCCATGGTAATGCAAAATCGACTTCCCCTTGATATGTTATTGGCAAAAGAGGGTGGAGTCTGTGGAATGCTGAAAGTTCAACATTGTTGTACTTACATTCCAGACGAAAGTAAAGATTTGAAAATTTATATTAAAAATATAACTGATCTGCATGATGAAATTGCACCACTGGAGGTTGAAGGTGTTTTTGAAAAGATTGGAAAGAAAATTTCTTCTATTAAAAATTTCTTAGTAAACTTAGGTAGTACCTTCTTAGGTAAAATCTTATTTCCATTAACATGTGTGAATTTCTTAGTATTAATATTAAGATAAGGATGCCTCTGTCATAAAAAGAAGAAAATTCTGAAAAAATTAAAAAGAGAAAATTTAAGAAGAAAGGATAAGAAACAAGAGAGGGAAGTTGAATAAATAGAATTACAAGAAGTAAAAGAAAACATGTATAAGACAGCCAGAAGAGAAGAAAGAGGGGAGACTGAGATGTGAATAAAAGCAAGAACTTATTTCAACTCCATGAAAAGTAATACAAAATGTTAATGGTGTGGTGATAAAATCACCAAAGGGGGGATTGATGGAGCGGGTAGTACAACATTTTGAATACCCCCCCCCTATTCTGCATGCCTATACTAATTAGAATAATCTATTAATTATAATACTATTAATGTGTTTGTATGATATTTAATCAACCTTATTAATATACGAAATACATGTGGGATTTGCATTTTGCATGGCTAAATAATTTGTAATTTAAATATGTACGCATACTAACGAAAATAGAATATCGCATGATATATATATGTTGCTTTTGTGACGTTTTCGTAATGTTGCACCAGATGACATCAATGGGTGAATATGAACGCTTTAAATGTCGCTATACGCTAGATAATTACAAGCACATAGAGGGATTAGTAAGGGGTTAAAATTTTATTCATTATTTCTATGTATTAATTACTCTTTTGTGTTTGTTTCACTTAAGTTGTCCTTTGGGCCTAAAGCAAATATGGCCACCGACTTAACACGACGCGATGGCCACCATTCCATGAGGTTTTGGGCAAAGTGCACCTACGCTACAACATGTTCCTGTGGCCTCGACATGACCCTAGTCTCACTGTGCCCAAGCAAGGCCACGGTGGGAAGCCCGCCAAGTACACTAACAATGGACAGATACAAGGAACCGGAAAGATCATGTACAGTGACATAACCTCCTGAACTGTGAGAAACCACACCGGACGATCTCAATCGACCAATGGGATAAGCCCAAATTTTGCAAAATGTAACTTCTTGACATTACTTTTATTATAAAAATGACGGTAGAATAGAGAGGGCTGACTGCTGCTGCTATTACGTCTTCACACGTGCTTTCCCTTTTGCTGACGGAGACGACGGTGACGATATGTGACTGCTGCGTTCCTGAATCTTTGACAGACTGAATTGCTGCCCATTTCTTTGATGAACTAAGAACTTCATATAATCTATGGGCACTGATAGATGCTTGCACGTCTCTGGTCCTTGTCCATCCTTGGGACTGTAGCGTGCTGCATGAAGAACTTTCGAATTCCGACTGATTGACGACTAAATTTGATGACTTAGTGGATGACCAATAGCCAGATTAGGTAAATATGATGTTCTGTGGTTTAATAAAATTTAATAGATGGAACTAAAATTATTGCGATAATTAGATAAACAAATGTTGATTAAACAAGAAAATGCGTTTTGTCATCTATTGAGGGAGGTAAAGATCAAGGTATTAAAAGTGTTTTTAGCTGGTCTAAATCACCATACTAATCCAACTAAATGATCCATTGATCACGTGGGAGCAGTATCTTAATGTTTAGGATTGAGATCTGTAGGGGTAAGGATATTAGTGTATAAATGTGTAAATAAATTTCTCTCTATAGGTTATAAGGTATTCCTTTCATGTCAGCGCTTGTAACATTCATCTCTCCTGTAAGTGCAGGCCAGTGAGAAGTGAAGTGTGAATGTTGGTGTTATGGGCCCCACCAATGATTGTAGGAGTGAATGTGTTAATGTGATATTTGGTCTGTGACGAAGGGAGGATATTTGATACGGGGTTTTGTCCTGATTCCCGTTACCTAGGTTCCGCGCTGCATCAATTGATTTATTGCTGCGGCTGCACGCTGTTTGAATTACGAGCCGTGCTCACTAATCTAGGTCCACACCTCACTCTACACCCCCACCCCTGAGGGAAACTTAGACTGCTTGTTCATGTCTACCACTCAGGGGGGCTTCTCTGCTAAGATGGAGGAGCATTACCCCGCTGAGCAGGTCAAAAGGGAAAAAATAAAATGATAATAGCTCATTGTTATTATTTTACTTTTCGGTTGTCGTTCAGCTGGGTAGGGGTGGTGCGGGGCTTGGCTCTCACAGAGGAGCTGGAGGAGTTTGCACTCTCTTAAGGGCGCATGACGGTTTGACCGGCTGTCTTGGGCCGGCCAAACTGTCATGTGCACTTTGCATGCCCAGGCTCCCTATCCCCGTCTGAGTGCCAAACCACAGCGCTCAGACCAAACACAACGCTGCATTGCAGTGTTGTGATTGGCTTAGGGAAGCCTGGGTGCTTCCTGCTCCTGCTTCCTGCCCTGGAAGTGGGCGAAGTGGACCGAGAGGCGGTGGTGGCACACAGATAAGTTATTGTTTGATTTATTTTTTGATTCCCTCCCCAACCCCCGTGACCCACCCTCCCACTGCCGTTAAATAGCAGCTGCCACTGCTACCACTGAGAGTCAAGTGTAGAAGGGGTTCTTGACCCAGTTGCTAGGGATCCATAGTAGGTTGGACCCTGAGACACCAGGAGTGAAAGGCTTCTGAACGGGGGTCTGACAGTGGCTGATAGTGGAAATTCAGAAACCTGGTCACGCAACTTCATTTATACAATAATGAACGTTGATTATATCTTATAAGAACGCTGTTTCTAATAAGAAATCAAAATGAAATAATAATATTGTATGTGTTTGATAAAACATATGCGTAGGGCATTGGATAAGAAGTCAGAGAAGGAATTGGGTACAATCAGTCCTTGATATGATACCATGACGCAAGGTCTCAAGTGTCTTTAAGCCATATGTAAAGTGGTAGCATGTTGTGTTTCCCTTGTTTGGCCAACCTTTGTATTAACTTTGCACTCTTCTGGCTTCTATTTTAGTTTCTCTTTGCCAGATGGTCGAACAAGCAATATCCAAAATGTTCAGGTTGAAATGCTGTACCCTCAGTTCTGTGTGGCTGTTTACCTGCCGGAGTACAGAGCCGTTCCCATAGCTCCTCACTGTCCTATTCATGTTTGTCAGTGATGTGTTGAATTGGGCTTTCTGGATTGTTTGTAGTTCCTGAATTATAATTGTACATTTCGTCTTGGAGCCGAGCCACTATTTCTTTTGAATTTCTAGGTTCTGGTATCGAAGCTTCCTTACATTCACAATGATCATTTCTCCAATCACTCATCTGATCTTACGTTTTTTTTGTCTTGAATTTGGAGATTTCCTATTTAAGTTTCAGTATTTTTTTCATTTGGTCAGGCGCTAACGTTGGACCATCTCTTTCCCTATCAATAAGGGCACATATGTTTTTCGACAATGAAACGATAGTTAACGTTGGATGGTGTGGGACAGACATCATGGATATGGATGGGTAACTTTGGCTTGAGCATATGCTAGTTCTGCTGGTAATATTTGCATGAACTGGTTTATTGGCTTTGCTACTTTGGTATTTTAAGCGGAGCACACAGCTGACTTTTATTCAGTGCCACCTGATGCACTGCAACCAGACACTCCCAGAATTATACAAAGTTTTTGCCCTTTTTCAAGCCCAAAATGATGTATTCGTTCAGCATGTACTAATTGTTTGAAGTTTCTCTCACATTTAGGTCTGCTTTTGATTTCACCGTCTGAGCTGTGGCATTGCCCGCATTAAAAGTAGTTTTACAGATAGGAATCTGCTTGTACATATTTTCGTTATCTGTAGTCCTGCTTTTCCATCAGCCTTAAAAAAGCTCTTTAAAAATATTCTGTCCAGAGCGAAACATGTGTCAACTTGCTTGATAAGAAAACATCTGTAAATAAAGACGAGATGAGCGTCACATTAACAATAAATCAAGAACACGAAGTGCAAATGGCTTTGAGGTTTTTCTTCACCTGGACGAAAGAGGACATGTGTGGTAGAATCCGAGCATTATATGAAAGGATACAGATGCAGACGATAGGAGGAACGCTGACCTCTACACTTTTACTTTGTAAATTGCTATATTCTGCAACTGAAGTACTCACTGGAAGGGCCGAATCACGCTTCGAAAATATCATTTCAGAAAACAAAGTAAAGCGGTGATTTCTGTGACTGCTATGGGCCTTGCTACGAAGTTCAATACATTTCCTTAGTCTTGTGTGTCACCTCCACAGATGGCAGAGGCCTCTGGGTACAGCAGAGCTCGGGAGGCAGAGAGAGAAAGTTGGCATGAGTTTGTAATCCGAATCCAGCATGGGTGGCACTGTGCCCTGCTGGCCACCATTGAACCTGCTGTCAGGTTAGACTGCACTGGCCCCAGGTATCCCTGGAGCAGGGGCGGCAGTGTTTGTGTCAGGCTTATGGTGTGGTTCAGGCACGTGGGCTCTGAAGGAGAGGACGCAATGGTGTTGGAGGAAGACAATGAAGCTTCTGCAGGGCGGACTCAGAGGTTCATCTTGTTAGTGCTGCCTGTGTGAAGTCTCAGCTCGCTGTCATTGATGGAAAGAGGGCATCTGCTATTGGATTCATAGGAGAAACATATTTTAGTTTCAAATAAAGATCTTTCTATGGAAATTCTTCAGAGATATGTTCCCCTGTATGCACAGCACAAAGCCATACGATGCCCCTCCCTATCCTGGTTCATGCACATGCTGTACCAAGGAAGCCGCCGAGCGCTGGTGTTATGTCATGAATGAGGTTTACAGTTAAACAATGAGTACTGAATGCGGGCTGGTCAATGTGTGAATAACACAACAACCAGAAACTCTGGGGCGAGGGGGGGGGGGGGGGGTGGGAACGGGGAAGGAGGCAGGCCAGGGGGAGAGGAGGCTAGTGGGGAAGGGGTACCTTTTGTCCCATTTTTCATAGATCGTAAAAGGTCTTGTGAGACAGCTTAAGGTGGCGCTAGCTATACCTAAAAGCAGGTCGAAAATGCACTTTCTCCACAGTCATCCAGACACACTGTACTACCAACCACCCGTGCATACCGACTGCGAGGGATTTCACTGCAAGCAAAACCTGCTAATGGTGGTCTTTAAGTTTCAACAGTGACAGCTGTGAAATCTGAAAAAAATCTCAAAAACAAACCGACCATCTAAAGTTTGTATCACTGTAAATGCGACTTTGTCGTACACAGAGAGCTGTCAGTGAGCCAGACTGGACAGGAGGCTTCTGTTTCTTCGCCATACGTGGGCCATGTATATTTCCCCAGAATCACATCAGTCACACCCTACACTCTAATGCACCTCACGCTAAAGACCCGGTAGCATGTAGACGGGCGCAGGGCACCTTGGGAAAGGCAAAGGTCCCGATGACATCAATGGTCCTGTTTCCTGCCAGACAGAGGGAGCTGTTTCAGTGCATTCCATTCCATGCGAGTCACGTTTTTCAGCTGCATCCAGCTGACTGACGCCTCTCTCTTCCACCCCCCCCCCCCGTGCCTCCTTTATAGCTGCTTCCCAGCACATCCACCAGAAGGCTGCAGCCTGTCTTCTACAGCAAAACAAGCGGGAGGAGGGTCTAGACGGCAGAATAAGTAAAATATCTGCTTCTCACGCTCCAGAGCTCCAGACGTAGGGGCCGATGTACTCTTTTTTCCCCCCTTACATAATGCCTTACAACAACCAATGGCCTCATTTACGAGACCCCTAGCTGCACTTTTGCACCGCCGGAGCGTCACTTTTTTTACTCTCCGGTGGCACAATGTGCCACAGCATACTCAGAAGGCCACGTAAATCCACTTTGCGTGGCTTTTCTTGGCCTTGTAAATATGTTCCCCTTTTACACAGAACACGGTGTGAAAGGGAAGTTCCATGGGTGTTGCTGTGGGTGTTCCCACGCAACACCGTTGGAATCCGAAGCATTCCCAGATTTACAAGGTTTTGTGAACCTGGGAATGCGTCCGATTCTAAAGCCACCCCAGGGGTGACATTAGGGAGGCGCAACGAGGAGCAATGTCCTTATTTCTCCTAATTTTTTCCTCTTTCTATGTGTGCTGCATTGTGCAGCACACATAGAAGGAGGAAATCGCCTCCATTGATTGGTTTTGTGCAGAACGGTGACCCTTTCTGCACAAAACCAATCCTCCCTGCAATGCAGGCACCCATGCAACATGGCGCAAGGGTGTCTGGGTTAGCTCCAGGCTGCTTTCTTAGCACCGGCACAGGGGTCAGTACAGGAATGCACCGTGTTCTTGTAAATACGGCACATTCCTGCACTTTTAGAATGATGCGGTGCGGCATTGTAAAATTGCATGCGGCACCATGCTGCGCCATTCTATTGTAAATGAGGCCCAAATTTGTTATGCTGCAACGTGCAAGGTGGAGAAAGCAGCGCAGAGCCAGATCAATTAAGTTTGACCTGCTGCTCCTGCCATCCCCTGCACCAGTGCTCCAAAAGGCTGCCTTTCATGACACTGGGGGGCATATTTACAAGAACTGACGCATCAGCATTGATGCACCAAATTTCTTGCGCCTGCCGCAAATGCCCTAACAACGCCATGGATATGCTGTATTTACAATAAAGTGTTCCATGGCGCAAGGATTCACGGATGTGTCAGAAATTCTGACTCATCTTTTGGCACTAAAGTGATGCATTGCTGGAGTTGGTCATGAGATTGACGCAACTCCAGCAATGCGTCAGGACACAGAGGCGAGTCCCATGTTAAAAGCCCTGCGTCAATCCTTACGCCTGGTTTGGATGGCGTAGGGATTTCGATGAAGTAAAGTCATAGAGTTCTGCAGTGAAAAGTTGTAAGTTTCACTGCATCAGTTCTATGTGGCTTTTATTGTGGGAACTCCCACCCTGCATACATTTTAACTGGCGCAGGTATAATGTGACGCAGACCTCTACAAACTGACACATTGGTCCAATGCATCAGTTGGTAAATATGGAACAGTGTGGAGCACTGATTGTGCTGCTGCGTCAAAAAGAATGCCGCTGCGCCTGCGCTAGCTTCTTGTAAATATGCTCCTCGGTCTCGCTGCGTGAATGGGAGAAGGCAGGAATGCGCCATACTTACCAATACTTGGCGCATTCCTGCTCTAGCACAAAACCTGCTGCCTAGCACCAATGTAGACACACTCGCGCCATGGTTGCAACACTGGTTAGTGGTGTCTACCATAGTAAGCACATGTACAGGCAAGCAAATCTGCTTCAGTCACCAATCCTGCCCCCTTCAACCTCCATCCTAAGAATTGTTTCCTGTCCTTCAGATATCTACTAATGAAAATCCTCCTCCTCTACCTTCATACATTTTCACTATCACCACACTACTCCTCTACCTTCATACATTTTCACTATCACCACACTACTCCTCTACCTTCATACATTTTCACTATCACCACACTACTCCTCTACCTTCATACATTTTCACTATCACCACACTACTCCTCTCCCTTCATACATTTTCACTATCGCCACACTACTCCTCTACCTTCATACATTTTCACTATCACCACACTACTCCTCTACCTTCATACATTTTCACTATCACCACACTACTCCTCTCCCTTCATACATTTTCACTATCACCACACTACTCCTCTCCCTTCATACATTTTCACTATCACCACACTACTCCTCTACCTTCATACACTTTCAATATCACCACACTACTCCTCTACCTTCATACATTTTCACTATCACGACACTACTCCTCTACCTTCATACATTTTCAATATCACCACACTTCTCCTCTACCATCATACATTTTCACTATCACCACACTACTCCTCTACCTTCATACATTTTCACTATCACCACACTACTCCTCTACCTTCATACATTTTCACTATCACCACACTACTCCTCTACCTTCATACATTTTCACTATCACCACACTACTCCTCTACCTTCATACATTTTCACTATCACCACACTACTCCTCTACCTTCATACATTTTCACTATCACCATACTACTCCTCTCCCTTCATACATTTTCACTATCACCACACTACTCCTCTCCCTTCATACATTTTCACTATCACCACACTACTCCTCTCCCTTCATACATATTCACTATCACCACACTACTCCTCTACCTTCATACATTTTCAATATCACCACACTACTCCTCTACCTTCATACATTTTCACTATCACGACACTACTCCTCTACCTTCATACATTTTCAATATCACCACACTTCTCCTCTACCATCACACATTTTCACTATCACCACACTACTCCTCTACCTTCATACATTTTCACTATCCCCACACTAAACTATCAGCAAAGCTACAAAGCTTGCACCTCGGAGAGATGGGGACTGCAGTGACAAAGGAGTCTTGGATGATTCCCACCACCCTTGAGACCGTCCCTCTTTCTTCCTAACTTCTTACCTATGAACCTAAGCATACCTGGCACCCAGGCTGTATGCTGCCACTCTAGGTGACCCCCCACTCACCTTTCAAAATATTTTTCTAATTCCAATTCAAGGGATGACTTGACGTCCACTCCTGTCCTGCTGCCCTCACTGACCAGTCTCTCTGGAGCAGAGACACTCCCTACTTGCCTGTCACCACGAAGCAGTTTAAAGAAATATTCTTTTGTTCTTTTATAGTTTTAATATATGCAAAAAATAAAATATTTGTACGTGTACATATTATTGGTCATATATTTAAATATGTTACGGTATAAATATATATGAAGGTTATACGTATGACAAATATAGGCCAAGCAACGGGCATAGCCTTGTGGAGCTCACACTCCGCGGGGGCGACTGCAGCGTAGCATGGGCCACCATACCGGCCTCCCAAGCACAGAGCAGCAGGCTGGAACAGGACAATGGAACCGAAATGACTGGTGAATACATTGGTTCAGCAGGCGTTGCTTTTCTTCATGACCTCCCAGTACCTCCTCCAGTCTCTCACATATGACTCCAAAAACCCCAATGTGCTAGTTTTTCTCATTGCTCCTAGCCTGCAAAAGCGACTTCCAACCTGCAAAAAAGACCGCCTAGTCTGTGTAAACCTACCTTTGCCACACCACCAGTTGATGCCCCATGCAATCAAAATACTAAACCCTGTCCACTCTCCCGCAGTCACACGAAGTTTGACAATTACTGCACCAGGCATCGGCTTCGGACTCTACCTCACATATTTCTTTTATGTCCACGCTCCCAAAACCCTATTCCCCTTTTCTCTTATTGTGCGCTTATATCCCCAGACCAGGCACTATCGAAATCCGTGCAAAATTGCACTCAAAATCATTCAACAGGTACAAACCCTTTTCAAAAATGAATGAAAACACCAGCACATTAGCCCTCCTCTTCTGCTATCCAATGCCAAACCTGTTTTTGAAATCTCCTATGTCTCAGAAACTCGTCACACTTCCTTATAAGACTCCCTAGTTAGTATCGACTGAGACCATTCATTTAGCTGAATTACTATCACCCTCTCAGTTCTCCCACATCATGCCCATGGAAAACCAACCACGGTGAATAAGACAAAGCAACTGTCACCCTAAAAATAACATTTTGCTTTGTGTATCCTAGTACAGAGACCCTCTGCAATGCCAGTACCCCCTCATCCAGTTGCGGCCGTCTTGGCTCGTGTTTGGCGGGGTGGGCACGGGGGTCATGGAGGGGAGTGCCGGGGGTTGTCACGTGAGGAATAAATAAAATAAATAAATGAACTTACCTTGAGGCCAGGTCCTGCGTCTCTGCTCCTGCTCTCCTCCCTCTGACTCCAGGAACAGGAAGCAGGCAGACAGGCTCCCTCCCCATAGCCAATCACAACGCTGCACATGGCGCTCAGCCAGGGGCTGTAGGGGTGGGCATGTTCTCCATGCAGGCTTTAATGCAGCCTGCATGGAGAACAGGGAAAGTGCGCATGACTGGTTTGGATGTCACGAGAGGGCCGACCAAACAGTCATTGCGCACTTAGGAGTAGGGAAAAAAAACACTCCTCCCCTGCTCCAAGAGCAGAGCAGCCCGCCCGCAAAACAACAGGGCAGGAAACATAAAATGATAATAACTCTAAGGGGCATATTCACAAGGACTTATCTCCGAATTATCTCCACCTTAATGCATCAAAAGTGGAGATAAACCTAACACCCCATTCACAAGCTGGTGCAAACTGCAGACATCGCCAGTATTCCCGCGATAACTGCCCCAAAATTTATCTCCACGGTGGACACCACCAACTAACCCTAATGAGATGCAGAGTAGGCATTCCCATGCAAAAAACACACGAAAAAACCACAACACCACTTTCACAACGAACTGTCAGATCTGCGAAGCGAATCAAAAACAGGCGATAAGTCGCGGTAGCCGCAGGTACTTAACACCTGCAGCAATCAACCATGGATCTACTCATCATGCAACTTGGAGCCCCAACAGGGCCACAACACCCACCGCCCCCACCTAGGACCGCCACCACCACCAGGACCCGGAGCCGCCCCTACCCCCAGACCACCACAGAGGCAGCGCAGAGTAAGACAGTGGACCTACCGAAAACGCACCATTCTCACAGACCTAACGTCCGAGTAAGTCATTGCCCACTACAGGCTCAAAAGGACAACCATCCTCCGCATCATGACCCACATCGCCCACAGGCTGACGGTCCCAACACAGCGGAGAACCAACATCCCTCCACAGACAAAGGTGCTGGCTGTGCTGCACCTGTTGGCCTCTGGTACCTTCCAACCAACAACTGCCAGAGTCGGAGGGGTCTCACAGCCAGCTCTATCAAAGGTCATCACACCTGTCCTGGATGCCATCCTCAGCATCATACCCCAGTACCTTCACTTTCCCAACACTGCGCAGCAACAGCTGGAGACAAAGCAAGGCTTCTACACCATAGCCGGATTCCCGGACGTGTTGGGGGATATCAACTGCACACTTGTCCCACCTGTGGATACTGCACACCACTACAGCAACAGAAAGCACATGCATTCCATTAATGTGCAGGCAATAGTGGACCACAGGGGACTCTTCACCAATGTCTTCGCCAACTACCCAGGCAGTGTGCATGATTCCTTCATCTTGCGACAGTCCATCATCAACCAGCGCTTCCAGGATGGCACATATGGAACTGGACTGCTCGTTGGTAAGTGCCAAATCAACAATCACACACCCCAAAGCCACCAACACACAACGCACAACTGTGGGAATGCACACATGACCAAACCACATATAACATGTCAAACTACACGACCACCTACCAGACAAGACAACACCACTCCATGATCATCCTGGGCTACCCCTGCACCCAATACAGACATATCATGGCACCACAGCCACACAACAGCTGAACATGTGGAGATGTGGCATGCAGCCATGTGCGAGGATGCAAGTGACCTGTGAATGGGAATGTGCACAACGAGAAGTGAGGCGTGGATATGCAGGACAGACATGGGTATGCAAACCACAGACATGTCCATGCAGACCACAACTGCTGGTCACTGGAGAGTAGTGATCAGTGGATGTGGTGCAGATCGGAGCTTCCGAATCCCCTCTACTTCCACGGACGGAGTGATCTCACAGTCACACACGCACACACACATCCCACGCTGGTGGGGCCCATTACACCAACATTCATCCTACCACTCTATCCGTGCCATGCATAAGGGGGAAACAACTTTCGATACCAAACCAATCTGCATGTACCCTGAGGTCAATGGCATCAACTAGTTGCTATAGATCTGGTGAAAACATTTTTAAATAAGCAAATAAATTCAATAAACATGACAATAAAATAACTACCCGACACAGTGATTCAAACAGAATATTTGTTTATCTAAAATTGTATGAAAAGCCAATTAAATGCAAATTCATTTCTCTCATATTTACCTATTCTGGCTAAATTTCAGATCCTAAGTCAGAACCGGTCCTCAGCAAAATAATCAAAGTTTCTAGCCGTCATGTAGAGTCACCGTCCTCTCCGTCAGCATCGGGACCTCGGATCATCAGTTCGGAAAGAAGTGGCGCTAGACCTCTCTAGTCTACTAATATTTATACTAAAATTACATTCCAAAATGTTGTAATTATATCGTACAAAACGGATGAAATAGTGGAAATAATGTCGTCTTGGTACATTGGGACCCATCAGTACATTTTCACACACATTGATCGACTCAAATAATGAATAGAAATAAGGGGTCCATAACTAATTCGTTATTTCTACGGATGTCTCTTTTGGATAATTTGTATCCCATTCGTGGGATCATTACAAGTTCTTAAAGTCAGTATTTGGCTTGGCAACAAATTTCATGTTCAGGGGCACTTGGCATCTATCCTGGATTTGTCGTCATGATCATGGCTTTTCAGTTCGTCAAGAGGGCAAGGTCACAGGCAACGCGAAGCCTCCTTGCAAAATTTCCATAATGTCATCTACTCGAGTGCAGGCTGCGGGTGGTGGCCATTTTATAGCAGGCCACAATGGTCAACTTAAGTAAAAGGAAACACAAAACATAATTACTGCACGGAAATGATTATACAGTGTTATTCCCCTGCTAATACCCTTATGTGTATGTATTTATCTAGCCATCTGCGACATCAAAAGCCATTAATGTATATTAATTATAAGCACAAAACACAATAACATCACATAAGCAACATCTATTTCTATCAGTTTGCTCACCAACTTAGTTCACTTATTATTTTAGCTATGCAATAGCATTCCCACGTGTAATTCTTTTTGTTAATAAGGTTGATTAGACAAGACTCGACAAACTGTTAATGATTAATAATTAATCAGTAGTACTTTTAATTATAACATGCGAAAATGAAACAGGTATTCGGTTTAAAAGTAAAAACCCTGCTCCATCAGATGCAACCATGTCACCCCAGGCCGTGGGTCAGATAGCAGAAGTGTAGCACACTGGGTCCCCCCCTGTGTGCATGAGCATAGTGGGTTGGCCCTGAGTATGCCAGGGCTGTGCAGGGGTGTGGTCAAAAACCCTGTTGCGCAAAGCGTGGTTCACTCTCAGGAAGGCCAACGTCACTGACAGTGTGGCGCCACGCGGCCTGCCATTAGGCCGACAGCGTGAGCAGCAGGGCCTGCGACCCTGTGCGCCTGCTGCACCCCAGGACGCTGATGCACAGACCAGGCCTGCCCTCTCCAGCACACCAGGGTCGCACTGCTCACCTGCCAACACCATCGTGTGTCAAAGAGGGCCTAACACGTGCCGGTGCAAGCTCTAAGCCCCAGTCCCGTGACCTCTGTAGCCTCCGCAGACCATCGCTGGCCCCCCCAACGCTGGCCCACATCACTCCTTACTTATTAACATGCTCCATTAGCGTCCTCTTCGGCCCAGTAGGTCCCACATGTGGAACAGTGTCCTGAATGGCAGCGACCCCAAGTCCGTGGCAGCTGCCACAGCACCAGACCCCCTTCGATCAGTGAGGCATAATTCCATATCGCAGGCCTGCGACACGTGGTACCACTAACCCTGTTCAACGCAAGCCGACGACACGTGGTGCCACTAATAATGTTCAACGCAAGCCGGCAACACGTGGTACCACTAACCCTGTTCAACGCAAGCCAGCGACACGTGGTGCCACTAACCCTGTGCGCCATGAGTGACCGTCATCTTCCGGCAGAACATCGTTGGTGTTTGAGCCTGTGGCCTGGGGGTTGTCATCAGCAACAGGCAGGTACGGACTTGGTGTCTGGCATGGGTCTGTGGCATTCATATCCGCCATGTTGCCGGACACAGCTGGCATGTGCCCTCTGCATCATGCCCTGGGGGTAGACCTCCCATTCTCCCCCTTGACACTCCGTGGAAGGCACCTATGACACATGCGAGGCACTGCTCTGCCCTCATGACACTACCCCAGTCTCCCGCAGGTCAGCGTCATGTGGTGGTGGGCCCATGTCGACCACTGTGCATCCGGGGCCACTAGCCCTGTGCGACTCGAGTCATTCCCCCTTGTTGTTCTGACATTGCATTTCTGAGTGCCTGATGACTGTTGGAGTTGTTGCCAGCACCAGCTACTCCCTGAGGGCTGGCTTACACTCATCCCACACACAGCCAGCACAGGCGTCACTGGATCAGTGGGCCTGCCATCACATCCTGCCGAACCAAGTATTGACTCTTTTCTCCCTGCACTGTCACAGGTGATCAAGGATATGCACTCTGCCCTTGGATGATGACACCCCTCCAAGCCCCGGAAACACCCGCCCAGAGGCAGTGCAATGCGGCCCACATACGTACCAGGGGCATCGTTGAACGCACATTTGGCGTGTTGAAGTCACGTTTCAGGTGGCTGGATGTTACAGGTGGAAAGCTCCTGTACAGCCTGGACATTGGGTGCAAGATGATCGTTGCATGTTGTGTGTTGCACAACATCTGTGTTCGCATCAATGCCCCATGGATCCCAGTCCCAGAGGTACTGGACGATGATTGTGACAATGGGGCAGGTGGCCCCCATCTCACTGCAGCTGAGGCAGGAATGGCCCATAGGAACACCATCATTGACACTTACTTCTCATGAGCACGTCACATTGTGGCCGTCCACGGCAATCATAGGACAATACAAGATGTCCAATTGCACAGCATGTGTGATTAAAACATATTTGCAGGTTACAGGTTGTACTAGTACATTGTCATGTTACATTTTCCTGCGGTTTCAGATGTGATTTGCCATGTTGTGCACATTTGTGGAACCAGTTGTGTCCAGTGTTCTGTTGTGGAGGTGTTACTGTTTGTACCGGGATGTTGCAATGTCGAGGTGCACTTATGCTTATGTGTGTATGCTGCACGGTGGGCGAATCGCTCCTGCGGCTCTGATTTGTCTGCCACTGGTCTCTTTCATGTTGTGTGCCTGTCGTTTCTGTTGTTCCACGGTGCTTGGATGTTGTGGGTACATGTTGTCCTCTGCAGTCGGTCAGGGTGCTTCCGTGGTACTCTGCAGTTGATGTATTTTTTTCTGTGGCATTTTCCGTATGCTGTTCTTGTGCTTTTTCCCACATTGCGCGTGAGTATTGCTGAGTATTGCTGCTCTCACGCTGGTTGTCGCTGTTTTCTTATTGCAGGTTTTTTTGTGTTGTGGTTTGTGTTTTTATCTCCATCGAGGTGGTTGTATCGCGGACATTGTCCGCGGTTTAGGCAGACTATCGCATGGTACCGCCTTGTTGTGAATTCCACGTTGACACGGGGTTATTTTCCCACAATAGGCTGCGATGTGTAAAGTTGCTTTAACATTTTTTGGTGATGTTTAGCAAACATTCTTGTGAATATACCCCAAAGTTATTATCTTTTTATGTTTCTACTTGGCACTACATAAAAGCAGTGGGGATAGCGGAGGAGCCGCCACTGCCCTCATCTCCTGCAGTCTACCTCTTAAACAAAAACGCAACTGCTTCAATGTCCATGTTGAAGTTTATCTTCTTGTTAGCCAAGCTCCCTCCCCCCGCAACAGCACTGGTGCTACCACAAAGGGAAGATTTCCCAAAATGCATAGTAATCGTTTTCTTGAATCCAGCTCTACAGCCACACCACCTGCCCTGCCAATGCAGCCCAAATCCCCTAACTCGCGCTCTGCCAGTAAAAAATGCATCTCCGTTCCATCTAATTTCCTGAGACTATGTTATCAGGTGATTTCACTGTTGCAAAAAAACTGCACTCAAGTTCAATGCAGCGGTTTCAGAAAAAAATGCCCCTGACATTGCATAACCTTTTCAGTTGTATAAAGTTCTCCTGGGGTACACCACTCGACGTGCAAGCCCCCACATTGTCCTTCACTCCATTTTGCTCACTGCCAAAGCTTCCTCAATTAACTAAAAAACAAACTTTTCTTAGTCCTCTGAAAGCTTGGCCTCCCCTTTCCCTGAATGCATGTACTAAGCCCTTCAGCTTTTTCCCCATAACACTTTCATCAACCCCAGACAAATACTTAATACTCCCCCCTCATTCCTGATTGCACATATACCTTCTCCTTCACGTGTCTGCAACTGTTTCCTACCCTACAATTTAAACCTCTCGGAGTACTCACCATCTCCCCTTATCTGTCTGGAAAAGAGCTGTCCTCTTCCGTTGACTCACGCCCTCTCTCTGCTTCATAGGCTGTGTTTCCTTTCCTTCCTCCGTCACACGCCAGTCTCCTCTGTTCTTATGTGTGCATGCACCCTTGAGCTCCATCCCATGATCTACCTGTCTGTCCTCTGCCCTGACCTCCACTTGGCCCATGTTTTCAATATTATCTTTCCCCTCCTTCTGTGAGAGCTGTACACCAGTGCTTAATTTGAGCCTGTGGTTTCTGGTGCTAGGCTTCAGCACTTAATTATCAAGACTGGCACTTATGACAGCTGCCACATGGTGGTGCTGTGTGTGTGATTTAGAGATAAGCAAAACAACAGTTGTTTTATTAAATCAATAGACGTTAATAACAACTAATACCTGCCGCCCAAGACATTCTGATAGCTTTGTGGGCCTCGAACAGTCTGAATGGTCACACTTGTAGCAGTATGATGATTAGTAGCTGTGTAGAGACTGCGATGGCAGATCCAGTGGGTGGTGCAAGCTGTGGTGGCCTCCTGACAAGGGCCATAGAACTTTTTTTTTTTTTTTACAAATTAAGAACTGCTGTATCCTAGTCCAAACTCGTGCCCAAATCGCCATCTTGACTCACTGAATCAGTCCATTGTGTGTCAGTGATGGCTCCTCATCTTCCATGCCCTGGTTGGATAATTCCATGCCTTTCCTCCCTGTCGCTGGAAGGCTTCACTGGACCATGCTGCCTTTTTGGAACTGAGCACCTGAAGCCCCCAGCTCTCACTCCCGTCCATCTCTACCGGTGTACGCATCAGTGCACTTACCTCTGTTGGACTTTCCTGACGTTACCCCCCTCTTGATCTCTGCTCAAAAAATACTTACCCTATGCAAGCAATTACTTTGGAAAGTTACAGCAAAACGCATTATTATTTCTTTTGGACAAACTACCCTAAATGCGTCCTGACTTTTAGAAAAGGAGACTACAGAGTCAGTTAATAAATACCTCAGTCCTACCAAATTCACCATGTGGGAGGTGAGGGAGGCCCAGCCTGAGGCACTTCTACCCGCCTGCAATCCCTCCACTAAGCAAAACCCCCAGGGCCTGAAAGCAATGTCCTGGGGATGTTTCTCACCCCATAGTGGACATTGGCGGTGCAGGGCCTTTCAAGACGCTGGAATCCCACTCTGCGAATAGGTTTCCAGCTCATCTGTTGTGCTACTTTGTGATATTGACTTTTCACCAGGAGACCGTGTGAAGGGGACCGATATCGTGTGTCACACGGTGGCGCCATGTGAGTTGGAAGGTCTGATACCTTAGGGTATTTTTCATGAAAATAGGAACTGGAGAAAAACTTTTGTGGGCCCTGTTAGGTGTGTTGCCCACTAGTTTGAAATGTAATATTTGTTACAGGAGATGAGTGATTGTGAGGGCACTTATTCTGGTTCTTCCCTTTTGTCCCTGGGTCACAGTGTTCAGTCAGACCAGACTTTACTGAGAGGCCTGAGAAAGGCAGTGAACCCGAACAGGGTCACATTCTGCCTCACACACAGAAAGAAGGAAATGCCTCTTTGGATTGTTTATGTGCAGGCAGCATAAACACAATCCTGCCCTATGCAGGTACCCTTGAACATAGTGCACAGGTGCCTGCGTTGGTGCTAGGCAGCCACAGAGGTGCAGCGCTGGGAGACGGCTTAAGAGCGTTATATCTTTGTAAATATGGTCTCCCCTTCACGCAAAGCATCGCAGCAACTTGCCTTGTTACCCGGCATTGCGTGATTTCTCAGTAAAGCTGCCCCCGATGTGTTTCCTCCTGCCAGGCTACTTTATTGGGTTGGAATTTAATTAGAATTTTCTATTCCCATCAAGAGGCGTGAAGTGCTTAATTCCTTAATATCTAATATGTAGGTGTAGATTTGCTAAGAATTGTGCAAGTGCTGACGTGGCGCTGCACATGTTTGCACTGCATCTGCGGGCTTCTCTAATAGTCAATAAAAGGATTGTGATGGTTTACTCCACGCGAGACCAGCACAAATAATAATAAATTATTCTGGTAGCTTTGCGTGACAGCCAGAAGGCTCTATCTTAAATCTATGCTCTTGAAATTGTAAATCGTTAATAGATGGGATGGCATTCCTATTTGTATGGAAAGGAGAAGCACTGTAGGTTATTTATGATGTGGGATATTTTGTAGAAGATGCGTTAATGAAGAGAAGGGTCTGAATGGAATAGTAATATGCTTATTTCCATTGTATAATGTAATTTTAGCTGAAAGTTGGTGGTATTGATTTTCTATTTTAATGGAGTGATCCGATTGAACGTTTGTACGTTCTTCTAAATGGGTTGAGTTTCTTTTGTGGGTAGAGTAGTAGCAGTCGGATGATTAAATGGGATTTACGTAACAATGAACTGAAATATATTTGCAAGAAACATCCAATTCTACATCAAGCCAGTAGGTGGCCGCATAATGTTACTTATAGTATTTTCTGCAGTGATGTGAATCCCGTGATGCACAGAAATACGTGGTAAAAACGGATATTGCCTTATATGCACCCGCATGTGCTTAGTAACTGAGGAGGACTAGGCGGATTTATCCTCTCCATGATTTGGAACAGGCAGGATTTAGGGGATAAAATCTCCCCTGGATTTTGAAGCGGAAACTGAAGATTTTGGAGGAACAGATAGAACATGTCTGTTTGAGGCCATGCTGCACATCACCCAGGTCTCAGGTCTCTTCAAAGCACTGTTGTGGTGAGCGTTGTCACCTCTTTGTTTTATTATTTAACCAATTATGCAAATTAAGGTGTTGAGCAGCTCCAAAAATCGGGTCATTTGTTAAGACAGCTCTTCAAGGAGACACTTGTGAAGGGCAGCCTGGTTTCTGATATTTAGTTTACTGTCACTGGGTTTCATCTTCAGTGTCTGAAGAAACCATCCAAACAGAAAGCACACCTTATGACTATGGACATGTATAGATGTATGTATACTGCCAGTTTGATTTAAGGTATGATAAGTTTATTAATTGAACTCCATATACTAACACTAAGTAAATAACTGAACACAGAGCACTGACCTTTTGTGTTAAATGGAAGAGAGAAGACATAACCCTGCTGACTCAGTAATCCTGGACTCTTATCCCAGCTTCTTCACTTGACCGGATTCTGTGATCTTCAGCTCAGTGCTGTACTTTTCCCTTAACCATCCAGTCTGGAGGCACATTAAATTAATTCAACACTTTACAAAAACCTCTCTGATACATGGTTAATGTAAAATAACCTTCCTGTCCATTTATTGACAATATTGGCTATATAATACATAGGATTCTGCAATTCCTGTATAGAAACATGTCTCTAATTTCTTTATATCAGTGACTTGTAATGCCCCCTAGTCGCCGATTACTAACAAGTAACATCAGAAAAGAACTGTTGTAAATTATTACAGTCAAGTTCTGACATCACAATGCCTGCTGCCAGCTGAGGGGAAAGGCTGGTCAAGTCACAAAGCAGAGTTAAAGCAGCTGTATAGAGAACGAAAATAAAATGTTTTTTTTTCTTCTACTCTGTTTAGGTCTCGCGCCTAGCGTTGCAGTGCGTAACACTGCTCGCGCAGCGCGAGGCATTTAGTGATGGAAAAACGGGGTTTGGGTAGCTGACCTAGGAATCGCACACGCTCGTGCGAGTGCTTTTCCTTTTGTACTACCCAATTGGCCTCTGCGTGCGGCTTTTTATAAAAGACTGCATGCAATTGGCCAAAGGCGGGCGCATTGCTCCGCCCATGGCCTATTGGTGTCTATTACGCGCTTGGTGCGCGTAATAGACACCAATAGGCCATGTGGTTTCAATTATCATGCCCAGACACAGGCGCGATAATTGAAAGCACATGGCTCGCTGTGGCGTGCGCACCACTTGTGGGCTTCTTCTGTGATTGGATCCATTTCACGGGGAAGCAACGAAATGCTAAGGCTTTGTTTTTACCTTTGTGCATTTCTCTGCAGTGTCTATTTTGTGAAAACTCGACCAGCAGGTACCGGAGTGCTTTGCCACTTACAGCACTTACATTTCAAAAGGCCACTATTCATTGTTTATAGGGATGTGGAGGTTAAGTGATTTTTATCATTTTATTTCTGTGTGTACACACCTCCCTAATATATCGCGCTACTAGGCTGAGAGTCATCGTAAAAGCTACCCACAGTATAACAACGGCCATCACAAAGTACCTACTTGGGTGACGTATCTCTGTAACATGTGCTTGGATCGTTTTTCACATTTGTTGTCCATTTGAGAGTTCTAAACATAATGATTTTGACCAATATTAAAGTGTCATTTCTTATGTGGTACACTGTATTTGAGACCAACATTAATCCCAACTCCGCTTAATCAACAGCAGCTACTCACGGGGAACGATGATGACAAAGGGAGTCTTGTCTAACCTCGGCAGGAAACAATATCCATTGTCCTTGGGTAAAGAGAAGAACAGGAAGTTTCATCTTTGATTCTGCACAGTTCCCTCAACAAATCCCAGAAAAATTATGAATGCCTAATTCTGAAGAGGAAGGGCCTAACAAAAATGAATGGGTCTTTCTGTAACGAAACTGGTGCGCATGTAAAGCGCCCTGATACCTGATGTCTCGGGTCCAGTTCGCGCTATATAAAACTCTTAGACCCATCCCACCCCCCCAAAAAAAAGGGGGCTTGAAGAAATAATGGTGGCTTTTCAATGGCTCTGTCAAGCACTGATAACTAGGTGTGCACAAAAGCTTTAACCGTCGCCTACCATGTTGTGTGCATTTATAAACCCACCTTCGCTTCAGACCACCCTGACCTTCTCTCCGAGTGCAGGATGTATCCCGAACAGGCAGATAATACAGAGATGTGCCATAGAATGGCGCAAGACCACATCCGAGTGTAGTTAACAATGAAATAACTGTCAACGAGCAAATGGAAATTGGACACTTACCAGTTGCCTGCAACCAAATGCCTCCACCTATGCGCTACAGAAAAAAAAGTTTACAGGGCGGCCTACCATGCATGTCAGGTTTGCTGCTGGAATCCTTCCAAGCAAGAAGTGAGAAGTGAAATGCCCAGGCATGATTTTCGACAAACATTGCTCCAGTGAGGCAAATCCACCATCCCTTGTGACCTGCTGCAAATCGATTAAGCAAACAATAGCAGCCAGCTCACAATGGTTAAAGTTCAATAAACACTAGTTAAGAGTAAAAGGAGCTAGACCAGAATGCCACAGGTTGGGCAACCTACAATGACGCTCATTCCACATTATGCTGCATTATTTTTTTTCCTTGGTGTATAATTTAAGCAACTCTGTCGCATGATTAGGTAATTTGTTGCCACATACATCTAATTATAATAGAAGGCTTTCAACAGACATTGAAGTTTACCTTACAGAGGGCCCGTCATCCACGGATTTTACTTTCCTACAAGCCCACTCATTTTCCAGCACAAAAGTAAGCGAGCGCCTATACTCATGGAGTGCAAATGGTCACTCATTTCACGGACCAGGATTTCAAATGGCCAGCAATTTCACAGATTTCAGACACGAATGTTCAGCAACTTTACATTCTGTGAACTACCAATATTCACATTCACATTTTGGGACCCTGAACACCTATGGATTTCTTTCCTATTTTACCCAATAAAACAGTCTTGCATTTTAGATTTCACCTACTTAAGAATTGTCTTTGGCCACTTTGAGTTGTGAATATACTAAGGTAAAGGGCTCAGTTCAAAAGGAGGGGAAGAGAGGACTTTCAGTAATGCGTTTCCATAAATAGGTGGGCACTGCTGTAGTTATGGTCCAACATGTCCACTTTTGGTAGTTAGACCAGTTGAGGTCATCAAAGGCGACCTTTATGAGGAGAACAAGCTCTCGCCAACTAAAACGTGGCATACTTCATCACTGGGCTGTGCTCCTCACCGCGCTGGCGCTACAATGCTCAATGGGCCATCAAGGGGGCTCTTTGACGGAGATCTATTTCTTTGCCTGGCATTCTGGATTGCCAGACTCAAACCTCAGGTTTTTTGTGGAAAGTAGAATCTGTGAAGGGTAGATTGGCCCAAAAAAGAGTTTTGAGGGTGTAATTGAAACATCCCCTGATTCTTTACAGTGAAACAATAAACCATAGCATTCGGATAAGTCCCATATACAGTGCTGTATGGGTCATTGCCTCCGGGTGAAGCCCTTGTCAGAGTAAAATGCACTGAGCGTGCCCTACAGGTCTAATGGATGGGTATAGTAGCCTTTGTGTCACAGATCTTTGAGCCAATTTATAGTGTTGACTGATTTAAATCATAAGTGAAATTAAACAGATGTTTAAAAGATATATGAAAGTATTCTGTTATTTCAGAGGATGAGGACAATCCAGGAACTTTGTAAGAAAGATTGAGGAAGAATTGCACAAACTCACAAGGTGGTGAACAGGGCGCATGAAGATATACTTATGCCCCATGGCTACTTTAAAGGCATAGGAGTGTTTTTGAAATACTTACGAAAACATGGACTAAACGATAACCATATACATATATTGATACAAAAAGAAATCACAGAGCACTCAGAGTTAATTTTTTAAGATTTCTAAAAAAAAAAACGATTTCCATATTCAAAGAAAATATCTCACAATCCAGTTTTGCAGATCCGGTGCAAAACAGCCAGCAAAATTCCCCAAATCCACGCACAACATTTTCAGAACTATAAAAAGTTTCTTCTAACAACAGCATCAATTATTTAATGGAGTCAGCAACTCCTACAGGTGTGACCTTATCACACCTAGCATTAAGATGACGGGTGGAGCGACAGAAGTTGGCTGTGCTGGACAAATATATGTTTTTTTCCGTAGCCCTAGGTCCAACACAGGTACATTGCCCATGCCACAGGAGGTCTCACCCAAGAGACGCCTTGGAAGGAGAATGTTAAGTGAGGCTGCGCTAACTGTTCAACTTAACTGGAATATCACACAAACCAGAGTTTCTGCTCACAATGTCACACTGCTCCCAGTTGGAGGCTTTGAGGCTTGGATGTCTACAGAATCTAGGTGAAAGGGCAGGCTCACACCGAGGACCCTCAACACACTAGCACACACCGGTGAGACCACCACTGAGAGGCCCACCCAAGGAAGGATGTAGGTGGGAGAGATGTGCTTGTACAACTGGTGCTTCATTCGAATTCATGGACAGCAGCCACAATATTTGTTGAAAAAATGCAGAGGCATGTTATGAAATTTAACACCGAATAAGTACAGACATTGGAAATATTTTTGTTAATTGAAATTGGTATCTCAGAAAGAAGGAGTATCCAGCGAGAAGAAGGAAGTACACATGCGACAGGAAGAAGGGGCTGTCAGGAGACAGGAAGAAGGGGGTCTACAGAAGACAATAAGAGAGGGGTCCGCAGGGTAAAGCACTAGGGGAGTTCAGGCAGAGGGTACCAGGGAACAAGAGGGGAACACACACGAACAGAAATGGGAGCATACAGGATACACAGAGGGGAACAATCAGGATACAGAATATGGAAGAAGCAGGTGAAATCATGGAGCGACACGCAGAACGTCTGCAGCGCAGGTGTTGAACCCACTCAAGAGGCACATGGACCGTTGATCAAACAGTTCTCTAGCCCCATGGACTGGGGCAATTGCGTATGTCTGACAAAGAGGTGCAAAGTGCTATGTAGCAGCTGCTCACGAGGAATGCTGGTTCCAGATATGTGTAAAGACAGCCCCTATTACAACTCTGTAAGAAGTCAGATGAGTCACATGCACCCAAAAGAGCACGCTGATGCACCAACTACTTCCCTGGCAAAAAGGTGGAGGAACTGTGCCAGCGGTTGCAGGTTGTGTGCACTGGCACTTATTTTGGAGACTGGGACATCAGACTTTGACAGAGCAGCACAGAAGAAAAGGTAAAAATAAGGAGAGAAAGGTGGTAAAAACAGTGAAGAAAGGAGAAAGCCGGGATAAGAAAAACATGCATCAGTGAGAAAAAAAGACAGGAAGTGCAGGATCGTGTACACAAGAGACATGAGGCGGAATCAAAACTAGACAACGTTGGTATTCGGCTATGGAGGCATTTTGCAGCAATAATGACAGGGTGCTAAGAAAAATGTTGGTCACCTGTACTTAAAAACCATCTGCAAATTAAGTACTGAGAATAAGGAACATTCACTTTGCCTGCCTGACATCACCTCATATAACGAGTTCCTAATTTACACCTTCTCACATCCACCCCTGTTGTCCTTCATACAACCTTAACACACACCAATGTGAGCAATCACACACCGCCCTTGCACTGCATTGGGTCACTCTGGCCACAGACCTAATTCATTTAATGGTGTTGGCATTCCAAGCCGATCACATTAGTGAATAAGTCAATAATAAAGAAGCACCTATGGAAAAGCCAAGCAGTCATCCATTGAAATTCTGTCAATTTCATCTTTCCAGCTGGTCACGGAGTTTCGGTTTATTATATTTCAAACCAGGCCACCTGCAAACCTATGGTTACTGGTCTTTGGGTATACCATGGTGTTACTTCCTCAATGGATAGGTGTTTTTTCCACCCTCAATGGATAGGTGTTTTTTCCACCCTCAATGGTTAGGTGTTTTTTTCCACTCTCAATGGATAGGTGTTTTTTCCACCCTCAATGGATAGGTGTTTTTTCCACCCTCAATGGATAGGTGTTTTTTCCACCCTCAATGGTTAGGTGTTTTTTTCCACTCTCAATGGATAGGTGTTTTTCCACTCTCAATGGATAGGTGTTTTTTCCACCCTCAATGGATAGGTGTTTTTTCCACCCTCAATGGTTAGGTGTTTTTTTCCACTCTCAATGGATAGGTGTTTTTTCCACTCTCAAAGGATAGGTGTTTTTTTCACCCTCAATGGATAGGTGTTTTTTTCCTCCCTCAATGGATAGGTGTTTTTTTCCACTCTCAATGGTTAGGTGTTTTTTTCCACTCTCAATGGATAGGTGTTTTTTCCACCCTCAATGGATAGGTGTTTTTTTCCACTCTCAATGGATAGGTGGTTTTTTTCACTCTCAATGGATAGGTGTTTTTTTCACCCTCAATGGATAGGTGTTTTTTTCCTCCCTCAATGGATAGGTGTTTTTTTCCACTCTCAATGGATAGGTGTTTTTTCCACCCTCAATGGATAGGTGTTTTTTTTCCACTCTCAATGGATAGGTGTTTTTCCACCCTCAATGGATAGGTGTTTTTTCCCTCCCTCAATGGATAGGTGTTTTTTTTCCACTCTCAATGGATAGGTGTTTTTTCCACCCTCAATGGTTAGGTGTTTTTTCCACTCTCAATGGATAGGTGTTTTTTTCCACCCTCAATGGATAGGTGTTTTTTCCACCCTCAATGGATAGGTGTTTTTTTCCTCCCTCAATGGATAGGTGTTTTTTTCCACCCTCAATGGATAGGTGTTTTTTTCCTCCCTCAATGGATAGGTGTTTTTTTCCACCCTCAATGAATAGGTGTTAAAAGGAAATCCCATGCAGTGGGGTGGGTGGGGAAACGAGCGATGCTCTCTCGGGTGGGAGACAAACACATGCCTTCATCGGACACAAAAGGAAGTGTTTAACGGCAACACTCCAGGTAACGTGATGACATATACAAGGGAAATATTTTATGAGTGTCGGCAGTAATGTAGGATTTATAATGCATTCAACTCGCCACTGACAGCTGTCTGCAAATAACAATGATCAGAGTCGGATCTTTGATGCTTGTGGAATGACTGTCAGATGAGGAGTCCTGAGTGAAACTCGTGTATGCCTGTTAAATAATGTAATTCATCCTCTATATTAATGGAAGAGTGTAGGGTTTTGTGTGTTTTTTTCCATAGGAAACTAAAAGTAAAACTTTGAGACTCTTAGTAGAAATCAGAATGGAAATTTGGTAAAGGAGGCAGTTGAGTGAAAAATGTGAAAGTGGACGCCAAATACCCTATAAAGCAGTGGTGGCTCATTCCAGTGTCCACCAGCGGTGATGAAGTGTTCGCGAAGCGAGCTGGCCAAGAGTCCAGAATACACACTTTGTGAAACGTTATCTGCTCTGATGAAACCGCCACTCTTGTCCCGGTTGTCAGAGTCGCTTTGTGGGAAAAGGCATTAGAGAAAATTTACACAACAATTATTATCATTATTATTATTATTATCAATAATAATGATCATAATAATAAACTACTCTTTAATATAGTGCACAATAACCCAATTGTGCCACTTCTAAGCGCTGCAAATCTCCGGTATTGGCTAATTCCCAAGTTAACAGCATTCAATTTTACCGACTTTGTAAGGATGGACAGTTGAGATGGTCTTGCCCGTATTGAAGCTCCTCACCTGCAGATCCCATCCATTGTCTGCAACTAGCAATAATGTACAGAGACAGCTAGACTTTAGACTCTGGTAGCATTCATTGGAGCATGAATTGAAAGATAGATCTGAAGTTTGCTCACGGTAGTCAACGCTGCGCCCCATCCAACAGGGCCTGAACATTAAAGGGACATTAAAATGTGGTGATAAATATAGAGCGTTTTCCCAGAGCTCTTTGACGGTGAGCAAGAAAAATAAAGCAGCTCTCTCCTCTCCTTCCAGCCACATGAAAAGGAAACAGGGAGTTTTTTCCCTTACGAATAAAAAAACGCATACATTAGTGTTGGCGTAGGCAGGGCTAATTTTAGCAATCTGCACTTCTAGAGGGTCAGACGTGGATAAAAGTGAAAAGGCTTCTTAGTGCGCACTGTATCTCACTGCAATAAAAATCTGAAGAGATGTTAAGCAAGCAATGGTAAAGCCTATAGGTCTGAAGGGAGTGCAATGGTTACATTTTATTTTTTGTTACAAGCATATGTCACAAAAAAAAAAAACGCCATGCTGCTGCTCTGTCTAAACATGGCAGCCACAGGATTCCACTGAAACTTTTAAATAATAAAACCGCCATTGCGCATAAGGTTCATTGTGCTTAGAACAGGTAAAGAAATCCTTTTGAGTTTTAACGCACATCAGAGGAAATTATTATTCTTATTGGCGCATATAAGATGCATTATGGGCTTGTATTATGAAGACATACTTTAAACACACATGGAAAATAAGAAAGTAAAAGATAAAAAACAAGCTTTAGCAAAACCAGCAGTGCTTGCCTTTAGGACATACTGGCTTGGTCAATGGTTTTTACGCATGCTATACAGCATCTTCAATGCCATACAGCCTGGCTAAAGAGGAGGAGAAACAAGCATTTGCAATGCAATAGGTCTCGCATTTACGAGACTTTGAGCTATTGCCATTGTAGATAATGCCTTTTATTTATGTGTTTGCAAAACATGCAAGCAGTGTTTACGCACCGCTTGCAGGTTTTGTAAACAAAAATATAAAAGGCATTGTCATTTACAATGCCAATAGCTCAAACTCTCACAAATGCGAGACCCATTGCATTGCAAATGCTTGTTTTCTAGCTGTAAGGATAAAGGAGATATTTATGCCAACATTTATTTTTTGCACTCCCTTAGTAATTATAGTAAAGTTAAAATCTTTCTGTATGTTTCTACACATTCTGAGTTTCTGCTTTAAAAACATGCATTAATCTGGCTACAGTATCTTTTTGCAACAAATATCCAACAGCTTTTTTGATGCTTTAATTTTGCACTAGAGATTCTATTTTCATTTTTTAATGTTTAGAAAAATGCTCTCTCTTTTATATGAAACAGGTACGCGCCAAGGATTTAAGAGGTTTGTAGGAAAGGTGATGGTGTGACCATGCATTTATTGTAAGGTATAAAGTACCCTATGCTGTACATGATAAGGTGATTGCAAGTCACCTCAAAGTTCCATAACTTTACAAAGGAATTCAGCTTCCAGCCTGATTCCTTTGTATGGTCATGGAATTCCTTGGTGACTAGCAGTATCCTAATAATGGAATGGCAGGAGTACTTTAACCAATATATAAACAGAGAACATGACAGTCTGACATATTCTGGGTAACTCATTTCAACATCATCAGGCCAGGGGCTATTTTTCAATGTTATGTGTTCAAAAATATATCACTTAAAAAAATGTAACTCAGTTCAGTGATATAATCGTAAGCACTTAATTGAAAAACTGAGAAATGTTGAAAAATACATACAAGTCTTAATCATTTTGTTCTATTACATTTGTTGGGTGATTTAAATCTTTCGATTTCTCAGATCATACTTTCATTCTTAGATCCAAACTAGACACTGGGCGCCGGTTCTTACAACTTCTACATGCCCCAAACCCCCCATCCCAGTGTGAAATGTATGGCCGCTTCACAAAGGTAAACATAGATCTAAAGTCTAACTTTAGACCTGAGTCTAAGTTTAGACCTGAAGTCTTCTGAAGACTTAAGGTCAAAAGTTAGACTTCAGGTCTAAACTTAGGGGCATGTTTATTAACAAATCAAGCAGCGCAGCAACTCAACATGCTGTACTGCATGGTAGAGAATGGGCAGGAATTCACAGTACTTAACACGTGCACATGCCTGTCTTTTCCCTGCGCTGGCGCGCAATGTGCTGCCTAGCTGCAGCACAGGCACCCTTGCACCATGGTGCAGGGAGCCTGTGTTGTAAGCAGGATTGGTTTTGAGGACAAAGGGACACCTTCCTGCACCAAAACAATCCTAAGAGGCATTTTCCTCTTTATGCAGCACATATGGAAAGTGGAATCAACACAGAGCTTAATTTGTGCCGGTGCTTTCCGGTGCTCAGCACCGGCACTTAACTGTCAGGGCCGGGTCTACATGCATTGAGTGCACTAAATTGATTTGATAGTCATTAGTGGCACAGAGTGAGTGCTGCTCTAACGTAAGTGCTGCTATTACGGTTACAGAGAGTTACGTACTGTGCATGCTTGTTGTTGATGTTGAACTTGTTTCTGAGTGACTCTGATTCCGTTCTTCACGTCTTCTCAATCTAAATGTTGTTAATGCAGTGGGCGGCACTGACGGCCCAGGCTCAGTTTTGCCGGCCCACTGGGCGTGACACTGAGTTGGGCAGGGTTGGATTTTGGATTGGGGCTGTGCACGGTAGCAGGCAGCATGCGCAGATTTTTTCAGATTGCACGCGCATTCGCCGCTTTGCCACGCCCCAGCATACCCACCCTACACGGCTGGACCTCACCACCGGCACCGAGTCATCGTGGTAGTGGTTCTCAACTGCCACCGCCGCCGCTGTTCAAAGTCAGTCACTGTGATACTGAGTTTCTGAGAGTGCAACCTGGTCATCGACGATGAGGCGAACCTTGAGGAGTAACCAGTTACACAGCTTGAACCAACAGCACCAGGTGAGGCAGGGCCTGGTGGTAAGCCTAATCATCAATTAAAATATTAAAGCTGCACAGCAGCCTAAGGCAGTGCACTGTACTGCTACAACATCACCGGGTGAGGCAGGGGCCAGGGCCTGGCTGGCAGGCTCCGCGGCCTAATCAGTAAATGAAGCTGCGCAGCAGTCTAAGTCAGAGTCCCGAGTGAGTCAGTCCCAGATTCCCACAGTCTGTTCCACTCAACATACTGGTCCGGGTTCCACAGTCAAGACCCTGTGTTGCAGGCCCTGGGCACGCTTGTGAGCCAAGAGCAGTATGGAGACTGAATGAATGAATTATTCTATCTCAATATATCTCTGACTGGCTGACTGTTTGATTAGAATTCGATCCAACTGATATGTTGATGATCATGATGGCGTGGGGGCCGCGGGCCCGGCCCTTAGTTTGATGTTGCAGCGGCGGGCTGGCCGGGATTTTGGTTTAAAAATCGGCGGGGGTAGAAGCTGTGCGCGGCAGGCAGCGGGGGCAGATCTTTTCACACTGCAATGCGCTCGCATTCGCAGCATTGCCAGTGCCACTCACCAGCATAACCGAACCGCGGCCTCACCCCACCTCGGAGTCATCATCGTGGTTCAACGGCCGTTCAGTCAGCTGGCAGCATTCACTTTTCACTAAGTGAAAGTCTGAGAGCCAGCAGCAGCAAGCGAGGCCGGGCGACGTTGTGGCAGTGCGACTATTGGCGACTTGGCGTAGTGGAGAAGTAGCCACTGCCAGCAGTGAGTACTACTACTAGCCAGTTCCGCCATTAACATCACCAACCACGGCAGGGCCTGGCAGCGACAGGCCTAATCAGGTTAAAATAAAGCTGCGCAGCAGCCTAGGTAAGGCTGCAACCTGTACACTACTGCAGTCAGTGTGCCGGCCCGAAACGGTAACTTAAGTTTTACTTAACAGTGACACACAGTGATTGCACTGTCTGTTACTGTAACAGTAGCAACTTTACTGAAGTTAATTTACGTACCGTAGGGACGGTAAAGGTAACTACTACTACTAGTAGCGTATAAGCCGCCATGTGATGCCACCATGATCACGAATATGCCGCCCATGGGTGGCGGTGGTGTGGCGGCATGGCCCATGCCAATTGCCAAACCAACCAACGCTGCTTTTTGTTTGGGTGCTGCTGCGCACCGTACGTGCCTCCCTCCACCCTCGGAATCCATCATCAGACAAAACACACACTGAGAGGACAGTGAAGGGCAAATGAAGCTGTGACTGGGCCCAGTACCAAAGGTAAGCAGAGAGGATTAACCCAGCACTTGAGTGGAAGTGAGTTGACGTTGACACGACCCAACTCAACTCTATATTCTCAGACAATCCGAGGAAAGAATGAGTTGCATTGCTATGAACCCAGAGCCTCCAATGCTTAACACTGAGCGCTTTCTCATTCTGTATGTGCCAATATTCTCAGAGTCATAGTATACCAAGTATTTATTCATGAATCCGTAAAATGTAGCACCTCTGACCCTTTCAAGTGATTGCCGGATTATTTGTTCTGTACATGAATGAGACACCAGTGCTTCCATTCATAAATCCATGTTCCAGGTTCAGCAAGGGCACACTCTGCCATCACTGCTTCAGGGCCACCAAGGGCACACAACTTATTTTTTACTACTGATGGCATCATCATACAATGTGTGTCCAGCACCCCCAAGTCCTCGCCTTTGTTTTTGCACCATTATGTATTTCCAAAAGCCTTTACTTCAGAGCCATGCTTTTTTCTCTAGTAAAATATTTACAAATCTGTTAACTTTGCTTTACTCCATATAACACAGATTTCTCAACCAATCCCTCTTCACTCTTCCATGTAAGACGAATCCCTCACCCAAGTTCTGTTTCAGTCTTCCTTGTAACACAGATCCCTCACCTAAGCTCTCTTTAACTTTTCCTTGTAACATGGACCCTTCACCCTAACTCTGTTTCACTCATCCAATCTCTGTTTCATTATTCTCAGCGAAGCTCTGTTTCATTCTTTCATGTAACACTGTGGGGGCGTCAATTTGCCAGTATATTCTTGCTTAAAAGCACCTGCTGCCGAATTCCTGGCCTCCGGTATTATTGAGGCATCAATTAAAACATCAATATAACTCTGGTGATTAATCGTCTTCCTGGAGAGAAACAGTAGTTTTGTCTAGGGGAAGTTTTGACTGCTTGTAAGGTAGTACAGAGGGTTAATATGCCTGCTGCAAAGAACGTTACCATGCAGATCAAAAAGTGCATATAATGTGAAATAGGTCAGTGTGTTACTGCTTCTGTCAGAGAGATCCTTTTGTTACTTGCAGCTTGTAACTTAAAATCCTATCATAGAACAGCAAGCTATTAACTGTCATCAAAGAGCTGCATGCAAACTGCAAGTTATATATTAGAGCTATGTTTTTTTTGCCCAATCTTTCATTATCCGAATCTTGCAAAAAGGGTTCATTTGGGTAGAAATCAATTCTTATTGGAGAGAGCCCCTAACAATGCTGTTATATTTTAAATTCTGAATTTGTGCTTTTACAGACTTAGAACTCTTAAACTATATTGCCTACAATCATGGATGACATGTGACTCCGATACCTTGTAGTCCTGTCTGATGTAACATTCCCTATATACTGAGTTACACACGTATGATTTTATCTGTGCAATGTGTGTATGATGCAAAGTGCACTGACACCTTACACTGGTATGAGTGGTGCTATAAAACTAAATTAATCTGAGAGACAGTGGTTATGGAGACTTGAAGGACCGTTAGAGGATGGTTATGAGGGAATGCGTGTGAGAGGTGGTCATTGGGGGGCGCCAACAAACAATGTCGCACAGGGTGCTACCAGTGTTAATGCCGGCCCTGAGCGAAGTAACCTTTTGCCAAGGGTAGGCATAATGTGCAGTGTGGTGGTGGCCTGAAGGTCGCAGCAGGCCACGTCACCGTGTGGTAGTAGTAGCATTACTTTTTGGTGGAGATTGCATTTTCCTGAGCTTTATGGTAAGATACAAATCTTTAATTAAAAAGTCATATTTTGAATATATGCCTCTTTTCTAATCTCGGTCTTGTCTGTATGATACATAACTACATCATTCCATGGTTTTTTTACCATTCTAAATGCCTAATAAATGTACATATAGCTCCAGGGGACTAAGTTGTAGTAACAAGCCCAATAGGCAATCCTCTTTTTTTCAATTGTTTCTCTAACAGAATACTCTACAATACTAAATAACCCCACACCCCTTCGGCCACTGGAAGTGACAGTGACTGACTCATTCAAGTGTATTGCATGATTTTATTCACTTTATCTGTTTAGAGTGCTTTCACAACATTTTGGTTTGTTTTGCCACATAAGCTATGTAAAAGTTGTATCTTTGAAATCATAGACTCTGATAAAAATGGCATACCCTACCCCAGTATTGTCCTTTCCCCAAATCAGCTCATACAGCACTGAAATTGTCCCTTTTTAAATGCATTCGTGATTTTAGCTAATATATTCCAAAATTGTGTTTTAAATGCACTTTTGATTTAATGTTTTTCAAAATGTTCACAGGGCAGGATAGCCTCCTATCAAAACCTTACTATGAGGAAGGCTCCCTTGCTGAAATTCTGATCAGGTATATATTAGGTCTGACTTATAGCAGTGCCAGTTGAAGATGTGGGTGGAGCTAATATAGTACGTGGGTGGAGCCAGTTGAGGAAGTGGGTGTAGCCAGAGAAAAGTGGGTGTGGCTTCCGACAAACATTTGAGCACCTGCACTTCATATTTTACAAATTAAGCACTGAATCAACAAGGAGTGTTGCGTCTTTGGTGGGGAGGCGTACAATTCTGATGCATTTCTGATGCATTCCCACTCTTGGTAAATCTGGGAAAACGTCAGAATACATGGGTGGATGCGTGGAAGCACCTACACAACACCTATGTACCACACTCACCACGCAGTGAAACACAAGGCAGCAACTTGCCCTGCCTTGCATTATACTAGATTTACCAAGCCATGAAGGGTGGCCTTCCGTGGCTTGGTAAATCTCATTATAGGTTTTGCGCCGCCCTGAGTCGCTTTGCAAAATCTATATTAAAATATGCACCTTAGACTTCAGGTCTAAAGTTAGACTTCAGGTTTACGTTTACCTTTGTGAATCAGGCCCTTAGTGTCTCCTTTATACTAGTGGGCAGGACGTGCGGTACAACTGACAGATGTGATGAAGTTTTGCCGGCATGTAGTAGCATAATACACCTTTTAAACCTGACCCGTATGTTCTCTATGCTGTCGTTATCTTATCCTAAAATTCTACAATAGGTTAAAAACCTAAATAGGAGCACCACTGTGTGCATTCTCTTCTCCACACATGGCAGTGGAGTTAGAAGAAGGCGATTGGAGACTAGAACAATTGAGATGTACAAAATGGCCATGGAGGCCATATTTTACAACCATGAACAAAATATTGAGGACATAATTTTGGCCCAGGACACTGTGAAGTGTACCCCCCATGACCAACTACCAATAAAAATACAAAACTGGTCCTCTCTATACTGGAGAAGGAGCAACAGAGACTGGCTAATGATCGATTTACTCTAAAGGGCATTACTCCACACCTTGTTAGGACGAATCAAAGAGTCCAATGGGTTGCACGGACAACAGTTTTAAAGAGGGACACAAATTTGGTCTTGAAAAAGGTGGTCCCTAATCGTACAATACCACTGAAATGCGCCAACGCACTGGACAGACTAAATCCATTGAGCATTCTGGCCTAATTGACAAAAAAAGTTTGCACTAATCAGATGCCCATTTCGTTTGCACATATGGATTAGTTCACGAATAAACAAATAAGTGTATTGTCGTATATGTTTTGTCTCTCTTATTGCTTTTCTTTAATCTTTTTTTTACTTTGTTCTCCTGCCACTGGATTTTATAGTGTATTTTATTGTATTGTTATAAAATATAGGCTGATTTTGTAATTGGACCCTGTGGGTCTTTTGACCCTTGTGAGATAATTAGACTATGTTGTTAAAGTCCTATATTTATTAAATGGTTTTTATGTATGAATTGATTTTTTAAACTGTGGTGGAGTAACAGTGTAAATTATTTTTAATAAGCATACTATATTTCCCCCACTATTTGAGTATTTGTGGCACTACAACCTTTTAATAGGGGGTGTGAGGGTGAATACATGAAGTATGAATGAATGTGGTATTCAATGGAGAACAAGTTGTAAGTGATTCAAATACCAAAGGGAATATCAATTCTACATTCCAACTCAAACAACCCTGACCTTCCCTGCACTAAACAAATGAATTGAAAATTGCATTTTTTCAAAGTGATCAAATAAACTTTCTTTAAGTCCTTGTTGAAAATCATGCATGCTTAATGAATGCTAATAAATCGAGGCTTGAAAAATAGGGGTGGAGGAGGAATGCTGATTCTGAGACTTGGATTATTACAAATTGCATGTTAATTCTGATGGGCGTGGTAATAGTAATTCCAAGGCAAGGAAAAAGACAAAAATTGTTTAACCACTGGCCTGACAGCTTTCAGTCTGCACATGTGGATGCATTCAGGAAATAAAAAATAACATTCCAGAAGCAGGATTTCATTTGTATATTTTTCCCACATAATAAGTAGATGTTCTGAGGGCATTCCAACAAGTGCGGGTACTGTAAACATAAGTACATAATACTTGGCACCTGTGCCTATTTTTGTGGGAGCTTTCCTTTTGATTTCAACTTTTGAAGTCCGCCTAGAAAGCTGCGGCTGACTCAGCTTTGTGCGCATAGTACCGGGGATGTTTTTAAATTCCCAAAAGCTGTACATTTATTTACATCGATGCATAGGGGTCCATCTACATGGATACATGTATGAATTTTTTGTGAACTGACCCTGATTTTTTCTTAACACCCTTTAATTTCATTCATTAGATGTATGCGCTTTAGTGAATACCAAGGGTATCTTCTTGGATCTGTGAAATGTTGACGAGTCTGGAGCAGTGGCGACCTCTCCACTGTTGTGGAGATGTGTCGCCCCACTGCTCCTTGAACAGTGCAAAAGAAAAAGAAAATGATAATAACACGAAGTTATTATTATTTTAATTTTCTTTGCTCCAGCCAGGTCAGGCGGGGTGGGGCTGGCTCACCGCAAAGGGAGTAGGAGTGGTTTACACTCTCACCCTACATGTGTATGACAGCAGTACAAACCACCATGCGCACTTGGCATGTTCTCCATTGGACTGTGTTGCCCAGCCCCATGGAGAACATGCCCAGCCTCCCCAGGCACTGCCTGAGTGGCCAAACAGGCCGCTCAGACCAATCACGACGCTCAGGCAGCGTCGTGATTGGCTGGGAGAGTCCGTAAGCCTGGGTGCTTCCGGTGCTGTCAGCAGACGGAGGAGAGGCGTGCAGCGGCGGGAGAGGTGTGCAGCGGCAGCTGGGGTGGCTGAGAAGGTACGTTTATTTATTTTCACCCACCCCTCCCGACCCACCAATTAATGTGGCTTAACGCTGCCTTGCAAATAAGGCCCCCTTTCACTCTACACTTAGCTTGAAATAGGTAGGCAATGGGTGTTGTGGTGGGCATTCCGCTGCAACACGCATTGATTTTGATGCTGCACCCTATTTGCAAGGGTGATGTAAATAGGAGGCAGCGCCAAAATTAAGATCAGGGAAAACCTGGTCTTAACATGGTGAAATGAGGAGAAATGCATTGTACAGCAGCCATAGAAACAGCAAAACACCATGAATGATTGTTTATGTTCAGAAAGATGTCCCTTCCTGCACATAAACAATCATTAAAAAAATGACGATTTGCAACTTCTATGTGTGCTGCACAATGCAGCACACATAGGAGTTAAAAATCGCCATTCCGGATTTCATGTGTGTAGGAAGGTACACCTTCCTGCACATATGCAATCATTCCCTCAACGCAAACACCCTTGCACTATGGTGCAAGGGTGACTGCATAGGCGCTAGGCAGCTGAATTTAGCACCAGTGCAGGGAGAAATGCAGGGGCATGCCGTATTATTGTAAATACGGCGCATCCCTGCATTTCTAAAGTGACATAGCGCTGCGTTAGCAAATTTGGAGCTAACCCGCACTCCGCCACTTTCTTGTAAATATGCTCCCATGTTTCTTCCTGACTTGTTCTAAACTACCTTCAAACACCTAAAACATGGAGTTCTAACTACCAACCAGGAAACATGGATCAGCAACAAATATAGTTTTATACAGTGCTCTATTACACAATTAGCCTACACTTAAAAAAAGTATTTTTTTACGAAGGTTATTCCATCCTGGGCCAACATATTATGCCTTTTCTTATTATTTTTCCTATTACTCCCAAAGAACACAAACAAATCCCTTTCAAGGAAAACAATGACCATTTCAGTTGCCAAAAGCATAAATGTTAGGTACACATAACCTGGTATGAGAACAGGAAGGCTGTTATGTAATTCTCGGATATCAACCTCCATAATTTCTCCACATTGTTTGATACCTTGAAAACCCTAAAGGTTCCTCCAGTGGCTAGGGCTATTATCGCTAATACAATGGCTCCAATATCTACTATGTGACTATAATGCTCCCACCTCCCACTCCTCCACTGCCACCAGCCCCCCATGCACACACACCCCTTGGGGAATGAATGTGGACGGCACAGTACCTGCTTAAATCAAAGTAGTTAGGATCATAACACAGAAGAAATCTGACCCTTCATTGCAACCTACAGAAATAATGTCACAGACAGTAATACTGTCCAGGACTGAACCGATAGCCCTCCCAGTAGCGTTCACCGCTCTTTGTGTCAATCTCCCTCTGTCAACCAACCTCCTGGTCCAGCACAATTACACCAAAACAACAGCACACAAGTTGACTTCACCCATACTGATGATTCCCATGAGAAGTGCGATTACTGGCCTCATACTTCATTACAGGCACTTACTACTGAACAGAGCACACACCTCTTATTCTCTTCCTAAAGTTAACTGCTTCACAACAAGCTGAAGCTGGATTATCTACACAGAATGATGCAAAGTCTGTAACCACAGTCTCCATCTCTCTATCCCACATGCACTCTCCTCCCAGTGACTGCCATCCTAACCTTTGTTCCACCACATCTGGCACAACTATTCCTGGTGCTGGTCTGGAGTCAGTGGTAGGCTTCCCGACTGCAGTGGAGAGCGCAACCGTTATCTTTACATGACTGGCATGTTAAGTGACCCGGCACAATTGATAGCAGTGTTCGTGATCAGTAGGACCTGGAATGGTCTCTTCCGCCATTGTTGCAGGCAATTCCTGCAGACGGAATTCTTGGTTAACACCCAGTCTCCAGGTTGCAACCTGTGACCTGGCTCAGTTAATGGAGTCACCAATGCTTCCTTGACCTGATTGCATAAAATATTCCAGTGTTTGGGCAGTGCAGTGCAGTGCTCTCAAACTGTCTTATACTTTAGCTGCAGGAAAGGAGCCACTGTTGGCTTTTCCTATAAGGGGATAAGTCTGCCCATCAAGATTTCAAAGGAGCATAGTTCGTTTGCTGAGCCTGGTGTGTTTCCGATGCTGCTAAAGGTCAGTGGCATGGCATCTACCAAGACAAATCTGAAACTGCAGGATTGTTAGCCATTCCTCTTTCACACAGCTCCAGCCGCTGTCGTAATGATTGACCCCTTCCAGCCCCTTACAAATGGGACCACCTGCTGTAAAATGAGGGCCATGGTCTGATAACAGGACCCTTAGTGTACCAAATCAAGACATTTGGCCACTGCCATTGCATCAATACTTTTGGTGAGGCAGGCCTCCACGCAGACGAAAACCATGCAGACCACCCCTAGAGCATTTCGGAACTCGTTCGTTGGGGGCATCTCTATGTAATCCATCTGTAAGTATTCACACAGGCCCATAGGCGGGAGAGAGTGTCCTTGTTGAGTTGGTGTGCCATTTCTGGTGGCGTGCAGTTCACAAACACCACAGTATTTACATAGTGTCTTAGCATACTGTCTACATTTTGAATTATACCAAAGCTGTTTATACAGCACTCTTTTTTACCAAGAATTCATTATTTGTATTAATCAGTGGAATATACATGAACTCCGGTAAGTCAAACAGGGTGTTACGTGCCTTCAATGAGGAACAGCAGATGTGTGTTTCTACTTGTCCACTTATGCCTTTGAAAATCTAAAGACGCATGGACATGTCAGCTTTTACCATCATCTGACATGCGGGCGTATGTTTTTAGGGTGATGGTTGTGCCCAGAAAATTATTTACTCCATTAAACAACCCGTTTTGCATACGTCTTCATGTAAGTCATATACAAAATATACACAAGGGAGTGAAGAATCCCTTTAGACACAAAAACAAATACCTTGGATATCAATAGCTTTAATCTTTTCCTTTTTGTGCACTATACTTTATGTGACCTTTGTGACAGACACTGTACCCTTCAGTCATGCTACCGTGGAATAAAAGGTTGTGACATCGGCAGGGAAACATACCAATACTTGCTTTCGACTCTTATGAGTCACAGCTTTGTGAGGATCGTCAATTGCGACTAGACCTCTTGTGAGATGAGACCAATGCAAAAATATACAAGTTCCATTTGTTGAATGCCTCCCATTTTATCAGTAGCACCCTGCCCTTCTTCAGGGCCACCGTGCACTGTTGTAGGAAATTCAACTTCTGTCAATTGAACGTCCCATCCAAGACAAACTGTAAATGTGGATTGTTCCTAGTATTCCCATTCCATTCCTTCAACCATATAAATCAGTGGACTGGCATGCTAACCTCAAAATTGCAATGAAAGAATAAGCAAGATAATCTTAAGAAGAAGCTAATAAATATGTATAGTGATATGGTCATACGAGGATTTATTTAAATATTTTATAGCGCAGGCTGTAAAAAAAGTCTTGCAGGCTCTGGCAATACATAGCAGAGGTAGGCAGATGCTAAAGGCCCATATGCAAATCCTATTGGTCAGGTTATGGAGACCTTGCAGATTCAGACAGATTTGTTTCAGACAAGTTACACCAAATCTTACAGATTGGAGTCTACGAAAGCAGTAGTAGTAGTTTATCAATGAAATGTCACCTTTAGGTGTATATTTAGAAATACAACTGACTTGTACCCAAATATCACCATGTTAGATGAATATGACCAATTTGCTCCCAAAGACAAGCTTTTCATTTTGAAAACATAAGCAATATCCCAGAGCAAAACCTTATAATTTTCATTTAAAAAATACCAATTTTAGTCCGGAAATACCAGGTTTGCAATTATATAAAACTATGTTTGGTGCCCAAGCATCAGTTTGTCATTTTCTTAAAGTACTCTCATTGTCATTGTAAACTTTATAGTGTAGTTAATAAAAACACTACAATCATATAAAATCACCTATCACTTACAATGATCTCAATAGTTTTTTGCAAAAAGCTGTTTGTACTTAAAAATGAGCAATCAGTGCATTGCAGAACAGGTGCATGATATGTAATTTTTTTTAAGTGGTCAGTTGGTGCATTACAAATCAGTTAGGTGAAATAGACTTGCCGGGCCGGCATCCGAGCATCTAACCAGTGCGCCGATACCTCAATTCAGCATCTCCCGTTGGTGCTCGGCCAACGCTGCTCGGGGTTTATATGTTTGGTGTTAGTTTTTACCCATGTTATAGACTATCGCAGTAGGCGACGAACGCCGCTGCCTGAGTGTGTTACACATTTTACACATCTTGCCAGAGCCCAAGGAACAATGGGGCATATCATCAATGGCCAGCGATAATTATCGCTGGCCGCTCTTAGTGTTAAAATGTTTAACGCCGGCTATCGCAGATAATTATCGCCATGCTAGCGCTGTATTAGCAACGCTCAGCGCAATGGCAATAATTATCCTAGCAATAGCGATGTTTTCCATGGAACATCGCTGGTTTTCCAGCGATGTTCCATGGAAAACGGCGATACCCTTGATAATAGAGGCCTGTGGTCTGAGCCACACAATCCACCCCCCATGTTAAGTATGCCTTAGTCAGGAATTTAACAGACGTGGAGAAGTGTGGCTCAATGATTAGAGCGGCAGACCCTGATGCAGAGTTCTAGCCCGGGACCAGGGTTCAATTCCCCGCCTCAGCGGGTCTTGGGCTCAAAAATTCCACGGACCTGATAATTCTCGCCTCGGTGCCATTCCAATCATGGAGTCCCACTCTGCAACTCTGGGCAATAGCTTGCTTAATCTCCACAACGGCCCCCACAACGCTAAGGATGCCTGGCCTCCACCTTGGGGGTGCCCAGGAGTGGATGCCTCACAGGAAAAGCCAGGATGGGTTCCACAGTGGTATTCGTACAAGCGCCTTGAGACCCTTGCGGGTGAGTAGTGTGCTATACAAGTATCAAATTTACAATTTACATTTACGTTAAATTCCTGCGTTAAGGCATACTTAGCGCGATTTAAATAATCGCTTCCCCACATTGTAAATATCACGAAGCTACCTTCGTGATATTTACCCATGTTGTTTCCACAGGCACGCCTACTTTGCATCTCATTAGCGATGCAAAGTTAGGCGTGCTGGAAACGGGAGCAAAATCAGCAAAACACAAGTTAGCGTGTCTTTGCTGATAAGGCGATAAAATAATTGCCGCTTTTCGGCCGAAAACGACAGCAAAAGCGGCGATAATTTGTTATCGCCGCATTGTTAATATGCCCCAGAGTTATTAAAACATATAGAAGAAGCTTCCAAACACGTTCGTACCCCTAGGGCCAGGCCCACTGGTCTGATTAATAGTCCCCTCTGATGTTCTAAAGCTGGGCAGCCATGGCTTGGCAGTTCGGGCTGGACTGTTCCCATGAGGCACAGGGTCAAGACTGATTTGCATATGGCCATGTCTAAACTGGGGTGGCGTAGTGGGCAAAAGAACGATGGATTTAACCCAGATCTCTTGACTGGGGGAGAATGTCTGCATTGTCAGCATTCCGTCCATCATTTGTTTGTTATAACGCTTTTCGCCCTAAGTGGGATGGGTATTCCCAGACGTGGGACCCGTGCTCACTACGCCACTGGAGTCAAGCTATCCTGGCTGATGACGGCTGATAGCCAGAAACCGGTCCTAGGATGCTTGATTCCGGTCCAGGGAAGACATGGCTTGGCAGTTCGGGCTGGACTGTTCCCATGAGGCACAGGGTCAAGACTGATTTGCATATGGCCATGTCTAAACTGGGGTGGCGTAGTGGGCAAAAGAACGATGGATTTAACCCAGATCTCTTGACTGGGGGAGAATGTCTGCATTGTCAGCATTCCGTCCATCATTTGTTTGTTGTAACGCTTTTCCCCCTAAGTGGGATGGGTATTCCCAGACGTGGGACCCGTGCTCACTACGCCACTGGAGTCAAGCTATCCTGGCTGATGACGGCTGATAGCCAGAAACCGGTCCTAGGATGCTTGATTCCGGTCCAGGGAAGACATGGCTTGGCAGTTCGGGCTGGACTGTTCCCATGAGGCACAGGGTCAAGACTGATTTGCATATGGCCATGTCTAAACTGGGGTGGCGTAGTGGGCAAAAGAACGATGGATTTAACCCAGATCTCTTGACTGGGGGAGAATGTCTGCATTGTCAGCATTCCGTCCATCATTTGTTTGTTGTAACGCTTTTCGCCCTAAGTGGGATGGGTATTCCCAGACGTGGGACCCGTGCTCACTACGCCACTGGAGTCAAGCTATCCTGGCTGATGACGGCTGATAGCCAGAAACCGGTCCTAGGATGCTTGATTCCGGTCCAGGGAAGACATGGCTTGGCAGTTCGGGCTGGACTGTTCCCATGAGGCACAGGGTCAAGACTGATTTGCATATGGCCATGTCTAAACTGGGGTGGCGTAGTGGGCAAAAGAACGATGGATTTAACCCAGATCTCTTGACTGGGGGAGAATGTCTGCATTGTCAGCCTTCCGTCCATCATTTGTTTGTTGTAACGCTTTTCGCCCTAAGTGGGATGGGTATTCCCAGACGTGGGACCCGTGCTCACTACGCCACTGGAGTCAAGCTATCCTGGCTGATGACGGCTGATAGCCAGAAATCGGTCCTAGGATGCTTGATTCCGGTCCAGGGAAGACATGGCTTGGCAGTTCGGGCTGGACTGTTCCCATGAGGCACAGGGTCAAGACTGATTTGCATATGGCCATGTCTAAACTGGGGTGGCGTAGTGGGCAAAAGAACGATGGATTTAACCCAGATCTCTTGACTGGGGGAGAATGTCTGCATTGTCAGCATTCCGTCCATCATTTGTTTGTTGTAACGCTTTTCGCCCTAAGTGGGATGGGTATTCCCAGACGTGGGACCCGTGCTCACTACGCCACTGGAGTCAAGCTATCCTGGCTGATGACGGCTGATAGCCAGAAACCGGTCCTAGGATGCTTGATTCCGGTCCAGGGAAGACATGGCTTGGCAGTTCGGGCTGGACTGTTCCCATGAGGCACAGGGTCAAGACTGATTTGCATATGGCCATGTCTAAACTGGGGTGGCGTAGTGGGCAAAAGAACGATGGATTTAACCCAGATCTCTTGACTGGGGGAGAATGTCTGCATTGTCAGCATTCCGTCCATCATTTGTTTGTTGTAACGCTAAAGCTGGGCAGCAGCATAACAAGTGTAGCCATGGTTCATGCGAGTAGGTACATAATCTGCAATCTCTTTGGTCTCTATGGCCGGCCCAAGCAAAATTAAAATCTTTTATTGGCAGAGCTAACAATATCACATACAATATCTGCTGTCGGGTTTCCGCATTTATGGATTCAAGTACTCTCATGGACTACTGGCCAACATAGATAGATTCTACTCGGCTTGCCAAAGTTGCACTACTGTATCCCGTAGATGTCCACAATATGCCAAGAATTATAACCTTTATGAAAGGGCCAAAATTATACAATAGGTGGGCATTGTGATGCCATGGATGCTCTGTATATCCCAAAATTGCCTCAACTATGCCATGGCCAGCATTATCAAAGTGGGCACCACCACTTGTTGTAACCTTACAATGTGCCACACTGCCACACCATTTTCTTATCAAATTTTGACAGCGGAAACTTTGATGAAGTGTTACATGTTGGACCTTAATCCAGAAGAAATAGTAACAATTCCACAGTGGTCAATAGAAAACACTTTGGGGACACATTCTGCTTATTCCCGCTGGAGAAAATATCGCTTGGCAAGAAAAGCACTTCATTGGAGCAAAGAACACTGGCCATAAATGCCTCTCTGTACCACGGAAAATAAAATCAGCTCTAAAATGGATTTTAGTAGTGTCAGAACCAGAGCAAATTGGCACTACCTTAAGTGTTGGTTAAGTATGCCCACTACAAAGTCCAATAATGACCGTGGTGTGTGTTTGTCAACTGCTTGTACTTTTGGTAGGGCTTTGGTATACAAGAGCCATGTAGGGGCTATGCAGATGATCTATGTTGTTCAGCTTTTTGAAGTGCTGCATGGGCAAAGGATATGTCACTTGATTGGTCAAAATGTTTACGTAATTGAGAGCGCAGCTATTTTGTGTGCTATTAGAGGGTTTTCAATTTTAAGTAAAATAGCTGTGAGTGAAGATAGAAGGTTGATGTGTGGCCCCTTAATTAGAGATGATTTTTAAGAAGTTCTTGTCCTGCTCATGCATTTCCGATTTCTAACTATCAAGGCTAAAGGCATGCTCCTCTTAGTATTACTCAGCTGCCAATTAGCAGGAAAGCATGTGTTTTGCTTGTGATACTTTTACTACTGACAGTAATTGCTACAGGTGAGATTTTTCCACTGATGATGACAAGTAGCAGTAATTACCAATGCTGCCACGATTATCGCAAAGCAGAGCAGCACTCTTGGAGGAATAGTAATGTAACACCAGTGCTTTTTTCTAGAATAACTTCATGGTCTTCATAATATATGTAGTATTTTCCAGGGTTTTCTACACGTACACCCTGTAGTGATGGTGTAATGTTATTTAAAAATATGCAATTTTAAAGCGAATAAGCCAGAGGACCAGTTGTGAACCAGTAGGAGGCACCACGACAGCAATTCATTCAAAAACGATTGGCTGCACAGGCCGAGAGTTAAGAGAGGGAACAATGACCCAAAGTTCCCCTGATCTGCTAGTGACTGTTGCTCCCACATGAGTCATTGTCCGCAAAATAGCAGTGTCTACTACACAGCAGTGGTGGTTCCTCATTTATGGTGGAGGAGCATCGTCCCGCCTACAGCCTGACATGCACACTTACACTGCAGCAATCTATAAGATGTATAAGAGCCGGTCAGACTGCAGGCACAGGCTACTAGTGTGAAAAGGAGCACTGCCTTAGTCTGCTCCAACCAATCATGGCGCTACTCTCAAGCTGAAAACTGCATCAGAGCAGCTCCAGGATTGGTTAGTTTCGTTGGCTCTTTCTGTCTTCAAATAACAATGAAGTACTGCATTAATCGTTCGAGTTCAATTGACTGGCAGCATATGGGAAACAATAGTAACTTTTTGTAAATAATCGTGTTTTTGACTGTGTCCTCATTGTCCTGTTCTGTTAATGTTCCCAGAATACATGTATGCGTTGCATGTTGATACTTTCAGGGGTGCTCGTGACAAGTGCATGTGTGGCAGAATATGGAGAAAGGGGCAGGTGTAAAAAGGCGCATACCACAATTTAAGGATGTTTTTGTGGTTCCATTGGTATTTTTTAAGAAGTTGCCTCCCAGCCAACATCCCGGAATCACAACATGGCAGTTGAGCTTTATAGGATGGGGGAGTAAATGAAAAAGCTCTTCACTTGACTGAAGCCAGAAATAACTGTGGGAGCAGCAAGAGAAAAGAGCACCTCTGTGTGTGTGTGTCTGAGAGGAGCAGAGAGAAACCGTATGTTTTTACAGGGGGGTGATATACACAGGAGCAGAGATCAGCAGTGCCTTATCCAAAGACACCAACCGGATGGTGGTCCCGGAAACCGACGTTGGCAAGTACTTTCGTTTTTATCACGTCACAGTCTCAATGGCATGTATGTATTAGCAGTGAGCCCCGATACCTCCTGCTGCTGATTCGCCCCACCACTTTCAGATGTCACTAGCTGTCACTGCCCAACTGACCTTGCCCCAGCCCATCTCAGCCAATCAGTTCCTTTGGAACCTCAAATCTCTCTTCATGTCAATGTTGCATTCAGGGCTCTATGCCTTAGATCTACTCCTGACTTAGGGGATATTATATGATCCACAGTTGTGTAGTTCTTCCACCTTATCTCGTCTGAGTTAATAAGGTTGCATTATGTAATGAAATTTAAATAAAAAGTGAACTAAAGAGGGCTTCAGTGACCGAACAAACCACAAACCACTGAGCATAGCAGGAAACAAAGGGGCAGATTTACTAACTTTTTAAGAAGCACAGCAACAGTGGCGTAGCAAGGGGGTGGCGGGGAAGGCAGTCTGCACCAGGCGGGACAAGTTTTGGGGGCGGCTGCCTCCTCCCGTTCTTACCTGCTGTCTCAGGGGGGGCAATTACACCCCTGCATTGCGGCCCTCGTAGGGCAGCTATCGACGCTGGTTCTTGCCAGCACCCCTCCCCCGCTCTTTAATGCGGCCACCGCAGGGCGGCAAACACAGGGACCACCACAGGTGGCCATAGGACTAGCTACACCACTGCACCCCAACCAAAGGGAGCGAACAGAACAGCACGATTTCTACTAAGATATGGTGAAATCCTTATTTGTAAACTACTCACCCTTACGGGTCTCAAGGCGCTGGGGGCCGTCGTGGAAATTAAGTGAGCTATTGCCCAGGTTCACATGGTGCTGAGCTGAGCTGCCGCCAGAGCCGGGGATCGAACCGTGAGCCCCGCGCTCCAGAGTCAGCTGCCCTGGCCGCTGCACCAAACATCTCCACTGGTGCTGTTTCCTCTCTCGCTGCTTTGGCTCACTTTAGGCTGCCATGCACCAATGTAAACACCTTTGCATAGTAGTGTAAGGGTGTGTGCATTCAAGCATTCGTTTTGTACTGAAGGGCTTTCTTCCAATACAAAAACTATGCTTTAGTACTTTCCCATTTTGCAGGTGAGCTGTAAAGTGCAGCATACATGCGAAGCTGAAAAATGTGGAGACTTTTGAAAGTTGCTCCACTACTACACCCGCCTCGAGGAGGCATCATTTGTTGGCAGAAATCCCTGTCTACAACTATCAGTCGTGTACATGGATTGGCATCCACACCTGTGGTTTGTTGTTTGTGAATGCCATACACACCCAGGGGTATGCTCCCTAGACGCAAAGTAGGCCCTTTATGTGCGCGGTAAAGTACATTCCTAAACAGCGCTTTGTGCTGGCAGGGTTTTTGTAAACCCAGCGTACAATGCAAGTAAATCTTGGCCAATATTTCTTAAACTCCCTTTAATAAAACAACTGAACTTTGAACACGGGCTACAGGGAGATGGAACTCACAGTGATCACATACTTTCCTGCTTAGAAGCTTGGTTCAGCACTAGACGACTGACCATACACAGGTACATTATGACGCAGGGCCTTGGCTTAAGCGACACGTGTGGAGCATTGTAAAGAAAAACCCGAGTCCCGACAACGCCACATTTTGTTTTCCTGAGATTGAATGTTATTGAATTCCATGAAGGATACGCACTTTGACCTGTCACTAAAGAAAACATTTTGAATCTACCTAGAAGTTAAATATTAAACACGTTGGGCAGTAAAGTGCTGTGAAACGGACTCGCCTGGCCGCAATGAATCAATATTAGCGCTGTCGGCAACAAACAGAAGCTGTCATTCACATTGCTGGGTTTCAGGGTCTGCGGGGTTCCAGAGACGCCCCTCCCTCGCTGACATTTAACCTCAGTATGAGGAAGGGCTTCTGGTACTCAGGAAAACAGATCAAAGGTGCACTCCCGGTAGATGTAGGGAATGACTGCTTTTGCCAGTGTTGAGACATGTTTCCGTCTTTGCAAACGCAGTCCCAGCCGGCGAGGCACGCAGGGCTCTCGGGGTTCGCATCTGACTGTGTGTGATTTGCAAAGCTACAAGGCAAACCTTCGGCTCCCTTGGATGGTGCAGAATCCTCGCTGTTTCTGTTCTTCAGTGCTTGCACTCTGAGGTCCCCACAAGGAAGCCTGGAACATTGTGTAAAACACTCAAACAGATATATTCCTTCCAGGGGGAAGGCTACGCTTTCATGGGCAGAGAGGAGTGCTGTGGCCCGGGGTCAGGGGAGTGAGTGGCATCAGATGTACCATTTGGTCATTTTCTTTAAAGTCAGATTTAGGCTTTTCGCATTACAAATGTAAACAGAGTGACTGACAGTGACACGCCCCTTGTTGGCCTCACTTTTCTCGTACAATGCTTGCACATATGAGTGGTTACATGAAACACTCGTAGTTGTTTTTAATCCATGCTTGTTAATTGTTTTAGCTACTGACCTGGCGAATCAGCTGTGAGATACCCGAGTGTGTTAGGACAAGATCTGTGTGTAGTCAGTAGGCTGCAGCTTTCAGTAGTGGTACAATAGTTTGTGTGCTCACAGTGGCCCTCCTTATAAATTGGGTGTACTCGGGTGCAAGGGTACCGGGGCCCCAGAATTTCCATAGTATATACACACTTAAATAAATCAGTATCCCCCATCTAAATCCTACTATTAGAAGTTACGATTACTAAAATGGGGAATGCCCCCTCCCCCCCAAATACCAGGTGAAAATCTACATTTTTTCTTCCTGATTTCTGGGACTAGTCTTCTGATAAATATGATCTAATCTGAACAAATGGTGAATATCAGAGGCTCAGGGGTGTTGGCCCGGTGGCTATGGCCTATTGGATGTAGGGCGCTGTCTGCACCCCTCATGGGGCTGGCAGAGTCTGGAGGGGGGTATAAGAAAGTGCCCTCTTTTTGCATGGCTGCCCCCACTTTTTGCTAAACTGCTGATGTGCTTTGCCTGAGTGTGCCCTGGGTTCCTGCCAAACAGGTACCCAGGGCCTATGTTCTTTCCCTAAAAAAAAAAAAAAACACAAACACACACACACACACACACACACACACACGCGTTACCATCCTTGTGGGGACTATGTGTGAACACCTGCCTTGTGGGGACTAACCTTTCCAAATGTTTTAAAAATATACCAATAACAGAAAGATGTTAAGAAAAAATTCATTATATAGGATCCTGCTTCAAATTTGCAAATATGTTGTTATTTAATCGTGCGCACAGAACCATCCTTGTGGGGACTTGAACACGTGCTACCATCCTTGTAGGGACCTAGTCCGTAACACAATTTGTGATCATATACAGTCGAAGGCACATGGCTAAATGTTTATTTTATCAACAAACTACGCAAACAACATTATAATCTATTCATATATGAATTGCTGCATATATTATAGGGGTGTACATTAAAGACAGATTATGTTAATGTGTCAGAAAATATCTTATCATGCTTAATGAAAGACACATGAAGCTGTATGTAACCTATTTATTAGTGCTTAAAATCTTAGGAGATTCTGGAACTAACACATAAAGACATTATCATATGGAGCCAAGGAATATGGTCAAGTGGAACCCGGAGCTTCATTAGCTGCGTACATTTTTGCTAAAATAGATGTTTAAGTCCCCACAGATATAGTGAGTGAAGATCATTGTGTTTAAGTCTCCATAGAAATAGTGTGTACATTCAAAGCTTAAATCCCATGATAAAGACTGTGAAGCTCATGATGTACAAGTCCACACAGAGGCTGTGTGTAGTTATAGGAATGCTCAAGTCCCCACAGAGATGGCATGTTATTATAGCGATGTTTAAGTCCCCACAAAGATAGTGTGTTACCATAGAGATGTTCAAGTCCCCACAGGGATGGTGTGTTATCATAGTGATGTACAAGTCCCCACAAAGATGGTGTGTTATTACAGTGTAGTTCAAGTCCCCACAAAGAGAGTGTGTAATCACAGTGTAGTTCAAGTCCCCACAAAGAGAGTGTATTATTATAGCAATGTTTAAGTCCCCACAGAGATAGTGCATGAAGGTGATTGTATTTAAGTCCTCATTAAAATAGGGCCCAATTTACGAAGGTAAACTGAGACAAAAAGTTTAACTTTACTACATTTCAGTATTCACAAAGCCCCATACAGAGAATGTGAAGCTGATGATGTTCGAGTCAAAGCAAACACAAGGAGATGATGGACGGAGTGCATAAACTTTTCAGTCACTCACCCCCCAGTCACAGATCTGGGTTGAATCTATTGTTATTCTTTAGCTCACTTCACCACCCCAGTTCAGACCCAGCTATATGCAAATCAGTCTTGACCCTGTGACTCATGGGAACTGTCCAGCCTGAACTGCCAAGCCTGGTCTTTCCTGGACCGTAAACAAGCATCCTGGGACCGGTTTCGGGGTAACATCCCCTCATCAGCCAAGCTAGCTTGAATCCAGTGGCAAAGTGAGCAAGCGACCCACGTCTGGGCATACCCTGCCAACTTAGGGCGAGCAAAGCAAACACAAGGAGATGATGGACGGAGAATTGAAACTTTTCCGACACTCACCCCCAGTCACAGATCTGGCTTGAATCTATCATCTCCCATTATCACCCAATGTGCTAATTATAAGGTCTAGCAACCAAGAAATGCTGCCTGGGGGCCCTGAGACTGATAAGGATAACGCAGTAACCCCCAGTTACGGCCTCAAGCTAATGTTAGCACTGGAAATTTGGCACTGGCAATCAAAGCAGCGGGGGAAAAGGGAAGAGAGGCACGTTAAAACCTATCGGCAGCAAGAGGAAACAACCCACCCGCTCAAAAACTCAACCTACACCTTTGAGTCTATGGAAACGAGGTTCTTCCGTTGTATCTGTGAGCCCTGCTGAGCAACCAAATGACAGTATTGTAGAACTGACTGCATTAGAAGCAGCAGTTAACTCTACTTATACACAGACTGAGCATATGACTGTTCATGGCCCCTGTGAAAGGCCGGGAGATACTCTACTTGATACCATAATGGACTCTGTTTACGATCGTTTAAAAAATTTGTTGGACAAACAATTTAATGCCCTTTTTAAACGAATGGACAGATTGGAAAACCTGGTTAAGAAACAGGATACTAATAAAAAAGTTGTCACCATTGCCGATAAAGATAGGGGGGAACAGCATTTAAAATCATTGGAGACAACTAATCAGGCCATATCAAAGGAGAGTAATGATGGTATGTCTCCCACTCCCGCCGATAACACTGCATGCGAAAAGTGTGGCAACCCCAAGAGTAGTTCCCTTCTTGAATTTACCCCCAGCATGATGCCCCCGCTAAATGCAGCACTTGGCAGCCAGGTCAATAGTAGCATTTCATCCAGAAACTTAGCACCACCTATCCCTGTGTCATCAGCCCCGGTACCCACAAGCAGGGCAACTGCCCCACATGTCACCTCTCTTACCGAAAAACGGGCTGAGATCCCAGCGGAAGACATCCTTTACTTACCCCCCGAAGCCTGTCCTTATGTTATAATCTTAGCCGGTGTCCCTCCTCTGAAAAAAGATCATTCAGAGTCTTGGGAACAACTTAAAAATAAAAGTATTGACTGGCTATCTAAGTATAAGGGCCTAGGGATGGTGAACGCCAATGAAATCTTAATGGTGCAATGCGTAGGATGGGTAGGACCCTCAGAGAAGAACATCTTAGGTGACTGTATAGTTGTAAATTTCAGACGCCCCTCTTTGGTGAAATGGCTACTAAGAGCACAAACCGATCACAATTTCGCCCCAACCCTTATACATTCACTACCCCTGGGCTTTTTTTATAAACCTTCCCCAGGCATACGCAACCTCACTCTCCCGACATATACCACACAGAACCGGTTTTCCGCTCTTTCTAGTCTGGATAGCCAGGACTGACTATTGAGTCAACCATCGAATACTGTCTCAAACCCAGTTGTACCTCCAACAATTTGCCCAGCCGTTGTTGAACCCAGACCCCACGATCCTAACCTAAACGTGTTAAATTGGAACATTGCAGGGTTAAGATCTAAACTGAATTCTAGAGAGTGGGTTGACCTAGTCAGTAAATATGACATTCTGATGTTCCAGGAGACATGGTGCACACACGATCTGTTCCTTGACGGATTCGTATGTTATAACAGTATTGTGCCCTGTCCCAAAATGGGTCGCCCATGCGGGGGGTTATCAACATGGATAAAGGTCTCAGCTGGATGCAGCACAAAACCCCTGGTGACGAACAATGAAAACTTTCAAGCCACGGTCTATTCACAGGGGGCCACAATTTGTTTAATACATTTTTATAATAATGATTTTACATCACTACCCAATAGGAATTTTTTTAACTTGTTTGAATTTATTGATAAATTAGAAGATGAGCACAGGTGCGGTAAATTGGAAGGAATCTGTCTTGGTGGCGACTTTAATGTCAGATTGCACAGCGGCATTGATAATGTAACCACCACCCGGCCAGAGTTAACCAATGCAAAAGAGGGGAGGAACTTCGCAATTATACATCCTCCCGAAACCTAATTAACGTAATGGAAAAGGCTGGAGTTGACTCAAGACCATAACCCAATTTTAACAACTATTAGACTTCTTCCCAAATGTATTACTCAAAGGAAAATAGGAGTCAAACATTTGGAGGCATCAACCGATAAACTCAGAGTGATTTGGAAGGGCATAGATAACAAAGCGCTATTTGCACATATGATAAAATCTTATCCTTTATTGGTAGAGACTTGTCTATCAAGTAGCATTTCGGGCGCAGAAATTATTGAGGCCTTTAGTGGCTTATGTGCTGGCATTAACCACACAATCTCAAGACCGGCCACTAATCTAAACCAGAATCCTAGATGGTTTGATGGCATATGCTCACGGGCCACCAGAGACCTCCGTGAAGCTTTAGCAGCTACACCCAGGGACATAACCCGAGTTAGATCTCTGAGAGCTTGCTACAAGAAAGCAACTAAAACACGCTCAGATGAGATATTAAGAGAATGCTGGGATAATCTTGCCAGAGCTGCCTCACTTAAGGATGCAAATGGCTTTTGGAAAGAAGTAAAAGCCATGAGGTCTATGGGCTCAAATATTACTCCCATAAGCTGCAATATATCTAGCGAACTATGGGAGGAGCACTTTGCCAGAATTTATACAGCCCCCATAAAGATCCCTAATAGCTGCTCCAGGTCATCAATCCCAGATGTTGTTATAAGCGTGACCGAAGTTGAGGATGCTATAAAACAAAGCATAGGGAACAAAGCGCCAGGTCCGGACGGGCTACCGATTGACCTTATAAAACATGAACCAGATTTTTGGGCCCCCCTTTTATGCAATGTTTTTAATAATTTTACTAATACGGCTATCCCAAGTACCTGGTCGACTAGCATCATCGTGCCCATTTTTAAAAAAGGCGACCGATCCAATCCCAGCTGCTACCGCCCAATTTCCCTAATAGATGACACCCTGAAAATCATGGGCAGAGTCGTGTTCAACAAGATTAGGACTTGGGCGGAAGACAACCAAATCCCAAATCATTGCCAGCTGGGTTTTAGAAGCAATGTTGGAACGGTCGAACAGTGCTTGAATTTAAATCTTATCTTGGGAAAATATACGATTGCTCAAAAAGTTCAACTTTACCTGGGTTTTATGGACTTAACCTCAGCCTTTGATTTCGTTAACAGATCACGCCTATGGGAGGTTCTTTTAAATTATGGGTCAGACGAGGCTTTGGTTCATTTTTTGGCACATTTGCACAGGGATCTGAAGGCACGGGTAAGGATAAATAATGACGCAGAGGTTTCTGGAGATATTGTCATTGGCAGAGGGGTAAGACAAGGGTGTGTTCTAGCCCCTCTACTTTTTATTCTCTACATAAACGAATTACATAACTCTCTGTCCAGGTTGTCTAATGACGTACCAAAAATCAATGGCAAATTACTACCCGTGCTTTTATACGCTGATGATGCGGTACTCATGGGCCGCACCCCTAATGCACTCCGCACTTTAGTCTCGGGGTTTGTGTCTTTAATGGCCGAATTGGACCTTTGTACTAATTTAAAAAAATCTTATATTATGACGTGTGGGCCGAAGAAACAGCATTAATTTTATATCGTCGGGTAATGAATCACTAATATGCACAAGCACTTTTCCTTACCTGGGTTTAGTCTTTTCAGAATCAGGTTCATGGCAGGCCCACGCAGCGCATAGCAGAAATAAATTATTCAAGGCGGTCAATTCTATAATTGGCCTTCGGCAGCCTAAAGAAGTAGAGGTGGTGTCATCTTTAATCAAGATATACAAATCGCAATGTGTACCAACGGCCACCTACGGTGCTAAAGTTTGGGGGTACTCAAAATGTAGCGGGATCCAAATTGAGGAGAATAGATTTTGCAGAAAAATTCTCGGGGCTCAAATCTGTTCCCCAACTTATATATGCCACAAAGAATTAAATTTACATTATGTGCAGGATTTCATCAGGTCTCGCCCTGCTATATTCTGGTTAAAATTATGGCAGAACCCCGCTGCGATCTTAACAAAAGAGATAATATCAGACTGCCTTAAATGTGACAAAGGTGGCAGTATACCTTGGCTTGCCGCAGTTAAAAATAGTTTAGCCAGTGTGAAGCTGGAGCATATTTTCCTAATCCCACTAGCACTGGAAGGCACAAGTGTAAAATCACTCAGGGGGGTGCTTTATGATTTGTACCATAATGAAAGACAGAACACTGAGTATTATAAACCATCAATTGTTAAATACCTATCCCTTCTGGAGGCACCGAGCATCCAACATCATATGCCACAGAATTATCTTAGGAAGAACATAGGAAGATGGAAAAGAAGCTTACTCTTCCGCCTTAGGGACGGTAGCATAAAATACTTACTATGCTTCCCGATAGGATTTAATAATAACCTTGATCAGCTGTGCTGCCCTTGTGGCATTGGTAGTAAACAATCACTGCTACATTTTTTACTTTTTTGCAAATTTTATGATGGACACACAAAATTGTATCTAACCCCCTATTTTAAAGCATGGGCTATTTCTGACTTCAAATTAGCATACTCTGAAATTTTATGGCTAGGAAACGATGATCTGATCTTCCGGGTAAGCACGTTCCTACAAGCTGCGGTTCGCTCACGTGCTTCTATGAATGAACTTTAAATGGATGTATGACGTTACAACGCATACTTTTACAACGCATGCACTTACAACGCAATTTTTACAACGCAACATCCACTACAACGCATTCCATTACATCGCATGACACTACAACGCATTTTTAAAAACTACCTTTACAACGCATTCCATTACATCGCATACTACCTTTACAACGCATACCATTACAACGCATAATGTTACATTGCATTTAAGGTAAGTATTGGATAGTATAGGGGTAAAAATTACTATTCTTACTCCAGGGGGTGCAACAGTAGGGTAAGTGTTGGATAGTATAGGGGTAAAAATTACTATTCTTACTCCAGGGGGTGCAACAGTAGGGTAAGTGTTGGATAGTATAGGGGGTAAAAATTACTATTCTAACTCCAGGGGGTGCAACAGTAGGGTAAGTGTTGGATAGTATGGGGTAAAAATGACTATTCTAACTCCAGGGGGTGCAACAGTAGGGTAAGTGTTGGATAGTATAGGGGTAAAAATTACTATTCTAACTCCAGGGGGTGCAACAGTAGGGTAAGTGTTGGATAGTATAGGGGTAAAAATTACTATTCTAACTCCAGGGGGTGCAACAGTAGGGTAAGTGTTGGATAGTGTAGGGGTTAAAAATTACTATTCTAACTCCAATGGTATGCATTGTAATGGTATGAGTTGTAATGGTATGCGTTGTAATGGTATGCGTTGTAGTGTCATGCGTTGTAAAGGATGTTGCGTTGTAATGCCTGCGTTGTAAGTGTAGTGCGATGTAATAGTTGCGTTGTAAAGGTTGTTTCCCACTTTAAATGCTTTACAATTTTTGCATTACTTCTGTCTGAATTTTGCACGTTATTGCACTTTATTTGTAATATATTGATGAATTTGCACATTGGTCTATAAATTTCATAACTCGCTAATAACGCTACTACATTTCATAGCCCGTCGAACCTTTTTATCTCGTTTTTATAAATTGTAATTTTGATGTTGTATTGAATGACACGGTATATTCATAAGTTTTAAAAAACTGTATTGTATTGTTGCTGGTAGTGATGTATTGTGCTTTTATGGATATTATCTATCCGAATAAAGATTCTTATCTATCTATCTATCTTGAATCTATCATCGTTCTTTAGCTCACTTCGCCACCCCAGTTCAGACACAGCTATATGCAGATCAGTCTTGACCCTGTGCCTCATGGCATCCCCTGGTGCTTCCAGTTGAAACCGAGCTTGCGTTTAGTTACATGAATGCTCAAGTTCCCACAGAGGGTATGTTTTTATAGTGATGTTCAAGTCCCCAGAAAGATAGTGTTTTATTATAGTTTTGTTCAAGCCCCCACAAAGATGGTGTTTTATTATAGTAATGTTTAAGTACCCACAAGGATAGTGCATGAACATGATTGTCCTCATTAAAATAGGGCCTGATTCACAAAGGTAAACTTAGAGAAAAAATCTAACTTTTATACTTTTCAGTTCCACAAATGTAAACTTAGACCAAAAGTCTAACTTTACTACTTTTCTGAGCTGATGATGCCCAAGCCAAAACAGAGCTTGTGTGTAATTACAGAAATGCTCAAGTCCCCACAGAGATGGTGTGTGACTATATTATTGCCACAGTCGCCAAAGAGAATGTGTGTTATTATAGACATGCCCAGGTCCCCACAGAGATAGTGTGTGTCTATAGTATTACCACGGTCGCCAAAGAGAATGTGTGTGATTATAGACATGCCCAGGTCCCCGCAGAGATAGTGCGTGATTATAGAGATGTTGAGGTCCCCACAGAGATAGTGTGTGATTATAGACATGCCCAGGTCCCAACAGATATAGTGTGTGATTTTAGAGATGCTGAGGTCCCCACAGAGATAGTGTGCGATTATAGACGTAGTATGGGTTTTGGAATGGTAAGGGATATTTTAGGGTTTATGGTGGGTATAAGGTTTTCAGTGGTAATTGAATTTTTAGGGTTTATGGTGGGTATAGGTTTTTGAGTTGTAAGGGATTTTTTAGGGTTTAGGATGGGTATGAGTTTTTGGGTGGCACAGGAATTTTTAGGGTTTAGCGTGGGTATGGGTTTTTGGGTGGTAAGGTATTTTTTAGGGTTTAGGGTGAGTATAGGTTTTTAGGTGTTATGTGATTTTTTAGGTTTTAGGGTGGGTATGGGTTTTTGGGTGGCAAGGGAATTTTTAGGGTTTAGGGTGCGTATGGGTTTTTGGGTGGCAAAGGAATCTTTACGGTTCAGGGTGGGTATGGATTTTTGGGTGGCAAGGTATTTTTCAGGGTTAAGGGTGGGTATGGGTTTTTGGGTGACAACTGAACTTTAGATTTAGGGTGGGAAGGGATATTTGGGTGGAAATGGATTTTTTTTAGGGTTTAGGGTGGGTATAGGCTTTTAGGTGGTAAAAGCTCTTTTAGGATTTAGGATGGGGATGATTTTTGTGTGGTAAGGGTTTTTTTAGGGTTTAGGGTGGGTATGGGTTTTTTCGTGGCAAGGAATTTTGTAAGAATTGTGGTGGGTGTGGGTTTTTGGGTGACAAGGGAACTTTTAAGGTTTTGGGTGGGTGTGGGCTTTTGTGGGGCAAGGGAAATGTTATGTTTTAGGGTGGGTATGGGATTTTAGGTGGCAATGGAACCTTTAGGGTTTAGGTTGGGTATGGGTTTTTGGGCGATAATGATTTTATTAAGGTTTAGCATTTGTATGGGTTTTTGGTTGGCAAGGGATTTTTTTAGGGTTCAGCATTTTTGGGGGGTTTTGTTTGCCAATTTTTAGGGTTTGGGGGTATGGATTTTTGAGTGGTAAGGGATATTTTGGGGTTTAGGGTTTGTATGGGTATTTGGGTGGTAAGGGACTGTTTTAGGGTTTAGGGTGGGCATAGGTTTTGGGTGGCAAGGGAAACTTTAGGGTTTACGGTGGATATGGGTTTTTGGGTGGTAATTAATCTTTTAGGTTTTAGCGTTTGTGTGGGTTTTTGAGTGGTAAGGGATTTTTTAGGGTTTAGGATGGGTATGGGTTTTTTGGGTGGCAAGGGTATTTTTATTTCATAGAATAGGTGTGGGATTTTTGGCGGGAAGGAATTTTGTTTGGTTTACAGTGTGCATAGGTTATTGGGTCGCAAGAGAATTTTTACGTTTTAGGGTGGGTATTTTGGGGGCAAGTGAAATTTTATGGTTTAGGGTGGGTATGGGTGTTTCGGTGATAAGAAATGTTTAGGGTTTAGGGTTTGTAGTAATCCACTCCTTTTTAGTAGTATTAAAGTTGGTTTAATAGAGCAGATAAATACATAGCCACCTTCAGCTTCACAGGCATTACTGGTTAAACATAGAATCCTGACATGGCTGAGATTCTGTTACATCACAGCCTACTAAAACATTCTAATCATTTCCACATATCTCCCTCCTTATAATAAAAGAAAACATATGAAAATATCACAAATGAAAAAGAATTAAATATTTAAATTACAATAAACATCTTCACAATAGTTTAACTTACATCTTGTAAATACATCAGAACTATTCCTCGTTCTTAATTTTATAGATGTGATACTTTGCACAGATCACCAACACTCCACCTCTTACCGTCATCCAATAAAGCCACAGTACCATTCACAGATACCACTTTATGTGGTTGAGAGAATTTGCTTTCTCCTTTTTTCACAAATCCGAACCTTCTTATAACAACCCAATCACCTTCCTGAAACACAATCTCCTTGACAGCTTTCCTGTGATCAAACTCTAACTTTCCACGAAATTGACATTCTTGTGCTCTTGATTTCATTTCCTCTCTATCCACCCAAACTTGACTTTTCTCTCTCAACCACATTGGAGACTCTTTGGTGCCTGGTTCCCTTCCTTTCAAAGCTATAAAAGGAGAAATGCCTGTCACCGAATGAGGAGTAATCCTATGACCCCACATCATTCTTCTCAACTCATCCTTCCACGACAGACCATTAGCTAATGAAAGCTGAATACTACCCATCACAATGCGATTCACCCTCTCCACAAGTCCATTAGCCTGTGGATGGAATAAGGCAACCCTATTGTGAGATATCCCAAGACTACTTAAAAAACTACTCATTTCTGAAGATACCAATTGCACACCGTTATCTGTTTCCAATGTCTTAGGCACTCCTTCCTCCAAAAATACTTCTTTCAAAAATTTGATCACATTAGTAGTGGTAACTTCACCCATAGATTTGCACGTAAACCATTTGCTATGGTAATCTACCAACACTACCAAATAACGATTACCACTTCCTAATTTTTCAATCGGGCCTAAAACATCCAACGCCAACTTCTCCCATGGTTTTTCCGGTAACTCAACACATTTCAAAGGAGCCTTCCTCACAATTCGCGTCTTATCACTGTTGCTACACGCATAACATTCTTTCACCAACTCCTCCACATCCTTATCCATTTCTGACCACCAAAAAGACTCTCTTAACCTCCGCTTAGTCAAACTCCTACCCAAATGTCCTTCGTGCACAATTCTCAATAATCTCGTTCTCAATTGAATCGGAGGAATAATCTTATTCCTTCTCAGTATTTTATCACCTTGTAAGCTAAGTTCATCCTTTATTGATAAATATTTCTTATGTACAGCTGTCACCTCAGAATTATTCCAACAATTGATAATGAATTCCTTCAATTGTTTGTACTCACAATCTGACTCCATTGCTTCTTTCCACTCATCTCTACTAACAGCAAATTCAGCTGCCACATCCAAAACTAAATCATCCAAAACTTCCATGCACGAATCACCTTCCACTGGCATTCTGGAAAGACAATCGGCTATAACATTTTTGTTCCCCCGAACATACTCTACAACAAAATTGTATTCTAAAACAGATAACAACCATCTCGATATTCGAGGAGTTACACTACCTTCCAAACCTCGACCACCCTTGAATATGTAAACCAAAGGCTTGTGGTCCGTTTTGACAACAAAGGGTATCCCCCATAAATAAAATCTAAAATGCGCTATGCCCCAACAACATGCAAGCGCCTCTTTTTCTATTGTCGAGTAAGATTTCTCCGCACCCTGCAACCTACGAGAAGCAAATCCAATTATGCTTTCATTCCCATCTGACACCTGCAACAAAACAGCTCCTATTCCAACATTGCTTGCATCACTGATTAAAATCGATTTCTTCTTAGGATCAAAATGCCCCAATGACGGTGCACTCAACAGACTAGCTTTTACATCACTAAATGCCTTCTCACACTCCAAATTCCATTCATACCTGACACCCTTCTTCAACAAAAGTCTCATAGGTTCCACCAAATCCGTGAACTTTGGAATAAATTTTGAGCAATACTCAGCAAGCCCCAGAAAAGACTTCAACTCTTCCTTATTAATGGGACACGGAGCTTCCTTCACCGCCTTTACTATACTACTTTTAGGTTTTATTCCCTCAGCAGAAATCTGGTGACCAAGATAACTCACTACTCCTAACCTCATTTGACACTTTTCTCTCTTTATCGTCAGGCCACATTTGGAAATTCTTTCCAAAACTTCTTCCATGATTTCATCATGTTCACGAAAAGATCTTCCAACAATCATAATATCATCCTGGAAACAAAGTACCCTCTCCATACCTTTGAATATGTTCTGCATTACTCGCTGAAAAACAGCAGAGGCCGATGCCAGCCCAAATGGCATCCTACAATATCGGAATGCCCCTAAAGGTGTAACAAATGAAGTTAGTGGACGAGATTCTGGATGCAGGTTTACCTGATGATATGCCGAAGACATGTCTAACACACTAAAAACATGTCCCCCACCCATCATACTCAGCATCTCCCCAATATTTGGTAATGGCTGTCGATCAACCCAAATGTTCCTGTTAAGGTCCCTCAAGTCAATGCATAGCCGAATTTTGTCACCATCCTTCGGTGCAATGACTATTGGAGACAACCATTCCGATGATTCAATTGGTTCGATCACCTTAGCATCTAACAGTTTCTCTAATTCTTTCTGGAGAGGTTCTTTCATCATGTGAGGTATTGTCCTTACTTTATGGACAATCGGTTTCGCATTGCTCTTCAAGATAATTCGATGCATGAACCCTTTTAGCATACCTAATTCATTGGAAAACACATGAGAATACCTCTTCATTAACATCTCTCCCCATTCATTACTTGTTTGAACCTCAGTAGATACATTTTCTATGTTAGATTCAATAGCCATTACAGGCTCAACAGCATTTGGATCCAATTTAATTTTCAAGTCTTTTTGATGTCTCCATCCCAATAAATTGGATCCTTCATTAGTGACATACACCCTTCCATAAACTCCGTTTTTCTTAAAGATGATACTCATCCACTGCATTCCCAAAATATTGATCCTTGAACCTCCATAGCCTACAGCCTTAACATCAGAAGGTTGAAGTTGATTCATTTTCCCATCTAACTTTTCTTGAAATGCTTCCTTTGACACCAAAGTGAACAGACTACCAGAATCAGCTAACAATCTTACGGTTCCCTTTCCTAAGGTAATTTCACAATGCGGTTTTTCAATCTTCTCAGTACTCTCCTTCTTCAGTTTCATAGGGTTATTATCAATATGCAAAATATTCTCAGAAACAGCCTCTGTCTCTTCTATTTCAAGGTGTTTATTTATTACTATCTCATCAATAGTGAGAAATAGCTCATTCTCTTCTTCTTCATTCGCTATTTCCTTCACACTCAGTCCCTGCACACCTCCTTTTGACCTGCACGCCTTTGCTAAATGACCCCTTTTTCCACATACTCTGCACGTAGCATTCCTAGCTCCACATGCAAAGCTGGAGCTTACATGTCCAGGACATCCACACCTATAACAAATTATAGGCCTTCTTTCACCTATTTTAGTTGTAGCACTTCCATATGTTTTACTTGTCGTTTTTTTGAATTCTTTCTTAGCATCATTTACTTCTGCAGAAACTTCTTTTTCACTATTTATCGTTGTACCCACAGCAGTATTTTTCCCTTTATCAATTTCTCGCATCCAGTGATCAGTATCTTCCATACTCCTTGCAATTTCGATGGCCTCTTCCAAAGTAGGGTTCTTTGATAACAATTTTTGTTTTACAGATTTGTTATTTGTGCATCTGACTATCTGATCTCTTATTAATGAATCACAAAGAGCTTGGAATTCACATGTTATAGCTAACCCCCGCAAAGATGCGACATACGATACGATACTTTCATCAGTTTTTTGTATTCTGCAAAAAAACTTGTGTCTTTCAAAAACGACATTTATTTTTGGAGTGAAATGTTTTTCCAACATCTGAAGAGACATCTCATAAATGTTTACGGGTTGACCATCTCCCATGCCCAAGGATATCTCTGGTAAATCATCGTATATTCTCCTGCCTTCGACACCCAGATGATGCAAGAGAATTGCCTGTCTCCTCACAGGACCATATTTATCACCCCAATTGCCAATAAGTACGTAAAAAAAATGTTCTTCCATCTTTTCCACGGTATAGCAGGTTCACCTGGAACAGGTAAAAATTTTGGAGGTGCTGACATGGAGTCATCAGACATTTTGTTATTTAGGTGAACAAATTTGAAATAACCTAGAATAAAAATTAACACAACAGACTAAAATAATTAATTAATACAAATAATTAAAATAACCAACTAAAATAATTGATTAAAATAATTAACATGTATTGTTCTGTAGTGTAGATTCCAATTCCAAATGTCAATGTCAACCAGATTAATCTCTTCTTGTTTCACTCTTTTTCTACAACTTATACTTTAATTACTGGCTTTAACTTCATTTCCATACACACGCGCCCATTTCATTGCGCTCAATTTTATTGCGCTTTACTTCAAGTCAATTTCACACGCGTTCTACCCGATAACGTGGTTGGCAAGACTTGTGGTTCACAAACGCCTCGAAGCTCTGTGTATTCCGTAACGTGCCAAGCAAAAGATGGCGGCACGCTGCTTACGCTCAGGCAGGATGGCTCAAGGCACGCTTGTGCACCCAATATCCAAAAGGAACTGCAAAGGGAAATGCGTCACAGAAGACACGACCGAAGACACACGTCCTCGAGCAGGTAAGATTGCGCGTAGATGGCTCGAGCTAACTTTTGAATAGAAACACTGCAGTTAATTAATGCCGCGCAGGATGTTTAATGTTCTCATTTCCTTGAGATTGAAATCTCCACACACCGGCAAATGAAGCTACACCACACTGGCGCAAGCACGCTGGCACGCTAGCAAATCCAGTTAAATTAAGTGCTCCCAAACAGTCCTTTAAATTAAGTGCTCCAAACAGCAGTTGAACTTACAAACATATTTTAAAAATATGTATGTATGTACTCCACAAGTCTCACGAGTCTCCACAAGTCTCTCCTCTCCTCCTCCTGACTCGAAGTCAACAAAAAGTATAAACAGGAGACTTACAGTTCATCCATGAAAAATCAAAAGAAGAAATCTTCCAATAGCACTAATTTCCAATTAGTGTCGTTCCAGGGGTGAAGGATTGGCTTCTTGTCCCCTGCACAAGATCGCTCGTCGCCAAATTTGTAGTAATCCACTCCTTTTTAGTAGTATTAAAGTTGGTTTAATAGAGCAGATAAATACATAGCCACCTTCAGCTTCACAGGCATTACTGGTTAAACATAGAATCCTGACATGGCTGATATTCTGTTACATCACAGCCTACTAAAACATTCTAATCATTTCCACAGGGTGGTTATGGGCTTTTGGGCTGTAAGGTTTGCCATAGGTTTGAGGATGGGAATGAGTTTTGGGTGGCAAGGGAACCTTTAGGGTTTAGGGTAGATATTGTTTTTTGGGTGGTAATGAATCTTTTAGGGCTTAGTTTTGTATGGGTTTTGGGTGGCAAAGAATTGTTTAGGGTGGGTATTGGTTTTCGAGTGGCAAGGGAATTTTTTGGGTTTAGAGGGAGTATGGGTTTTTGAATGGTTAGGGATATTTTAGGGTTTAGGGTGGGTATAGGTTTTTGGGTGGCAAGTGGATTTTTAGGCTTTAGGGCGGGTATAGGTTTTTGGGTGGCAAAATAATTTTTAAGGTTTAGAGTGAGTGTGGATTTTTGGGGGGCAAGGGAAATTTTATGGTTTAGGTTGGGTATGGGTTTTACAGTGAGAAGTGATTTTTAGGGTTTATGGTGGTTATGGGTTTTTGGGTTGTGAGGTTTGGTTTAGGGTGGGTATGTGTTTTTGGTGGCATCTGAATTTTTAGGGTTTAGGGTTGGTATGAGTTTGTGTGGTAGGGGATTTTTTAGGTCTTAGGGTGGGTATGGATTTTTAGGTTATATGGGATTTCTTAGAGTTTACGGTGGGTATGGGTGGCAAGGGAAATTTGAGGTTTTAGGGTGGGTATGGGTTTTTGGGTGTCAAGAGAATTTTTAGGGTTCAGGATGGATATGGATTTTTGGATGGTAAGGTATTTTTGGGGTTTTTGGGTGGGTATGGGTTTTTGGGTGGCAAGTGAATTTTTAGGGTTTAGGGTGGGTGTAGGTTTTCGAGTGGTTAGGGATTTTTTAGGGTTTAGGGTGGTATGGGTTATATAGGTGGAAAGGGCATTTTTATCATTTAATTTGGGTGTGGTGTTTTTGGTGGCAAGGGATTTTGTAGGATTTACAGTGGGTATGGGTTTTTGGGTGACAATGGGATTTTTAAGGTTTTGGGTGGGTGTAGGTTTTTGTGGGGCAAGGGAAATTTTATGGTTTAGGGTGGGTATGGGTTTTGGGTGTTAAGGGAACCTTTAGGGTTTAGGTTGGGTATGGCTTTTTGGGCGATAATGATTTTATTAGGGCTTAGCATTTGTATGGGTTTTAGGGTGGCAGGGGATTTTTTAGGGTTTAGCATTTGTGTGGGTATTGGTTTTTGAATGGTAAGGGATTTTTTAGGGTTTAGGGTGGGTATCGGGATTTTGGTAGCAAAGGAACTCTTAGGGATTTCAGTGGGTATGGGTTTTTGGATGGCTGATTTTTTTAGATTTAAAGTGGGTATGGGTATTTGGGTGGCAAGGGATTTTTTAGGGTTTAGGGTAGGCAATGGTTTTGGGTGGCAAGGGAACCTTTAGTGTTTAGGGTGGCTATGGATTTTTGGGTGTTGATGAATCTTTTAGGGTTGAGTGTTTGTATGTGTTTTTGGTGGCAGGGGATTTTTTAGGATTTATGGGAGTATGGGTTTTTGTGTGGCAATGATTTTTTTAAGGGTTGAGTGTGGGTATATGTTTTTGGGAGGTAAGTGAATTTTTAGGGGTTAGGGTGGTGTATGTTTTTGAGTAGTAAGGGATGTTTTAGGGTTTAAGGAGTATATGGGTGGCAAGGGAATTTTTAGCTTAGGGTGGGTGTAGGATTTTTGGTGGCAAGGGATTTTGTAAGGTTTACAGTGTTTATAGGTTTTTGGGTGGCAAGGGATTTTTTTTAACTTTTAGGTTGGGTATGGGTTTTTAGGTGATATGGGCTTTTTAGGTTTTAGGGTGTGTATGGGTTTTTGGGTGGAAGGGGATTTTTTAGATTTAGGGTGGGTATGTGTTTTGGTGGCAAGGGAACCTTTCAGGTTTGGGGTGGGTATTGGTATTTGGGTGGTAATGTTTTTTTAGGGTTTAGCATTTGTATGTGTTTATGGGTGGCAAAGGATTTTTGGGGTTTAGGGTGTGATGGTATTTTGGGTGAGGTGGGAATGGGTTTTATGGGTGGGAATGGATTTTTTTAAATTTAGGGTGGATATGAGTATTTGGGTGGTGAGAGTTTTGTTACGGTTAAGTATTTGTGTTAGTTTTTGGGTGCCAAGGGATTTTTAGGGTGTAGGGTGTATATGTGTTTTTGGGTGGTATTGGATTTTTTAGGGTTTAGAGTGGGTCTGGGTTTTTATGTGGTAAGGGATTTCTCAGGGTTTAGGGTGGGTATGGGTTTTTGGGTGGCAATGGAATAATTAGAGTTTAGGGTGGGGGTGGGCTGTTGCATCTTTCCTCTCTGTTGTCAATGTGCATAGCCCGGTCCACTCCCTAATGCTATCCAGGGTCCGTTGTGATGCACTGCCATCTCACTTACCAGTGGCATTTGGCCTTGTGCTTGGCATATAGTGGGGTATACCATGAAGTTACAGCAGTATATGCGGCCCAACACGTAACCCACTTAAGTAATTTAGAGCTACTTCCAAAATTACCCTTTCCACCCCATATTCTATATTCTGCCAAATTGAATCTGCATCCATTCAGACACTTTCATCCTAAATCCTGAGAATCATCTAGAAGGCAACAGAAATACAACTTATATGGTAAATATACCTACATTTTCACCCTTGTCCAAAGAAAATGATGAGAGGGACTAGCTAGAGGGAAGGCTAGAGCTAGTAGTACATTAGAGAAAAAGGAGTTGTCACCCAAAGTAATAAGCTCAGCGGCCGGGGGACAGGGTTGTTCTTGTGTATCTGTAGTTAGAGAATCACACATTAACCCCAATGAGGCTACTGAAGAGGGGAGGCAATCCCTTAGACACACACAATTTGTATTCCCTCGGAACCTTGTAAAATTAAAGATATTGTCTTGGAACTCAATTGTGAAGGTCCTTTTTTTTAAACCTCTTGTGTTTGTGTTTGGCTATACAATAATTATGTATTCCGTCTGCTATTGTACCTTTTTCTGGACACATATATTACTGCATGTAAACGATTTCCTCATTTGTCTTTCCAGGCACTAGGGTCATGATTTTAATGGTGCAGCAGGTGCAGTTTACAAACCAACGAAGTCAGTGTAGTGTCAACAAGGCACTAACCATCCAAAAGGCACGGGTCTCCAGAGTCAGAACCTGCCCAATGTGTTATAGGGAGGAAAACAGATCTAAGGAGGTAATACAAGTTATGTATGAAAGCCCTCACTCACCAACCTGGTTGGTGACATGCTTCATCATCGGGCTCCACTGGGTATGGCCGAATGCCATCCCAGTGTGCTGCAACGCCAGGTTACTGCGGAGCGGGATTGTGTGAGGTGACAGTGAATTTAAAATTCCCAATTGAGTCAAAAAAATAATGTAATAGTTTTGCTAATTGTAAAAAATAAAAATTAAAAAGGAGTGAGGGTCAAAAAATAACAGACCGGGTTCACTCCATGGCGGTCAACATGTTTCTGCCTTTATGTGTGTTCGACAGGCTTTCATCAGGACCAGAGTGGGAATGTGGGAGCCCCGGTGGTATGAACGCGCTAAGGTTCACCCTACCGTGGGCTGCTGTGTGAAAAAATATATAAACACAGTTCAAAATCCGCCAAGTGATATAATGGTGGAGAGAAACGAGTTTACTCTATAATGAAAAAAGGACATACAAACACAGGACAAAACATAAAAGAATCGTAAATGTGCGTGGTCATTTCACTATAAAGCGCCACAGCTACAGGCTCAAACATAGTGCATGGATGGGGTTGTGCCAATAATGAGTACCTCTGGTGCAAATAGTAGTGCTGTCCGTGCACCTAGAATTAGCCAGATACTCGTGTCAGGGAAGTAAACAAGCCTTCGCCTGAATAGCGTGACTAATACTGTATACCGAAATGAACGTGGAGTTTCGATACTACGTGAGAGTCTAAAACAAATGAAGGCCGGGAAATTAATGAACGTGGCCCGTGTAGCATTCCTGGGAAGTAGAGATGCAAGAGGGTGGAGAAAGACTCTTACTGTGAGGCAAGACCGTTCGTCGCCTCAGGGATCCCGGGGTGAGGGTGCGAGCAATATGGCACACCCTAGAAAGGAAAAGAAAGGAGAAACGGCCACGAGCGGCTAGGTAACACGCACACAAGCCATAAAGAACTGAAAACAATACCGTAAGGAGACCGGGGGCGGGAGGTTTACTTACGCCCTCGCTGCTCGGCACCCGTTAGGAACCTGCAATGCCTCAAGCCACCGGGTCCAGGAAGTGGAGAGACCTGAAGCGAGGCACATATAAGCAAAGAGAAGGGACCTCAATGGGTCGGAGAAAAAAAGTAAGCCCATCAGTGATAGGGCAAAACATCCAAGGCTGTGCGGTGATTGGCTGAGCCCCAGCCAATAGGATGTGTTGAAAGAAAAAGTTAGCCGAAGAGGCTCGGCCGCTGTTTCCTTTGACAGATCATCAATGAAAACTTTATGCGGTGCTTAGAGAACGATCATTTTACACGCTGGCATCACTAGAAACGTGTGCCTGGGTGGATGGGCTCTAGCTGCAGAGTAAGCAGACGGTGAGGCAGTGGAACATATGCTAAGAGGTTCAGACAGAGGGAAATGTCAATGCTGAAGCGGGAGACACAGTGTGCAGGAAACGCTGCATGTAATGTAATGAACCCCCAATTGTCAGTCTTCGCTGGATGTGTGAAGGGGTCCAACACAGATAGGTACATGAAAGGACTATGTACTAGGTGGATATGTTGTAAAACCACACAGAAGTGACCATATAGGGTCCAGCCGAATTGGTGCAAAGGTCTCGGTGGGCTCGGGGTACCATATAGGCAATGCAATCATGAGTGCATGGTTACAGTATGTTGACCCAGGGTATATTATCATTAAGACCCACGAGGTTGGTACCCAGACGGTACACCCATCTTTGTTCCTTCTCGAAAAGGATTTTTTGAGTGTTTCTGCGTGTTGTAATCTCTTCAATTATCGTCCAGTGTAGGTCATTAGTGGTATGGTTGGCAGACAGGAAATGTTCACTAAGTTTCGTAGTGACTCGTTTACACCTAATGTTGCTCCGATGTTCGCAAATACGGAGTTTCACTTTCCTAGTGGTCATCCCTACATAGCGTAGACCACAAGGACAAGTGATTAGGTAGATGACATTAGGCGTGTTGCAGTTGGTGTGGCCATTTTGGGTCCAGACCTTGCCTTGTTCCAGATTAAGACTGGTAGTATGAGAAGTCAGGTGACATATACTGCAATCTGAGCAAGGGAAATGGCCCGTAATCTTAGGAAGACCCCATGCTTCTGTAATGGATCTTTGAGCAGTGTTAGGTTGAATGATGGGGCGTGTCTGTACCAGGCTGCTCCGCAGGCTCTGTGCTCGTTTGAAGGAGAACAAAGGTTTTTCCCATCTCCGGTTATTGCTGTTGATAATTCGCCAATGTTTCATGACGACTTTCTTCATGGCATTGGACAAGGTACTGTAAGTAGTGACGCATGTGAGTGGTATGGACATGACGTCTTTAACGGAGTCCTCCAGAAGGACTTCTCTGGGTTGGTTTCTGGCCCGTTTATAACTTCTGGAAAGGAGGGGGAGAGGATACCCTCTAGCTGTCATTTTAGAAGTAAGGTCACTGGATTGAGCCTTGAAATCTACCAGGGAGGTGCAATTCCGCCGGAGACGGAGGAATTGCCCGTAAGGCAGATTCTCCCTCAGTGCACGAGGGTGGAAGCTCGTGAACTCAAGAAGGTTATTTCTGGAGGTAGGTTTGTAGTGTGTCTTGGTGTGAAGGGATCCATGTTTCTTGGTGATCAGAACATCAAGAAATACGACTTCATGAGGGTCATAAGTGTACGTGAATCTCAAATCAGGTGCAGTGACATATGGGTCAAAGGTCTAGGAAACCCACTAACCACTGATTATTGCTACATTTTACTAATAAATAATCATTCACAAGTGAAATTACCTTGCAGGCACTAGTGTAATGATTTGAATGGTGCAACAGGTGCTAAATAATGATGATGGATTAAACACATTTGACTGGGGGTGAGTGCTTGCAATGTTCAACACTCCGTCCATCATCCCCTTTGGTTTTTCTTTGTTCGCTCTAAGTTGGCAGGGTATTCCAAGACGTGGGTCCCTTGCTCACTTTGCCACCGGATTCAAGCTAGCCTGGCTGATGACGGCTGATTAACCAGAAACCGGTCCCAGGATGCTTGTTTCCGGTCCAGGGAAGACATGGCTTGGCAGTTCTGGCTGGACTGTTCCCATGAGGCACAGGGTCAGACTGATTTGCATATGGCCATGTCTGAACTGGGGTGGCGGAGTGAGCTAAAGAATGATGGATTAAACCCAGATAATTTAACTGGGGGTGAGTGCTTGCAATGTTCAACACTCCATCATCCCCTTTGGTTTTGCACTGGCACAAGGGCCAAGAAGCCTAGGAAACCCACCGAATACCGATTATTGCCATATTTTACTACTATCCCCAACTCAGAACCAGCTCTGGCTGATGTCTCCCTGCCAACTGTCTGCTGTCTCATTGCTCCCTGTGGTGCAGTGCACACGCCACCTCCTCTACTGCTGCTGCACTTCCTGATCCATTCTCTATACCCTCACAGGCTTCCTCCCTCGCAGGCTTCCTCTTCTCCTCACCTAGGATAGTGGCCCACCTTAAAAGTGTATGAATCTTCATTTTTCACACCATGGGCAGCATTTATAAAAAACACTTAAAAGTTCTATAAAGTATTCCAGCCCTTTATATGAGCACCAGGTATACTGCACGAAGACACTTTTTGTATGGCACTGAAGAGATTACACAATTTGACCAGGATCAAAGGATGTTAAGTTGACACCGAGACTTGAACCCAGTTCCCCAGTTCTGCAGCTCTTTCTGTTATTTCACATCTTTATTATAGTCATTTGCAATATGCAAAAAAAACATTGAGAACAACAACACATTTTGTATGGACAAAACCTATAGGCTTTGCCGATGCTTGTTCTTCATTATTACATATAACATGATCTTGAAATAATACCTATAGGATGTGCGCTGTACGAAAACTTCTCCAACATTTAGTTTTACTAAAATGTTGTCCTTGTAGAATAGCATCCCAGGCCATCCAAGTGGTGCACATATCTGACTTGCCTCTCAGTTTACTATTGGAATAGTCAGGGTGGGTGGAAGTATGAAAGTTTCAAAATTCATGCGTCAAAACTGTTCCTAAAAATACTAGCACCGATTTAGTCTGGTGCAGTACTACTACTATGATGAAACAGTTCTGCATGTGAATGACATACATTTTTAGGATTGTAGACACTTTTTCTAATTTTCTTTACACGTATGTTCCAGAATGGCTTTAAAAATGAAGGTGGCCCAAAAGTTAACAGTGCACACCTAGTTACTTGCTTTCTTTCACATGAATTAACTTGTAAATAAATGCTTGCCCGAATTGAACATTAAAAGGTCAGGAGTGCGCTTGCGGCCCCCAGACTATACATCTGATGGGAAGGTATAGTACAAATTATACAGCAGCGCTGGCTACACTGCAGCACAGATGCAAGTAACAAAGAAAAAGCTATAACGCAGTCAATGCTAGGTTTGTCAAAAAGCTTTTTTTCCTATACTTTGAGCCTTTTACACATGGCTAAAAACGATTGGCAAAGCCAAACGATCCCCTTTAGGCCAGACCAATGCTTGTTAAGATAATAGCTGATGCTTTTTGCAAGTAGGTGGTTGAATAATTTTCAGAAGCGCATCCCACCTCAATAAGACCCAAAGAGAATATGGTGATGACTGAAATGTTCAAGGAACAAATATTGATTAGCAGCCAAAATATGAATTTAAAGGGGTTTTCCTTAATAAAACAAAACAAGCATTACACTTTCTGTGCTTGTGCAGGTGAAGTCTGCTGTTCTGTTTGATTTTATGCATTGGTACAGGATGCTCAGCTATCATTAACTTGTGCGGTTGCCTTGGCTATAGTGCAAACCTGACCAAAGGGCATAACATCGCTGCGTTATGTTTTTTCTTTCTAATGCAGAGTTAGATACATTGATTTCCCCATATTATATCTAAGGTATAACTTCCAAAATCAGCTGCTCTGCCCTGCATAGGAATAATGCTGCTCTGCATTTGCTGCAAGCTAAAAAAACGATACTTTTTTCAAGTTTTAGCTGTGAGCACAGTCTCAAACACGCTTTGTCAGATCTTCAGCCTTCAGCCTTTCAGGCGAGTCGGACCTGCTGCTGTTTACTCCTGGCTTCCTGCTCCCTTCACCAAGGTGTGTGCATTAGGATGCAGGAGAGCCCATCCCCCCTGTCTCTAACAGTCACGGCCTGGAGCTGTCAAAACCAAGGTTGGCTACTTGGAGCCTTGTTATGCAGATGCCTGCATTTGCACTTCTTTGGCTGGCAGCGGAAAGGAAATGTCCTGTCCGGGCGCGCTTTAATTTTGCTTAGCACAGGAACACTGGCCAGTGCTTCAGGGTTTCTTTTCAAAAGAATTAAAAGAACCATGTAGTTTTAACTAAATGTTAGCACAGATGAGATAACCGAATACATTTAGAGGCATAGGTCAGGTCAGTCATTACACGGAAGGTTAAATCAGCTGCACAATAAGGGCCTGTTATTTTTAAACCATTCACAGTCTGTTAAGTTACAGTTGCTCCACATCTAGTTTATTTTTTCTATTGGTCGTTTACTTTAACTATGGATTTGTTTTAAACGTCTTTAAAATTGCTACATTCTATGTTAAAATTCAAATAAATATAATTTCAGTTTGAATGGTTATTTTACCTTGTTCGAGGTCATTGCATCACCACTATCGTTGATTTATTTTTGTCTGTGCTGTAAACAGTGTTTATTCACCTTTGTGCTGAGTTTTCTTATGAAGGGGGTAAGCATAGGGGGTAAAAGACGCATATGCAATGTTCTCTTTTGACCCAGTTCATACGCACCTTGGTAACTGGCTGCCAGCAGAGAATCTGTAAGTGAAATTAAGTTACTCTTTGGAATCATGTCTTGGTAATTCTGCTGCTGCTTCCTCAATCAGCTGCGTATTTTCCAATGGTAGCCTTATAACTTTCTTCCATTATCAGCCAAAATTGTAAAAATGAAAATCTGCACGAAATAGCCGGTTTAGAGTTGCGAGATTGCAGACATTTCTGCTGTTTACAGGACTAATGTTTTAGGTGAACCTGATTTTCTTTACAGCATATATATGGTGTGATGGAAACAGCAAATCTGAATACTTCAAACTAATAATCTCATGCATTATCCATACCACCCCTCTGGATCTGGAAATTCCACCAGTGGATTTTTCGATTTCTAGCACGTAATTTGCAAGAAGGGTTTTGCTTTACTCTACATTGGCTCATTTAGAGTTGAGTGGTAACATTAAATGTCAGTCCTCTGCTTTAGACATCCAATGCCTTAAACTCTGCTTGCACATCACCCAGACCCGGAATTACAGAGCCTACCTAAAGCTCAACTATACAAAGACAGAATTCAGGTTATTTGCTAGGAACAATAAACAAAATAGAGCACAAACCAAGCTCAATGACATGACCATTGACCGCTTCGAACTGCAACTTTGATCAAATGCGAAGTGACTTGGATTCACTCTAGACACCAACCTCGCCCTATAGAAACACATTTCCCCCAAAATTCAAAGCCCGCCTAATGCCAGTGCTCACTTTTTAAAAAAGTTAACCCATTTCTTCCAGAAATTGACTTGAGCACTACTGTTCAACGCCACATTCACCAAAATGTGATGGTGGTAGTGCCCTACTGCATGGCCTCCCGTACTCCACAATGGCATCCCTTAGGTGAGTTTACTTGATGCAGCATGTCTCATCCAGTGCATGAAGAAATATGAACCCATCATCCCCATCCTGATGGAACCCCATTGGCTGCTTTTAATGACTAGCACCAAACCTTATGCTGCAGACAAGCTCATGACCTAGGGTGAACCTTGGCATACCTGCAGCAAAATCACAATCACATTTGGAAAAAAGACAGTACATTAGGCCTTTTCCATCTCCGCACCTAGAATCTGGAACAACAATCCTTGTATCCATCAGGACTGCCCCAACGCAGCTTTAATTTAGAGAAGAGTTGAAGACTCACCTCTTTTAAGAACACTACATCACAATGCACTAACCATAAACAACCCAGCTTCTTTTCCACGTACTTATTGACTTTATGCTTACTTCTGGTCCTGTTCAGGCATTCCACTGCTCTTGGGCTTGGTGTGAGGTATGGGAATATCAGACACAATACATTCATACATCACATAGAAGTTAAAGTTCTTTTATTTGAGAAGACTGGACCTGTTGCAAATCTGTCATCAAATTTACATCTGTCATGCTATACCTATTTTTTTTCTTTTTTTAAACATTTTTTATTTGTATTCATCATCAACATAACAACCCCACATTTGGCATATATTACATGTTCACTAATTGCCTGCTGTCCATGAATTTCAGAGTTGTTATCTCTTCCAAACATAGTGTTACATAATGGTATCTGGACAGCCCTTCACAGTATCTCACAGCATAATAACAATTACTGCATATTAATTCCAACAGTGTTCATCCCTCCCCAGCAACCTAACTACTTCCACCTTCCCCCCCTATCCCACCCTCCAGTGTGCTCCGCTTCAGTGCACCATTTCCAATATAGTCTAATCTATAGGTTTAATGACTAAGATATGCCATCTCTATGAGACGACCTCCATCTCCATGTTGTCTGCCACTCCCCACGGCCATAGCGCCTCCAATCTCCACGCTTCCTCTCCAGCCCCCAACGTTCAGCAGTCTAGCGGAGGGTCAGTTTCGTCCTCCAGGTCTCTATCGGGCCTGCGCAATGCCTCTACCAGCGCCTCCCAGGCGCGCGCCGTTTCCAACATCTTTTCATTCTGCAACCAATGCGCCAACCGCAGTTTAATCACACTTTCGCTCGCTGCCCACTTTAGAAATTCATGCTTCCATCTCTGCACGCTAGGTCCCTGATTGTGTTTCCAGTGGCTAGTTATCTCCCTTTTTGCTAGTATCAGTCCCAGATCTAGAAATTTGCTGGTCACTTTGTTGTGCTTTGTATGCGGAAACCAATGCAATAAACTCACTCCCATGTCCTTGTTAAGTTTTCGCTCCGTGACCAACTCCAGTGCCGTAAGTACTTCTCCCCAATATGCTGTCAGATTCGGGCAGGACCACAACACATGCCGAAATTCCGCACCTTCTGACCCACATCTAGGGCAGCCAGCCGTTTCTACCTTAAAGATCGGCCTAATATGCTTCGGGGTCATATATGCCCTTTGTAACACATAAAATTGTATGAGCTGAAACCTCGCGTTCCGCGTACTCTTCCATGCTCTTTCAACTAGTTTAAGCCAAGTAGCGTCTGGGATGTCCCTTTCTAGGTCCCGCTCCCACTTCCCCTTTAGTTTATCCATTGGTTGCCTCCCCTCCTGTTCCATTCTCCTATTAAGGCATGTGATGGCCTTAAACGTGCCAGCCGCCATAGCTACATACTGGCAGATTAAAGACGTCTCTGGTTCTATCAGCCCTGTCTTCCACCTGCGTTGAATAGCTGCCACCAGCGCTGCATGCAATAAGTAGTGTCCCCGCGGTAGGTCATATCTGTCTCGTAAGATCGAGAACGACAGCAAGGCACCATCGTCATAGAGGTCGCCCACCATAAATACCCCCTTCTCCTCCCACTCTCCCAGAGCTGACCAGTCTCCTCCGTGGGGTAGCGTCGTGCATGCCCCTATCGGGAGCTCAGGCGCATAAGGGCGCTCCACTCCATGCTTTTTATGACTCCTGACCCAGCACCGCTGCAGCGTTCTTTCTTCGTTCATAATGGTGTCTCTACGCAGCTTCTGCCCTAGTAAGACATAGGAGAGCACATGCCGTGGCACCCAGCAGTTGTTGCCTGGATATGGCCCTTGAAACGTCGCTGCCACTGCCTGTGTGAGCCACTGGAGCTGGGCTGCCAGATAGTACCATTCAAAATCAGGCACTGCCCAACCTCCCACCACCCTGGGGCGCATCATTGTGTCCAGAGCAACCCATCTCCTACCATTTCCCCATATGAAATCTCCCACCATCGTTTTTAGCTGCTGGAACATCGCTCCAGGTATCCATATTGGGAGGGTCCTAAAATAGTATAGCAGTCTCGGTAACACTACCATTTTTAACAGTGCCACTCGCCCTGCTACCGACATCTTCAAGGTGGTCCAGAACTCCATACTCCCCCTGACTCCTCGTATTGCTCGGCTAATGTTGCCCTCCAGGAGCCCGTCCTGAGTATGGTAAATGAGTGTTCCCAAATAGGGCAGGTACTGCGCCTCCCATCGGACCCCTTGCACCTGGGCCGGCGCAGGTAGGCTCGGCCTCACCGGGAATAGACAAGTCCTTGACCAATTAACACGCAGCCCCGATCTATTCCCATATCCGGTCAGCAATTGTTTCGCCTCTCCGGCGTCCCCCAAAAACATTAATAGATCGTCTGCATACAGCGAGATATATTGCACATCCTCCTGCAGTGCTAGGCCCCGGTAATGCTCTCCCGTGTGCGCCAACATGGCTAATTGTTCTATTGCTATTGCAAATAGCAGCGGGGAGAGAGGACAACCCTGTCTCGTCCCTCGCTCTACTTTACACCCCCGAGAGATCGTCGTGCCCGTTCGCACTCTAGCCGTGGCCTCAGTATAGAGGATCCGCGTCCATCTCGCATAATCTTCTCCTATGCCCATTTTCCCCATCACATAATATAAGAAAGACCATTCTAGGCTGTCAAAGGCCTTTTCAATATCTACAGCCAGCACCGCCGCTCCCGTCGTAGAGTCCCGCTGTGCCTCTAGGATATGCAGGAGGCGTCTAATATTGCCAGCCGTATTTCGTTTGGGGATAAACCCCCCCTGATCTCCATGGACTAGGGATGTCATATAAGGGAGTAGTCGCATCGCTAGTATCCTGCTTAAGATTTTATAATCCACCGTTAACATTGACAGCGGTCTATACGCTGCCAGCTCAGCGGGGTCCTTGCCTGGTTTTAGAATGGGAATTATAATGGCCTCCCGGGTCGTGGTTGGCAGTGTTCCCGCCATCCAGGCGTGTTTATACAGCGCTTGCAGCCGGGGCGCCAGTATATCTACAAAAGTGGCGTAGAACTCTATTGGTAGCCCATCAGCTCCCGGGGTCTTATTTCGGGCCATGTGCTGACCGGATTTCACCTAGCGATATCTCTTGTCCCATTGCTAACGAGTGTTCCTCCTCCAACTGGGGCCAAGTCAACCCACCAAATTAACTCTCCATTTCTTCGCCATCCACTGCTCCCATACTACGATATAGCGTTGCATAATAGCACGCGAACATATCGTTTATTCCCAGTTGGGTATATTCCATCTTAGCTGTCGAAGTTCGAAGCCCTAGTATTGGCGCTCCTCTATTATCAGAAGCTACAAGTCGCGCCAAAAGCGTACCCGTTTTGTCCCCCTCGTCATGCATTCGCGCATTATACGCTTTATAATCAAATGCCCTGAGCCACTCAACTTGCCGCGCTACTTCCTCTCTCGCTCCCAACACCTCTTTTTGATCCCTCTCCAATGTATGACTACGCCTTTCTGCTTCTCGCAATCGCTCGTCCGCCCTCTGTATATCATCTAGTAAAGTTTTCCGTACCCCCACCTTCTTAGAAATACACATCCCTCGGACCACTGACTTGAAGGCCTCCCATTCTATCGCTATTGTTGTCGCTGTATTTTCGTTTTCATTAAAATAGTGGGAGATCCCCTGTTGGAGCTCTTCCCGAAACACCGGGTCTTCTAGTATTTCAGGGCGCAATCTCCAAGTTGGTATCAACGCCCGCTCTTTGTGCCACCCCAAGTGGATCAGCAGCGGGTTATGATCTGACAATGTTTTGGCCAAATATTCACTGTGTTGCACTTTAATACAGACATCAGCCGTTCCCAGCATCGCATCCAACCGAACATGCAGATCGTGCAGACCAGAATAATATGAATAATCTCGCTCTTGTTGGTGCTGCTCCCGCCATATATCTACTAAGTTCCAGTTTGACTGCCATCCCCGCCTCTTATCTGTCAGTCTCGCGCTCACCGACCCAGGTAACGGTGGGTGAGACCTGTCTATGGCTACATCCAGCACAGAATTAAAGTCTCCCCCCAAAAGCAACGAGCCCGGCGCAAGCAGACAGACAGTCAAAGAAACTTCATTGTTCAACATTTGGAGCGTATATGCTCCCTATCATGACGTTCACCCCGATCAGGCGCCCCACCAGCAGGACATAGCGCCCCTCAGGGTCAATCATCTTATTCGTCAATTGGAATGGCACTCCCGCCCTGATCCATACTAACGCACCTCTCGCGTATGCCGAATAAGTAGTGTAGTATACTTGCCCTCGCCATCTGCGCTGGAGCGCCTTCCCCTCTGCCAACGTGAGGTGCGTCTCTTGTAACAGAGCGACGTGTGCTCCCCTGCGTACCAGGTAGGCATGCACCTGATGGCGCCTGGCCATAGTGTGGAGACCCCTAACATTCCAGGTTATGCACTTAAAGGCAGAGTTGGAGGTCATTATCTTATCCCCTATCCCCATCTATCTTCAGCTTCAACTGGAGCACACTGGTTCCCCTTTGGCATCCCTGAACAAAACTAAACATACCACAACACCCCTTCCCCAGGAAAGATGCCCCAAACTGCACACCCATCCAAACTAGTAAAGCAACCAGAGTGCTCAGACCCCAAGGAATCTCAAACACCCTATAACACTGGGGGTAGGCTCAAAGGTCCAAAGAGGCACAGTTTGCCCCGCACTCGCCGTCACCCAGCCTCAGTAAGCTATGTCCCCCCTGTCCAGCAATATACAGACCATTTAATGAGGAATGAGCCTCAAATGCTCAGGAGGAACTATTCACAAGTCCACCAGCTCGTCAGCTTTACCCGCTGTCACATGTGGCAGCCGCACACTGTCCGCTTGTGAGGCATCTGTGTCCGATTCACCTGTGCCCAGCTCCGAGTCCCCTTTGTCGCTATGCGAGTCCATCCCTGTCTTGGATAACGCCGCTACTGCCTCGACCGCTGCCGATCTCTCCTTTTCCGCTTGCCGCAATGTCGGCCTTGGAGATCTCGGTCGTCGACTACAATACTTCGGAGCTCGTCTAGGTTTAGGCTGTGTCGGGATCCTCCTTCCATCTTGAGATGGTTGCTCAGCTCCAGCCTTATAGCGCTCTAGCCAGTCCCACGCATCCTCCGGGGTGTTGTGAAAGTAGGACTTGTTGTCGACCAGGATTTTTAAGTGCGCCGGATACATTAGAGCATACTGCAGACCCTTCTCACGCAGCGCCTTTTTGACCGCCAGGTATGATGCCCTTTTTGTGGTGGACTGCCCACGTATAGTCTCGGAAAAGTGTTACAGAAGCATTGTCCACTTTGAACGGCCCCTTTGTGCGCGCCTGGGCCAAGAGCCAGTCTCTATCTTTATAATGCAGTAATTTAGCAATCACCGGTCTGGGTGGGCGCCCCGGCGCCAGCGGTCTCGCCGGCACTCTATGCGCTCTTTCTAGCGTGTAAAAGGGGGACAGGCCTTCCGGAGCTACTCCAGTTTTCAGACAGGTTTCTAAATAGTCCAGCATGTTCTTTCCCTCCACTCCTTCCGGCAAACCCACTACGCGAATGTTACTTCGTTGGTTTCTCCCTTCTGCATCCTCCGCTCTCTGTTCCAATGTATGTAGCCGACTCTGCACTTCTTTCATTTGGGCCGTTAACTCCTTGGTATTTGGTTCTATGTCTTCCAGGGCAGTTTCAGCCGTTTTCACTCTGTCTGCCAACTTACTATGATCCGCTCTGAGTAGACCCAAGCTCTGCGTCACTTGCGCTATATCCGCCTGCAGTGTGTCTCGCGTGGCCGCTATAGCCTGCAAAATCTGGTCGACTTGCTGCTGCGGAAGTCCATCAGCTGGTGACTGCTGCAGCACTTGCATTGCCGGCGGGCTCGCCTCTTTGTCCCGGGCCGACTGCCCCCCCCCCCTGTTTGGGTCGGGTTTTCCCCATCATGCCCTTGGCAACCCTGTCTCGCCACGTCGATCTCGCAGGTATCCGGTCTGGTCGGAATGGATTATCACGCGCACTCCTGGTGCTAGTTGTAGTCACCAATATTCTGGGTCTAGTTCGTGCTATTCGTAATAAGTTCGCCGCCTGGATCCGCCAAGCTGTCTAGGCCCAAATACCAGCTTGTCACCACTCTCTGACTATCGCTTCCAAGTCCCTCAGGGCCTCACCATTTGTCATGCTATACCTATGATGACAAAAACCCTCCACAGTCCAAGAATCAAGCGCATATTACAACGTGGATGATCTCCCATTACTTCCCTGCTCTAAAATCTACTTATCTCATCAGGAAATTAAATATAGCCTTAATATAGAAAGTAATGGTTTGATATAGGCTTGGGTCATGATGGGAAATCCTCCAATGTTTGTAGAAGGCACAGAACTTAGATGAAAATCTCCAGTAGAATACAATCCACTAAACCGTGGCTATGGTTGAGGACCTACCAAAGGGGAGGTTTCCTCCACATTTAGTGCTTGCTCTAATGCAAGGATTCCTTACTATTACACAACTCCTAACCAGGTACTAAAGCTGCTATGGCAGTGATAATGAAGCAGCTAGACTCTCCCTTGGTTGAGAATCCTGCAAAAGGAAGACTTGCCCTGTTACTGTAGCCACCCATCATACAATCAGCTTGCCTAAATCTCACATTGACAAACACATCTGCTTAACCGCATCAACCCAGGACAGTGAATACTGCTAAACAAAATATGAATCTAATACTATTTAAGAATTGTGAATCTGTTTTTAGAGATGTATTTTCCATAATATGGTCTCCCAGAGCAGAGAGGCCACTCCTAGTATTGTTTGAGCAAACTTTCTTGAAAAGATGTTAAGTGAAAATTACTGTAAACTATGCACTACAGGATGAATATTAACATTTCTCTATGGCTTTTTGGACACTAAAGTAAAAGTCATTTCATGGTGATCAGAGCTCATGCTGCAAGTGTGCAAAGACACATTTCACCTTCTTGCCACATATAACCACATAACGTAACCCTCAATCTAACTCTAGCACTAAACCTAGCTCTGAACCTAACTGAAGCTAGGAGCCTAAATGCAGCATCCTGAATGAAACCATAGTCCTGACCTTAAGCTTTGCAATGACTGTGAAACTATCCCTTGTCCTCAACCTAATCCTAAACCTTACCTAATACTTATTCTAATGGTAATCTGATGATGCAACAATATTATGGCTCCCAATGTCTTTGTCTTGACAATATTTTGCCCACAATATTCGAAACTAAATATTTAGGTGGTAAAGTGTATGAGCATTTATATTCATTAACTTTATTTCTGTATTCACATTATCCAGACAAACCCAAAACCATTTCTGAAGTAACCGCAATGAACATACATGTACTTCAAATTACTGGGTAATCAGCATATCATAAGTGTCTGCCTAAAAGTTTATAGTAGATGAACTATGAAGATATCTTTCAATGTCTGTAAAAGTGAAGGCATTGCTGCATACCTAGCTAGAAGCACCTATGAAACCCCAAGGTTTGAAAATAACCAAACAGGCACTACTGGTAAAGTGGGACACTGAGTTATCCGCACAAGGGTGAGTTATGCAGAGAATGGTAGTTTTGTTCAGTTTGAGTTCCGGCAAGGGCAACTCAGCCTTCTATCTTCTGAGGTCTATAACTGAATACCACTACATTGGGTTCTAGAAAAAACTGTAGTTGGTGGTGGTTCGCCCACAGCATCTGCATTATCAGATCCCCCACATATGCTTAGAGTTTGAGCTGTGAGAATGCCATGAAATGGGAGATGACTTTCCCCAAAGTGGCTACTCGCCCACAAAGTTTGCCACTTTAGTGTCAAACTCTGATGCATTAGTTTTCTATAACTGTTACTTTGTCAGAGGATGTACATCTACTAAACTGCTGAATGGAAATTCCACCGGCAAAACTCTCAAGAACCTCATTCAGAATGTTCAGTCATTTGACTGTGAACCTGAGTTTGCTCCCAGCTTTTAATTTTACCCTGTGGGCTACATTTCCATCAGTCCTGAGATATATAATTGCACATGTTTTGCCAACTAAATTCTGGCAACATTTGTGATGGAAGAATCCAATATTCTGAATCTTGCAGATGGCAATGGGGGCAAATGTACAAAATTGCTGTGTTTCCTCCCATTCTTAGAAAAATAAGCTGTTTTAGGGAGGTAATACTTCACTGGATTAAAGCGGATTCCTGCAGTATTGGTATTTCTCTAGGCAATATTCCCATATAGCATTGACCACAAATTGTAATGAGGGATACAATTTGCCTATTATAGTAATCTTAGCATCACAATTTCCTAACCCCCAACTCGGACACTTTATCACAATCACACTGTCCAAGGAAGCATAAAACAAAGCATTGTCCATCGGTATCAGAGGTCACATGTGCTTTCTACTAGTATTGGTCTGCTTTTTCTTAACGTGCATATCTGTGCATTCAGTAGGAAGTCTCCCTTTCTGCATTATCAGATCAGTGGACAGCATTTGTAAACTGTTTTCTTTCTTTTTCAAGTACATTAAATACAGAATTGACTGTTATTGTCAAGTCCCCACAAAGATAGTGTGTGGTTATGTAGTTGATCAAGTCACCACAGCCATAGTGTTTAAATATAATTTTCTTGTCCCTACACACATAGAGTGCGATGGTAAGGATGTTCATATTCAAACTGGAATTAAGGGCATCTTCAAATGTGCACATACATAGTTTGTGATAATAGGGATGGTTAAGTCTTAAAAAGATTGCATGTGAAGTAAAGGGTGTTTAGTTTAGGTCCCCACAGGGATAGGGAGTGACTATAGGAATGTTTAAGACCATATACAAATTGTGTGTGAAGATCAGGTTCAAGTTGCGTTAATGATAATATGTGAATATAATGTTTAAATCTCCCTGCAATTAATGTGGTTATTGATATTTTCAAGTACCCACAGAGGGTGCGTGTGTTTACAGGGATGTTCAAGTTGCAACAGAGATAGTGTGTGGTTACTGGGATGCACAATCTGTCACAAAGTTATTGTTTGTTTATCAGGATGTTTGAGCTTCCACAAAGATAGTGTGCAAATATTATAGTCTTCAAATCCCTACAGTGATAGTGTTTAAATATAACCTTTAAGTCCCCAGACAGATGATGGTAATGATGTTTACATTCAAACAGGGACAGTATATGATTATACACATGTTCACATCTGCACATACATAGTATGTGTTTATAGGGATTTTAAAGTCTTATGAAGATTGCATGTGACGATAATAAGGTTGAAGTCCCCACTAAGTTAGTGTGTGATTTTAGAAAGGTTCCAGACCTAACAGAGATGGTGGTAGAAGGTAATGATGATCATGGTCCCACAAAGATGTCCAAGTCTCCACACAGACACATTGTGTAGATAATGATGTTCAAGTCCCCATAGAGATAGAGTGATTACAGGAAAGTTCAAAACCTCACAGTGATTGTGTTTGAAGGTGATCAATTTCAAGTCACCACAAAGATGGTGTGTGAAGATAATGTTTAAGTCTCCACACAAAAAATGTGTGATTATAGGCAAATTCAAGCATCCACTTAGTGTGTGATTACAATGGTGTTCAATCCCAATCAAGATAGTGTATGGCGGCTCTCATGGTCATGTCCACACAGTGACAGTGTGTGTAGATAATGATACCCAAGTCCCCAGAGAGATAATGTGTGATTATTGGGCCATTCAAGCCTCCACATAATGTGTGACTATAGTTTTTTTCAATTCCCTACTGAGATTGTGTGTGCAGATAATGTCCAAGGTCTGACATAGATAGTATGTGAAGATAATCATGGCCACGTCCCCAGAGTGGTAATATGAACAGATGTTTGAGTCACAACACAGGTAGTGTGTGAAGATAATCATGTTGAATTCCAAACAAAAGTCATAGTGTGTGAAGAAACACAAAGATTGTGAGTGACTATTTCAAGTTCCCACAAAGATAGGGGTGTTAAAGTCAAAAAAAGATAGTGCGAGAAGATTATTAGGTTTAAGTCAAGAGATAATGTGTCATTACTGTGATGCCCAGGCCTCTTCAGAAATAGTGCCTACAGTGGCTTTGTGTTATGATAGTCGGATTAAAGTTCCCACTTATACAGGGTATGAGCCCGGTTAACAAACATTATTTTGTTGTACGTAAAATAATACAAAAATAGTTCTACCTATTTATTACTAAATACAATTCACAATCCTACATGAGGAGAGAGCCACCTCATCTGTCCTTTCTATGCAGAGAACACTGCACATATTTATTTACAACTTAGTACTACATTTAGGAGAGAACATGGGGAATGGTTGGAAAATTTGGGAATATCTACTAGTAAATGGGAGTGTTTTAGAGAAGGAAAATTAGGGGTATAGAAAGTGACAAGAGGGAGTTTCAGGAGGGGCATGTAAATGCAAACACAGCTCACAAAACAGCAAGACCATTGGCATTCACAAACAACACTACTAAAGTTATCTCTGCCCAAAAACTCACAGAACAGCAGATGGTCTACTCAGGACTAGACTTGGAACAAGTCTAACAACACACATTGCCACTCACAGGTACTGTAACACATTCTCATTGAAAATAATAGAGGTGGGGAAATAATATAATACCTAATAGAAATAATGTTAAATAATGACTATATTTTCACCGAGATCTTGCATGCACGCAAACAGCAAGAGAAGGTCTCCAACAGCCCTAAGAGGCCCTCCATAAGTGTGGAGTAAACTTCTCTCAACTCTACGCACTATTAAGCCCACAATTAAAATGTGCAGTGTCATATTTAAGTGCTTTCAGGTCCACACCTGATCCGTGCATTGAGCATGCAATTAGCACTGATAAAGGCCCTAAAACCTGAGCAAAAGAAAACTTAAATCATCCAAAATGTTGGCCCACTCCTTTAGACACACTACAAGCAGCCCTTGAAGCTATGAACTTTCATTCATCCAAACTCGATATACAGGTTGACCTTTTAAACACTATTGCAGTATTCTTCCTGTGAATGAACACCAAGTTTCAGGCACTAAACAGCCCAATAACCAGGGTGCAGAGAGCTCCTGAAGCTAATTTCATTACGTGACTGTACCCAAATCATGGAAAAGTTAAGTACTGTGCCTTATTTCTTAAGCAGCTTGGTAAAGGAGATCAAGAAAAACTCTAAAACACTGATACTCAAAGTGCAGCCCAGGTGCTGCAAGTTGTCCTGCGGACCTTTAAATGCACCCCACTGGTCTAAAGCAGCACAGCGCTCTGGTTCACTCCACTCAGCACAAACAATAAAAAGAGGTTAAATAAACAGGCAGCATTTATTCAAGGGTTAGTTGGTGTTAAAGAGAGGAAGTAACTAGGCAGTCCTGGCCCGCCTAACTTTAGGATCACTTTCTGTTTTTAAGATATTTTCCCCTCCCACCCTGAAAACAAACCCAGTAGATATATAGAAGCAAGTCAGCTGTTATGTGCACTCTTTGAACAATATCATAGTTTAGTAAATAAAAAACACAGGAGTAGGTTTTGTAGAATGTAGATCCTGAAGTCATGTATTTCAAGGCCTTTTTATAATGAAAAATGGTAGGACAGTGAAATAAAACAATTGATTAGAATCACACAGATTGGTAATGATTTGGAGCCAGAATAAATCCCAGGCGTTCCAATTTCACATTGTTCAATTCAGCCATTAGATGTATATGACTTGTTTCCCCTACACCCACTTGGCCTTAATCACATCACAGACCAAACGTTTTAGCCCCTCAAAAAATGTTTGAAAGTACCCATGCTCCAGACAACTGGAAGCATCACACATCTCCAAGGAAAACAACAGCATAGAGGCATGCAAGCCTTTCAACAAAGCAACAACGCAAAAGTAGCTGTGCGTGGTGGAGCATTATTTCCACTCTGAAACAAAAGATTATAGAGTCAAGGACATCCCCTTTCTACATCTCGATCAATCACAGACATCATTTTGAATTCAACCACCTCCCAAACATCACAACAAGAGCAACCCAAGATATCTCAACTGTTTCTATTAGTAGTGTCCTTTCCAAACAAACTTGATGATAAGGGTATTACTATAGACAATCAAGAGCCCTCAGCGAAGAGTAAACTATGTGTAAGAGCTCCAACTAATGTTCAAGCTTGGGCCCTTCAACGATCGGGGGAAATAGCGCAGAGAGAAAAGGCACACAACAGAAATGTACACAAAGTGAATCAGGTAGACGACCAAGAGAGAAGGCTAAAGGCTACTTAAAAGAAGAAAAGGTCAGCCTAGAACAGCTGCCCAACTCCTTGGGCAATCAAAAAGCAGCTATTCCCAATATCCACTAAGAACCGGGTGTGGCAAGATGGGACAGGCATGCTCTGAACAATTTCTCTCCAAATAAATCAGGAGAAAGGCTGTACACAGTGGGTTACTAAAGCTTACCAGACCACTTAGTTGTCGTTGGCAGTCCCCCAACACAGTCAAACAGCTCACTCACCCATGGACTGCAAAAGTAGTAAAGATAAAGCTTTTCCAAACTACAAAATGGGGTTAGCGTCTCGCAAAAAGGAGTGGGTACAAAATGAGCGCTACCACATATTTTCTATTTGCTTTGTTGTAAACGCATTGATGGCTTGCAATTACAATGTACAGCCACTTTATGGGACCATTCTGTTTCTCATTTGTCAACAGATCAAGAAATGAGAATCAAAAACTCAACTGCTTTATAGTTAAACAACAAAATAATTTCTGATGAATAAAACCATGCATTTGCAATGCATCCTTTCCATATACCTTAACCCCTTCGCTGCGGCAGAAATTCCGCCGCAGCGCTGGGGGGTGCGGGGGAGCAGCGCGGTGGCGCGGTGCTCATGACGGAGCCACTCCGTCATGAGCCACGGTTGGGCTGTGCTCATGACGGAGTGGTTCCGTCATGACTCCGCCCACTGCGCTAATCGCCCGCACAGGCGGGGAATTAGCGCCGCGTGGGCGGCATGGCCGCCAACGGCCGCAGCATGACGGAACCACTCCGTCATGAGCACACGGCAACCGTGGCTCATGATGGCGTGGTTCCGTCATGAGCACGGAACGAGTTAAGCAAAATAAGTGTACGAAATTCAAAATGTAATCTGCTGAACATGGAAAATCTTTGCAAAATGCAATAGTAAAATTTACACTTGGAGTCTCCAGCAGTCACTGTTTCCTCCTTTTTAAGTCCATCCAAGACAGTGCATGCACTGGTTCTTTGGGGCATCTAGTTTACTATCAGTGTGCTCGTAGGCCGTCCAATGCTTACCGGTGGCTGGCTTTATTTTTACTCTCACTTTCTTGCCTTTTCTTTGCCAGCTGAGGCAGGTTTCCTTCCTCCTCATACGGTTGTCCCTCTTCTGAACATGGAAACATTACTTGTGTACTTCTACTGCTTTATTCTTTTAGACACTTTTCCTTTCGGTTTAAGCACACTGGTAGACTGTGGCTTTTTCAGATGGGTCCCTCGTCTACTTCTTCTCCCTCTCTGTCCCTTTCTTCTCTGTGTTGCTTGGCTCCATGCGCTCTCCATCTATTGATGACAGTGTTGTTGCATGTGCCTCCTACACTTCCTCCCTCCCTCCTTGGTTTGATGTCCATGTTGTTGCTTACCCCTGCCAGTCTCTTCCACCCTCCGTTGTTTGTGTGCTTCCTTCTGCCCCCTCACTCACTCACCTTTGCTGTCCATGTTGCCCCCAACCCCTCTATACATTCTGTGTTATGTGTGTGAGCGGATGTAGTCTGTGTGTGTAAAAATTACTGGTGAAATCCGGCAGACACCTCATAATACTAAACTGAAAGCAACTGTACCCAACTATTTCTCACAAAATACAATTATTAGGGGGAGTGTAATAACTCAAACACTTCCTTCTGAAGCTACGCCCCTGGGCCTTTGTTACGATGCCTGCAGTAGTGTAGGCAATGTGTCATGGGCCCAAGTGAAAGGAAGGAAATGGGTATTACACAATTTTATAACTTTTGAATGAAGGAGAACTCTTTCATTCAGAATATATATTTTCTAAGTATCTTTGCAGCCCTGCAGCAGAGTTGGGACTAGGTCCCCCAGCTTCCTCGGGGAAAGAGGAAGGGCAACGAGCAGGTAGCTCTCTCAAAAAATGCCACAGATGTCCAGTAGCATGCGTTGATTATCGGCAGTTTCTGGGTGTCTGCACTCCACACAGAGATGCTCTGCAGCCCTGCAACTGGAGTACAACTACGTCCCTCAGTTTTCACAGGAAAAGAGGAGGGCCCACCATCAGCTGACGGGCTAAAAAACGCTAGAGCTATCGTATAGTGTGGTGCACCCCCAGGATTGTGCCCAGGTAAAGACCGGACATAGATGGGCCCATCTGAGACAGGAAGATGCAGGACGGGTCCTATTAACATCTACTGCCTTTGCCTCCATCCAGTGTTCAATGTCTGACCACCTCATTCTCCTGACATTAAAGCCCAGGAATCTACAGGTAAGGCATCTTTCTTATCATGGGTAAAATGAAAGCTAAAAGGAGCCCCAAAGGAACCACCAAGAAGGCCAAATTGTAAGTACCCAATACAGCAAGGAACTGTGTGTTGAATATTGATAACTTAATTGAAGAGGTGGAGACTTTACTTAGCAGCAGGAACTCCTCCAAACCCAGTGCTTTAGGCCAAAAAGTCATGGACATTTTTAAAAAGAAAGATCCTGTGACCCGCCTGCACTAGGGAACGCTCCTTCTATGCTTTCAGCCTCTGTGGATAATAAAGTTGCGGGCCATGCAGATATTGAAGGTAGCAATTTTGGGTATGCAACCCTGTTGTCACATTGTCAGGCAATACATCAACTAATGAGAGTGGGGCGAATACTCTGAGCCTAGTTGTAGCACCAGAAATTGCATGCACAAATGTTTTTTATCCTTTGGCACATTTAAGTGTCTGTAATGAAAATGTTGATACATGCGGCTCCGCCATAGCCAGAACTAAGAGAGCATTTGGGAACAACAATTTGGGTACTATTTGCACATGCCAGAGTGAATTAGGTCAGCTCCGAGAAATCATTAACAAATGAGTTGATTGAAGTTTCCCTATCAAGAGCGAACTTGAGGACACTCACTGTTAAAACTCATATGGAAAATGTAAAGAGGTACTTGGGTTTCAAGGAAATAGGAGAACACAATCTGTCACGAGTTCAGAAAACACTGGGATGTACGCCTCACACCAGCTTGACCTAGTGACGGGTCCTAATAAACCCCTGGAGTACACATCTTTTACATCCAGTGATTATACGCAGTCTTGTTTTAGAGGCACATTATCAAGGGAGACCTCTTATGCCCCTATGGAGTCTCGCATCATGCACCCTTGCAAAACATGGTATAGGACATTCCCAGGAGGGTATTAGGACACAATCAGTTTTCCCTCACTCTCTAGGGGTACCAGGTGGGAGAATGGGAATGAACCCCCGGGAGGAAAAACAGCCCTTGAAGGAGCGTACAAGGCATATGAAAGGGAACCCTCCACTAAGTCCTGAGAATCATTTAGAACGCAACATAAATACAACTTTTATGGTAAATATACCTACATTTTCACCCTTGTCCAACGAATATGATGAGGGACTAGCTAGAGGGAAGTCTGGAGCTGGTAGTAAATGATGGAAAAAGGAGTTGTCTACCAAAGTAATAAGCTCAGCTTGGCAGGGGGAGATGGTTGTTCTTATGTATCTGTAGTAAGAGAATCACACATTATCCCCAATGAGGCTAGTGAAGACGGGAGGCAATCCCTAAGACACACACAATTTGTATTCCTTTGGAACCTTGTAAAATTAAAGATATTGTCATGGAACAGATCTGGCATTAAGTCCAAACTCAATTGTGAAGGTACTTTCTTTTGTAACCTCTTGTGTTTATGTTTAGCTATACAATAATTATGTATTCCGTCTGCAATTGTGCCTTTTTCGGAACACATATATTACTGCATATAAACAATTTCCTCATTTGTCCTTCCAGGCACTAGGGTCATGATTTTAATGGTGCAGCAGGTGCAGTGACACATGGCCCAAAGTAGGAAACACACTGAGCACTGATAACTTCTACATTTTACTAATAAATAAGCATTCACAAGTGAAATTACCTTGCAGGCACTAGTGTAATGACTTGAATGGTGTAACAGGTGCACTAGCACAAGGGCTAAGAAGCCTAGGAAACCCACTGAATACCGTTTATTGCCATATTTTACTACTACCCCCAACTCAGAACCAGCTCTGGCTGATGTCTCCCTGCCAACGGTCTGCCATTGCATTGCTCCCTGTGGCGCACGCCTTCTCTACTGCCACTGCTCTTCCTGATCCATCCTCTATACCCTCTCGGGCTTCCTCCCTCGCAGGTTTCCTCTTCCCCTCACCTAGGATACTGGCCCACCTTAAAAGTGAATGGATCATAATTTTTCACAGTACGGGCAGCTTTTTAAAAAAAACACTTAAAAGTTCAATAAAGTATTCCAGCCCTTTATATGAGCATCAGGAATACTGCACGAAGACAATTTTTTATGGCACTAGAGAGATTACGTGATTTGACCAGAATCACAGGATGTTAAGCCGACATCGAGACTTGAACTCAGTTCCCCAGTTCGGCAGCTCTCTCTGTTATTTCACATTTTTATTATAGTCATTTAAAATATGTACAAAAAACATTGACGATGACAATAAATTTCGCATAGGCTAAACCATATTGGCTTTGCCGATGCTTGTTCTTCATTATTACATATAATACGATCTTCAAATAATAACTTCAGAATGTGCGCTGTATGAAAACATCTCCAACATTTTGTTTTTCTAAAATGTTGTCCTTGTAGAATAGCATCCCAGGCCATCCAAGTGGTGCACATAACTGACTTGCCTCTAAGTTTACTATTGGAGTAGTCAGGGTGGGTGGAAGCATGAGAGTTTCAAAATTCATGCGTCAAGACTGTTCCTAAAAATACTAGCACTGATTTAGTCTGGTGCAGTACTACTACTATGATGAAACAGTTCTGCACATGAATAACATACATTTTTGAGATTTTTAGGACACTTTTTCAAATTTCTTTTACACGTGTGTTCTAGAATGGCTTTAAAAATAAAGGCGGCCCAAAAGTTAACAGTGCAGGGCTCCCTAGTTACTTGCTTTCTTTCACACCACTTAACTTGTAAATAAATGCTTGCCCGAATTGAACAGGGGGCCACATTAAAAGGTCAGGAGTGCGCTTGCGGCCCCCAGACTATACATCTGATGGGAAGGTATAGTACAAATTATACAGCAGCGCTGGCTACACTGCAGCACAGATGCAAGTAAAAAAAAAAAAGCTATAACGCAGTCAATGCTAGGTTTGTCAAAAAGCTTTTTTCCTATACTTTGAGCCTTTTACACATGGCTAAAAACGATTGGCAAAGCCAAACGATCCCCTTTATTCCAGACCAATGCTTGTTAAGATAATAGCTGATGCTTTTTGCAAGTAGGTGGTTGAATAATTTTCAGAAGCGCATCCCACCTCAATAAGACCCAAAGAGAATATGGTGATGACTGAAATGTTCAAGGAACAAATATTGATTAGCAGCCAAAATATGAATTTAAAAGGGTTTTCCTTAATAAAACAAAACAAGCATTACACTTTCTGTGCTTGTGCAGGTGAAGTCTGCTGTTCTGTTTGATTTTATGCATTGGTACAGGATGCTCAGCTATCATTAACTTGTGCGGTTGCCTTGGCTATAGTGCAAACCTGACCAAAGGACATAACATCGCTGCGTTATGTTTTTTCTTTCTAATGCAGAGTTAGATACATTGATTTCCCCATATTTTATCTAAGGTATAACTTCCAAAATCAGCTGCTCTGCCCTGCATAGGAATAATGCTGCTCTGCATTTGCTGCAAGCTAAAAAAACGATACTTTTTTCAAGTTTTAGCTGTGAGCACAGTCTCAAACACGCTTTGTCAGATCTTCAGCCTTCAGCCTTTCAGGCGAGTCGGACCTGCTGCTGTTTACTCCTGGCTTCCTGCTCCCTTCACCAAGGTGTGTGCATTAGGATGCAGGAGAGCCCATCCCCCCTGTCTCTAACAGTTACGGCCTGGAGCTGTCAAAACCAAGGTTGGCTACTTGGAGCCTTGTTATGCAGATGCCTGCATTTGCACTTCTTTGGCTGGCAGCGGAAAGGAAATGTCCTGTCCGGGCGCGCTTTAATTTTGCTTAGCACAGGACCACTGGCCAGTGCTTCAGGGTTTCTTTTCAAAAGAATTAAAAGAACCACGTAGTTTTAACTAAATGTTAGCACAGATGAGATAACCGAATACATTTAGAGGCATAGGTCAGGTCAGTCATTACACGGAAGGTTAAATCAGCTGCACAATAAGGGCCTGTTATTTTTAAACCATTCACAGTCTGTTAAATTACAGTTTCTCGACATCTGGTTTATTTATCTATTGGTCATTTACTTCAACTATGGTTTTGTTTTAAACATGTTTTAAGAATTAATTAATTTGTAAAAATAAACAGAGAGAGGAAACATCTTTTTTTGTCAGTATTTATCTGCCAAAAAACAGTAAAAGCAGAAAACTGGGAGCCTTTACATGTTTTTAGCAATGCTTACAAACGAACTAATAATTTTCAGAAACAATTAATCTAAATTTAACAGCTTAATGTAAACAAAGTTTCAATGTGATAATTAGAAAAAAGGTCAATATGCATTAAAATAGGTTTTAACATTGGGTTATAGCTGTGCTTTCTGTTGCTAGCATGTGTTCCTAATGAGCAAAGTGTGTTTAAATGCAAAGTGTGTTTAAGACTGCAGTACCACCTCCTGTCTACAGGGGCAGAGCAGAGCAAAAATATAAACACACTTTTCCAAACACAGGTCCCCACAAGGCAATTTTTAAAAAAGTTGTAAAAATTTACACAGATGTTCTCACACACACACACACACACACACACACACACACACACACACACACACACACACACACACACACACACACACACACACACACACACACACACACACACACACACACACACACACACACACACACACACACACACACACACACACACACACACACACACACACACACACACACACACACACACACACACACACACACACACACACACACACACACACACACACACACACACACACACACACACACACACACACACACACACACACACACACACACTGCCCTGGAATTGGTCACACCAAAAAATAGTTTGAAAGGAGGTCACGAGGCCGGAGCCCACAATTTTGAAAAATTGTGCCTGGCCACTTGTTGACGAGGCATTAAAGATAGTCTGAATCAAGGCCCCAAAATGAAGTGGGAGATCAGTATTCAAATGCGCTTGCACCTCTGTGCGCGTGTTTGCAACGTGAAGGACAAATGTTTCCCGGGATGAAGTCAACACGACTTCTTTTTGAGACAATAGAGCCCTTATTCTGCTCATCTTGTTGAACTCTGCTTTCAAGGGAATGGAAGGCCAGATGGATACATCGAGCCGTCCATGCGGGGGTGGGAAAAGGACGTTATTACAGCAGACTACTCTCTGTGATACAGTCACTATGTAGGGAATTTCCACTAACATCCCACAGCAAGCTTCATTATTAAATAGCAAATAACTACCGTTAGCAAGCAGCGTAAAAGACGGTGTTATAACGGGCACCGGGATCCCTTTCAGGACGCAAGCTAAATTAGGAGCGTGCACATTACATGCACCATGCAATTGAATGTGCCTACACACCACAGAGTGACCTGGAGTGGAAGTGCACTCTTCACCTTTTAAGTAAACCTCTTTTCAGTCCCTCACGCAGCTATACGTGAATGGGAGTGACCAAACTTCGTGCAGGAAGGCAGTACCCAGTTTTTCATATCTACCAAGGGCATAATGTTTCATGCACGAACTGAACTTAAACAGGGGGAACGGTAATGTGATCAACCCGTGGATAAGCCACACAGCGGAGTTTAATTCGGCAACCGAGAAAGGCAAAGGTTCTAACTTTTCGATGTGCAACAATGAGTATGTTGCATCTTTCATGGACATGAACTCTTGTTTCGCAGTTAAATTAAAGGGAAGGAACAAAGATGAAGTATTCATGTAATCCCAAGGGACTTTCCCAGCCTTTAACGTTTGCAATGTCCATGCAAACTGCATAATAGAACGCAATTGATTTTGACCATGATACAAAACAGACAAATCATCCTGCACAATGTCAACAACAGATGAAACAATATTATCTAATGTGTAAATTCTGGAAGACAGAGTGTTAATGCTATTATCTATAACAGCCAATACTTTCTCCATATATGCTTGATCAATAGCTCGTAATCTTGATGCAGCTTCAACCTGTGATAGCTTCCAAACTTCGTTATAAACTGCATATACCCATCTTTTGGATCTGCCAATTGCAGGACCCTTAACAAAATCATTCAAATCTATTTTGTCGTTCAATTGTGCTAAATGAAGTTTAACAGATGCTAAAGGGGAATGTTGCAGCCAAGATTGGCATAACTTCCCTACCGAGTAGGTAGTTACAGTGTGAGAGGATTCAAAATGGGGGTCTACACGAACTTGTGTATACCCCGGAGCCAAATCCAGAAACCGATGTTGACAGGAATCTGAGCTCGTTTGCCATACTAACCACCCTTTCAGATTTAATTCAGAAATATTGAAGGATGTGTTGGAAATGTATGACTGCAACGTAGCAAGGGACAGATCCGTATGATTATCCCAATTAGGATAATCACCCAGACCCGGAGTGGAGGGAGAATTCAAATTTTTAGAAGTAGCCAATCCAAAACAGGTGGTCTGAAAAATTGACAAATTCAAAAATAACATGTGGTTCGGGATGAGGCAATCACGATGCAAAGCTTCTGTTCCCTGTACCTGCCACAGTTTAGAACCCCGGTCGCGGCAAAGACCTTGCCCCAGTTTGCGCAATCGGCCATATCTGGGACCAAGTCTTTCGGCAAACTAATGGTGAGAATCCTGTGTTTCTCCACAGGAGAGGTATGCGGAAAAACCGCCTCCAGTTGGTCAAATTTCTCAGCAAGCCAATAAGGTAAATCATCCTTATTTTGGGGGCGCTTGCCCATCACCGAACTAACCATAACAGGACTAATAACCACCGCGTCGTGGTCCGTTGGTTGTCCCGCAACAGCAGGTGCCCCCACCTGCACTTTGCGTGACACGTACTGCACTAAAGCCCTATGAACTGCAATCAGGGCTGTGTGTAGTACCCGCAACTCAGCCACCGCCACCGTGAGATAGCGGGGATGAGGCGTAAATCCGGCTAGCACCGGCTATGTGGCCCCTGCAATAGACAATGGGCCCATTCTAGCCGGTGCAACCGCATGGGGAAGGGCGCCATTAAACCAAATGGTATGCTGCCAGGCAGAAATAGGAGTTTCTTGTGTTCTATATGGCGTATAGTTCGCAGGTAGCTGCATGGGAGTATAGGAATGAAACGTATCATCGTCCGCATCCAACACCGGAAAAGTCACCCAAGAGTAAAACAACTCATATGGGTAAGACGCATCAGCGCTCACCACAAAAATAACAGCCATCCCATCATCCGGCACCCCATACGTCGTCAAATGACGGTGCAGAGGTGCACGACTATGTGCGGCTATATCAACCGCCATAAGGACACACTAAAGAGTATCAACGATATCAACTGTAGCACAAGGGTTCAGTAAAAATAACCTTTTTAATGATCAAGCTTGAAAGAACCTATTAGTCGAAACACAGGTAGGTTAAACCCGTCACTCCCATTAACTGGAAACCAGAGTGAGGGTGTTGTGGACTAATATAAGCACTACTAAGGCGTTTTAAATCAATCGACCAAACGTTAGGTGCACCATGTTGCAGGGATTCTGCTTATGCACAGAACTATGCACAGGAAACCAGGACCTCAGTGAATTGTGGTGTACCAAAAGCTCACCTCAGAACCCAGAACCCCTTATCCGACCAGCATCAGTGTCCCATTCGTTATCCGAGTTTTATCTCGGCGGTCCCAATGTATAGACAACCCAGAACAAGCGACTTAGTGTATTCTCAGGAATGGTGGGAATCAGAAATACCTGTTCATAATTATTCTCATATCAGTCCACAAAAGAATAAACAGAGACACGGTAAAGTTTAAAGAGTTTATTTTATAAACCTCGTGTCCTAAGATGCAGTACTTTGGCTAACATAAGCAGACAAATGATTAAGATCAAAACCATCAGCATAGTTACAATACCATAGAAAATGACAGGAGAAATCATACTAAAATGACAGTGGATAACAGCCACCTTCCTTTCGCTAGTAAACTAATATTATTATTATTAGACTAATAGAAGGTCTCTAGGCTTGAATGGGGAACCCCATACCGTAAAGATCAGCTTAGTGGAATCACATCACAGGATCAGCTAGACTCTGCTCCTGGGAAAGTTCTTCTTCCGAATGTGTCTAAAGCATGCAGCACTGCAATATTAAAAGCACTCGACTTTCAGGTATTTGCAGCTGCGTGCGTGTTAGGCTAAATAGTGGGCCGATCAACCTGAACCAAACAACATGCACCATCTAGCGACCCAGACTGTTTCTTTACACAATGTTCAGACCAAGGTCGCTGCTCACTGTTAGGGATGTGAACAACAGACAGTTCTCATGTGAAGCAAAGGCGAGCAAGCATTTCTCAATTAATAACATGTAACTACAGTGTCGTGTGCAAAAGCAGCAAAAGTCGCAAGATGGCTTTCTAACATCTAATGCGGTTGTGCTAACTTAGCATTGTACGTATATAAATAGCAGTCTTCACTACAACTTTACCTAGGTAACCATAGCTGGACAATTTCATTTTTAGTTTGTCAGACCTATTATGTTTGATACCACATTTAAAGTGGATTTTCAGGCAGCACATTGCTTATTTACTGGCTCGCTTGTCAATCTCATTTTATTGCTTCATATTTCATAGCTTTCTTTCCTTTTCTTCTGTATGTCCCTGCCCTGGGGCAGAGCTTCTTTGCCATCATTTTGATGGGATGACTTGGATCCTTTTCCCTACTCACATCAGAGAACCATTTTTTTTATTTTTTACCTCTGAGCAGTCCTGGGGTGTGCATGTGTTTTCTCACTCTGTCTTTCCAATGTCCTCTGTCCCCTCTCACATCCCTGCCCTTAATGCCAGGTTTGATTAAAAGATAGGTTTAAAAATGTCGGTTTCCTTTTATCTCTTACCTTTCGCATGTTGCATTAAATCCTGCTGGCCTGCAGAGGGCCGCCACTGTCCATACCCTCACCCTCCACCCGCGAGGCCACTGACCAATGCCGCCACCTATGGAGGAACATGCAGCAGGGCAGCACACTTACTAATGAGTGTGCTGTGATGGGCATTCATGCCATCATATTATGGAACTTCATGAAACTATTGGAAGATCTTGCAAATCTGTGTAAAAGCCAAGCCCAGGCAACAGCCAGCCACTAGTTCTTCGAGGAATCAAGAAGACCATCATTGCTTCTTGGTGCCTGATCAGGAACATCTGTAGGAAAGAGAAACATGTGCGGTACACTCAGCAGAGAGCTTTTAGAAAAGAACCAACATTCAGGTATGAACAAATATTCTTCCAATTAAGGAAATAAGGCAAATGCACTTATCTGATGTCTGTAAATGCGGTGGCCCGAAGCTTGTTATTTCATGTTCTCCAAGAGTTTGATAATCCATCTAAGGGACAAGGAAACTGTAAAATAAAGAGAAAGACTATTGAAAGGATTATAATTTCTATTTGTAAAGCATGGCTGGCGGGGAGATTCAGTGAGCCACTGTTTACTCCGATGTGACAATCCAAGCAATGTAAACTTGCATCAGCAGAAGAAGGGTAAAGTCTGCCCGAAGCAGCAGCGCAAGGGAGCTTCACTAGACCGCCCTAGAGCTGCACCCAGTGCAGGGGACCCCTCAAAGGGTCTGCGTGGAGCAGACAAGAGGGCTGGGGAAGTGTCCAACGTGCAAGGACTGGTTTCTTTCCTGGCAACATTTGAATTTGTGGCACTGGGCTATCTGGGACGTTCAAAGGTAGACATCCGTTATGGTCGTTGTTGTGGGATTGACTGACAAAAAAAGGAGGTGACCTAATAGAATGCCCTCAATCATGAACTGGAAAGAGGGGAGAAATTGACATTTTTTAAAGAAACGGCAGCAGTTGGACATAGTTGGTCACTGGGCTACAAGGCCTCTGTCTGTTGAAGGGGGCTGGGGACTTGGAGCCATGTAAGGAGTGAGTGAGTGTACAAGGACTGTGCTGTGTGTACTGCATGCATGACCTCTGACCTCCTGGTCAGGGACCTGCTCTCCCCCCGTAGCTCCGCTCCTAAGTGCCACAGTTCTGGCACTGTGCTCTGCTTCCCAAGTAGGTGTTGAGGCCCTCCACCACCGGCAGGCTCCTGCCTGCGCCTCATCCCTGGTGGTCCAGTGGGAGAGCCTTGCTCTTCTGCTGGCCGCTGTCGTCTCTGTCTTTGAGCAACTTTGCTGTCTGTGTGCCGGTGTCTGTCTTTGAGCCACTTTGCCGTTTTATTGTGTTTTTCTCTGTCTCTCTTACGCCCGTGTCTGCCTTGTGCCTTTTTCTGTTCTTTTTTCTCTCTTGTGCCCGGTTCCTGCCTTTGTGCCCTTCTCGCCGCTGCTGCCCCTGCGACCCCTCCCCCCCGCCGGACTCCCAGTTCCCGCCTCACAGCTGCTCTTTTCTCCCCCTCTCCTACTTAATGGCGGCCGCAGCGAAGGAGTGTGAGCAAGACCTCTGACCTCCTGGTCAGGGACCTGCTCTCCCCCCGCAGCTCCGCTCCTAAGTGCCACCGCTCTGGCACTGTGCTCTGCTTCCCAAGTAGGTGTTGAGGCCCTCCACCACCGGCAGGCTCCTGCCTGCGCCTCATCCCTGGTGGTCCAGTGGGAGAGCCTTGCTGTTCTGCTGGCCACTGTTGTCTCTGTCTGTCTTTGTGCCACTTTGCTGTCTGTCTGTGTGCCTGTGTCTGTCTTTGTGCCACTTTGCTGTTTCATTGTGTTTTTCTCTGTCTCTCTTATGCCCTTGTCTGTCTTTGTGTCCCTTTCACTGTTTTCTGTCTCTTGTGCCCGTGTCTGCCTTGTGCCTTTTTCTGTTCTTCTCTCTCTCTTGTGCTAGTTGTCCTGTCTACGCTGCCGACAATCCTTCACCATCAACAGCGCCCCCAGGACCGCTGAACCAATGCCAGGCTCCCGCACCACAGAAGCCCTGACGTGCATCCTCCTCAACTTGCGCTCCCTCCACAGACACGCGACGGAGATCTGGAACCTGCTCGATACCCTCTCGCCAGATGACCCCTTCTTCACAGAAACTGGGACCAACGCCACCTCCGCCCCGACATCGCCCCCGCCATCCCCAACGGATACAAGATCCAAAGAGAGGACCGCCCCCACCGCCTAGGAGGAGGACTCGCCATGGCACACAAGAGCTCCCTCCGACTCTCCACCTCCAGCATGAACGACCCCCTCTTCAACACAGAGCACCTCCACTTTCAGATCCAAACCAGCCCCAGAACCACGCTGCACAGGACCCTCATTTACAGACCCCCCCGGCCCTCACGCCTCCCCTGCCACCACCATTGTCGACCTCGTCGCACCCCATGCCATCGCCTCCACGGACTAAATTCTCATCGGAGACCTGAACTTCCACCTCGACAACCGCAGCGACCCCCACTCCACCACCCTCCTTGACAACCTCGCCAACCTCGGACTGAAGCAGCTTGTCACCACCCCCACCCACAGAGCTGGACACACCCTCAACCCCATCTTCGCAGGAGGGACTAACATCCCCTTCCCGACACCACGCAGCCCCTCTGGACACCACCACTGTGTACACTTCAGATTCACCACCGCACCCAAACCCACTCCACGCCCACCACGAAGGAACTGGAGCAAGATCACAGAGGAACACCTCAACAGCACCCTCCTCCACGACCCCCCCCCCCTCCGCCATGACCAACGCCAACTCCGCAGCCAAAGAACTACACCGCTGGATTGCCAACTGCGCTGGCAAGCTCACACCCCTCCACCACCCTGTCAAAGAACGCCCCATGAAGGCCGCCTGGTTCACCACCGACCTCCAGCAGATGCCTCGAGAAACTTCGGTGGAACAGGAAAACCACAGAAGACCAGAACAACTACAGGAACGCCATGAATGAATACGACCATCGCATAAGAGCCACCAAGCGGACCTTTACCAAGAACAAAATCCACACCAACGCAAGTAACACAAAAGAACTCTTCAACGTCATACAGCAGTTCACCAAACCCCCCTGCGAAGCCACGGATGTCTCACTATCTCAGGACCTCTGCAACAAGCTCAACTCCTACTTCCACCTGAAAATCAAGGCCCGCTACAACAACTTCAGCAAACAGACTCCGCACACCACCCCCCTCTCCACCACTGACAACCAGCTGACCATCACTACCTGGAAACCTGCCACCACTGAAGACACCACCACGACCATGAAGAACACCCACTCAGGAGCCCCCACTGACCCCTGCCCACCACACATCTACCACAGAGCCGCTGCTGCCATAGCACCCGAACTAGGCTGGACCATCAACGCTTCCCTCGAATCCGGCATCTTCCCCGACGACTGGAAGCGGGCAGAGGTCAAGCCCCTCCTCAAGAAACCCTCGGCCGACACGAGGGACCTGAAAAACTACCGGCCCATTTCTCTCCTTCCCTTCACAGCCAAAGTCACCGAGAGATTCATCAAAGCCAAGCTGACCACCTTCATCAAAGAGAACGCCATCCTCAACTCCTCCCAGTCTGGATTTCGCAGCAACCACAGCCCTCCTCGCCGCCACCGATGACATCCGCATGCTACTTGACCAGGGTCACACTGCAGCCCTCATCCTACTAGACCTCTCCACAGCCTTCAACACCGTCTCACACTGCACTCTCGCAGCCAGACTCCACGATGCAGGTATACGAGGAACCGCCCTCGACTGGATCCGCTCCTTTCTCTCCAGCAGAACCCAAAGCATCAGTATCCCTCCCTCCCTTCCTCTCTGAACCAACAAAGATCAACTGTGGAGTACCCCAAGGATCCTCGCTCAGCCCCACGCTCTTCAACACCTACATGGCCCCGCTCGCTGCCATCGTCAGACAGTATGGGCCCAGCATAGTATCTTACGCCAACGATACCCAGCTCATCCTCTCTCTCACGAAGAAACCTGAAGACACCAGACTCAGCTTCCAAGAAGGGATGAAAGACGTCGCAGCCTGGATGAGCGACAGCTGCCTAAAAGTGAACTCGGAGAAGACAGAAGTTCTCGTCCTCGGACCCTCCCCCACTGTGTGGGACAGTTCCTGTGGGCCCCTGCCCTCAGAAACCCTCCCACCCGATGGACCACGCCCGGAACCTCAGCATCATTCTAGACTCCTCTCTCACCTTGACCCGCCAGATCAACGCCGTCGCCTCCACCTGCTTCAACTTCCTCCGCATACTCCGCAAGACCTTCAAGTGGATACCCCCCGAATGCAGAAAAACCGTCACCCACACACTCATAGCCAGCAGACTGGTCTACGGCAACGTCCTCTACGCCCGAATCAACAAAACCCTGCTACACTAGCTCCAAACCATCCAGAACACCTCAGCCAGACTCATCCACGGATACAGAACTCCACAACACAAGTACATGACCCAGCACCTACGAGACCTCCACTGGCTCCCCATCAGGAAGAGAGTAACCTTCCAGCTACTCACCCACACCTACAAATCCCTCGACAACATCGGACCCAAATACCTCAATGAAAGAGTCTCCTTCCACATGCCTAAAAGGAGCCTCCGCTCCGCCGACCTCGCCCTGGCAGAGACACATCCACAGAACCAGAGCAGGCGGAAGAGCCTTCTCCTGCGTCGTAGCTAAGACATGGAATGAGCTCCTAGTCAACATCAGACACTCCCCCACTCTGCACACCTTCAGGAAGAGCCTCAAGACTTGGCTCGTCGACTGATCTGGAGCTGCCGCCCCCCCCTCCCCCCAGCGCCTTGAGGCCCTCACGGGTGAGTAGCACGCTTTATAAACCCCTGATTGATAAGATTGATTGAGTTCTTTCAGCTGTCTTACAAGCATGCTTAATACTGTCAAATAGGGCGCTGAATCTAGTGAACGAGTGGAGGAGGCTCACCAAGCCCACTCTTTAATAGCAGTTTGTGTATGTTCCAGGGTAATTATTAGAGGTGAAAGGCGCTTCTGTGACTCGGAGAGGCCTGAATAAAATGTTCACTACTCAAGGGTAATTGGCATACAAAAAACAAGTTCAAAATCACTGCTCAGGTCCTACTCCTGCTCATCAATTCCACTTCACTCTACATCCTTTAACTCCTCCTCACACTTTGGTCCAAGGCTTGGATGCCACCTTTGCAGCATCCCGATCTGGTGTGCCGCTAACTCTGCCCCTGCCAACAGTGCATGCCATTTTGGGTTCAGGTACATAAGTCTATGCAGACAACCACCTCTCCATCAATACACCACTGATTGTTCTCACAAACACCTAGAAAGGCCTTCACTTGTAGATGGGCATAAGGATCAGAAAGCAGGACCAGAAGACAGTCCCTGCAATCACTTTTCTAAGAATAATGTATGCAAGTCACTGTTGCACTAAAGTTATAGCAGACGTTATTGTGAGGGCAGAGTACATAATTCATTCTGTAATATTCTTTAAAGAATTGTTGAACACTTGCCAAGTCTGTTCAATTCCAGAGTTGACATATTCCTGGAAACTAACATTGTATTGCGGGAAGAGCCTGTTGTTTGCAGTGTCACGTGCGTATTAAACATATTAGGACATAGCATCCTCCCGATCTAACCCTAAAAGAAGTGGCTGCCATGTTAAGAGCTACAATAATATAGCATATGATAACATCCTTACAAATTTATCATGTCCACTCATTTTGCTCAAAATTCCTTGTGTGAATTATTCTCCTAATGTAACCAATTTTGGCTAATGTTACTGGCCTGGGCCACTTAAAAATGCAAGTTGTGCCACTACTAAATTTCCTCCAAATGTTTTGGTAGACACCCCAAAACCCCTGTTGCCAGACCTGATGTCATCAAACAAATATCTGTCATGACAGCTGCAGAGGGAAACTTTGGCTTCATCTTAGTACCGATTTTGGTTTGTCAAAAACAGTATGCCGTCATAGAAAGAATGCCTTCTCTGTTAAACAGCTTTTATCATTTGTTTATCCAGCTTCCTGTGCCAGTCTCTTTATTAAGCAAAGTCACCGTGGTTAATCTGTCGGTCCCACACAGGCTACACTGTGATGGTTGGAGCTGGCCCTTTCCGATCACAAAAATGCATCTGCTGTGTTGTTAAACAACTTCTTAATTGTAAGCACATTATGTTGCTTGTTCCTCTCGAGTTGCCATGTGTGAATGCTTATGCTCAATACAGCAGGGCTTTGTAGTTATGGCGGTAAGCCAATGGGCAAGACAATGAGCTAGATTGATGTATATGGAATGCTATGGGTAAGGTCAGTGGGCCTGACTTTTTTATTATAAAATCTGTAGACAGGTATTTTGTAACTTGGAATCACACAATTTACCGCAGTTGGGAAAGGTTTTAGTGTAGTTTCCCACTATGACAAACCACGGGGATTTGAGATTTGCACTGTGATAATTCTTGTGAGGTCCACTTAGGGGACCTAGTATGTTGCTTTGTCAACTGCAATGTCATTTACATTTCTAATTTTGGGACTGTATGCCTGATGGTTGCCTTGTTGAAAAGCTTACGCTCAATACAGTTCACCTGAGTTGGTTATGGTGACAAGCCTATGATACACTGTATAGGTCTGATTGGTTCACTGGTAGAACTTACGTCAAGTGCTGTAGGTCTGAACCCTTAATTATAAAACATCACAAAAAAGGGGAAGTCTCTGCTTACGTATTGTGACAAGCATTTGTTAGAGCCAGTAGGCCTTTAATGGTTGATCATTATCACGCTGCGCTACTGGCTGTAAAGAGGCATTTTGTTACATACACAGATTACCACAGTAGGCAAGGGTTCTGGTATCCATCAACCCCTGAGTGTTAAATGCAATAGGCTTTTTGGGTGTAATGTTACTACAGTGTGCTAAAGACTTTAAGCAGGTATTTGGTTAATCATCTTCTTGCAAATTACCGTTATATTGGTGACCCACCAGAACAAACCATAGTGATAGAAGATTTGCTCTATTAGGCTGTTAGGAGGGATTTTATATTGATAATTGTTATGGCATACCTCATGAGGGTCCTGTGTGAAAGCTTATGCCCAACACAGTAGGTTGGTGTTGGTTAAATCAACGCTAAAGGTTGTAGGCCTATTTACTTGTTATGAAAAGTTACAATGAAGGTAATAGGCCTTGCTTATATACTTTGAAATTGTCTGTAAAAGCCAATAGGCCTCTAACAGTGGGTTGTTATCACAGATTGCTATTAGTTGTAGTCTGATATTTTGTTACTTGTAGTATTACAGACTACCAGGGTAAGTAAGGGTTTTAGCGTTCGGGGGCATGGGTTCAGATCACACTGCTGCCACCAATATAAGAAATTGGGCTGTTGGTTGACCAGGGTGTGAGCTTTGGTGAAGCAACAAACCACAATCCTTGTTAGGGTAAGGCACAAGCAAACCCAAAATTAACCTGTGCTCAACTCCCTGGTAGCTTAGCACAGAGCAGTCAGGCTTAAATTGGAGGCAATGTGTAAAGTATTTGTGCTACACTTCAAATAGTGACACATTGCGTCACCATACAAGAACGATCCCACACCAAGTTAGAAAAATAGAGCAACATTTAATACATAAAACAAGACCAAAGCAGCAAAAATCTATTTAGTAGAACTGGAGTTATGAATTTGTAAAGATTAAAATGAAAATAGCACATAAAAGCACAAAAGGCCAACTGTGGTAATCTGGTTGTACTGGAATAAGGTAATAAGTTCAGGCCGATGAGATGGAGTGAGGGCCAGCTATAGGGACCCACTTCGGAACGCTGAACACAGTACATTAAATCCTAGAGCATGGCGTTGCTTTGCGAGACTTCGCGTTGTCCGGCATCAGTTCCAGGGAACTGTGCGGCGGGGTTTTGCAGGGCTTAGTGTCACTTTGCGTTGGTCCTGGAGAGCTGTGTGGCAAGTCTTTGAGGGGCTTGGCATCTGTTGCATTGGCTCCTTTGAGCTGGCATGTGTGCAGTGATGCGTTGTGGTGCTTTGCGCCACTCAGGGCTTTGCATCCGTTCCAATGAGGTCCACAGATGGGCTTGGCAGAAGCACTTTCAGAGCACTTTCAAGGGCCCAAGTCTGGGGTGGCAGCATTTGCAAGGGCAGGGCTCTCAGATAGCAGAGTCCAGGTGCTGGATTCAAGGTTTATGGAAGTCTGTTATGTCCCTGAGGCTTCTGATCAGGAGACCAGCCACCTAGATCTTGGAGGCACTCTGAGTTCTGGGTTCAAGAGATGCAGGTCCAGTCCTTCTCACCCAGGCAAGGGAGGTCATCACAGCAGGGCAACATTTTAGCGGAGTGGCAGTCCTATCAGCAGCACAGCAGTCCTTCTTCCTGGCAGAGTATCCACAGGTCCAGAAGTGGACTGAAAATTTGGTGTCTGGAGTCCTTCTTTTATACACAGTTGTGCCTTTGAAGTGGGGAGAAGCTTGTTGGGGCTTACCACTGTAGTGCACAGATGCCTAGACTTCCGGACCCTGGCTCCAGACTAATTACAGGGGGCATGCAGACCTTTGTGTGGAGGCAGGACACCGCCTATTCAAGAGTAAGTAGGGCTGCGCTCAGCTCTTCCCTCCCGTCCTGCCAGTGGTGGCCCTTCCAGGTACACCTAAGCTCTCTATTGTGTGTGGCTGTCTAGGAGGAATACACAAAACCCATCTGTTGACTACACCCAGTCATGTGACCCAGAGAGGGGCCATATCCACTAAATGGCTAAGGCAGGAAAATGCCAATTTTCTAAAAGTGGTACAAAAGGGGGTGGTGATGGACGGAGCATCAGAACCAATCAAACACTCACACCCAGTCAACAGATCTGGGTTTGATCCATCACCGTTCTTTAGCCTACTCTGCCACCCCAGTTCCCTAGTTCAGACATGGCCATATGCAAATCAGTCTGACCCTGTGCCTCATGGGAACAGTCCAGCCCGAACTGCCAAGCCATGCCTTCCCTGGACCAGAAACAAGCTTCCTAGGACCGGTTTCTGGCATTTCAACCGTTTTCAGCCAGGCTTGCTTGAATCCAGTGGCAAAGTGAGCAAGGGACTCACGTCTGAGCATACCCTGCCAACTTATGGACTGTTCCCATGAGGCACAGGGTCAGACTGATTTGCATATGGCCATGTCTGAACTAAGGTGGCAGAGTGGGCTAAAGAACGGTGATGGATCAAACCCAGATCTGTCGACTGGGTGTGCGTGTTTGATTGGTTTTGATGCTCCGTCCATCACCACCCCCTTTTGTACCGCTTTGTTCGCCATAAGTTGGCAGGGTATGCTCAGACGTTGAGTCCCTTGCTCACTTTGCCACTGGATTCAAGCAAACCTGGCTGAAGACGGCTGAAATGCCAGAAACCGGTCCTAGGAAGCTTGTTTTCGGTCCAGGGAAGGCATGGCTTGGCAGTTCGGGCTGGACTGGTCCCATGAGGCACAGGGTCAGACTGATTTGCATATGGCCATGTCTGAACTGGGGTGGCAGAGTGGGCTAAAGAACGGTGATGGATCAAACCCAGATCTGTCGACTGGGTGTGAGTGTTTGATTGGTTTTGATGCTCCGTCCATCACCACCCCCTTTTGTACCGAATTTTCTAAAAGTGGCATTTTCAGAATTGTAAGTTAGGATTTTAAATTAGGATTCCAGTGACACCAAACATGAACTGATTATCTCTTCCCATTTGGAAATTATACTTATAAAAAATAATAAGGCAACTCTAATGTTATCCTATAGGAGAGATAGGCCTTGCAGTAGTAAAAAATGAATGTAAGGGTTTTTCACTACCAGAACACGTAAAACTTAAAAGTACATGTCCTACTCTTCAAACACACTGCACTGTGTCCTATGGGCTGTCCAGGGCCTGCCCTAGGAGAGACCTATATATTAAAAAGAAAGGCTTGGGCCTCGCAAAAGGTTTATTTTGCCAGGCTGAAATGGCAGTTTGAAACCCTGTCCACTGTTAAAGTTGTTGCCAGCACCAAGCACTCCGTGCGGGCTGGCTTATACTCACCCCACACACATCCAGCACAGGCGTCACTGTACATGTGGCCCTACCAATAAAGGGGCCAGGCACACGTGCCCATAGCCAGTTCAACATGATATCTGCGTGTGTTCCTGCCATCTTGTTGTATGCATGAGGGCCCTCGGCCCTAGGACATTACATTGTGCTGAGTACAGTGGATGCAGACATGCCACCGCATGCAGCGGGTTAGAACTTGGACGTGTAGCTTTGTCGTCATCCACACAATTCGTAAGGGCAGTGTACTGTGCTGTTGTACACAGAGAGTCAACATGGGTGTGTGATTGATATGTGCGTACCCCTGGGAGTAGCTCTTTACTGGGAATGTGCATCTGCATGTGTCTCTATGGCAGTGTGGGTCTCCTTTGTGGGGTGTAGGTGGTCCCTGAAGTGTAATAGACACCCACGTATGTGATCTAGTTCACCTTCCATGGGTTCGGAACACACCCGCACCTGTTGGGCCACCTCCTTTTGGCGTTCTGACACCTGGCATTGGGGTGCCATGTGTGGGTTAGTGAAGTGTTGTGAGCCTGCCGTACTTGCGGGTGCTTCATGCTGTGTGGTCTGTTGCAGGGGCTGGGTTCTCCTCTAAGTAACTTGGCTGCCCTGGTTCTGGTGCTGGGTTGCGTGGGATGTCCATGGGCTGTTGTAGTGCGTCGGTGTCGAAGGTGTGGTAGTCCTCTCCGGTATCACTGATGTGTGGTCTTCTGTGCTCTGCTGGAGGTTTTGTGTGTCCCTCTGCAATGTGGAGGGGAGATGCATGTTGTCATTGTGTTGATATGTGTGTTTACGCATTGTTCTTGTTTACATGCAGACTGTATGACAATGTACATTGTGACTGTTTTGGAGGTGCAGGATTTAGATGCAGGACAGTGTACATTTGGACTACATGACGGGTGTGAGGTTTTACGCGTACAATTCCATTTCACAGTTTCCAGCTCTGTCAGATGTTGTGGTCCTGTTTCTGCGCGTGTGCGGAGCCAGTTGTGTCCTCTGTTCTGCAGTGTCGGGGTTGCACATTGTAACACATTGTAGTCAATGTGGATGTGCTGTTCTTGCTATATGTGTGTTCTGCAGTGTGCCACGGGATGAGGGACATGATCCAGGGTCATTGTGGGTGTGCAGTGTGCTCTGCTTATTTGTGCATGTGTGCCATTGTGCCCATCTCCCCCGTCCCCCTAGTACCTGGTCTTTATCAACTCTGTTGATTTAGTGTCAGGTCCTCCCGAGCTGTGTCCGCACTCCGGACTCCTTGCACCGTCTCCGCACTGTTGACTGACCTCTATTTCCTCCAGCTCCTCCTGTGGCGCAGGACTCCCACCTTCTGTCACCGTTGCTGCCTTCCTGTTGGCAGCGGCATCGTGCCTGGTTTAGGTTTTCACGTCATGCCAGCGCCTCTTGGCCTCCTCTATTGGCCTCCTCGACACTCCAGCTGCATTCAAGGTAGTCTGATTGTGGGTCAGTTGCTAGTTGTGTTCTGTCACCTCCCTGACGCTGGTCTTGTTTTCCTGCGGACTGCACCCCGTCTTCCTCTCCCTCTTCTCCTTGACCTTCCACGTCCCCGTTGTTCCTTGCTGGTGGTCTGTGAGGCTTGTGGGGTTCGCGCTGGCCTCTGCGCTCGGTCAGGGTGCATCCATGTTGCTACACACTTTGGTTTCTTTCTGGTGTGTTGTTTTTGTTGCTATTATAGTGCATTTTCCCGCCAGACGCGTGGGTTTTCAGGCCTGTTGCTGGTTTTCGCTGCTTTTTGTATTGTGATTGGCCTTATCCCAGCTATTTTGGCGTTCGCGTTTCGCATTTTGGCGGCATGGCGTTGATTTTAACGCGGTCAGTTGACGTGTTATCTGGTGACCATCGTATGGTACCGCCGTGTTGTGAATACATGGTTAACACGGTGTAAATTTCCCACGATGGACTGCGAGAGTTGTGTTAAGTAACTTTTGCAATGGTTATCACACGTTCTTGAGAATATACCCCATAGATGTTAACACCTGCACCCAGTAACTTAGGCAGGGCGACCTATCCCCTTCATCCAGTGTGACACGCACTCATTAAGCTGGGCAAGATGCTTTGCAATCGAACATGTTTTAGTTTAATATTTCTTTTATTGCTACAGTGCCCTGAGCTAAGTTTTATTTGCTATATAGCACTATATATTAGTGCATTTGCAGACTGTCATCTCTCCTCTTTAGCACTCTACCCACTCGTTCCTGACACCTACCCCCCACTCGCTATTGCATTCTTTCATCTCTCCTCATTGCTTGCCCGTCCCCCAACCCTCCTGCCATGCTGCCATGCTGCAGTTTTTGGACTGCCGATTCTGCTGTGAAACCACTCTGTTTTGCCCTGCCCGTGTTTATGCTGTATGAGATGTTTCTAACTCTGAAGCAAAATTAATTGTTGGGGTTATATGCAAGGGTAGGGTCGGTGCTTCGGGGCTAAGTGTGTGTGCGCATGGCCGGTTCACCATGATTAAGAAAATGTATTCTATAAAAGGGAAATCATGCTGACTTATTTAAGCATTGGTAAAAAAATGTGCTTAAGATTCATATTAAAAACGTCTCGAACTGGTTCCTTCAGTAATTTCCTGATGGACCTACATAGCCTCTATTTCACTGGAGGAAAGTTAAGGCAGACCAGAAAAAATGAATAGCTCAGGGTGACACAACTTCTTTAGGCCATCTCTCCGTACGCTGCCTCACATCACGCATGCAGGCACATGATTTAGGAAGTGTTTTATAGAAAGCATTGGCAAAGCCAAAAGGTTTCGCTTATGCAAAATTTATTAGCTTGTCAATGTTTTTTATACTTTGCACAGCAGTTAAGCTTTTGTATAACATGTAAAAAAAACAAGCATTTGCAATATAATAGCTCTTGCATTACTGAACGTTTGAGCTATTGGCGTAGCAAATAATAATGCAACGGCAATAGCTCAAACTTTCAGTAATGCGAGACCTATTGCTGTGCAAATGCTTGTCTCTTTAGGTCTCGCCTGGCGTAGGCTGCGCACATGCGCATTCTCGCTGGCAAGATTTAATGATTTTGGGTATTTTGTGTAAAAGGCATTAAGCCCCACCCCTCTTTTCCATTGGCTGGCGCCACTGTTTATGCTAAATGGTGGCCAGCCATTGGAAAAGAGTTTGTAATGACGTTTTTGTTTGGCTTTTTGAGCCGTCCCATTTGGACGGGCTCGTCTGCCTTCCTTGCATCGTAAAAGCTTTCTTATCTTTATGGGGCAATGTGTTTCAAACACATGGCCCCATAAAGACAAGAGATTGTTTTGCGACGCGGACAGTGCTTGGTTATGTTTTGATTTCTTATGTAAAGCGCTCTAACACCTCCGGGTGATGCCCGCGCTATATACATCCGCATGAATATTGTGTGTGAATGACTATCGATGAGAAATGCACCAAGGAGAGCTCCCACGAGCCCACTCATTCTGCTGTTGGCGTGCGGGCCCCTTTAATGGGGGAGGGACTTTGTGAGGAGGGGGCGGGAAGCCCCGCCCTCAACCATCTGCCTGTGAATCTTTGACATCAGCACCTGCATCCTGCCCCTCCCCCACCAGAATGTGCGCCCTCCTCCTCGCTGCTCCTCCGGCCCTGATTTGCAAGATGTTGCTGCCCTTTTAAACCGGACAGGCTGCTGGCGGCTGCTGTCCTGTCTGCCCACTTTCAACTCTGCCGCCCGCGCCCTCCTAGCCGCCGCCGCTTATCACAGGTTCCTCCTCCGAGCCCCGCACAGCCATACCTGCCAGCACCGCGTACAGCGAAGACAAAAGGGGGCTCCTCCAGGCTAGGGGAGCCCGAGAACAGGCACGACCCTGCCAGCGGGGGCATCTTTTCTTCGGATTACAAATGGTAAGGCGTTGGCTCCGGGGTGAGGTGTTGTTAGATGGATGGAGGAGAGAATCTCTGTCATTATTAGCAACCCTCCCATCCCTGGTATGGGGAGAAGGGATGGATAGGATGTCGCTGCAGTGTGGTCTTGCGCAGATTTATTATTGCGGTGGGGGAGTTGGGTTTAGAGGGGGTGAGGAATGTAGCATTAAAGGTACATTTTGCCCGGACATACTTCCAGCAGTAGAGATGGACTTGAGATGTGCCTTTTCGGGGAAGACTGGGAGCAGGGCCGGCTTGAGTACTGGTGGTGCCCTGTGCGACAATGTTTGTTGGCGCCCCCCCATGACCACCTCGCCTCGGATTCCCTCACTACCACCATTTGACAATGTCCCCCAAGTCTCCATAACCACTGTCTCTAAGATTAATTTTGTTTTATAGCACCCCTTTTACCAGTTTAGGGTCTCAGAACACTTTACATCACACATACGTTGCACGGAGACAATCGTGCGTGTTGAACTCAGTGTATAGGAAATGTTACCTAACACAGAGGACTACAATGTGTAGGAGTCACATGTCATCCATATCATTTAAATGTCCTTGGTCTGGAAAAGCACAAATTCTGAATTTTAAAGGTAACATCATTGTTAGGGGTTTTCTTTAATAATAAGAATTGATTTCTACCCAAATGAAACCTTTTTTGCAATGTTAGGAGAAGGAAAGACTGGGCAAAAAACATGTAGTTGTAATATATTTCTTGTAGTTTGCTTGAGCTCTTTGATGGCAGTTAATGGCTCACTGCTCTATATTAGGATTTTAACTTTTAAACTGCAAGCAACAAAAGGATCATGCTGACAAAAGCGATAACCCCTTGATCTATTTATAGTGTATGCAGAATGGGACACGTTCTTTGCAGCAGGCATATTAACCTTCTTTGCTATGATGAGTTAAAACTTTCACCAGACAAAGCTCTGGTCTCTCTCCAGGAACAACATTAATCACTGGAGTTATCGTGACATTTTTAATGATGCTTGAAAATTGCTGGGACAAGGAACATGACATCTGGAGCTTTTAAAACAATAAACATGGTGCCCCCACCCCAAGTCAGCGAATGGTGCGGTGGCACCGATCGCACCGCCCTAGAGCCCTGGCTGGGAGAGTGGCATTGCATGGGGCCCGGCTTGAAAATACTGCAGATTCTCTGTGATTTTCGGGATAGACAGGTTCTCCAGTCCTACACACGTGGTCTAATTTTCTGACGGCCTCCAGGGTATATGCCAGTTCTGCCCAGTGTGTGCACTGTAGGCTGTCACAAATCCACTCACCCGGGGTTTTACACAGGACGCGTTGGACAACCCCACGCACTCCAGTCTGATTTGTTTGATAGAACTACTCAGTTCTTCTTGCAATGTCTCCCTCCGTATTGTACCCAAGCACTACCTTTCCCTTACTCCACTAACATCCTAGGTGCCATTTTCATGCTCTAATTGCTCGTCAGATGCCCACTCTTGACATGGTGCTAGTGACCCCCTGCTGGTGTGACCTCCCGGCAGGTGCCAGCCCGATATTGCTATATGTATATCTGTCTGTGGTTTATATGTAGGGTAGGAGGCGGGCAGTGTCAGCGCGCGATCCTGTCGTCATCCCCAAGGCTGCCGTTCTATTTTCAATACAAACATCACAGACGGCTGCATGTAGAAGATGCTGCCTGGGAAGAGGCGAGGGCCTGTCGGCACAGGCCGCGCCTGGTGGCTTCAAGAGGTGGGCATGGATGGGCCAGGAGAGACAGCCCGGTGCCTTGTGAAGGCTGCTGGGGCAGGAGCTGAAAATACCCAAAAGAGGGTATTTCTTGGTATGTGTAAAAGGCCGGCAGGGCTGGGTGCAATTATGGGCAGGGCCCTACAGGAAAACGCCTGGGCGTCAGAAAGGCATGTGATGGGTCCTGGTGTACCCGTGTCGGTCTTCGGGCATCAGCCGATCTGAGCAACCCCCGCCTCTTGCCATGGGTTCTCCCCATGACCAGTCGCCTCGGGCGATGCTCTGCACTTTCAGAGATGTCAGTGAGCAAGGGTCACACGTGCAGGGCCCCAGCAGTAGCGTACCAAGGCAATGGGCCCCGGTGCAAGCAAGAAAATGCCCCCCACCCCTTGAATACGTCTATTATCAAGGTTCAATGGGCCACTAAGGGCTTGTAGTCCAGGTGCTAATGAACCTGCTGCACCATTGGTAGCTATGCCCCTGGACGAAGGGGAAGACGTTTACTTTTCCACCGTTTCTACTAGGGATACTCTTGCTGCGCAATTTGGCTTAAATACAGGACCGAGTCTGTTACATGTATGCGTCACACTGGGCAGAAGGACACCTTTTTATCCGGAGGAGTGGTGAAAGACCTGGTAGCTTTATGTGGTTTCCCCTGACTTTTTGCCTTTGTCTCCCATTATTTTTACCTGTGTGCTGGACTTAGTTTTTGCTGGTTTAGGTGCCTGCAGCACTAATTGTGCCACCCACACAAGTAGCCTTGCAAATGTGTCTCAGACCTGCCACTGCAGTGTCTTCACTTGCAGTTTTTAACTGCCCAGTCGACCTGGCAAGTGCACCCACTTGCCAGGCCCTAACCTTTCTTTTTCTTACATGTAAGAAACCCTTAAGGTAGGCCCAAGGTACCCCCATGGGGAGGATGTAGTGTATGTGAAAGGTAGAACATGTGCTGGTGTGTTTTACATGTCCTGATTGTGAAATACTGTGCATTTCGTTTTTTACTATTGGGAAGACTAGCTCTCTCATAGGCTATCATTGGAGCTGCTTCTGTAACTTTCAACGGGGAACAGCTAGAGCTTTGAGTTTAGGCTCTCCGAACTCAGAATTTAATAACACACGTATTGGGAAAGGCAGTCTTTAAATTGTGTGTTTGAAAATACCACTTTTTTAAGTTATTATAGACTAATGGGGGTAACCCATGGTAAGCTCGGACCTGGGTACAATGCAATGCAAACAACAGGGTGGTCCTAATGGCAATGCCTTACTGTCAACAGGTAGTAGAACATAATTGTATCATATCTATGATCAAATAAAGTAATCCTTATGTGAGAGAAACAAATATATACCTGAGAGAAAACAATAGTTATTAAAAGGGAAAAATATACACATTTAATGTTTGCTTTTCAGAACAAATCAATAATTCATACAAGTATTTGAGTGCATATTTTTGCAGGTTGCTCAAAAAGCATTGCATAGAAAAGTGTACATAAGAGTGCTCTTGTGAAAAGGAAGAATAAAACCATCAAGAACAAGCATTGGCATAGCCAATGGGTCTCGCTTTTGGGATCTTCTAAGTATTTAGTTATGCCGCACAATATCCTTGGTGCAACCACATCAACTGTTGCGTGGCTAAACACTTATAAGGTCCCAAAGGCGAGACCTATTGGCTATGCCAATGCTTGGTGTGGTTGTGTGTGTGTGTGTGTGGTTGTGTGTGTGTGTGGTTGTGTGTGTGTGTGGTTGTGTGTGTGTGGTTGTGTGTGTGTGGGTGTGGTTGTGGGTGCAGTTGTGGGTGCTGGCACGGTTGTGGGTGTGTGTGTGGATGTGTGGTTGGGTGTGGTTGTGTATGTTGTCTGTGTGGTTGTGTGTGTTGTGTGTGTGGTTGTGTGTGTGGTTGTGTGTGTGCGGTTGTGTGTGGTTGTGTGTTTGTGTGTATAATTGTGGTTGTGTGTGGTGTGTGTGTGGTTGTGTGTGTGCTTGTGTGTGTGGTTGTGTGTGCTTGTGCGTGTGGTTGTGTGTGTGGTTGCGGTTGTGTGTGGGTGTGGTTGTGGGTGTGGTTGTGGGTGTGTGTGTGGATGTGTGGTTCGGTGTGGTTATGTGTGGTTGTGTGTGTGGTTGTGTGTGGTGGTGGTTGTGTGTGTGTGTGTGGTTGAAGGGCATCAAATTGTTCTGACTCCTAATATTGACTTGAAGTGGGAAGAAGTGAAGTCTACTCTGTTTCAAGATCTAATTCAAACGCCCGATACGGACTTGAGACTCATTACTTGGAATATAGCCAGCCTTCAGAAAAGGGTCCCATGAGAATGCTCTTTTTGATACTCAAAGCGTTTTAATGAAACCTAGTTAACCCATCATTATGCTCTGCAAAACTTCGATTTTTATTACTACCATAAACATGAAGGGACACAAAAGTGAGTCTGGCAAAATTTCTTGATGAAAGTGATAACTGGATCTGCATTCAATCAATACCAAGTTGAATCCTCCTAGGCACAATCCTTCACCCTATCAGAGACGGGTGTGAATCATTTAGTACTATGTGGTAATCAAACACGGTATTCGAAGTTTGCAATCAAAAGGTTCTATTTGATAGACTTCATTTCAATCCATAATATTGATAATTCAACAGTGATAATTAATATCCATTTGTCATTCCAAATGCAATCCAATGCATTTCGGGCATAGTGCCCTTCATCAGGGATCACTCTACAATTAAACAAAAAAATGCGAAGATGCAGCAAGGAAAGCATCCATGTGTACAAAATTGTTATTAGACTAACTTAAACACACATTTTAAATTAATGGTGTCAAGCGCATAGTTGCAGTGAAAAGTATTGAAAAGGATAATCAGGGTTTCAAAGGAAACGATAATCAAGAATGGATGTGATAAAACAAGTGGTTGTTAAAACCAGTGCGCCAAAGAGAGTCCCGGTGAGACAAGTGTGATTAATTGTGTAAATTGAAAAGGTAGATCACGTTACCGTGATGCGATTTGCTATTCTGTCGAGTGTGAAAATGAGAAGTCAAAACAAGGTTAAATAGGCAGGTGCTCTTAAGATCAGTGTGAGTGTGTTGAGTTCATATTAAAATGTGGCGTCCCGTGAAACATGCATTGGGGTTTATCGGTAAAGTGTATAGGGCAATATCGCAAGTGAAACATGCATTCGGGTTTTTCAGTAGAGTTAAATGGCAATATTGCAAATCCGAACTTACTTAATGTTTAATATATTCGGAATGAAGGTGTAGAAACGAGTTTGAGTATCGCTGTGAGGTTAGAAACGGGAACGCCGTAACCGACGAGGTTTTTAAATTACGAATGTCCGGGTAAACAGAAAAGTAGGACTAAGATAGAAACTCCACCGACAGTGGCGGCCATCTTCTAGAAGGTGAAATCAGCAAATGAAGTCATGTGGAAAGTGCTCAATTACATAAGAAGTGATTATATGAGAACAATAGTCCAATGTCAGGGCAGCGGAAGTAATGGTGGAATTAATGGGTATGTAAACTTGAAGTAATGAATTGCGATAGCTGTCAAGTTGTATCTTCACAATAGTTGAGCTAGACAACAGATTAAGCTGTCGCACATATGACGATGTAAAAGGAACAAACATTGGCCGCGCGCGCGAGAACAAGCATCGCGGCACCGGCGCTTTACTTTGAACATTAAAAGTAAAGCGCGGGTGCCACAATTATAGCAAAAGTAAAGAAATAGATGTTTTTTTCTATTTCTTTACTTTTGTGAAAGTGAAAGTCATCACGGTTCTAACGACTCGTGAAAGACTGCTGGCGGCCGGCTGCACGCGTGAGCAAGCGCTAGGCCAGCCAGCAGCATTTTGAAAACTCACATACAAAATGTCTCTCTGACAGCGCATGCGCGCTGACTCAGCGAGACCTAAAAAGGAACCATTTCTTAATAATTATTGCCATGATCTCTGGCTGGTGTGGCTTAAATATGGAAACCAGTGTAGTAGGTCTGTTTGGAAAACATATTTTCTTTCTTAGAGTCCATACAAGGAGATAGTGCTCATTGAGTTTGAATTCACCATCCAAGGTGGGATAAGGAGTCAATACAGGCTAAAATGTTAAAAATGTCGATGTTTTGTCTCAACTACTGCATAGAGGGTGGATTAAAGCCTCAGCATGTGGGTCTTCATCAGGGGGTGAGATGAGGCATAAGGCAACCTGTAGTTGAACAATGGGGTCCTGCACAGGATATGTGCAGTCCCCCATGTTCCTTAATGCATGTGACTGTCGGGTGATGCGCTGCCGGCGGATGCTACTCCTAAGAGGACCGCCACGACTCTCTCGCAATTGGGTCCCCTCTTTGCATATTCAAAAGGTGATTAATCAGATCGTTTTCTATAATCAGTTCACCAAGATACTTGGAACTAGCAATGTTTGCGAACACTCACCGCAGCGGTTTTGATGATTTTGATTTTATTTTATTTTTATTAGGCGCACAAATCATCCTCGAGGGGATCTCTTGTCACCGAAGCCGTCAAATACAGGTCACAATATGATAAGATAAGAGATGGAACAATCATGTTTTCAGGAGTTTCTTAAAATAGATTAAGTCCGAGCAAGAACAAAGAGGCACATGTAGCTGATTCCAGTGCTTGGGAGCTAAAAAGGAAAAGGAGCGGCTACCATATCTGGCTGTACAGATACGTTTGGGGTGGAGCAATAGTAGCTCACTTTGTCTGAGCTGGCGTACCGGGATATATGGCTTCAGTTTGTTTTTAAGATAACATGGTCCCTTCCCATGCAATGATTTAAAGACAAAACAGATATGCTTAAAGAGTGCAGGCTTTTTTTTGGGAAGCCATTGAAAGGAAAGTAATAAAGGTTCAGCTGGAGATTGCAGAGTAAGAATACATATGAGTCGCGCTGTTATGTTCTGTACTATCTGAATTGGCCTGACTTACAGCACCCATTGGGGTTCGCAGAGCTGACATTAAGAGGGATGTCCTTCCCAATCCAGCATAAACATGTTAGCTTGGAAAGTGATTGTTTGGTGGAGTCAACAGTGCCTGGCTAAATTTCTCCCAGGACTCAGGACAACATTTCTCCTTTCGACAATAACGAAGATAGCAAGGGTCCTCTTGTGGTTCCAGGGCACGGAAAACCTAATGTGGTCTGTAAAGCATACCAACTTCCATCAAAGGCTTTCTGTGGCGCTGGAGCCAATCCTGGGATGGTGATGGTGGTATTGAAGTCTGCGGACACCAATGAGCGGGTTTTGCCAACTGAAATTCTCAAAAACATAAGTGACATTTGAGGGCAGCGCCTTTAGTTTATCTGTCACATCTACACTGATCCACTTGCTAGAAAGAGTTTGCATCCTTTAAACAAGCATTGGCATAGCCAATAGGTCTCGCCTTTGGGACCTTATAAGTGTTTAGCCATGCAACAGTTGATGCTGTTGTACCAATGATATTGTGCTGCAAAACTAAATACTTATAAGGTCCCAAAGGCGAGACCTATTTGCTATACCAATGCTTGTTTTCTCGTTGTATTCATGAATACGCTTGTTGAGTTTGTGTGTGTGTTTTACTGTGTGTGATGGTTTGATGAATGTAAGAACGAGGCAATCAATGGGTGTATGAAAGGATGCATGAGTGCAAGGATGAGTGAAAGAGTTCATGTATGATGAGGTATAGAGTTCCTACACTCAGCAGTGATAACCGAAGAGGCACTTTCAGTTATAAACCACACGAATTGGCTTTGCCAATGCTTCTTATTTCCGCTTCTTCTTGTGTTTAACCAGTATGCATTTTATGCACGCACAATCTACAAATTAAAATAAGACACCATGCTGATTTTCCACCATAAATGTTTCTTATGTTAATTCACTGGTGATGTCCCAGTACCTCCCTGGAGCCACTGAACAATGCTTTATTACTTTACCCGAAGGCCTTCAAATCTCCTCCGTGACTGCCACGCCTCAGTGGCCGCCTTAGTGTGCTTGAGATGGTAATCTCGCAACATCTGACTAGTCCAGCCCGTCGAACCTTGGTTGTATCTTTCTGTACGTTGAATGAACCAGGGAGTTCAAAGGTTGCCAGAGCCTCAGGCAGCTCGACACGTGGAATGCACCCAGTTGTGACTTGCCGGCTCCCAGTGTACAATGGGTTGATTGAGTTTAGAAGCATTCCTGTCAGCGTCGTGTCACCGGAGGTAAAGTGCACGCGACTGGCAGGCTCGTTGTACAATCTATCTAGTCATTTCCTAAGCACACGGTCATTTCGTGCCTGTGACTATACTGCAAAGGTTCACTGCACTCTCTCACATTGAATTAACCATCTATTATTCTATATGTGTCTCTCAGTTAGATCTCCGTCAAGATGTCTGCCATTCCGAGCAGTAGCAACCTCCAGCCACGAGAGCGCCCTAGTCGGAATGCACGAGGCCCATCTGCTTTTCATACATGTCCTACCATGTCTCCAGTGCTGCTCACGTTAGTTATTGTTGCTCCACGTTGCCTTTATTTTGTATTATCTTTCCCCTCCTTATGCATGCTAGATGCCTTGTTGCTCCTCCACCTCTGGTCCGAATGTGGAACAGGAGGCAGGCTGTCCTGGGAAGGGCAGTGCATGCCGGGAGCGCCACGAGCGCTGCACTTAGACCATGAAATATCAGGAGAAGCGGTACCGTACCTTGAGCAGGGCTGGACTGGAAAGGCAAACAGACCCTGGCAATTTAGTCGGATCGGTCCCAGTGAGGGGGGGGGGGGGGCACTGCTGCTGCTTTTGTTACAGGGGGCCGATATTGCAGCACTCCTGCAAAACTGGCCCCCACCCCTTTAAAACCAGCCCCCACCCTTCCAGCCCACTGGGAAATCGCCCAGTGCCTGCTATGGCCAGTCCGGCCCTGACTTTGAGACGCCGATAGGCATGAGAGGGCCCCTCCCACTTCAGGAGAGGAGGTTGGTTTTACAATCCCAATAGAGCTAGAGAAGACTCAAGTGCCCCAAGTGCCCCTGAAAAGGGATGAGACTGAGGTTGAATCAGGCACATATCGGACCAGTGCCTTTCAAAGGCCTAGGTGCAGGACTGGGCAATGTCCAAAGCCACCACGGCGCTCCCGAAACACTGGGATGGCCGGGGCAGCACCGTCATGGCGCGCATCAGAGTCTACTGGGAAAAATCAATAACCATCAAAGTCCTGTCTACACTTTTACATAACATTCAGTTTCTGTACACAAATGATCTACATGAACCACTGCCAGCTAACGACCACCATTGAATGGCAGAGAGCATCACGTTTTCGGAAGTTGGTGTCTTCAATGTCAACTGCCAATAAAAGCAGGAGCCCACCCATATAAAGATTGATGAGCGCTACCTGAGATTTTCAATTGTGCATCCTACTTTATGGAAGGAAGCCAGTGAAGCTGAGAGAAAAGAGGGTGGGCGGGAAAAAAACGAGAGCTCCACCGACCAGCGTGAGCATTATTTGTAATGACCTGTAACTTATGGCGCAGGTGAACTGGAGCTTCTACATGAAGGGGATAGGCGTAGTTTAGGCAAGATGAAATGCATGTGCCACCCACCTTTTACCATCATTGTTTAGGAAGAGGGAGATTTCCTTAGGAACCTTAGATAAAAGATATATTAGGAGATGACTGAGGAGATTGCATCATCTGTAGACAAATGAGTTTCAGGTTTTACTCCTAAACTCTTTACCGAAGAAACAGGTAAAGGGAGTTTGCCCATCTTATAAAGGTGGCAAGTGTGAAGCCATAGGTCCAGCTTACCTTTTACCACAGACCTCTATTTTATCAGCATTTGACTTCAACCACTCACTACACACCCAATTCCACATAAACATCATGCAAAGTTGAAAGGCTTGGCTAGAGCTTATGGGGCCAGCTAGTGTAAATTGCATTAGCGAATCATCTTTGTACATGCACATTTTGAATGCGATGGTTTGAAATGTCATGGTAAGGAGGTGACATACACATAAAGAAGATGAGGAGAAAGTACAGATACTTGTGGGATCCCATGTTCTAATGGAACTTTTGAGCAGTGTAGGAGGTAAATAGACTGGAATTGGTCGGTTAAAAAGGACTTGAAGTAGTCTGAGGGGCCCACTGCGGTAATGGGTAAACAGTAATAGGTTTGCTTAGAATACAGTAATCTACTGCATCAAACTCAGCTGACAAAATCCAATAGTATCAGTGCATTTGTAAACTAGATCTGCTTCCAGTGGCAAGTCCTCTAGAAGAGCAAGGAGCAATAAAGATGTAAAAGAGCAGAGCATAGGTATAGTAAGATTAAATTCTATTGCAGTTGGGGGAAATGGTCTTTTCCTATTTCTGGTCATAAGAGGCAAATTATTTTCTATGATTTGCTTACCTAATTGGTCATAGAGTAGTTTTGATGTGATTACTTTGATGGAGCAGGATTTCGCGAAAGAGACCTGCTCAATTGAACACCCCTTTAATACGTACTAACCGTATGTAGTGTTAGAACAACTAATATGCACATTTACACTACACACAGCAAGCTTGCTTTGCAATATGCATGAACTAACCAGAATTAATGCGTAAATAACCGTAAATGGAATAATATTGTGCTTAGAACGAATTTAGAAGGTTTGCATGGCAAGGCCACATGTGTATTTAGTAAAAGGCATGGTGTGTGTTGTTTTAAACTCATAAATAATGCAGCTTTTCTGCTTGTGCTATGCTAGGCTAACCATTAATATGAAGTAGAGCTAAAGTGGGTGGTAAACAGTGAAAATTGCATTGTCACATAATTAATAAATGTTTGTTTTCCGTTCTTGTAGTAATGGACGAGTCCTCCATTTTTTAAAGTTGGATTAACCGAGGGCGGATGGAATTAGGAGCGAGCAAGAACCGTGTGACCACTGCTGTGCAAAGCTGAAAAAGCCTGACCTGGTGAAGGAAAAAACATCGAAAGCCGGCCAAAGCCAGTGTCATTGTGGGAACGGCACGAGAAGTTGACAAATGTTATGAATTGTTAATAAAATTATGTTACGTTTGATACATGTGTACTCATGACAGAGAAGAGGTATTGATGACTGTATAAAAAATGTTTAGAACAATGGTGTAGTCAAAAGTAGATGATTTCATAGTGGGGTGACATCCCACCACTAGATCTCAGCCAATCCCTTAGCTAGAAAATGTGGATTTAGCAACTATTGTGGGATGGACATGTACTTTTAGGGAATAAGCATAGGTGCTTTAGGGGTGTGGTTAGGTCGCTTAGGCTGAAGGTGTCAGAGAGAGGGATGCGTCGCTGTTTGTCGGTTTGCAGAGAGGCCTAGCTGTTCCTGTCCTGTCCCTGTCCTGCTTCTTGAATGTTTGATCCCTGACTCTTGGTTCAGGGGTCCCCCACTGCTGCCTAGGCCTGGGTGGTGGTTTTCCCTTACAGATCCCTTGGGTTTGTATTTGTTCTAAGTTATCATTGTAGAATTGTTTTTGCTGTCGTATTTCTTGTCTATGAAACCTTTGTCTCTTCATCTATCCCCTCCAAACTGATGGTTTAAATCGATATATTTTTACTTGTATCTATCGACTCTTCATCCATCCACTCTTTGCAACGGATATTTGAAATGATAGTTCAGTTGTTGCTCTGATTAGATTGTTGCTCTCTCTCATTAGGTTTCCAGTACTTGAAATTATTAATGTAATCGCTATGAACATTTATTATTACTAGATAAAATTATTACATCTCAACAAGAGTTTGTGTTTTTTTTAGTCAGTTTCTATGATTAATGTCTTTGTGAGTTACCATTGCCATCAACTCTTCAACTAGTTGGTTCATCGATCAAATAGATGAAAAGTCGATTAACATTTGTTCAAATACGCCAAAAGTACAGGGTGTTTAAAATTTGTGTCTGGGTAAACAAAAGTAAATTAAAGTAAAGTTAACAAACTTGACCCCAGCGCATCAGGGATTTGGGTGAATGTGTATGGGCCAAAGTATGTGATGTTGTTGAATATTTATCCCTGATCAATCAGTCAGTAGAGTGCTTCTTGTCACCCGTGAGGGTATCCAGGCGCTGACAGGGTCTAGCTGATTAGCCGGATAGCCAGGTCTTCAGGGACTTTCGGAACTCTGGAAGAGATGGGGAGGTCCCTAGATGTAAGGGTAGCTCGTTCCATGTCATTGCTGCTAGGTAGGAGAAGGAGCGGCTTCCGCATCTGCTATGTAGGATGTGGGGGGTGAGGGTTAGAGAAAGGGATGCAGAGTGGAGGTGTCTGGTGGGCTGATGGAAGTTCAGGTAGTGGTTCAAGTAGTCCACACTTGTGTAGAGCCTTGCATGCATGGGTCAGGAGCTTGAACTGGCCTCTTATAAGTACAGGGAGCCAGTGGAGTTTGCTGTGGTAGGGGGTAATGAGGGTTTGTCTAGGGAGATCCAGGATGAGTCTGGCTGCAGCTTTCTGTATGGTCTGTAGTTGGAGGAGGAGGTGAGCCGTGATCCCTGCATAGGGAGCGTTGCCATTCGACGGAGATGAAGGCCTGGGTGATGATGTTTCTTGAGCTTTGGCGTAGCCATTTGATTATCTTACGAAGTACGCATAGAATGATGAAACAGAAGGATGAGATGGAGTTGTCATGGTTAACTTGTTGTCCCGAATGATGCCTAGGTTCCTAGCATAGTCAGTGTGGGTAGGAGTAAGTCAGAAATCTGAGGGCCACCAGGATGCATCCCATGATGAGCTTTAGTTTCTGAAAAAATCAGTACCTCTGTCTTGTCCGTGTTGGGCTTCAGGCAGTTGTCCTTCATCTAGCTGGCGACGTCTGTCATGCAGTTGTGGAAATGGTGTTGGTGGTGTCTTCAGAAAGGGAGAGGATGAGTTGTTTGTCATTGGCGTAGAATATGATGTTGAGTCCTTGGGTTTTGGTGCTGCTGGCTAGAGATGTCATATAAGTGTTGAAGAGGGTGGGGCTGAGCGAGGATCTAGTTGGAAATGTCTGTCATGCAGTTGTGGAAGCTGGTGTTGGTGGTGTCTTTAGAAAAGGAAACAATGAGCTGTTTTTCATTGACATAGACTATGATTTGAGTCTGTGGGTTTTGGTGATGCTGGCCAGAGGTTTCATATAAGTGTTGAAGAGGGTGGGGCTGACTGAGGATCGTTGGGGCGCGCCACAGATAATTTCCTTGGGTTCGGAGGTGAAAGGGAGAAGGCAGACTTTTTGCATTCTTCTGGTGAGGAAACAGGTGATCCATCTGAGAGCGACTGCTGGGATGCCTATCTTGTGCAGCCTTGTGATGAGTGTGTGGTTGGAGACTGTATTAAACGCGGATGAGAGGTCCTCGGTCGAGTAGGGCTCCAATGTCATCGATCGCCGCAATGAGGTCTGCCTCGGTACTGTGGTTGCTGCGGAATCCAGAGTGGGAGAAGTCGAGTAGGGGGTTCCATTCCTAATGTGAGGAGAGTTGCTGGCTGATGGCTTTTTCTAATACTTTGGCCCTGTAACAGGAGCATTGAGATCGATCTGTAGTTGTTGTGTTCGCTGGGGTCTGCCGATGGTTTCTTTATTAGGACGTTGACTTCTGCATGTTTCTAGTCCTCAGGCAAGCTGGCTGTGGCAATTGAGGTGTTGAACGAAGTGTTTTCTCTTGTGTGTTTTGTTTCTTCACGTTTCTCTACCCTCACCACTAGTCTTCATATATACAAAAAATCGCGCTCCGTCCAGTGTGTTGGTCTGCACCTGGACGTCTGATGCGGCCTTATAATGAAGCATGGCACTGCAACGTGTGTGAGGGCAGTATTAAGACAAGTAATGTCTTTCCCATCCCTTTGTTGCCCTCTTTTTGTTTAATTGTATAGTCTACCCATTGGAGGGTTAGTGAAGTATAGTACTTCCTGGTCCTTCTATCGGGTCAAGCAGTTTGTCAATTGTAGCACTTCTCTGTTTAGTGAGTTATCAGTTTTGGTAGGGGAGTCAGAGAAGGCGTATTCCCTTGTCTCTTCGTTTTTTCATGAGATATAGTGTTTGCACGGCCGCAGAGCCATAGAGACGTAAGTGGGAATTACCCTGGAGCCTTCAAAGACAGAATATTAGGTGGTCCTAATTGGCACTACATATGGAGGAGCAAGGCCTTGCCTAGGGGGACGAGGCAGCAGCCAGGATCCTAGTGGGTCCTTACCTTCTAGGGGATACCGCACTCACACAGGCACTCACACAGGTGGAGGGATGGGATTCTTTGACGGAGCTAAAAAGGAAGCAAGTAAAAGCCATCTTGCATGGAGCCATTCTTACAGAGTACCTTAGAGCGAACGTAGCCCCAAGGGGTCTCCTAGTGGTCAACGAACCTCTAATCTTCTTGGAGGATGCTTCCTTCCGAAAGAATTGGTCGTCGATTGCTTGGAGATGCTCCAGTGATTGGCTTATTTTAATCATTGGTGCGGCAAAAAAGATTTCAGACGATTTGTTGATCCAAATTCAGACAAGTGAGGATAATTTGAGAACACAAATCCATGTTTCCGTTTTTAAAAAGAAACTAGATGAGAAAAACAAAATAGTCAACGAATATAAGGAGTACTTAGTGAATTCCAAAGTGAACAAGTTACAAAAGGATTTGAAGAAATTCTCCAGGGAAAAAGTATATCCTTACGTTAATGATGATTACGTCAAAATGAAAGACAATCAGAATACACAAAGAAAACCATCACAATAAAACACAGACACCTCGAGTTCTGGCAGCGATAGCAGCGTTGTAGACTATAGACCAAGGTTCAGAGGTAGAGGTTGGTCACGGGGTTACTCACACCCTTACCAACAAGGGCCTCGCAAGGCTTTTGGTTGGCCCCCAATGTACCCTCCGATGGGTCCACCACAGTTCTTCCCCAAAGAGTACCCATTTTCTTTAGAGAGAGGCAGGGGGAGGGAGAGAGGGAGGCAGAAAACACAGAGAACTCAGAGAGTACAATGGGAGGACTTCAACCAGAGAGTGACTCACAGTGACTCACAGTATGGCATGAGAAGGGGAACCGAGCAGCAGCAGGGAACACACTTAGTTATGAACTTGAGTAGTAGAACCCAGAAGTAGATACAAAAGATAGTACTGGCAAAGGGCCTTGGCTTTGTTCCGATGAATCAGGTAGATTCTTTTAAACTTAAATTTGAACTAGCTGGGTTTTTCCGGAGTGTCCGTCTAAAAGTGTTCTTTGGGTTCTTTGGAAGAATGGAGGCCACTGAGAGAGAGGGTGACACAGGATTGAGAAACAAATCTACGTTTGTTCCCTCTTGGGCCAATTACCACCAGAGGTAGGAGTATTTGAGCAGGCTGTTTTAAGAGATGTGGAATTGATGGAAACACTAAATAGTGATAAGCCGTTCTTCAATCTATCTAAAGTTGAAGTACAAGCCTTGAATGAACTGAGGGATGATCCAACTATAATCATCAAACCCGCTGATAAAGGCGGGGCTATCGTGATTCAGGATAAAAACACCTATAACACAGAATGTCTTTGTTTACTGAATGACAGAAGGAATTATCTAATCTTGAATGGTGACCCGACTGAAGAACTGCGGGTAGTGATTGGCTCCCATGTAGAAGAGGCTATCGGCAATGACTGGATTAATCATAAGGAGGCGTCTTTTCTCTGTAACCAGCAACCTACTGTGCCATATTTCAACACTTTGCATAAAGTGCCTAAGCCTACCCGCCCACCACCAGGTCGCTCGATCGTTTCTGGGACTAACTCGATCTTGGAACCTTTGTCCAAATTTTGTGATAGCTACTTGCGTCCCCTGGTTCAAAAGATGCCAGCATACCTCAAAGATACCCGTGAAGTACTCAACTTGATCAAAGACTTGGAATTTGATCCAAACAGTGACCTTATGATCAGACTCGACATAGAGACACTATATACAAATATTCCACAATGAGAAACCCTTAGGGTGATTGAAAACATTCTTTTTGCAGAAGAATGGGAATAACCTACCCCGCAAGCCTTTATTCTCTGTCTCCTGGAGCATGCACTTACCAAGAACTTCTTTAAATATGAAGAGCAATTTTGTGTACAAATCCATGGAACCTCCGTGGGGCCCTTATTATGACCAGATAAGGGTTTGGCGCAGGTATATAGATGATGTTTTCATCATCTAGAGAGGGAACAGAAGCTCGGCAGAGACCTTCCTTGGATGGCTCAATCAAAGAAATCCTTTTCTGTACTTTACCAGTACTATGACCAACAAATTCTTGCCCTTTTTGGATTTGAATATAAGAGCAGAGAATGGAGGTCTAATCAGTAGTGTTTATCACAAACCGACTGACAGGAATAACCTTTTATCCTTCCATAGCTTCCATCCTCATTCCCTATGGACAGTTCCTGCGGCTTCGTAGGAACTTTTCCACTATAATGGACTACAAAAAGGAGGCAGATAATCTGAGTAACATGCTCAGAAACAGAGATTATCCAGAACATGTCATTAAGAAAGCCCAGAAATGAGCGAGAAACTGCAGTAGGGAGGCTTTACTGGAAACAAATGAGAAGGAAACAATTGAGAGGAGCATCTGTGTGACAACATTCAACACAGCATCGAACCATCTGAAAAAAATAATACAAAAGAATTGACGGATTCTCAATTCGAATGGGTTAGACCAACCTATCCCACTCTTGTCTTTTAAAAAAAGCGCGAGTATCAAAGGCATGATCGTGAACACACGTCCAAGGACCCTGGTTAACCGTACAAATGAAAAGAATTCTGATCATTTTCTACCACCGGTTATGGGCCACTATGCATGTGGTTATTTCAGGGCCTGTCCTTCATCACTAAATGGGAAAAGTGTAGATATCAGGCTTAGTCGCCCCTGGGAACAGAGAAAACACACGACATGCAATACAGATAATGTCATTTACTTACTAAAGTGCCCGTGCAATATGCAGTATGTAGGAATGACGACTCACAGAGTAAAAACCCCTGCATTCTAGAGCATATTAGTACAATGCGCTGTGGGAAACCGAATGTTGAACTATGCTTAAAATGGCTACTGAGACTCCATTTCGTGTTGCCATGTTCTCGGCAACCTGGTGAAGGATTGCTTTCTATGTCCCTGTTAGAACTTGCTTAACCCGCCTCGCTCCTTGCGGTTGAGCCGATTCCAGAAGCTGCTTGTGTACCTCCCCCCCCCCTGGTTGTGCCAGAGACTTACCCATATCCTGTCCACTGTTGGTAACTCAGCCTCTTACGCCAACAGTTGTGCTCCGTGACCACGCCATCTGGGCGCTGAAGCAAGAGGCTGTGTACATTGTGCAATCAGAGACAGACGCTCTCTGGCCACGATTACTCCACTTGAGACTGATGAGGAACTTGTTGGATGTGTAAAGGGTGTGGCTAGTGCTATAATTATGTGTGCGCTGCGGAGTGAAGCAGCTGTCTCCGTAGAATTGTCTTTGTACCATTCTGGGACCCTGTCCTTAGCTCGAGCTAATAAAGTAATTTACTTTCCTCCACAGCTAAGTTGTCCTGGTCTCTTTTGGTAATGCACGAGTAATCAAGGTGAATCCGTAGATTCTAGGTGTCCCCTGCACCGCTGGCTTTGACCCTCCAGTCGGGAGGGGTCTCCAAAAGCCGGTTCTACACGAATACCAAACTTACGGCCCACTTTAATGAAAAAAGGCACACAGAACAAGAATTGAGGTGGACAGTATTAGATAAACTGTTTATTCCACCTAGTACGAGGGATATTTCTAGCTTCCCTTTACTGAGAGAACAGCGCTGGGTGAAGAGGTTGAAGAGTACTAAGGGACTTAATGACTGCATACCCTGGTTCCAATTATACGGAGTTTTAAATAAATAAGAAAGAATAAGATGCTTTAATCCCATTGACTGGGCTGGCTGTTTTGCCGTTATGTGCTTATGATGTGACTTATAAAATTAGCTGTATCCTTGGGTCCAGTTATAATCTCTATTCTCATTGTTTTGTTTTATAAACAATTTACAGTTTACAACTATATAGTTGTGCACACATGTTCGTTGAGTTGGATTACTACTGCTGCCGGTCCTATCGTCCCCTGTGGACTATACTAGATACATTGTTTGGCAAGCGGGATTGAAGGAAAACGATATTCCAATATGGCCACCATTAAAGACCTCAGTAGCTAAGGTAGTTGTCAGGGATTGACCGCCGTTTTTGCCTGCCTAAACTTTAACTCCCAGGGAGTCCTGCGGCACAACGGGGGTGAAGCCACGTCTGTAAATAGGCACGCCATACGCCGGAAAGACGTGCGTTATACTGGATCGCGACCCTGTCCAAGAGAGAAGCAGACGCGCGAACGCGTCTGCTTTCCCACCCCGACTTGGTTTTTCGTGAATTGCCGTTCCCGGAATTGCGGCAACTGACGCTGTCACCCCAGCGGATTCTTGTTTCCCGACCCGCACTTCTTGGAAATTCCGTGAGAACCGGAGAGAACGCACGGTTCTCAGTCTGCCTCGATTCGGATTGGACTTCGGCACTTCCTCGTTTTGCTAAAGACAATGGAACGCTATCTGCCGAGGACCGGAGGAGTCGTTCTGACCCCCACCGCGCTCTGAGGTAAAAGCGTCTGCTTTGAATCCTGGGCTGAACTGAGTTGGGCACTCGGTCGTGCCCATCTGGTCCTACAACACGCGCTAACGAAAGAGCACACAACAGAGGTACTACAATTGGCCGTGTGAACGCCCTGACTTGCTTTTCTGGCACTTTTGTTTTAGCGCTGTAAGGAGAGGGCGCCAGGCTTGTACTTACCTTGCTGCCTAAAGCGTTCTAGGCAGTGGCTATTTCTGGGCCGAGTGAACCCTTGTACTGGTCGCTTGTTCTTCAACTACCTGCACAGAGGATTGTTCCGCTCTACTCCTCGCCAAAAAAAACCTGGGATCAGGGTTTGTTCTTTAGGGTGCCTTTTCTTTTGTGTTATTCCTCGACCAAGGAATGTTTTTTTCTATTTGATTTAGGAAGGAAAAGAGGGAGGAACTCGTGCTGTTCAACGGGTGTGCTTCCCCCTGTGGCGCATTGGGAGCGATACTTGTATACCAGTTCCCCTAGACCCAAAACTGTTACACCGTCACCACAACACTGTAGTTTAAGACTTCTAGCATGGCTGCTATGATGGGTATGCTGTAATACCGCTGATGGAACATAGAGAGGCCTGGTGATTGTCTGTGAGACAGGTTAGATAATGAAATACAAGATGAACCTGCACACCGTTTAAGGATGATTATATCACTGTAGTGTGAATTTAATAAAGATTAAAATCTATGAAAAGTGTGCAGTCATGTATGGGGGTTTTAGCCCTAACCCCTGTGTCGACTTAAAGCAAATGAAAGGAATGGGATTACCCAAACCTACATGACGCACAGCTGTGGACTACAAATAGTCTCAAACAAGTTTTAATTCTCACCTAAATAAAGTGAACAGAAATATACATGTAATCATGTAATCATTTCATGTGTGTACATGTAATCATTTCATGTGTGGTTATCACGCTAAATGACAACATAATTAGTCAATAAACAGAACTTTTAAGATTCATGATTATACATAGAAATTCTTTCTTTGTGATCCTATGGATCCACAAATAACAAGCATAGAAAAAACAAGCTAAATCTTCAGTGCAGAAAAAACTCCCAATGCATTTCGGGTTGTTTAAACCCTTCTTCAGGGGTTTAAGATGAAATAAATTTCCAAGTGGTCCACCGTAATGTAAACTACAACAGAACTAAACAGTATATAATTATATTCGAATATTACATTTCAAAATTCTAATTAGGATTTGCACTCTAAGAAAAGTGAAAATTAAAAACATGCTGTTGTGAAGTGTGTGCCGTTTTTAATGAAATCTGCAGGTGAGTTGCTTAACAATATATTAGTGAAACGAACACGCAAAGGTGAAGACCGAGCGGTGTTCTGAAGGGAAAATTAGACGGTGCGTCGGTAATAAGGTGCCCATAAGTGTTGTCCAGTACTCAACGATAAATGGTGAGAGAGTACAGAAAAGCCGTAGTTGTATGTGCCAATTGAAAAGGTGAGACAAAGCTTAGACACCGAAAACTCTTATGGATATGTAAGGCAGAGGGATACTCACGAAGGGACGAATCCTAACTTTCTATATAGTGAAATGGTGACGTGACTTTCCGGTGAGTTCTCAGGACTGTATAATCAAAGAAATTATGGAAACGAGGTCTAAGTATGCTTTCCAAAGAATGAAAAAACTCAGAGGTATCGCCCTAAGTGTAATCACCCGTGTGTTCTGTGATTTAAGTCTTACCCGGTATTTTCAAAATACGGTGACTCAAGGCAGTTGAAATGTAAGGAACACAGGCATTGGTACACTAATCCTGAAGAAACCAGGACTTTAAATATGATAGAAGCACAGAATCTCCACGGTTCGAAAAAGGCTTACCGGCGGGTCAATGAAAGTTCAGCGTTCTCGGTGTACCAGCAAAGTGAGAAGACGCGCGTGTAGACGCTTACGTACTTTTTACGTGTTTAAAGAGACCGCGATGATAACAACGCAGCTCAGGTGAAAAACTTTATTGAACCAGTGTTTAAATGACAGTGCCGAATACGGCAAGTGCTAAATTAAATAAGCAAGGAAGGGATGTAACTAAGGAACACTGTGAAAACGGCGGTCAGTTAGAATCCTTGATGAAGAGAGTGAAAAATAAATAAATAAATAAAACGAATGAAAAAGAGTGCAAATCCTTTACAGAAAATGCGCTAGTGTATGCAAACATTGGCATATTCACTTCACAACTGTTCATAAGAAGCACAACAGTTCCACATGATCATTGAGCCCTCCTGGGGCTAATGTACCAAGTTTTTTTATCCAAAAGGTCTCTTTAAGCGCTAAATTTGTGTTAAAGTCTGTACCTGTGGTTGAGTGTATTTTTTCCAAAATAGTGAAACGTAATTGTGGTATAGTGTGAGAAGTATTGACCCAATGTGTAGCTAAGCATGATTTGAAGTTTTTATTGCGTATGGTACTTTTGTGTTCAACTATTCTTGTTTTAATTTTCCTGGAAGTTCTACCTACATAAACTAGCCCACAAGGGCATTGTATCGCATAGATTACTCCCTCAGTGTTGCAATCAGAAGAATGCCTCAGTGTTATTTTATGTCCTGCGTGGGGATGTGAAAATGTGTTACCAACGATGACGTTGCCACATTGTCCACAATTATGACATTTGCCCATTCCTTTATAGATTTGTTTAATAAAGGGACGTCCTGGTTTGAGAAGTTCTCTTAGATTCATGGATATGGTATGTGCAAATAAAGGAGGACCTTTATAGAAGTGAGTGAAATCCGTTTCTTGTGCGATGATCTCCCAACGTTTTTTGATGAATTTCTTGATTTGTGAAGCTTGTACAGAGTATTTTAAAACAAATACCTCACGTTGATCCGTCACTTTATATGATGGCAGTAAAAGGTCTTCACGTTTTTTGCGAGCCACTATGCTTTCTGCTTCTGAAAGTACTTCCTCAGGGTAACCCCTTTCCTTGTATCTCATTTTTTGTTCTTCTGTGAATTTGATGCATGAGGTTTTATCTGATGTTATCCTTTTAATCCTAATGAACTGGGACACTGGTAAATGTTTTTTGAGAGAATATGGATGTGCACTCGTGAAGTGCAATGCGTTGTTGACATCTGTAGGTTTTTTGTAAACTGCTGTTTGAAAACCTGTAGGTGTTTTTAGGATTTCAATGTCTAGAAAGTGAATTTTATCAGTTTGAATATTGAAAGTGAACTGAATTCTCGGATTGCACTGGTTGAGATTTTGGATACAGGATTCCAAGGTGGATCGTGACCCTTTCCAGATTACCAGAATGTCGTCTGTGTACCGTAAAAATAGGATTGCATGCTCTTGCCATATTGGGTTTTGAAGGATATGTTGGTATTCAAAGTATGTCATAAAGGTATTCGCATAAGCTGGTGCCCCGGGAAATCCCATGGACGTTCCTGTTTTTTGTAGGTAAAAGTGCTCCTTCCAACGGAGATAACTATGATAGAGTGAGAAATGTAAAAGCTCCAATAGAAACACACCCATGTCAGGTTCAAAAAAAGATTGTAAAAGATTGTAAAAGTCGCCACTCCACCGCTTCGAGACCTTCATCATGGGCTATGGATGTATACAAAGCTACCACGTCTATCGTGCAAAGTAAAATGTCTTCTTCAAAATGATGTGGTGTGGTTCCCAGTTTCAATAGACAATCCGTAGTGTCTTCGACGTAGGTCTCCCATGATTGCACTAGTGGTTGTAAATAAAAATCTAGAAATTGTCCAATTGGTTCGTGTATTGATCCACATCCTGCCACAATTGGACGAAAAGGTGGATTATTAACACTCTTATGCACTTTAGGGAGCATATATATGTGAGGTGTCTTCGGATAGTCAACTTGTAGAAATTTCCTGATGTTCTCAGTAATCAAGCCATTGTCTGTGGCTTTTTTTAGTAGAGAAACCAATAAATCTTTGAATTCTCTGGTAGGGTCTTTGTCCAACTGAATGTAGGTGTCTTGGTCATTAACGTGTTTACCGACATTGTGTTCATAAAATTCTGTGTCTAGAATGACTAAGGCCCATCCTTTGTCTGCCGGTAAAAAGTTATGTCCTTGTCTTGGTGAAGTGCGTTGAGCATCCGTAATTTCTTCTTAGATAAATTGGTGTGTTTGGGTTTGGAATATTTGATGTGTTCCAAGTCTTTTTTCACCAATAACTCAAAGTTATCTAAAGTTTTATGTGAGAATGGAGCCATAAATTTGCTCTTGGGGCGAAAACGTTCTTTAGGTCTCTCTTGTTCATCTGAGGTGGAAAAGAACCATCTCAATCTAAGTTTACGCATACATTTAAAAAGAGCTATTTCCGTCTCAAGTGAGTTGGATGTGTAGGTGGGAACAAAGGATGTTCCTTTATTGAGTATCCTTGTTTGTTCTGTGTTCAAGCTCTTTTTAGAGATATTGATCACAAGAGATTTGTTTTTTTCAGGTTCCTCTGTGGTCTGCCTGTTTCGGTGTTTTTTTTTGTTTTGTCCCCTGCGGATACGGTGTCTGGTGGGTGAATGCTTCTGTCTGGAGGTAGATTCGATGAATGTCCCTCTGCTAAAAAAGACGGTTTATGCCCAGGTATAGAAGCTATTTCTTTATTCTGAATACTCGTCTGTTTCAGTACTCAGTTTAGCCGGTGGTCTTTGTGTAGATAGTTCTTGTTCATCAACTACACTTTCTTCAGACGAGGTGTTGCCTGGTTTCCTAAAGAACCGTTTTTGAGCGTAAGTTTCAGCCCACGTATACACTTCATCTAATTTATAGTCGATGGTGTCTCGTCTGAATTTCCGGATCTTCCGTTCATGGACTTCTCTAGCATACGTATCCAGTCTGACATTGATATCCTCAAGATCCTTGGACCAATTTTCTTGTTCCATCTGTTCTTGAATCTCATCTTTGAGTTTATTGATGTCTTGCGCAAGTTCTGTGAGAATGGCTGATATCTCTTCTATAATTAGTAGAATAAGGTCTAGAGAACCTTTATTCAATATGGCGTACCATCTTGCCATGAATGTTTTATTGAATATGAACAACATCAGTTTCAAAGCTATCCTAAGACCCCTAGGGATACGTTTTACTTTGTGGTACTCGAAAAGAGTGGTGGCGTGGAGACGTTGATTTATTTCCTTTTTCATTGTGTATTCCAATTGTTTAAGTAGTTGAGTTGTAGTTCCAGCGGTGGTGCTGAAGGTCCAGGCTTCCTGTATCAAAGAGTAAATTCATTCTGCTTCATCTGTGGAATAGGCTTTGGTGTCAGCCTGGTTGGTGGTAAGATCTGCAATATCTTTAAATGACATTTTTATCACTGGGTGCTGGTTCAAAGGTTTGGGCTCAGTGTTTGAACCTGACATGGGTGTGTTTCTGTTGGAGCTTTTACATTTCTCACTCTATCATAGTTATTTCCGTTGGAAGGAGCACTTTTACCTACAAAAAACAGGAACGTCCATGGGATTTCCCGGGGCACCAGCTTATGCGAATACCTTTATGGCATACTTCGAATACCAACAAATCCTTCAAAACCCAATATGGCAAGAGCATGCAATCCTATTTTTACGGTACATAGACGACATTCTGGTCATCTGGAAAGGGTCACGATCCACCTTGGAATCCTGTATCCAAAATCTCAACCAGTGCAATCCGAGAATTCAGTTCACTTTCAATATTCAAACTGATAAAATTCACTTTCTAGACATTGAAATCCTAAAAACACCTACAGGTTTTCAAACAGCAGTTTACAAAAATCCTACAGATGTCAACAACGCATTGCACTTCACGAGTGCACATCCATATTCTCTCAAAAAACATTTACCAGTGTCCCAGTTCATTAGGATTAAAAGGATAACATCAGATAAAACCTCATGCATCAAATTCACAGAAGAACAAAAAATGAGATACAAGGAAAGGGGTTAGCCTGAGGAAGTACTTTCAGAAGCAGAAAGCATAGTGGCTCGCAAAAAACGTGAAGACCTTTTACTTCCATCATATAAAGAGACGGATCAACGTGAGGTATTTGTTTTAAAATACTCTGTACAAGCTTCACAAATCAAGAAAGTCATAAAAAAACGTTGGGAGATCATCGCACAAGAAACGGATTTCACTCACTTGTATAAAGGTCCTCCTTTATTTGCACATACCAGATCCATGAATCTAAGAGAACTTCTCAAACCAGGACGTCCCTTTATTAAACAAATCCATAAAGGAATGGGCAAATGTCATAATTGTGGACAATGTGGCAACGTCATTGTTGGTAACACATTTTCACATCCCCACACAGGACAGAAAATAACACTGAGGCATTCTTCTGATTGCAACACTGAGGGAGTAATCTATGCGATACAATGCCCTTGTGGGCTAGTTTATGTAGGTAGAACTTCCAGGAAAATTAAAACAAGAATAGTTGAACACAAAAGTACCATACGCAATAAAAAATTCAAATCATGCTTAGCTACACATTGGGTCAATACTTCTCACAGTATACCACAATTACGTTTCACTATTTTGGAAAAAATACACTCAACCACAGGTACAAACTTTAACACAAATTTAGCGCGTAAAGAGACCTTTTGGATCAAAAAACTTGGTACATTAGCCCCAGGAGGGCTCAATGATCATGTGGAACTGTTGTGCTTCTTATGAACAGTTGTGGAGTGAATATGCCAATGTTTGCATACACTAGCGCATTTTCTGTAAAGGATTTGCACTCTTTTTCATTCGTTTTATTTATTTATTTTTCACTCTCTTCATCAAGGATTCTAACTTACCGCCGTTTTCACGGTGTTCCTTAGTTACATCCCTTCCTTGCTTATTTAATTTAGCACTTGCCGTATTCGGCACTGTCATTTAAACACTGGTTCAATAAAGTTTTTCACTTGAGCTGCGTTGTTATCATCGCGGTCTCTTTAAACACGTAAAAAGCACGTAAGCGTCTACACACGCGTCTTCTCACTTTGCTGGTACACCGAGAACGCTGAACTTTCATTGACCCGCCGGTAAGCCTTTTTCGAACCGTGGAGATTCTGTGCTTCTATCATATTTAAAGTCCTGGTTTCTTCCGGATTAGTGTACCAATGCCTTTGTTCCTTACATTTCAGCTGCCTTGAGTCACCGTATTTTGAAAATACTGGGTAAGACTTAAATCACAGAACACACGGGTGATTACGCTTAGGGCGATACATCTGAGTTTTTTCATTCTTTGGAAAGCATACTTAGACCTCGTTTCCATAATTTCTTTGATTATACAGTCCTGAAAACTCACCGGAAAGTCACGTCACCATTTCACTATATAGAAAGTTAGGATTCGTCCCTTCGTGAGTATCCCTCTGCCTTACATATCCATAAGAGTTTTCGGTGTCTAAGCTTTGTCTCACCTTTTCAATTGGCACATACAACTACGGCTTTTCTGTACTCTCTCACCATTTATCGTTGAGTACTGGACAACACTTATGGGCACCTTATTACCGACGCACCGTCTAATTTTCCCTTCGGAACACCGCTCGGTCTTCACCTTTGCATGTTCGTTTCACTAATATATTGTTAAGCACCTCACCTGCAGATTTCATTAAAAACGGCACGCACTTCACAACAGCATGTTTTTAATTTTCACTTTTCTTAGAGTGCAAATCCTAATTAGAATTTTGAAATGTAATATTCGAATATAATTATATACTGTTTTGTTCTGTTGTAGTTTACATTACGGTGGACCACTTGGAAATGTATTTCATCTTAAACCCCTGAAGAAGGGTTTAAACAACCCGAAATGCATTGGGACTTTTTTCTGCACTGAAGATTTAGCTTGTTTTTTCTATGCTTGTTATTTGTGGATTCATAGGATCACAAAGAAAGAATATCTGTGTATAATCATGAATCTTAAAAGTTCTGTTTATTGACTAATTATGTTGTCATTTAGCGTGATAACCACACATGAAATGATAACATGTATATTTCTGTTCAATTTATTTAGGTGAAAATTAAATCTTGTTTGAGACAGGTTAGATAAGACATCTACTAGTGAGACAATTTGAGAGTAGTGTTGCATGCCTGTGTGTTTCATCAACCTGTTCTTTTTTTACAGATTCTGTTCCCTGCTGTTCCCTTCCTTTCCCTTCCCTTACTTGATCACCCTAATGCTCTGTGCATTCACTGTAGGAGTTGGGGATGTCAAGGGGTGGAACCCTTATATCATTGCACGAATTCTGAGGAGTACCCGTCTTCGAACAGGATCATTACAGTAGTCACCTCTTCGATTTCACAATTTGGGATCTTTAGGATATGACGTAATGACGCAGATGCAATTAACGAGGGGTGTGTTTTGACCTGGCATCCATCGAAAAGAACATTTAAAGCCGGGTATGGCGGTCTACTGGTATCGGCGGTGGACCTGTGTGCAGAAACGGCTATCGGTGGTGCTTTGGAGTAGTAAATGGGGCACAGCGGGGGCTACTATAACGCTATGACACAGCGGATACGCTTTTCTAAACTTATGACTCCAACCTAGATGGTGACATTGGATTGTGACTTGAGTCAAATTTAAGCGGTCATTTTTGTTTGTCTTTTTAGTCAGATATACTTGTACATTACATTATACGGGGTGACACCGGGTAATTTTAGCACTTAGAGTATATACATAAGTCAATTAGGAGAATTCCCCCACTGAAAGCACTCCAGTGTGTCTAGTCACATTTGTGATCCCTTATGTTGGGTCTTCGGAGGCAGATACGCGACAGTAACAGCTCTTAATGAAGTGAAATTGTTTTTAATGAAACATGAATGTAAAGGAGTGGGGAGTCATCGCTGATAGAATGATGGAAAAGAGTAATACTATACAGACTGTGTTCCCCCCCCCCCCCACGTTTCTGAAACAGTGTGACTACAAGACCACGTTCCCACAAAGGTCCTGGGTTCAGAGCAGTACTTGTGAACTCTTGTAAGTTTGATTGATATATTCTTCAAGACTACAATATATAGCTTGGATCCCGGATATAGTTTCAGACTGGGGTTTTGGGAGTCGATATTTTAACTGTGAAATTTATTCGGACACCGTTGATCACCATAGGAGCACTATAGAATCCTTTTTTCACCCCTACTGGTTTGTGACGGAATGTGAAGTTGTATCACTTGGTGTGGACATTACTATCATGACATGATAGAGGGGCTAAGAATGATTGAAACACTGCATATGAATCTGTTGCAGTGTTATGGAGGGCAATGATTTAGGGTAAAATGAGAGGAACAAATAAGGTTTTCTTAGCACCAGAACACGTTTTTTGCCTTTTTTTCACAGAAAAAGGATTCCTCTCGGAAATTACCAGAGAGCGAGAAAATTGGAAATTTCCATCGTTATTAAGTGAGGTAAACACCCGAGTAGGGGTGAAGACCAATAAACTAGGGATCCATACCCTGACTAATGCCAGAGTGACCCGGCTGGGCATGTAGCACTGGCAGAAACATGTTGGTATGTGCAGTAGGGATATAGGGGCCTTTACCTCCCCTGAATATCCCACCTTTCAGGTTTTAATCCTACCAAGGGGTTACATGAATAAAGGGAGACGGTTGTTTCCCCTTAGGTAGTTTTAATTGCATGTATCTGCACTATTTGGTCGCTTCTTAAGGGAATATTCTTTCCTCTATATATTTTGTGTTTTCTCTTGTGTGTTTTGTTCCTTCACGTTTCTCTACCCTCATCGCTAATCTTCATATATACAAAAAATCACGCTCCATCCAGTTTGTTGGTCTGCACCGGGACGTCTGATGCGGCCCTATGATGAAACATGACACTGCAAAGTGTGTGAGGGCAGTATTAAGACAAGTAATGTCTTTCCCGTCCCTTTGTTGCCCCATTTTTGTTTAACTGTATAGTCTACCCATTGGAGGCTTAGTGAAGTATAGTACTTCCTTGTCCTTCTATCAGGTCAAGCAGTTTGTCAATTGTAGCACTTCTCTGTTTAGTGAGTTATCAGTTTTGTTAGGGGAGTCAGAGAAGGCTCATTCCCTTGTATCTTCTTTTTTGTGAGATACAAGTTGACCTGTGACAGAGTTGTGATTGGTTGTTCATTATTTTAGTGTATTGTGATTTTCAGGTGATTTGAGTTTGTTTTGAAGTGAAAATAATGGGGAATATAATGAAAAAGCCTAAAGTAACTGTAGTGCCTGTAGAGGGTCAGAAATTACCGGTAGAAGGGATACCTGCATTTAAAATTATGATGGACATTTGGTACTATACGTGTACCTGGATTTCTGAAGGCATAAATATGAAGCCTCTTACAAAGCTTTGGAAGTTCGATTAAAGGGTACTTGTAACACTAGGAAGCTCAATTTCTTGAGACAGAATATGTACGATAACGATATGCCAAGAATTACACAATTTGTGCTGATCGGATGGTAACACAGGAAAAGAGAAAATAAATGACAACAGGTGAAGTGCTCATTTGAACAGTGGCTTGAGAGTAAGTGCTGCATGGAGGATATAATTAGGTGTGTGAAGCTTTTCCTGCTATTGTTAAGGAAACAAATGACAAAGGCAAGACAAATGAAGAAGAGAAGCAGAATAATGATTTTGATGAGGAGCATAAAAAAGGAAACTTCCCTCCAGGAAGACCCATCATTTCAGGCATTGGGTCAGTTACTGAGAAAATTTCTGAATTCATTGACCTCAAAATCAACAAACATGTCCTTGATCTTCCTTCCTATATTCAGGATAGCAAGGACATTTTAAACAAATTCCATGATTTTGAGTGGTCCGACGAACTTCTATTTGTTACTTTCGATGTCACTAGCTTATATAATTGTATCCAACACGAGTATGGCCTCAAGGCTGCTGAATTCTACTTGGACAGAGATAATGCTGATCAGTTCGACCAAAACCAGATGATCATTGAAATGTTGAAATTGGTCCTTAAGAGGAATTATTTCCTATATGATGACGTCTGGTACCATCAGAGGAGAGGTACGGCCATGGGATCCAGGTTTGCCCCCTCTTATACCTGTCTCTTTATGGGATGGTATGAGAGGGGGCATGCATGGGGTAGATGTGCCTCTCCCTGGACTGAGTACATCGTTTTCTGGGGGAGGTATATCGATGACATTATCTGCCTATGGTCTGGTACTGTATTACAACTTCAAGACTACTTTGAATACCTCAACTCTAATCCATTCAATGTTAAACTCACAATGGAATTTAGTAATGAGAAAATCAATTTTTTGGACCTCCAGTTTTACATACAAGATGGGCACATCCAAAGTACTCTATATCGCAAAGAAACTGCATGCAATGCAGTTTTGCATCCAGAATGTGCACATGCCAGCTCTACTAATAAGAACATTCCATATGGGGAGATGGTACGTGTCAGACGCAATTGCAGTGATGAATCGAATTTTGATAAGAATCTCCAGCAAGTTAAGAAAAGGTTTCTAGCTAGGGGATATAAAAAAGAGATTGTGGACAGGGCAGAAACCAGGGCACGTTCATTAACCAGAGAGACTACTTTAAAAAAATGTAGCACAGCCAGAACTAAGAACAGTGATAACAACATTAGGTTCGTGACCCAGTATACCTCACATAGCAGTGCTATTTTCAAACTGCTGAAGAGACATTGGAATCTCCTGTGCGAGATACCCGGTCTACAAAAAGTGATTCACACCAATCCATCAATCACATACAGGCGCGGGAAAACCTTAAGAAATGACCTATGCCCAAGTTATATTAAAAACTGTAACAACAAGAAAACAACATGGTTACCATCTAAACCAAATGGCTTTTTCACTTGCACAATGTGTAACATCTGTGAACTAGGGATTAACAAAATCAAGAATTTCTCATCCAATGGCTCTAGAAATTATAACATCTATAATTTCATTAATTGTAACACCATTTTTGTTGTCTATGTAATTGGATGCCCTTGTGGAACCATTTACGTAGGCAGCATTAAACGCAGCCTAAAAATCAGGATTCGGGAGCACAGGAGGGCTATACTCAAACGTGACTCCAGATATCCCTTGACGGAACATTTCATCAAAGAACATGAGGGTCATGCCAATTTCTGGTTTCACGCCATTGAGCATGTGGAAAATATAGAGAGAGGAGGCGATCGGGAGCTTCAGCTCAGGCAGTGTGAGGCGAAATAGATTTGCAGATTACGGAGTACTGTTGAAGGATTTAACAGAGACAATGAAATGCACTATTTTCTTGAAAATGATTAATGTATGTAAATCCATGTTCTAATAGTCATACATTAGATTTGCAACTTTCATTAATTGTGGTACACATTGTATATGTGTACCACACTTTGGCAAAATTGTACATTGATGTATAAAAATTGGCGGCTATAATCATCTTCAATGATCCTTTCCCTCTATTCTTTCTATTACTGTTTTTCTAAAAATACTTGGCGAAAGATTATGATTTTGGGCTGGGATATGTATTTTTCTACTCGTTTCTTACTAAACCCTTTTGCTTCTTTCGTCTTCTCTTGTTTATTAGGTGGGATATAATTTTGGATTCCTCCGCAATACATTACAATTGTAACATCTGAAATGACCAAACTCTGTTATCAATACTTTACCCTAGTTGGTTTATAATATCCATAAACTATCAATATTTATAAGATTTTCTATTTTTATATTACAATTTAATTCACTCTGTAATAGGAAAATTATTCTCTCTGTTAAGATTTTCTTGCTTTGATCATTATGTTTTTTGGTTTCTTCTGATCAAGCCGCTCTCTAGAAGACGGGGTATTTCATTTTCATCATATCGGGTTGATGCGATATGACATACTATTTACGCGCTAATGAAATCGAGTCCTCCTTATGGCTACCCAGAACGACTTCTATTTGTATATAAGACGCCACGCACTATTGGGAAGGATCTAACTTAATTAGATTTTGTTTTACCCAAGAACGCTCTACGTTTTATTTTCATTTCTATTCACTATGGCTTTACCACCTTAGGATTATGTTTTCAAAAACTTCAATTTGCAATTTTTGCTCATGACAAATAGATATATATTTATATTATATCTATGTTAAATTGCCTGTTCAACAATGGCCATTGATTGATTTTAATCTTTATAACTGACGCTATATATTTTTATAAAGGATCAAAAAACTTATTTGGATGTTGTTTTTCACTAAAAAATTCTACACACACGATGCTCTATCTTAATAGATACATATTTACTTTCTCCGTGTTGAATTGCCCGTTTAACAATGGCGACTGATGTCAACGCAATGATCACCATTACTCTTGGTTCACATTTCATATTGGCTATTAGCGTTTATAGGGGTGAAGTTTTGGTTTCTAACGTTACAAATGACACCACCTTTTTTCATCAAAGATCAAATCTAATTAGGTGGTGCTGTGACCCAAAAACGCTACTCGTTTTAACTCTAGCTCAAAGGCTTTTATAATTTTGGGATCACGATTTGTATTTCAAGTCTGCACTTTTTGCGGTTTCTACTTTATACAAATAATTATTAACATATCTTATTTCTGATTAATTTGTTCGTTTACAAATGGCGACTGATTTATTCATACGTAATGAAGACCATTATTCTGGTCCACACTCACACTCATTGGCTAAGAGCTTACAAGGGGGTGGAGTCCCGTATACTTATACATCATGGCGGGTCTCTTGAATTCCATCGAGGAACACGCCGTTACACTAGGAACCCTGCTCAGGCGACTTCCGGTAAGGAGATATGTGACGGACGATGCGTACTCTATGCTCGTGGGGGTGATTTGTATCTAATGCCCGTGGCTGTTTTTTTTGTTATATTGCCGAGGGATTTCCCGTTGCGGGTCTACCACTCGTGTGATGGTAACTTGCACCCTTCATTGAGTTATGCCCCCGTGTTTTATCTTTTGTAATACAGCACGCACAGATTTAACCTCAATGGTGTTTTTAACTAGGGGCACACTACTGACCTCCCATACTCACCGGGTTAGGTCATGTGCACTGCATCGGTTCAAGTTTTTTCCGGTTCAGGTTTTTTCCGGTTTTAGTATACTATTATACCATGACAACTTTGGCAGGAACACACTATTTCTGTCGGATCTAGTCCTCTCGTCTCTGTATACTAAAGCGTGTGACAATTTCTGTATGACTTTTAAACACTGCTTTTCATTTTTGCTATGACATCGGTTCCCCTTTTTGAATAACAAAGGGAACCAAGGTTTCACTTAGCATATTATGTACTCAGCTTTGTTTCTCTTCCTTATTAGTGAGTTAACATATGGTATGCGACAACTATGTTGTAGGGTATCACACAGTGTACACTATTAGAAAGATCCATATTAGAGTTTTTATGGTTATAGTAGGATAAGCTGGGTTCACAATGCCATATATTATGATTTTGGACATTATGTTCTTTTACAGAAATCTGAAGTACATGTGAAATACACTACACTTCGCCAACCTTTCAAGACTTGCTTTATTTTCAAGAACAAATACATTGATTCAAGGTATGCATGTTAACTTTGACTCGGATTTTCTTCCACTATACATTCACTCTCTTCTACATACTTCTTTTTACTTTTTACCTCTACTGACTCTGTTAAATGTATTATCTCTATATACAGTTTCATCTGTTGCTCAGGTTCTCTACAGTTTTTTCCATATATTGGATGTCAGCAGATTAAGTGATTAGGTTGACACTAACTACAAGTCGGTTACTGTTAGTTTAACATCTGTTTATAAATATGTACTAGGTGGACATTTTCTATAATTTAAGCTGCCGTCAGTCAAACATCTGTCTGTGAATATTTACATATTGAAAAAAAATCTTTTGCACGTTTAATCCATGTGATTTTAAAGGTTTACTTTTTTATGTTGTCAAAAATATGTCTTTATAATTTTCATATTGTATGGTCATTTCTTTGTGTTGTTAGTCCTGTGCTTTATGATTTATATGTAATATATATGTTGTTTTATCATGTTACAGCCCTGATGAAGTTCCCCTTGAGGGAATAAAACGCGTTGGCTGACCATCTTTTTACCAACCCAAATCTATTTTGAATTAAAGAGGGCATTTAGTTACAATGTTTTGGCTTCTTGGACTATCTCATTCGTGGGCCCCCTCTCTCATTTGTTTAAGCATAATTTTATAAATTAACTTTTTAATTCAATATCTCCTCCATACACTGCCAGAGCAAAAGGGACAAGTGGTGGAATTGGATCACTGACACAATATTGAAGTAAATAATATCGATTGACACAAATATTGTGTCAAAAATATAGTTTACCAAAATCTTGTGTCCCTCTACTTATAATGGTAAGTACAAAAATATCAGTAATAGAGTTTAAAGAAGTAAATTTTGAATATTTTAGCATATAAATGTAATTTACTGTAAATTAAATATATTCCACTAATCTTTAATACTAATGCCCCGCTTTCTCATCCAAACCATACCTCACAAAAACAGGGGTGCCTCAACACTCTATCATCTCACCCATGCTTTTCAACATTTACATGAAGTCATTACAGGCACTGATTAATCAATTTAACCTCACATGCTATAACTATGCAGATGACACACAAAAACTCCTTAAACTAGAAAACGCCAAAGACATTGGAAACTCACACATTTTCTGTTTTCTCAGAGCCATGGATCTTTGGGTGACATGGAGCCAACTCATATTGAATGCTTCCAAAACAGAAATACTCATGTGTGCCGATTGTAAAAATTACGACCCAATGCTGCCGCCTGGCCTGACGATCTGGGAACACCACCTAAAGTATCTAAGGAAGTAAGAAACCTCAGAATTACTATGGACTCCAAACTATCATTGAATGCCGAAGTAGACAAACTAGTAAGATCAAGCCTTGTTACTTTAAAAACTCTGTGACGCATCTTCCCCCAAATGGGATTTCCACACAAGGTCCAGGCTACTATCTCTGTTTTTCTGTCTAAACTTGATTACGCCAATAGGCTCTACCATGGATCATCTTTACCAAATATGAAAAGACTACAACCGATTTAGAACTCTGCTTCCAGACTACTCTTACATATAAAGCCACAAGCCCACACCTCCCGTACCTTGAAGGCCCTACATAGGTTAACAGTTGCCAGAAGAGATCCAAATTCATGCTGCTTTGTATCACCCACAAAGTGATGCATGGGACAGGACTGCTCTTCATCAGCAATAAAATCACCAAATACATTCAATAAAGGAACCTCTGCTTTAGATCGGCACCTCGCCTCAAAATCCCACCATACAAGAAAGAAACCATAGATGGCACATCCTTCTTTGTTCAAGCAGCCAAACTATGGAATTCTTTACTCCCAAACATAAGATCCACTGATAACTGCCTTAACTTCCGAAGACTATGCAAGAGTTGGCTCTTCCCTACATAACTACCGTACTCAAACAGATATATACAGTATATCCTTCATTATATATGTATTTATTTGGACTATAGATGTGTCCCTACATATGTGTATTGCTTTGTATAAATGTGTATAATATTTATGTTTATAAATATATAGATATTCATTAGTTCTGCTTAACAATTGTAAATATAACTTAAGGTTATATTATTCTGTGTTTAACATGCATATAGGTGACTGCATAAATAAGTAAATCTTTTATCATAACGATTTATCTACAATTGCTTCAATATTGAATTACAAAGAAAATATAAACACAAATAAATTAACTTAAAGTACAGCAACACTTGAAAGCCTGGGTTTATTAAATACAACTTAAATCTACATAGATTACCTTCCTTATACATATATAGTATTCATGTACTTATGTGTTTTTATATTTATTGCTTTGCTTCTAAATCAGCATCTCCAATGCACTACCCTGTATCTCACCATATACCTCTCTCACTATATATTCTCTAACTCCACTCTCTGACTCATTCTAAACCTCATTCTACTGCTCTCTCCAATGCACTACCATATTTCTCACACTATACCTCTCTCAATATATCCCATACCTCCACTCTCTGACTCATCCTAAGCCCCATTCTAGACTCTTCCCTCCTCTAGCTCTCCATGCATCAACTCATACCTCTTTTACTATTCAGATCTCCCAAAAAAACATTTCTAAACCATTCCCTCTGACATCTACTCCCTCCAAATCCCCTTTTTACTCACCCCAAGCCTCCCTATGCTATGAGCTAAAAAAACGATAACTTCCTAGACACTTCCCTCTTCTATCCCTCCACTATCCTTTTCAATACAACTAACAGACTAAAATGTCCACCACTCAAATTAATTTCATATTTCCCTATCCTAATTCCCTACTAATCTGTTGGGTTCCAGAGTAGCGTGCCCCCCGCCAAAAAGCACTTCACCACCTCATCAAGGGTAGCAAGCGCTATATAAATGCAAACCTTACCCTCATCTACCCTCCACTATCCTTTTTCAATCCAAATAACAAACTCACATGTCCATAGCTCAAATTATTTAAATACCTCCTTATACTAATTCACCACTAATCCATTTTGGGTTCCAGAGCAACGTGCTACTCGCCGTAAAAAGTGCTTTGATGCCTCATCAGGGGTAGTAAGCGCTATATAAATGCAATTACAATTACAAAACACATATATGTGTTTGCATTTATATAAATATATATATATAGTGCAATATAATTAATAGAAATAATATATTTTTTATATTTTACATGCATTAATAGGAATATATACAATTTAATGAATGAAACATTTAGTATACATTATATTATTTCTTCTAATATTTAGAATGTATTAATATGAAAACACACACACATATATAAAATTGTAATACATTTATATACTATAAAATAAATATTTTTTTATCAAATATGTTACACTATGCATATATATTGGGTATGTTATAAACTTCCCGGGATGAAGAGGAAATGTGAAAGGGATAATGCTGAAAGGCAGGCTTGCTGTCGAGTGCTTCTTCAAAAGCTTTCGGGCATTTGTTGGTTTATATATATTTACCGTGCAGGACGGCACTATCTTTTAATCTTAAGAGGCTGTGGAGGGAAACGAATTCCAATCCGAATATACAGCACAGTGCGCCCAAATCAAAATTGTCTTGCTTTTACGATGCTGGATCCTACTAAGGAATTAATTGATGTCTTATTTACTTTGCGCAGGGAAACCTACTAAGGAATTGAACTTTGCTCAAAGGACTAAACTACATGTCCAAACATGCCGCATGAACTTGCAATCAACTAGCACGGCCCACTGGGGGCCGTGAACCAATTGAAGGCATGTATATAAAGGAGCCCGATTCTCTGCGCAAATGACAATGGGCCTCTGAGGAAGTGGCGTTCTTGCCACGAAACGCGTAAGGCCGCAATCAATATACCAGATGGTAAAGGCAAGCTGATAATTAAAGCCTAAAGGCAGGCAAGCTGTTGTGTGCGTCCTGGAAGCTCAAGGGCGTTTGTTTGAAAATAATTTGTCTGGGGCCTTTACCGTGCGGACGGCACCATCTTTTAATCTTAAGAGGCTGTGGGGGGAAACTAATTCCAATCCGAATATACAGCACAGTGTGCCCAAATGAAAATTGTCTTGCTTTTACGATGCTGGATCCTACTAAGGAATTAATTGATGTCTTATTTATTTTGCACAGGGAAAACTACTAAGGAATTGAACTTTGCTCAAGGACTAAACCACATGTCCCAACATGCCGCATGAACTTGCAATAAACTAGCATGGCCCACTGGGGGCCGTGAACCAATTGAAGGCATGTATATAAAGGAGCCCGATTCTCTGCGCAAATGACAATGGGCCTCTGAGGAAGTGGCGTTCTAGCCATGAAACGCGTCAGGCCGCAATCAATATACAAGATGGTAAAGGCAAGCTGATAATTGAAGCCTAAAGGCAGGCAACCTGTTGTGTGGGTCCTGGAAGCTCAAGGGCATTTGTTTGAAAATAATTTGTCATGGGGGCCTTTACCGTGCAGGACGGCACTATCTTTTAATCTTAAGAGGCTGTGGAGGGAAACGAATTCCAATCCGAATATACAGCACAGTGCGCCCAAATCAAAATTGTCTTGCTTTTACGATGCTGGATCCTACTAAGTAATTAATTGATGTCTTATTTACTTTGCGCAGGGAAACCTACTAAGGAATTGAACTTTGCTCAAAGGACTAAACTACATGTCCAAACATGCCGCATGAACTTGCAATCAACTAGCACGGCCCACTGGGGGCCGTGAACCAATTGAAGGCATGTATATAAAGGAGCCCGATTCTCTGCGCAAATGACAATGGGCCTCTGAGGAAGTGGCGTTCTTGCCACGAAACGCGTAAGGCCGCAATCAATATACCAGATGGTAAAGGCAAGCTGATAATTAAAGCCTAAAGGCAGGCAAGCTGTTGTGTGCGTCCTGGAAGCTCAAGGGCGTTTGTTTGAAAATAATTTGTCTGGGGCCTTTACCGTGCGGACGGCACCATCTTTTAATCTTAAGAGGCTGTGGGGGGAAACTAATTCCAATCCGAATATACAGCACAGTGTGCCCAAATGAAAATTGTCTTGCTTTTACGATGCTGGATCCTACTAAGGAATTAATTGATGTCTTATTTATTTTGCACAGGGAAAACTACTAAGGAATTGAACTTTGCTCAAGGACTAAACCACATGTCCCAACATGCCGCATGAACTTGCAATCAACTAGCATGGCCCACTGGGGGCCGTGAACCAATTGAAGGCATGTATATAAAGGAGCCCGATTCTCTGCGCAAATGACAATGGGCCTCTGAGGAAGTGGCGTTCTAGCCATGAAACGCGTCAGGCCGCAATCAATATACAAGATGGTAAAGGCAAGCTGATAATTGAAGCCTAAAGGCAGGCAACCTGTTGTGTGGGTCCTGGAAGCTCAAGGGCATTTGTTTGAAAATAATTTGTCATGGGGGCCTTTACCGTGCAGGACGGCACTATCTTTTAATCTCAATAGGCTGTGGAGGCAAACAAATTCCAATCCGAATATACAGCACAGTGCGCCCAAATCAAAATTGTCCTGCTTTTACGATGCTTGATCCTACTAAGGAATTAATTGATGTCTTATTTATTTTGCGCAGGGAAACCTACTAAGGAATTGAACTTTGCTCAAAGGACTAAACTACATGTCCCAACATGCCGCATGAACTTGCAATCAACTAGCAAGGCCCACTGGGGCCCGTGAACCAATTGAAGGCATGTATATAAAGGAGCCTGATTCTAGTGCAAATGACAATGGACCTCTGAGGAAGTGGTATTCTAGCCACGAAATGCATCAGGCCGCAATCAATATACCAGATGGTAAAGGCAAGCTGATAATTGAAGCCTAAAGGCAGGCAAGCTGTTGTGTGCGTCCTGGAAGCTCAAGGGCGTTTGTTTGAAAATAATTTGTCTGGGGCCTTTACCGTGCGGACGGCACCATCTTTTAATCTTAAGAGGCTGTGGGGGGAAACTAATTCCAATCCGAATATACAGCACAGTGCGCCCAAATCAAAATTGTCCTGCTTTTACGATGCTGGATCCTACTAAGGAATTAATTGATGTCTTATTTATTTTGCACAGGGAAACCTACTAAGGAATTGAACTTTGCTCAAAGGACTAAACTACATGTCCCAACATGCCGCATGAACTTGCAATCAACTAGCAAGGCCCACTGGGGGCCGTGAACCAATTGAAGGCATGGATATAAAGGAGCCCGATTCTCTGCGCAAATGACAATGGGCCTCTGAGGAAGTGGCGTTCTAGCCACGAAACGCACCAGGCCACAATCAATATACCAGATGGTAAAGGCAAGCTGATAATTGAATCCTAAAGGCAGGCAAGCTGTTGTGTGCATCCTGGGAGCTCAAGGGCATTTGTTTTAATATATATATATATATATATATATATATATATAACATACATATTGAAAAAACTACTTACAAAAAAATATAAACATTAAAATAAATGTAAAAATAAAAGCAAATAATGTAAATGAAAAAGAAATTAAATAGTGAATGCTATAAAATCTATTCAACCAATATTATGAAAACTATTAGAGTCTAAGAACATTGAATATACTATTTCCACTTCAGTCTACATGTTGATGGACTGACTGGTGCTAATTTGATAACCGTATAATAGAAATACTTATGTGTCCTGCTGATACTTAGTAGAGCTCCCAGGATTAATGAGAATTGTTTCATAAGTAGGTGGGGTCTGAGAGTGGTAGGACCCTTAGGAGTTCTAGACCTATATTTTGATTTATATAAACTAACACTTGCGTGGTTGTGGAGAGCCACTACTACTCTGTTTTGGATTTTGTTAATTTTTTATTAACTATTACTCAATTAACTTCCCACCCTATACCCCTACAAACCCCGCATCCTGCAACTAAAATGTAACTCAAATAAATAAATATAGCATCGTTTACACAATATATTATCAATTAAATAATGAATTAAAAACATTTCTAATTATTAATTAATTATTACCTAACCAACTTTTCACCCTATACTCCTACAACTTCAGCATCCCACAACTAAAATATAAGAAAAATATATAATTATTATGCAATTTTCATAATTTAAAAACAATTAAATAATTACTAATAAATTAATAATTAATTGTTTGTTAATTATTACCTAATTAACTTCCCATTCTACACACCTGCAAACCTAGCAAACCACACCAAAATATAACTGAAATAGATCAGTTTTACATAGTTTACATAATTAATACCAATCACATAATTCATTAAAAATTCATAATGAATTAATAATTTGTTTTTTCTTCATCAACTTTCCACTCTACCATCCTACAAACGCAACACCTGCTACGACACTATATATTCCTATTAACAATTACATTTAAAAATGTATTTCACTCAAAATTACAAACTATATTAAAAACATTAATAACAATCAAACAAACAATAGTAACACATACAATTATTATATAAACTAAAACACATTAAAAATAATAGCAAAACAATGATTTTTACAACTATATTATTGTAAATTATGATAAAAAATATATTTTTAAACATGGTATTGTTTACCCCAAAAAACAATATTCTTGACAACGATATTTTTGCATCACAATATTTTTGTGTCACTATGTATTTTTTCCTTATATTTGTCTCCCGATATTTACATCTTGATATTTTGTCCAAACACCGGTGGAATTAGTGCCACTACTGCTAGTGAAGGAACTGACACAGAGCTGGGTGAGATGGTACTGTGGTACAAGCTCCTACAGAAGTGGTACCAAGTTTACGAAGTGTGACAGAAATGACAGTGGTGCCCAGTACGAGCAGAGATGTGCAACCTGAGACAAAGGTTTCGCTGCCGCACCCATAAGTGGTAGTTGAAAAGGCCCCTAAAGAAATTAGCATTGGCATTTTAAAAAGTGATTTTGAGGAAATGTCACAGGAGAACATTGATTTGAACAGGTTGTTGACTTACAATGTTGATGAAATGTGATATTTGAAAATTGTGAAGCAAACTTATAAAATGGATTGGATTTATGTCAAAATTAGGGAAATGGGTTTAAGTACTCTGAGATCTCATAATAAAGATTTAATGTAAACAACAAGAGATTAGAGTGATTGAAAGAAATATCGAGAAAGAGGGAAGAAAGGGACGATAAGTAGAACAAAAGCAAAAGGGACTGAAAGTAGTACAAGAAAGGTTGTAAGTGATTCAGAAGCAATGACAAGAAAAGTTTTGAAGTTTCCTTTTTGGGACGTTCAGGAAGGGAATCTGGTACATGTGCCTTGGTTGCAAGCTGATTTGTATGCCTTTATTAATAATTTTCAGAAATTGTGAGAAGAATCAGAAGAGTGGTACAAAGAGGTACACATATTGACAAACATTTTCCAGGTGTTCTGGACTGATCTAAGTTCATTATTTGAGATTGTGGTGCCTAGTGATTTGTGAGCGGAGAGTAAGGCTATAGTAGGCTGGCCAACACAGGAATATCGTAGAGTACCTCCTAATAATGCTCCTGCAGAGCAGGTAGCTGATAAATGTCATAAGGTGATTGAGCATTTGATAAAAGAAAAGGATAGAAATTGGCTAAAGATTCTGAGAACTGTACAAGAGCTGAAAGTGCATGCCTTTCACGAGAGGCTTATACAGAGATTCAAGAAACATTGTGGAGTTGATGACCCTGAGAAAGATGGTGCCAGTGGAATCATGCCTACTTTCGTGGTGGGTTTAAGACCAGAGCTTAGTAATCATAGTCAGCAGAGTGAATTGTGCCTGCAGACTAAAAGCATATATGGGATCATGAACCTTGCAATATATGTTAGTGATTAATTTGATACAAAACAGAAAAGGCTTAAAGAATAGTTGATGATTGCCCAGACAAAACAATTTAACAAAGGCTCGAGAAATCAAATGGGTTCAAATATGAATTTTGTTCAGCCGGGAATGAATAGAGTGATGCAGATACAAGATGGTGAAAGAGAAATGATGAACAATGATGGCATGAAAATGAGTGTTGAAAATATGAAAAAGAATACAACTTTTCACTTCTGTGGAAATATTGGGCATTGGAAGAGGGAATGTCATCAGAATACAAATAGGATTCAAGGGGAATTCGTTCCACAAATACAGAAAAATGTGATGGTCCAAAATATGCAAAATTCTGGGTGGGGTGTACAGAGTCAGAAATCATTTTGAATGTTGATGGCTTCAGTCCCAATGATGCAGCAAAATATAAGAAACAACATGCCCTATAATGCAGATGTCAGCAGAATCCATTGCAATTGAATGATTCATTGTCAGAGAGCAGTTCACAATGACAGTGCCTGAGGGGGTAAGGGGCCTGCATACCCGGAGCAGTCCAAAACGTCGACCAAAGAGGCTTGTATGTTGACTGAGAAGTCAATTACCATTCTGTTTAATTTTTGATTGGTATGGGGTCTACCAGATCTATAGTTAATTCTGTGGAAGACACAAACCTACCCCTCAGGAAAATAAGTCGAAGTTGTAGAGATTAGTACTACACACATTGTTAATCAGGTTTCTGCAAATGTTCCAGTTAAAATTGGTCAGATGGAGAACAAGTTAATTCTGTGTGATTCAATTCCTGTAAACTTGTTGGGAAAGGACGTGCTTTGATAAATGAATTGTGTGATTTATTGCATACTGGATGCTATTGTAATCGAAACACAGGATGAGGATTCTGTATTCAAAATTTAACTGGGATTTACCTTAAAGAAGACTGGATAGATTATAAGAGTAAAGCCAGTTAAGATAAAAGTCAAACCTTATGCATTATTCCCTAGAACTAGACAGTACAGACTTACACAAGAAGCAGAAGAGGCAATGAGGCAAGTGATTGAAAACATTATTCAGCAGGGAATCCTCTGGTAGGTACTTGGTAGTCCTTCTAATTCTGCCGTGATTGGAATTAAAACGGCGAATGGCAAGTGGAGAATCGCGGAGGACCTTAAAAAGAATAATAAGATTGTGATTCCATGTTGTCCGGTGTTACCGAATCTAGCAGTAATTCTGTTCTAAGTTCCATCAGATGCAGAATGGTATACAGTCATCGACTTATGCCAAGCGTTCTTATCTATTCATTTGTATGAGGAATCACAATTTCTTTTTGTGTGATTCAAGTCCTGTGTATTTGTTGGGACGGGAGTTGCTCTGCAAAATAAATTGTATCTTAATGTAAAGTTTCTATTGAGAATATTGTAATTAGACCAGATAAACCTAATGTTAAATGTGGTAGGTATTTGAGAATGTTGCACAAGCTGAGCATGGATCTAAAGCTACTAATGGGGAGTATGTGTATGGTTTAAATATAAGGGAAATAGTTTCTTAGTGAATATAATGAGAGAGCAGTTACCATTATGAGGAATTTAGAAGAAGGAAAGGCTGAGGATGAATTGTCAAATACACAACCTAGGTAGAAAATGGTGAGTGAAATTGATGGCACAATGGATCTGAGAAGAGGGAAAATGAGCTTTGGTACAGTAGCCTCAGATATATTAGGTTCTATGATTCTATAGGTGTTGCATATAATGATGTAAAAAGTAGACATTTGTCTACCTTAGTGTATAGAATGGCAGTTGATACCTCTGGAGCAATGAAGCAGATAAATGAAGAGATAGTTGCGATTAGAGCTATGGTTATGCAGAACAGGTTAGCATTACATATACTTTTGGCAAAGGAAGGAGGAGTCTGCAAGGTAATTAAAGTAAAGAGTTATTGTACTTACGTGTCTGATAATAGTAGAATTATATAACCTTATTTTATTAATCTTACTACCTTCTCAAATAAAATTCAATCTTGTGAGGAGTCTGTCTTATGGGAAGGTGTAGGTTCCTGGTTTAGTAAGTTAGGAAACACCTTTAAATGAATTCTGACTCCTGTAATAATAGTAATGGGTTGTGCAATTCTTCTGTTTCTTCTGCTGAAATGTTATGACTGCATAATTGGAATATGTAGAAATTAAGGTAAAAATACGTTGAAGAAAAGAAAAAATCCATAGAGATGGAAATGTAAGATATTAAGGATTGTGTCTACAACAAGATGAAAATGGCAGAGAAGAGTTCTAGAACACAATTAATTACTAATTGCTGATTAAAAAATTTAATAATGTGTTTTAGTTATTTCAAAATTATTTCAAAATTATCATAGTGGTGGTTGTCAAAGTTTTTTCTAATGTACATATTTTGACAACTTTGGATAGTAATGATTTTTATGATTAATTCGAACCATAAATTACGAAATAATAATATAGCACTTGAAATAAGATGAATTATGATGTTTAGAAATGTGTTTGTTAATGTGATTTAATTGTGCCACATTTTTTACATAAAGTCACCATTTTTGTTAACATGGATGCTGCTCCGTTCATCTTGCTACTGTTCACTCCCCCTCCCATCAAGTTCCCCCTGTGTGTCTTCTCTCCCCACCGTCACAGCAGAGCACAGAACACTGCAAAATAACTGATAATTTTCCTTAGAGTGGATTCATTGTGAATGAAACATGCTCGTGCTTTTATGCTGCAGTTCTGATGTGGGCTTTGCAAAATACACTGGTGTATATGTTAATGTTCAAATAATGTTTCATACTGTGTAGACCATCTCTGGACAGCAACAGCACAGAAGTTGCTCAATGCTTTCTTAAGAGTAGGTTAGAGTTACGTACTTAATTTTTATGTGTCATGTTGATTTGTCTAAAATGTGTTATCTATAATCATGCCACTAGGAAACTACAGATTTTGCTAATTTTATATGATGAAAATGTATATAAAATCCTTGACTTTTCTACTAGTTGTGCTGTTGGTTTCCCTTGTAATTCTGACAGGTCTATTTTAGATTGTTAGATTTCCTTTTAGGCATTCTGTCTCTTTCTCTTATGATTTTGCTGTGTATTTGGGACCTAGAATATTTGGATTTTCTGATTATGTATTCTCCTTTTGTGTCTTCATGGCATTTAACATTTACTCTGTACTGCTTGATTTTTAAGATTTTGTAATAAACCCCTTTTACTTATTATCTGCTATAGAACTCCATTTTTGAGTGGTCCCAGTTACATATTTTATTACTCTGCTAAAATTAATTTTGGCCCTGATGTTGAGGAGGGTGTTTTTTAGTGCAAGATCAAGGGTGAACTGGAATTGCCAGAAGTACATTTTGTGGTGATCTAAATTCCTGAGTGTCTGAATTTTAGGGGTCAGGGTTCTTCTCTGATACACTGACACCTGTATTTGTACTGCTGGGATGGGTGAGGGTGACCTAAGGCAGCAAGCATACAAATCTCCAAAGCCTCTTTACCTTCAAGGGCCCCACATCATATAAAGCCTCTGTTCCTTTTCCCCTGCAGGGTCACACATTTGAAATAATGCAAGGTTTGCAAATCTGGGTGACCTCCACTTCTTGCTTCATTCCCTGGATGCTAATATATTCTAGGTTGAATGAATCACGCACCTTCCCTTACCTCCCTCTGTTTCACATTCAGCTCTTATTGATAATGCAAAGGTGAAATCCCCACTGTGTGACTGGTAGTCCGTAGGTTGCATGGTGTCCTTGGACTCTGCTGTCCCTCTGTGCAGCTGGAGGCGTGCTTCCATCCTTGCTCCACCGCTGCTGCTCCTGATGATGTCAGCAGAGGGGAAGGGTTTTGCTTTTTCTGCTCTCTGTAGGAGTTCGTGAACCCATTTACAGGCAAGTTGTTTTGTTCCCTCATATGAAATAAAAACGTATTTTCCAGAAGTAAAGCAGATTTAATGTTTTGCATCATCTTTAAATAAAGATTTGCAACTAAATACTTTTTTCCTACTAAACACTGCACCTGATTTGGTCATCAGGGCAGCAGAAGTAACAGTTCATCCCCTTGCAGATAAGGTATGTTCATTTTATTTTTAAATGTGACTTGTTTTCTACCTAATGAAGCCGTCTAGCTTTGGAGGTAAGATGCACTATTCAAGATGGCTGCTCACAATGGCTAAATTGAGTTCTGTTGTGGCTTTAATTCATATTACTAAGTTGAATGTAAACACTTCACTGGAGTGTGTTATGTTGGATTCTTCAAATTGCCTTTACCCCTGCACTGTGCCCCCCTCTCTCACGTGCATAGGCATTCTAGAATGCCAACTGATTTCAATGCCAGTTACGCCAGTTGGACGGTCGTTGTAGCCGTTTGCAAACCTCCTCTTCTGGTGTGCTTTACTTGTTCTGCTGTACTTCATTTCCTCAATAAAGCGTAATCACAGATCCGGCGTCCGCCTCATCTTTAAAATTTATGGTGACGAGTAGTGAGCACAACAACAAATCCACAAAAGATAAAGCAGCTTTGCGGAAAATACTCGACTACTTAATTGATCCTGGTATGGGGAGTGCTTTTTCGACATGAGGAACTACCTTCAGCATTCATCAGAGGTCTCCGATTTTTCCCCGCACATATGTCACCAATCTTCTGTGGTAACTTCGTTCTGGAGCAGGAGCAGGCAACGGTGAGTGACGTCATTCGCAAGCAATCAGACGCGTGCACATAGATCCATGCCATCTTGGAAGTTGTATACGCAATTCTACAGGTGCGTTGTGCATTCCACTCACCCGGAGCCTGACGTCACTGCGCTGTATGTGCAGCCATATTGGATGAATCAGCTGCATCACGGCACAGAGTTTGTTCTATTGCATACATGCCAACATTTCAGAAGAGCAAAGTGGGAGATTTAAAAAAAATAAAAAAAAATCGGGAGAATGGGGCCTTCAATCGGGTTTCTGGCATGTATGGACTTTGGAAGTGTGCTGCCAGCAGGATCGGACATTTGAAAGCAAATTCACGTGTTTTATTTTATCACCTTTCAGAAGCATGGAGCGCAATGGCAGGCAGAGAAAGAGGGGGGTGCAAGAGTTGTGCACTGGCCTGGCAGGTTGCGGTCAGTGCATACACCCCTCCTCCCTCCCCCGTCAGCCCGGGCTGAAATAGCTTCCGGGCACACACACGGCCGCCCCCCCCCCCCCCCCCAGTACTTCACAGGTGTTTAAAAGACCATTCGGTTGTTAATGGGGCTTTGTTGGTTTTTCACCCCTTCTAGAGCCCCTGCATCCCATTCTGACTATTGCTGGAAGAATTAGCACGTTACACATTACCAAGCCCTGTCAGCCGAAACCCCGAGGAATCGGGTTTTTGCTTGCAGGAATCGGGAGGCGGGAGACTAGCCTTCAAATCGGTAGTCTCACGCCTGAATCGGGAGTGTTGGCATGTATGCTATTGCAAGCGTTTCACTTCATACTACACAGACACCTATCAGGCTATCATGATGTGCATCGCATAGGTGTTATAGGGAAACAAGATATTAAGTGAGGTTTTTGACTTTACCTTTCACCTTCATTATTTTTCTACTTCAGCATTATTCAGTATCTGGAAAATATGATATATCTTCACGTTCCCATTCAGGAAATATATAAAATGAAAATGAATTAAAAGGTTAGGATGATTGCATAATACTCAGTATTCCTTAATCTGCTACACAAACCTTGATTTTGGTATACAATCTTTTTACTTATACCTCTTGCTAACAGCATTGGAGTACTTTCAAAGCTATTTGACATCACTTTGTACTATGGCTTGAGGCAAAGTTTATAACCTGTCACCCCCACAAGCCTTTCTACCAGCAACAGGGCAACCAGCATTAAAGTGGGAGGAATGGTGGGAATATTTCACAAACTATATTTCCACCTTTGATGATGAGGACGATGAATGAACCCCTGAAAAGAAAAAAATATATCACTACATTGTTTAGGCGCTGGTGGCCTCAAAGTACACAACCATATCAATAAGGAAGTACGAGAGAGTGGTTAAGGTGATGTGTACGTCCATGCTTTGGAAGACTTGGACATTTATTACAAACCAACAGTATGCGTCGCAGTTGATCGCTTCAAATTCTTTCACCGTAAGCAAGCGAAAGATGAGTCCATAGAGGATTACGTGTATGTACTAAAAAATGTGGCAATTTACATGACGAGTTTATAAGGGACAAGATCGTCATGCATGCTGCAAATCTCAATATTCAGGACACTCTATGGGAAAATGGTGAAAAACCACTGCAAGAAGTGATTGATGTTGTCAAAAGGGCGGAATTAACCGGGAGGTGCGCCAAAGCTGTACTCGCAGAAAACAAGGCGAAGCAAGAATAGTCCGAAGTGGTAGCCAAACTAAGTGGTTCTAAGTCAAAGTACCTGGTACCTTCGAAGAGTAAGAACAAAGAGAGTTCTGAGACTGAACTTACGATTGGGGGTAAAAGTTCTCCTCAAAGGAAATGTTAGAGATGTGGCAGCTACAGGCATTTAGCCAATAACTTGAAATGTCCAGCATGCACACAGAAGTGTGCCAAGTGTGGTATTATAGGGCATTTCCAGAAAGTTTGCCAGAGGAAGCCTAGTGGCAAAGTTAAAATGATTGAACAGGAAGAGGAGATCAACTCTGGTTCGTCAGATGAATTTGACTGTAATATGTGTGTGCCTAATGTAATTGATGGGCAGGCATCTGGTGAATGTGTTGATGAGAAGGGGAAAAGTAAAAAAAAAACTAGATGTGTGATAACTATGGGAGATGTGTGTATTTCCATTGTTGCTGATTCAGGCTCCCCATACACCATTGTTAGCAAGGATGAATGGACAGAGAAATTTGTACAGGTACTAGGCCATAATTTAGACGCACCTGATATCACTTTAAAAACATTTACTGGAGAACCCATTGAGTTAGTAGGGTTTAGGAAACTTACATTTGCATTTAAGAACAGAGAAACAATGAGCAAACTGTATATCTTTGCCACAGTACTCTCTGTATTGGGCTGGAAAGATCAAGGTAAAATGGGCATAACACTCAGTCCCAATAGTCCTGAACCAGTTTTGTTAACTCAACCAGAAGATGATTTCGTATAGGTCATTTCTAAAAGGTTTCCTAAAGTATTTATTGATGCTATTGGAAAACTGAGATTATGCATAGACTTATGCGACCTCAATTGGAACATCCTGATAGATCAGTTTCCTCTCCCTAAGATACACAAGATGCTCGCACTCTACTATTGACCTAACTGCCGCTTACCATCAACTGCCCTTCCACCCCGACAGTAGAAACCTCACCACATTCATTTAACCATTTGGATGTTATAGGTTTAAAAGAGTGTCCTTTGGGCTAACCTCAACTCAGGCCTTATTCCAAAGGTTAATGGATTACATTTTCACTGGATTTGAAAATGTACTCATCTTTTAAGATGATGTTTTAGTGATAGGCAACAATAAGGATGATCATGAGCGGAAATTATGTCTGGTCCTAAACACATTACAGAATAGAGGTATGACCGCTGAATACAGTAAATGCAGGCATGCCATTCAGCACGTTACATATTTAGGTCATGAAATCACACAGAATGGTATCAAACCTAAAAATAAATGTTGAATGCAATCAGAGATGCACAGGTACCTATGCACAAAGATGAGTTGAGAGCATTCTGAGGGCTGGTGAGATTTTATTCCAAGTTTGTAAGAAACTTTTCATCCAAAACGTATTACATTAGACAATTGTTGAAGTTGAAAAACAAGTTTGAGTGATCTTCATGTTGTCAAAAAACATTTGATTCCTTAAAGAAGAAATTTGCAATTCCCCCCTCCTTGCAAGGTTTGGATCCAGCACTTGAAAATGTGGTCACCACTGATGCCAGTGGGAGAGGTATAGGAGCTGTCTTTACTCAAAGAAATGAATTGGGCAGAGAAGTCACCATAGCATTGGCTTTGTGCTCATTAAGTCCCACAGAGGAAAGATACTTTGTTATTGAGCGCGAAGCACTAGCTTGCATGTGGGGCCTGGAGCACTTCCACCATTACATTTGGGGTAAAAAAGTAATTTTATGCAGTTGCAACAAACCCCTTACCAAAGTGCTTACTTCTAAAGGATTGTACACAGCATCCTCTAGACTAGCACGTATGTTGGTTAGACTGTTGGATCACATCTATGAGGTGCAGTATTTACCTGGGGCTAAGAATGTTGTCGCTGATTTCCTCTGCCGCTTGCCTCTACCCAAGTGTGGTGACATTGAGAGTTTGGAAGAAGAATTCTGCGTAGCCAATATCACTGAGGAATTCCCTAGCATTTCTAGTGAGGAGTGGTTGGAAGCGTCTGAACAAGATGAGATTCTATAAGATGTAAGCAAGATGATTCGCGGGGGTCGGCCTAGCAAGAAATCTGTTCCTAAAGAATTAAGGACATTCCTGGAACTCAGAAATGAGTTGTCTGTAGAAGGCGGACTAATCATAAACAAGGGAAAGTTATTCCCCCCAAAGTTTTGAGAGACTAAATTATGGAAATTTGCTATTAGGGTCATCTTGGCATTAACAAAACCAAGCATAGAGTTAAATATTGGAATTGGTGGCTAGGATGTGATCTAGAGGCTGAAAGGAATGTGAGGAGTTGTGTGCGCTGTGAGAATTCAGACAAATAACATGTCACACGGAGACCTCCCCTGCAGCCATTGTCATGTCCAGGTATGCCCTGGGAAAGAGTTGGCATCAATATAATGGGGCCGATACAGGATCAAGAAGAACAGGTGTATGTGGTGGTGCTTGTTGACCACTTTTCTAATTGGCCTGAGATAGACATTCTTCACAAAACGGGTGCCAGCAGTATTATCAAATTCCTAGGTAATGTTTTCACTAGGGAAGGATTACGCAAATATATTGTAAGTGACAATGTTACACAGTTCACTTTCGATTTCTTTAGGAGATACTTAGAAAGGAATGGTATTACACACAAGACAACCTCTGTGTATCACCCAGCTGGGAACGGAGCTGTAGAACAGCTTAACTGTGTTGTTAAAGGTATTGTAAAGTTAGCAAACAACAATGGTTTAAGCTGGAGAAATGACTTGAACAAAATGATATGGGCGTACAGGATCACTCCCTGTGAGAGGACAGCCTCCAGTCCATTTGAATTGATGAGAGGAAGAACCCCCATGTCCAAGGACAATGTGGGTTGGCTCAAGATGACTAGGAGAGCGGAATGGTCTCCGAAATTGTGAGGAGAAGTGTATTAAAAGCACAGAGGGATTGCAAGAAACGGTATGACTCCAAACATAATAGCAAACCATTAAGTCTTAGGGTTGGTGATAGTGTGAGAGTCAAGAAGAGTGGATTCATCGAAAAGGGGCAAAATCGCTATTCTTAACCCATTGTTGTTAAAAAGATTTTTTGTAATTCAGCCCTACTCCTTAATGGCAAAGCCTTGCATGTTGCGGTGCTCTCTGTGTGCAAGAGGAGGCTAGATAACACTTGTGAGAACAGTGAATCTCGCGCCCATAAGGCTCAGGTTCAGCGTGCTTCTCCAGACACTGTGTGCAATAAACAAAGTTTTGACTGGATGCATGATGAAGAGACAGGAATCGACAATGAGGGTGTGAATACCCCAGACTTACACAGCCCGAAGTCACCGGCCTGGGCTCTTCCCTGGGACAGTGCGAAAATAACGGTGAACACCTAATTCAGGGAATGAGTGATTTAGTGGTGTGCCTGTTGGAGCTCAAATCTTCTGGTGGAAGAAAGGGGCGCCACAGGCGACATTGTCACTGATGGTGGTAATACAAGCAGGTTCAGACGAGTCATGTTAAACCTAACAAGTTGATAAACTTTGTATGTGATTAAGGGTTCTTACCCTTTCCTCTTCTTTACATTGTATATGCCTTCAGTTGAGTAGTGCTAGTTAATTATTTTTCTCATAGTTATTGTTCCTTATGTTTTCAGCTTTCTTCCGCCCTGCCTTTCCCTTACCCTCTTTGTCTTTCTCCCTTCCCCCTACTTTCCTTTCCTCTCTTCTCCTTTGCCTATATATCGTTCTTGCACTGTACCTTTCTCCTTTTATTGGGAAGGAGATGTGTTATGTTGGATTCTTCAAATTGCCTTCACCCCTGCACTGTGCCCTCCTGGCTTCCATTCCCTTCTCTCTCGTGCATAGGCATTGTGATGTAATCAGTTGGCATTATAGAATGCCAGCTGGTTTCAATGAAAATTATGCCAGTTGGACGGTCGTTGTAGGCGTGTGCAGACCGCCTCTGCTGGTGTGCTTTACCTGTTCTGCTGTACTTCATTTCTTCAATAAAGTATACTCACAGATCCGGCGTCCGCCTCATCTTGGCAGCAGAATTAACTGTTCATCCCCTTAAAGATTAGGTATGTTCATTTTATTTTTAAGTTTGACTTGTTTTCTACCTAATGAAACCTTCTAGCTTTGGAGGTAAGATGCACCATTCAAGAGGGCTGTTCACAATGGCTAAATGGACTTCAGTTGTGGCTTTAAATCATATTACAAAGTAGAATGTAAACACTTCACTGGAGTGTCATTCAGAATGTGGTTGGACAGTGTGAGCTAGAACCTTGGAGTGCTCAGTTGGAACAGGCTGTTTAACTACTTGGTTTGTTATGCAGTCATTATTATCTTGCCAATAAATCTCTCTAACTTCACTGAAGCTGTTCTGGATTATTTCATGTGAAGAAGCACGGAGAACACTACGAAGAGAAACCTTTCAAGCAGACAGGTTCTAGTGACATCCGATCCCTTTTTGCCGATTCAACCAAGTAGTGGAAAAAATGTTGAGGGACAGAACACTGCTGATCAATAATTGTGAGTAGTTATTAGAAAGGACTTCATTCTAAGCCCAGTATCTTGCAATGCAGTTGGTCTTGTGCAGACATTCAATTTGCTTGGAAGTCCCTGGTATATGGTACTACGTGTACACAGGGCCCGCAAATTAAATGGTACTTGTGGGTCTGAAGCATTCATTATCCAATCACACTAAATAAACAATTTATACATGTCTCAGGCCTGCCATTGCATCCTGTAGTGCAGTTTTAAACTGCCATTTCGACCTATCAAAATTTAAAATACCTATAAATCACCCCTTAGTTAGTCCCTAAACGCCCACAGGACAGGGTACACGGTTTTTAAAAAGTAGGATATGTGGGTTTAAGTTTTACATGTCCTGGTAGTCAAAAGCTCCTAAAGTAATTTTTCACTACTGTAAGGCCTATCTCCCCTTGGCTAACACTGTGTTCGCTTATTTCATTTAATAAGTGGTAACTTTGGATTGGCAGCAGATAGAGATATCGTGTTTAGATTCAAATGAATTGTAATTTAAAACCCTCTTTAATGGTCAATTTGCATTTTAAGTCATAATTCTGAAAATGGCACTTTTAGAAAGTTGGTATTTTCTTGTCCTAACAATTTGTGCCTTTTTCCAGTGTCCTGGGTCACAAAACTGTGATTGGCTTTGCTGTTTGAGTTTGTGTATTCCTCCCAGACAGTGACATAAAGGAGACTAGTTTTGGGCAGGATGAGCCATACTGGCAGGATGGCTGGAGGTTCAGCTGTGCCTTGGCCTACTTGGACTACAAAGGGCTTGTGTTAGGAATTGAGCTACTAGTTGGCAGAAGTATGCACCCTGTCCAAGTAGGGACCACAATCCTAGTCAGGGTAAGTCATAACCCAACTCTCCTACTGGTAGCTTGGCACAGAGCAGTCAAGCTTAACTTAGAAGGTAATGTGTATAGTATTTGTGGGTAAATATTGTTTACAACGATTTTTTTACAACGCAGACTTTGACCCCGCATACCTTTTCTCCGCATAGTGCACTTACCCCGCATACCATTACTCCGTATATTTTTACTCTGCATGTGCATTTAAAACACATGCATATACAACGAAAATCGTTGTAGAGGTATGTATGGTAAATGCACATGCGGAGTAAAAAAAAAAGATTTTGGGCGATCCACGTCGTTGTGAGGAAACAGGCTTTTCCGTTTCCTCACATCGACGTGCACCGCCCCTCACAGAAAGATGACGTGATGCAGGAAACAGAAGGCGAGAAAAACCACGAGGAGAGAGAGATAAGAGGGAATGGGCCTGGGGTGGGCGTTAATTTTTTTTAGGGGTTAGGGTAGTGATTGTGTAGTGTAGGGTTGTGTTTGTGTAGGGTAGTGTTTTAGGGTTCAGGGTAGTGTTAGTGTGGTGTAGGGTAGTGTTTGTGTAGTGTAGGGTAGTGTTTTAGGGTTTAGGGTATTGTTAGTGTAGTGTAGGGTAGTGTATTTGTTGTGTAGGGTAGTGTTTTAGGGTCTAGGGTAGTGTTTTAGGGTTTAGGGTTGTGGTGTTGGTGTTGGTGTAGTGTAGGGTAGTGTTTTAGGGTTTAGGGTAGTGTTAGTGGAGTGTAGGGTAGTGTTTGTGTAGTGTAGGTTAGTGTTAGTGTACTCTCACTTACCTTTCAAAATTTTACTAGGAGTATGCCTTTACCACGCATGGCTTTGCGTTGTAATGGCAGCGTGGTAAAAGTATGCGTTATTATAAATTGCGGGGTGATAGAATTTGCGTTGTAAAAACTTTAGTGGTGATGGTATGCGGAGTGTTTGTTAGCGGAGTAACATCATATATTCGTATTTGTGCAATAACTCATATAAAACACAGTAAATACACCACAAAAAAGACTCCACACCAGGCTAGAAAAATTGTTTATTAAATTCTGAACAAAACAAGACCAAAATGACAAAAATCCAATGTATAGAAGTAGAGATTTTGAATTTTGAAGAAATAAATGCAGTAAAGCACTTAAAAGCAAGTAGTGCAAAAAAGGTTCTTTAGGTCGCACTGGACCGGGGCAAAGTCACAGTCCGGGCTGACCACAATGGAACACTGGTCAGCTAGAGGGCCCACGCAGGATATGGTGAACAAAGTACTTTTCCTGGTGGCAAGCAGCGAGATGCACCAGTCTTCTCCACGCAGTGAAGGCAAAGCACCAGGTCCGAAGCTGCAGCAGCGGCGATACACTGTTCCACACATTGATCTCTGGAGGCAAAGCGTTGGTTCTGAGCCGATGTGCCGATTTTTCTCCTGCAACAGGGTCAATGCACCGGTTCTGGTACACGCGGACAGGAAATGCGTTGAAATCTGTGTTGCAAGTACCTGGGCCACTTCCAGTGAGTCAGGAACAGGAGCAGGGGCAGAGACTTTGATTTCACCGAGTCTCAAGCAACCGGAGTCAAACCAAATAGGGCTTGAATATCACATGGAAGAAGGCAGAGTTAAACTCTCCTTCAGCAGAGTCAGAGAGCAGCAGGCAGCAGGGCAGCAAACAGAAAAGCAGGCCTTCCAGATTAACAGTCACGTTGAGTCCTTTGGGCAGCACATCAGTTCTTCTGATAGAGGTTCAGGTTAGGTCCAGAAGTGTCTGACATGTGTGGGCCAGGCACCCAGTACTTATACACAAAAATGCCTTTGAAGTGTAGGTGACATCGAAGGCTGGCCTTTGAAGTGCACACACTCCCTTTCAGCCCAGTCCTGCCTGCCAAGATAACCCTGTGGGGCAAATCCGTGCTTTGTGTGTGGCCAGGACACTACCTATTAAAGTGTGAGTGTCAGCCACACTCATTTCTCCCTGCCCAGGAAAACCCATCAGAATGCAGATGACTGCTCAGAATGCAGATAATCCTCACCGTCCTGTGTTTGTGGCTGTCTAGAGGGAAAGCACAAAGTGTATCTGTCACCCAACCAAGATTGCTAAAACAACATTTTGGGACCTTATCAATGTGGTTCTGTGGGGGATACATTTTTTGGTCAGCAACAATGTAAGTCTGAAAGGGTGGGGATCTATATGGTCAGTTTGAAGAATATGGCCAGATCTTGTGAATTTGGAGGCTTAAGAGACTCAATAATCACAGATTAACTGGTGTGGTGCACAAATAACCGGAGAGCATTATAAAGCTCTTGGGTAACAACCCTTATTTAAAAGAAGTCATATCATCATTGAGGGAGTGGATCATACTACAGGTTGTGTGAAAGAGTTGAGGAGCAAATATATTGTTGTTGCGAAAGTTGCCAGGGTGAAGAAAACAAATGAAGACAGTTATAGATCTAAGACAACTATGATCGATACTCAAAAAAAGAGGAGTGTTGGCTAATACAGATGTTACAGATGTGGCAGTGGACCACACACATTCAACAGGTCAAATTGTTATGCCAAGAACTTCTTGAGCGGAGAGTGTGGAGAGAAAGAATGCTATGTTTTAGTATGTGGGCATTTATATGAAGTAGTAAAGTCCAGTAGAGGTATGGTGAACCAATTTGAGGAGGTCCAGGAAGGTGTGAGGAAAATTGGTCTATGAATCATAGGTGTGAATGAGGTTGAAGATGAATGTGACGAATGAAAAATTACTATTCCTGAGTGCAGTATTATAGTGGGGGGGGCACATAAATTGGAGTACTAGTGGGTTCAGGGTCACCTTACATTTTAATCAGACAGAAGAATTGGGAGAAGGTGTTTGGAGGTGATGGAATTTTTTTACGGGAGCCAGTCTTCACACCCTTTGGTTATGGGGAACCAGCATTGATTTAATTGAATATTCGCTTATGCACATTGCTTTTAAGGGCAACGAGAGAGACTGTAAGCAAGGTACATGAGGCATGATGAAGTTACAACTTGATGGGACAGTGTCACAAACAGGAATTGGGAATTAAGTTGAATCGTTCTGCTCCTGAACAAGCGATGAAAGTCTCTTACATGAGGAAAGATAAAGGCATCATGCAGAACGTTTTTAGAGTATTTGAAGAGAAGCTGGGTCTACTCAAAAATTTAGAATATGAATATTTTAATGAAAGGAGTGATATCAGTACTGCATAAGGTGAGGAATGTTTCACACATTTATGTTGGAACCACTGAAAGTGGAACTTCAGAGAAACAAATACAGTAATAATAATGGCTTACACCTATCGTTCCTGTCCTCATGGATTGTGGCAAGATCATCAGGATATATGTGGACCATTGTAAATAAAATACATGCATCTGGTTAGATGTGCAAACGCCACTTGATATTGAAGAGACGCTGTCAGATGTGGAGTTGTGTTGAGAGTAAGGGATCTGTTTTCAGCATACAATCAGGTGATGTTGACTGTAGAATCTAGGACTTTGATATCCTTTGTGACGACAGTAGGAGTATTCTGGTCTTATTTGGATGCCATTTGGCCTGGGGTCAGCTGCTAAGCGTTTTCAATGAGTAATGAAAATAATTTTAGAAGATGTTAAGCAGGTATTGTTTTTACAAGATGACGTACTGGTTTATAGGAATAATAGGGACAAATATAAGGTGTTGCTAGAGGTCTTCAAGTTAATAGAAGAAAGTGTCCTCATAGTAAAAAGAAATAAGTTCCAGTTCAGTTTGTGTAGTGTAATAGCTGGAGCACACTATTTCTGGTGAAGGAATTAGCCCCAAGATAAATTTGACTCCCTCAGAGACTGCACCTGAAGATAAAGGCCAGCTGTGTTCTTTCCTCGGTCTGGTTAAGTTTTATTCCACGTTTGTCATGAAATTTGTAGACTGATCCATCCATTGACAGTCCTGATGAAGAAGAGGTGAGTGTATGAGTGAATGTCAGAATGTGTTTGCAGAAGTAAGTATCCAGTTGGGCATTATGCCCACCCTAATTCATTTTAATGTCAAACAGACAAAACCATTTTAATGGCTGATGCTAGTTTAAAATGTTCATATGCTGTGTTGTCTCAGATTAAGAATGGAAAGGAAAAGATTGTGGCATTTGCTTCTTGATCCCTGAAGGGTGCTGAAGTGAATTAAAAACAAGAGGGTCTATGTTCCACACGGGCAAAAAAGCATTTCAATTTGTTTGTAGAGTCTACCACCCTTAGTCAGATGTGATCACAGACTTGGTAAATGTATTCTCATATATTCCTTGCATCATTAGATGGTTGGAGAGTGTCAGGGAGCTCCACTTGTATGTGGAATATCTGGTTGGTCCAAAGAATGGAGCCATGGATTGTATTTCTTTGTTGCCCTTGTCCTGAAGTGAGGACAGCAGTATGCTCCTGTTGGTACTGTTTGTCAAAGAAAGTGCATTGACTAAGGAGGAATGAATAGAGGTGAAGTTGAAGGATCAGGTCCTGGGTGAGATTGATAAGTATGCCGATGGGAGCTTGGTCCTCTTTTGGTGCACTATTAGAAACTGAGAAACCATATTGGTTAATTGGAGGTGATTTATATCTAGAAAGACACTGAACTATGTAAGAGTAGTAGGTAGATTTCTGTTGAATGTGTCTGGGAGATGTTAGTGGACCAGCCTTACAAGGAACACGTGGGAAGGAATTTAACAAAAACAAGAGTTATGGTGTGTTACTGGCAGCCCATAATGGTGAAAGGAGTTGTGAAGGACTGTATGGACGTGAAAGCAGTGACAAAGCAAAACTGTGAGGGAAACCTCCCTATCTCCAACGGAAGCTCCTTGTTTGGTTTGGTTAAGGGTGGCTATGGACATTGTTGGTCATTTTGATTTGTTGCAACATGATGAGCTGTATGTTTTACTGATTGGTTATACGTCAACATATATTGCTACTAAATGTGATTTTGTTTATTGCAGGTGTAATGATGGAGGTTTTGAGAGAGGAGTTTGCTAACAAATTAGCACCAAGTACCATGGTGACAGACAATGAAATGCAATTCACATTGGAAAAGATCCCGACATTTCTTGGTGACCTGGTAAATAAGCATCATAGAACAGCTCTTTATAGGCCCCAGGCTAAGTTATCAGTAGAGAGCATGAAAAGATTAGTGAAAGGGTGACTTCAAAGGAAATCACTGACGAGTGAGTTGAAAGAGACTTATGAAGCTTAACAGGGATATCACCTTTTGCAGACTGACAAGTATTTTAAATGAACCACCATCTTGTTTTCCAGTGTTGTACACTAACCAACAGCTCCATTTAAGGACAGGTGCAGTACAGTTTGACTTTCTGTCAGATAAGTCAAACTGTATGCACCTGTCCTTAAATGGAGCTGTTGTCCTGTTTATGAGAACTACTTCTATTTGCTGTTGCTAAAGAAGTATTGTCAAATAATAACTCTTTCTTCATACTTGATTTGCACTCACTTTCCCACTTAAGTCCGGGAGCGCGGGATGCCTTTGATCTGAGTACCTCTCAGCACACACAAGAGTTGCTTTGATCTGTTTCCCATGTGTACCATCTGCCCTGCCTCCCCAGTGTCCACATTCGATGTAGAGGACTTTTACAATCTTACAAGCTAATATTGGCAGGCACCATACACCCTGCCGTTTCTGTGCATGGGATATTTTGTGAACATCTGGAGTCATCTAATTGGGCCATCTTTGCAGGTCAAATATATATATATATATATATATATATATATATATATATATTACCTACTGGCGGTCGCCAGTAGGTAGTTATAGTTAGGACCACGTTTCCTTAGGAAATCCGCAACATTCTATTTTGAATAACTTTGGCGCCGGTCGACGAATCCTCGCGAATTTTTCAAAATAGGTGGGGCGCTCCGCTCCGCTCCTACCCTGAAAGTCTCGGGGGGATTCGTCAAGCGGGGGCTGAGATAAAAGGGGGGTCCCAAAACACATTTTTCCCATGCATTTTTCCATAGGACCTTTAGACACAGCTACAGCCCGAATGGCTGAACAGAATTACTAGAAATTTGGCAGAGAGGTAGTCCGCAGGTCAAGGAAGTGCCTTTTGTAGGTTTGGTGTAAATCTGTTCAGTAGATTCTGAGAAAATAGCCTTTAAATCAATATATATATCTGAGCCAGCTTACGGTGCGCTTACGGTACGCTTACCGTACGCGTACGGTGGCGTGCGCGAGCGCGATTCTGATTGGCTCTTAGATCTTAGTAAACATTCGAATCGGCCGAAACCAGGAAGCGGCGGCCGCCATTTTCTCTCTCGCACTGAGAGTGTGGATTAAAATACAAAGCACAAAAACATGTAAAGGGGCTGTTTGGACAGCTCCAAAACACCTAGCCATGTTGAGGGAGTCCCCAAAGATCCCCCAAGGCCAAAAACGGAATTTTTATTTTTTCGCTAATTTCGCCGATTACGCTTACCGTACGCGTACGGTAAAAAAATATTTAAAAAAAAAAATTATCCACACTCTCCCCACCCCGTGTGCAAATGGTGCACCATTTGTGCATGGCTTATAAGAGGTGTGAAAAATTTAAATATTACCTTTCAAAACGAAGTGCATCATATGTCCTCCATGTGCGCACGGTGCGCGAAGTGCATCGTGCGTACATGGCCCATCTAGCGTAACGTGGGCACGCGGTGCGCGTAGCGCACCGCGTGCCCACCGTGCATGCACGGCACTAACTGCGTAAAGTGGGCGCGCGGTGCGCGAAGCGCACCGTGCGCGCACGGAACGAACTGCGTTAAGTGGGCGCACACGCCACGAATGGCGTAAAGTAACTTAGCATTTAAAAAACCGTACAAAGTCACTGAAAAAACCATAGGTTTCACACACGTTATAGTTAGGAATTAGCATTTAAAAAACCTTGCAAATTCACTGAAAAAACCATAGGTTTCACACATGTTATAGTTAGCGGAAATTTTACTGATAAAAAAACCAATGAAATTCCCCCGTTATAGTTAGTGCAGGCAACTATAACTCACGCGACCGCAATCTTCTGCTGATGACATATGTGTCTTTATGAAAAAAAAATATTTGTAATATATGTATAGCTAAAAATTTATGGAAGAAGACATGGGCAAATAAGTGTCTAAATACAGTATTAGCATCAGCAGAGGATTGCGGTCGCGTGAGTTATAGTTGCCTGCACTAACTATAACGGGGGAATTTCATTGGTTTTTTTATCAGTAAAATTTCCGCTAACTATAACATGTGTGAAACCTATGGTTTTTTCAGTGAATTTGCAAGGTTTTTTAAATGCTAATTCCTAACTATAACGTGTGTGAAACCTATGGTTTTTTCAGTGAATATATATATATATATATATATATATATATATTCACTGAAAAAACCATAGGTTTCAGGGGTGTTATAGTTAGCTGGACTTTTCACTTGTACAAAACCATCGAAATTCCCCCGTTATAGTTAGTTCAGCTAACTATAACTCGCGCGCCCGCAATGCACTGCTGATGACGTCACATATTACATCACTCATGACATGGTCAGTGACTTCACTCATGACATCACTGATAAAATCTCAAATGACATCACTGATGACATCATCCAGTGAATGTGTGTTTTTTTGAAAATTAAATATGTTTTATATATGTATATCTCAAGGTCGATGGAAGAATAAATGGGTATATAAGTGTCTAAATGGATGATTTGTTTTTGAAAAATTGATTGTGTAACTGACTGATTAAGTGTTTCATAGTGAATACATGGCTTAGTGAGTAATGTTTAAATATGTAAATATCTGTATCAGTCTCTCACTTTGTGTATAAGTGGCTGCATGGGTTGGTGAGTAGCTACATGGGTGTCTATATAGGTTATTAGTTGGTTTTTTGAGTATCAGTCTGAGTGTCTGCATGGTTCGGTGGGGGGTATTACGTAGTGCATAGGTGCATGAATGAGTGACTCACTCTTTGTATGTGTTGAAGACAGCATGTGTGCAGGACTGTATGGATGGATGAGTGTGTGTATGGGTGTGTTAGTGAGTGAATGACTGTCTCAATAGTGTCTTTATGAGTAACTACATATGTTTTAAACTAGTATATGTGACTATTGGTGTATATAAGTGAGTATATGTGAGAGTGAGAGATTGAAAGAGTTCCTGTATGAATAAGTATGTGTTTCTATAAGTGATTGTTTAAAAGACTAAGTATGTGTAAGTTTCCGTAGAAGTAAGTGTGGTGGTGTGTGTATAACTGTATATGCAAATAAATGTATGTTTGATTCTTTATTAGCATGAGTGACTATGTGTGTGAGTAACTCTATGGATGAGTGGCATTGTGTAACAGGATGTATAGGTGTATGAGTACATATGATGAGTGAATACATGTATGAGTGACTGTATGGGACTGTTGGTGAATGAGTGGATGTGTATGTGGATCCTAGAATTACTGAATAGGTTGTTGTAACTGGTATTGGTATGTCCATTGTTTTGAAAATTTTAGTCTCTATTTTTGAATGTGTGTATCAAAGGTTATATTAGGGTCAGAGGAGGTCTGCCACAAGGATGATGTCATCAGTGATGTCATCAGTGATGTCATTTGAGATGTCATCAGTGATGTCATGAGTGATGTCACTGACCATGTCATGAGTGATGTAATATGTGACGTTATCAGCAGTGCATTGCGGGCGCGCGAGTTATAGTTAGCTGAACTAACTATAACGGGGGAATTTCGATGGTTTTGTACAAGTGAAAAGTCCAGCTAACTATAACACCCCTGAAACCTATGGTTTTTTCAGTGAATTTCTGAGGTTTTTTAAATGCTAATTCCTAACTATAACGTGCCTGAAACCTATGGTTTTTTCTGTCAATTTCAAAGGTTTTTTAAATGCTAATTTCTAACTATGCCTACAGAGATAGGACATGTGAAGAAAGAAGAAAAAATGCACAGAAAGAAAAAAAAGAAGTGCAGAAAGAAGCAACAGAAGTCCTCAAAGACGAAGAAAAGTGCAGGAAGAAGGATAACATGCAGAAAGAACAAAAAGAAGAGCAGAAAGAAGCCTTGTTGCAAAATCATCCTGTACCCTCAACTTTTTCAGACGGATACTGGTGGTAACAGAGTCTGACTAACCAGTCCTAGAGCCAGTGCTATGTTAAAAGTCACTTAGAATACAGTGAAAACACCTACATACACTAGGGAACATTATGCGTTGGGGTCCCCCTGTGATGAGCATGATCTCCTCTGTAAGCCCCTAGTATATAATAGGGCAGGGGGATTAAAACTACCTCTTAAAACAGGCCACAGGGCGTTTTTGCACACGTTAACTCAGGCCCCGTCCCCTCCCTTCACCACTGTGTAAACACGCCCTGTGTCCATTTTTATTTGGGAGATTAAGTTCATTTGAATCCTGAGGGTCCCTAGGGTCCAACTAGACCACTAGGTACCTCCAGTAAGCGCCACAGAGCTGCGTTGCAGAGAGGTGTAAAAAGGGGCTTGGCCTCAGAACACCTGTCTGCAGCGCAGCTCCCTGGTGCATACTGGAGATGCCTGTTGGGCTAGTTGGCCCTCAGGGACCCTCAGTATTGAAGAGGAATTAATTAAACTTACAACTCGCCAGGGGGCGCGTTTGCAGAGTGCTGCAAGGAGGGGGCGTGGCCTCCGGCACGATGCCAGTCTTTTATTTATTTTAATTTTTTAAGAAGGGGGGCTGTGTGGTTCCCCTTCTTATTCTAATTTATTGGTCCTGATGACCCCATCCCCCAGGGCCTGTCTCCTAATTATATTTTTTTGACCCCAATCCCCAGGGCCGGCCACTGTTTTTTATTATTTTTAAAAAATATATATTTATAGACACACCTAGGACATGCTGGACAAACCGTACGAACCTATCACCATGACGATTTGCGTGATATTCATTAAAAGGTGACTATGCATACAATGAATCCACGTGGAATGTATTTACACCACTAGTGAAGCTCTGACATGTCTGATGCCCTACCGTGCCTAATCCCGGTAGACACCCTTGTCGTTTATTTATACAAACATGGGTAGCTATTGACGGGCATATTTAATACACATGCACACCAAGCCATTCAAAGGGGATTCGACAAAAATTCGACCAAAACAATGCAAGAAACCCCCCTCACGGTTAATAAAACACACATCCACTGCCGGATGTGTAATACTTTTTATTTTACTCTCTGGAAAGGGGACGAACATCACTTGAGAGTCACAGCGCGCTCCTGGCAGAGCCCAATGCTGTGTTACACCCACCATTGCCTGCTGAGTGCCACACACCTCTGTGTTGTATTCCACTAGCTAGTGCATATGCTATGACACTCTCTAGCCCATGTGCACTGTAACACCACCCCGTGAATATGTCATGCCACACTTGTCTTCGCACGGGTTATATTGCCCCATCTAACGTGCCTTCCTCGATGCCTATGTTATAACGCACAGTGCTATGCCATACATATTACAATCTGGGATCCATATCTTTGTCACAGTGCATATGCAACGTTACACTCCCCAGCACATATTTTATATTACAACTTTAGAGACTAGTTAGGTTACACAACACTGCCCTGTGCATATTACACTCCAAGGCGCATATCGCATAGCACGCGCTAGTGCCTGTGCTATCTCGCGCTCTCCAATGAATCTGTCATTGCGCACAATGTATTGCATATTATATTTCACGCCCGGTTCATCTTATATCACACTTTTTGGTGCATAGTTTATACCATACACTATATCTAGTTTTCATTTTCAATCGTGCTCTCAGGACTATGTTCTATATAACACTGTGTTCACCTACCCTTTTCAGGGGCATTACATTTTGCGATAGGGGGTGGAGGGTCAGGGTGTGTTTCTGCCAAGTGAGCCCGGAGTCACAGTCACAAACGTCCTCTTCTTCCTGAATAAAAGTGAGATTATGCTGCATACTTGTTCATATTTTAAGTAGTTCGCACAGACACACGTTTTAAAAACAATAAAGTTCCTAATACCCGCCTTCTCTGAACAGTTAGCTTGCTGCCCCATCCCCCTCCTCCCTATCCTCTGTTGTGTGAATCCATGGACTAGCCTCCTCCCTCCTGCCATGCATGGTCTGATGTGCTGCCACTGCCCTCAATTTAGTATGATGTACCAGTCCACTCCTCCTGCCCTCCATTGCCCAATTCTATGCCCCATCATTGACCTCCTGCTTAAACTCTGTGCTTAGCTTGCTGCCCCTATTCTCCTTCCCCCTGCCCTCCGATGTCTTTGTGTATGCCCCTGCTCCATCCTTTTTGCCCACCATGTTCCATGGACCTGCCACTCCTATCTACTCTGAGTGTTCTGTTGAGCTGCCACTCCCCTCCCACCTGCCTAGCATTGTCAGATGACTGTAACCTGTCCCTGCCACCTCCACCCTGCCTGTCCACATGCCATGCCCCTATCCTCTTCCTCCTGTCCTACATGGTCCATTGTACTGCCACACCCTTCTGCCCTCCCTGGTCTGTTGTGCTGCAACTGCTCCTCCTGCCTGCCCCGTGCGGTCTGTTGTGAGGCCCCTTCCCCTGAACTTTCTTGTCTGTGCACAGGTCCTGACCCTCCCTTCTATCCTCCATCGTCCTTTGTGCATGCCCCTGCACCCTCCTTCTTGCCCATCATAGCCATTGTGCTACCACTAACCCTCCCACTTGCCATGCATGGTCTTCTGTGCTGCCATGGCCCCTCCCACCTTCCCTGTGTGGTCAATTAGCTGCCCCTGAACCCCTCCCACCTTCCCTCCATGGTCTGTGTGTATGCCATCACAGTCTCACTGTTGCTCTTCATGGTGTGTCTTGCTTCTAGTGCCCATCCTGCCTGACCTCCATGGCTATCTTGCTGCTCCTGCCCCCTTGCCCCCAGCCCTCTGTTTACATGTGCAGACCCCTACTCCCTCCCTCCTGGCTTGTCTGTTCCATTGTAATGCCCCTGATCCATCCCTCCTGCCCTTTATGGTCTGTTATGCTGCAGCTTTCTCTCCTGTCTGTCCATTATGGTCCTGCCTCTTGCCCCTCTGTTCTCTGTTGTCCATGTGCATGGTCCTGTCCCCTCCCTCTTGCTTTCTATGGATTGTTGTGCTGCACTCCCGTCCCGCATGCCCTGTGTGGTGTATTGTGCTGCTGCAAACCCTGATGCCTGCCCTGCAGGGTCAGTTTGGTGCACCTCTCCATGTCCCTCCTGTCCTCTGTTATCCAAGTCCATGTCCCTACCCCATTTCCTTCCATGATCCAATGTACCATACTTGCGAACATTTTGAACTTGGTAAGAGAGAGATTTTGAAAAAAAAACTGGGGTATTGATTTTCCCCTTTGAGTTACATTGAAAAAGAGGAGATTGTAGACAGGAGACAGATAAAATAAAGCCCATTTGAGCTTAAAAACATTGGACGTTTCGTGGCTGAATCGGGTCTGTTGGCATGTATGGTTGTACTACCATTGCCTCTTCCTTCTGCCCACAATGGTCTATTACATAGCCACAGCCTCTCTTGCAAGTCCTGTATTGTTGGTTTGTTGCCCCTGCCCCCCTTTCCACTGCCCTCCATATTCTGTTGTGCTGCCACGGCCCTTCCTGCCTGCTCAGTGTGGTTAAATTGTTGCCTTTGCACCCTCCTACCTGCCTTCAATTTTCAGAGTCCGTGCCCCTGGCCTCTGCCTCTCAACAGTATCCTAATGAACAACTAGATTGCTAACATTCTATATTTATTACAAAAGTGTGGAACGCCTGACGTCATCTTGATGTAATCAAAACTGTAATACCTAGAGCATTTCCTTTAGAAATTACATATATGAGAGGGTCTTATTGGCATCAAAATTATGGTTAGTGCTCTAAAAGACTAAAATAAGGACATATTTTCTGAGTTTTCAAATAGCGAGAAAGCACTTTTAAATTATTTGTTACCTTTATGTTTTTTTTATCCAGTTGACCACTTGATTACATGTTGCACTTAGGGGAGAGGATGTGGTGTTACTTCCAGAACTGCAGACTTTGCAACTGGGGAACCAGGTTGGAGTTTCTGCTTCAGCTCGACATTCTGTGATTCTGGTCAAATCACTTAGTCTCCCCATGTCTACAACCAAAATGAATTTGTTCTTGTGTGATGTAACTAATGCTCATGTAAAGCACTCCAATACCTGACAAGTCTGCACTATATAACACTGCAAAAACACAAAATAATAAGTGTTTTGCACACTTCTGTCATTGGGCTATATTTGGGCTACATCTGGGTGATTTTGGGCTACATTTGGGCTCTTTTGTCTCCGGTGGCCATCTTGGGAGATTTATTTGTTATGAAGTTTCCTAATTTCCTCATGTACTGCAGTCTCCTCAGTAGGAAATGCTTTCAGTTTTTTACTTTGATTCCATCATGAAGGTATTCAGATATGTCACACATTTGCCATAAATTCTGAATGTTAGCACTCTAGTTGCTCATTAGATCACTGTAGTAAAACTACTGTTCACCATGGAAGTCTGCTCCTGGTATTAAAAGTGCATGTTTCAGTCAGCATGTCAGAATTTTTTAATGAAATAGAAGAGGATTTGAGAGTCACTCAAAATGTGCCCTCATTTTCTTTCTTCAGCATTAATCATAATTTCTATAGCAAAATGAACCCCCTCATTGTGTTCCTTTTTAAATTAAATGTTTTAAGTGTTACCAGTTTATTCCAATCAAGATGGCTTCAGGTGTGCCATACTTTTGTCAAAATGAAGACAGTAAGCGCTCTAGTTGTTTTTAAGAACACTCTGGGACATTCTGTCATTGGGCTATACTTGGGCTACATCTGGGTGATATTTGGGCTACATTTGGGCTCTTTTGTCTCTGGTGGCCATCTTGGCAGACTTATTTGTTATGAAGTTTCCTAATTTCCTCATTTACTGCAGTCTCCTCAGTAGGAAATACTTTCAGTTTTTTACTTTGATTCCAAAGGCATTCAGATATGTCACACATTTGCCATAAATTCAGAATGTTAGCACTCTTTTTGCTCATTAGATCACTGTAGTAAAGCTACTGCTCACCAGGGAAAACTGCTGCTGGTATTGAAAGTGCATGTTTCAGTCTGCATGTCAGAATTTTTTAATGAAATAGAAGAGGATTTGAGAAGTCACTCAAAATGTGCCCTAATTTTTCTTTCTGCAGCACTAATCATACTTTTTATGGAAAAATGAACCCCCTCATTTTGTTCCTTTTTAAATTAAATGTTTTAAGAGTTACCACTTTAATCCAAGCAAGATGGCTTCAGGTGTGCCATACGTTTATCATAAGTAGGACTGTTAGCGCTCTAGTTGTTCTTTGGAACACTCTGGGAAGCTGCAGTAGAACACAAAGGAATCAACTGACAGTCTCTGCCCTTGTTGGATGTACATGTTTTACTGAGAATGTCAGACTTCATTCTCACATGACTGAGAAAGATAATGTGAATTTACAGAAAATAAGCTCTCAGTTTAGCTTATAGATTACCTTCCAAACCTCTGTGGGAAAAGCATGAGAAAATATTTTGCTCTCAATCATGATATCCCAGCAGAAGGCTTTTTCACATGGTGAAATCACCTTAGAACATACCACAATTCCTAAAATGAGTATGGTACCATCAACAAATGATTTATAATGTAACTAAAGTCTTATAACCTTCTATTAACTGCAATGCTTTTTAATGAAGTGCTATCATGTATATTGGTCCCAAGATGGCTGCCAACACTTCTTGGATGAAGTGCTGACAGCCAATCAGATCTCAGGATAGGATGTGTGGTTAGGCTCCGCCCACATATATATATGATTTTACTTTTGATTTTCTCAGGAACTACTGAACAGATTGACACCAGACCTGCAAAAGGCACATCCCTGACCTGAGGACTATCTCTCTGCCAAATTTCAATTCTGTTCAGCCGTTCGGGCTGTACCTTGGACTAAAGGTCCCTATGGAAAATTGCATGGGGAAAACACGTTTTAGGACCCCCCTTTTTTCTCAGCCCCCGCTTGACGAATCCCCCCGAGACTTTCAGGGTAGGAGCGTAGCGGAGCGCCCCACCTATTTTGAAAATTACGCGAGGATTCGTCAACCGGCGCCAAAGTTATTCCAAATAGAATGTTGCGGATTTCCTATGGAAACACGGTCCTAACTATAACTATCTACTGGCGACCGCCAGTAGATAATATATATATATACATATATATATATATATATATATATATATCCAAATACCACTCCAAAGCGCTTCACGGGACCATGAAAAGAGAGACGGACACCTTCTTCTTTGGTTGATACTGCAGCCGCAGTAACGTTTTATTCAAATCATTGATTCAGTGCAAACTCGGGAAGACGCGTTTCGGCCAACTGAGTAGCCTTGCTCACATGAATGCGTCGCAAAAGAGTGACGTATTTATACAAAAAAGGGGAGTAACTATACATTCGTCATAATTGATTAGTGTCTGACGACATGATCATAGATATAGTAAAAATACCTTGCACCTCCTTTGATTGTTTCAACTTATAAAATTCATTGTTGTGGTTTCTCAAATATTTATCACTGTACAAATACATATACTATATTGAATAGCTTAACTTTTATTACTTCTTCTATCCTAATGGTCGGGAAAACAAAATTATGAAAGCAGTGGGTAAATTCCGCTTCATTAAAGTTCCAAGTTATAATTACTCGGAGTTAGATCATCGAGAGAAACCTTGGGGTTCAATATGGAAAATTCCCCTAAACAAATGTTTATAAGCAATTACTGTCAATACATAGCAAAAAATGGAACATTGCATAGTGGTATTTGACATTCATATTCTCGATAAATTAACAAACATTTAGAATTCTAAGTACAAATACTTGGTAGAGACAACATTATTCTCCCAGACCACTAGATATAACAAATTTATAGAATTCATATGTATCATTTACAGAATCTATTCAAGCTTATCAAATCTTTTCTTTGGGCTGTAAAAAGTGTAGAGAAACCATAGAAGTGCTAACCGTGTAAAGTGCAATATAATTATTAAATCCAAAGACAGTTTTAGAGATGTGTGTAAATAAAGTTTCCTTAACCCAATTACGTGAAAAAAATATATATATAATGAGATAAAATTAGCGGACTCGTCTATCGCAAAACTGCCCTCAAGATTGAATCACAAAACATCAGTGTCTACATCAAATACTTTACAGAGAGGCAGAGGAACCAACAAACTATATTGAGATTGACCACGATCCCCAGAGAAACCTCGATCAATGTAAAAGGTAATTCATGACGGTGAATCCTATTGTTATACGGGACATTTATAGAAAATGAAATAAATCTTCACACAAATTAAGGCCTCTCGGAGCCTTAGAATCCAATTCCATTATGTATTTCGTTTCTAATTGTCTCAATTGTTTTTCGCGATTTCCCCCTCGTTTGTTCATTGGGACATTGTCTATAACGAAATATTGCAGAACATGAAGTTTGTTACCATGTTCTGATTTTATATGCCGAGCCACAGGGTAAGAGGGATCAGAATTCACTATGGCTCGTAAGTGCTGCAAAATGCGCACATACACCTGCAACTTGGTGCTACCAACGTAGCGTAATCCACAAACACATTGTAGAATATATACAGCATAATCAGTCCGGCATGTATAATGCCCTCTGATGTTAATAGACACATCAGAAAATGGAGTACAGTAGGATTTGGTGTTAATGCCAAATTTAAATGCCCTACATGTACTGCACTTAAAGAAACCCTTTTTAGGGGATAACCAGATGCTCTTTGTATCTAGTTCTGGACTAGTTTTTACTAAATCACTCCGCATGGAATGTGCCTTGCGGTAAGTGAAATTAGGCTGTATGGGCAATGTTTTGGGAAAGCACTGTGTCAGTTAAAACAATGGGCCATTGAGACTTAATAATGGAACGAATTACATTGGCCTGTCTACTGTATGTGGAAACAAATCGGCAAGTTGTTTTGTCTTGATTGGCATTGCTAATGCTGTTACACATTGAACTTAGTGGACCCAAGATATTGGTATTAGGACAGGGTATAGTGGACAGTAGGGTTTGTCTTTCTTTGCTGTTGGCCTTGTTTAACGCGTTATCTAGTTTATTGGCTTGGTATCCTCTTTGTAGAAACCTGATTCTAGCTGCATCCTGAGCTATCAATAATTTTTCTTCGTTACTGCAGGCTCTACGTATTCTCAAAAATTCCCCATAGGGGAGACTAGATATAGTATGTTGAGGATGAAAGCTAGTGGCGTGAAGCAAGGTATTGCCCGCTGTTGCCTTCCTGTATAGACATGTCTCAGTGGAATTGTTATGAATATAGACAGTAACATCCAAAAAATTAACTGTCACCGGGTCTATATGGGAAGTAAAGTTCAGGTTTAAATCATTACAGTTAATAGCTCCTACAAAGTCTTCAGCTTGTTGCAATGTACCATCCCAAATTATGAATATATCATCGATATATCTCCACATTGTTATAACATGTCTATCAAATAGATCCCTGTGTTTGCCCATGAGGACATGCTCCTCCCACCAGCCCACATGTAAACATGCGTAGCTGGGAGAGAAGCATGCCCCCATCGCCACACCTTGTCTGTAAATCTGCCCATCAAACATGAACATGTTGTTGTGTAAACACCAATGTATCATCCTATGTAGGATTTCGTTGTGTCTATACATTGAAATACAGCGTTATTTCAAAAAGTAATCAACTGCAGACAGTCCATCATGATGCCTAATGCTGGTATATAAAGATGAAAGATCTAAGGTCATCAGCATATAATCACCAGACCATCGGATGGAATTGAGCTTGGACAAAAAATCCTTAGTGTCTCTGATATAGGTGGGCAAACCAACAACATGTTCCTGAAGATAATAATCCACATAGCGTGAAGTGTTCTCAAAGATACTATCTTTCGCTGAGATAATAGGCCGACCCGGCACTGGATCAACTTGTTTATGTATTTTTGGTATCAGATAGAATGTAGGTAGAACAGGAAAATCTTTATGCAGAAAATTCATCTCATCCCTAGTAATCAGGCCCTCTCTTTTCCAACAGTTAAGGTCTTCTTTGAAGTCTTTACTGATTTTTCTGAAATTTGCAGCATTGGAACGTTCATAGCACTCTACATCGTTGATGTGTCTCTATGCTTCTTCTCTATATTGTTTTTTGCCCCATAGGACGATATTTCCTCCTTTGTCCGCGTTGTTAATAATGACCGACGAGTTAGATTTTAACTTGTCCATAAGTTGGAAGTAACCAAGATTTTTTCTAGAGTTAACATTTGATTTGGTTTTCTTGGTTTTGACATAAAGTTTTTTAAGTTCGTCGGTGATGCGTTCATGAAAAATATCTAGCGCATCACGGGCCATGATAGGAACAAATGTAGAAGGTGCCTTGAACGGACTATTACCGGGAGCCGCTAGATTAATACCTTCGGTATCAGCGATCTCTTGTGTGTTCAGTGAAACTTCGATTCTGCCAGTTGATTCATGTAACAGAGAGTGTAGCGTTGACAAAGTGGGAAGTTCCTGTACAGTTAATACAGGTTGAGTTACTTCAGTTGTTTTTTCTGGCACTGCTTTACCATGATTTTTGATGGTATAAAATTTTGATAGTTTAAGTTTACGTATGAACTTATACACGTCAACCCTCGTTTCGACATAATTGAAATTGCTCTCAGGGCAAAAGCTTAATCCTAAAGCAAGCAGTTGTTTCTCGGCTAGACTGAGTTGGATGTCAGTGAGATTGACAATGGTTTGATCGAGCAGTTCGGGTGTTATTGCCAATTTTTCTTTTTCCTCTGCTGACCTCTGCCTTTTACGTTTGTTACATTTCCGCCTTTCGCGCTTTCGCCGATTTCTGATGTTGCGTTTCGCTGACCTGGATTTCTCGGTCGTAAGGACATTTTCCTCTGTTCCCTGATAAAATCCATTTCTTCTGCCAGAGATAAGGGCCCCAAGTTGTTTCTATTGTTGCTATCCGTGAAACCACTTCTATCCGAATCCGTATCACTGGGTACATTACTAATGTCAGATGTAGAAGACATATATCACCTACTGGCTGTTGCCAGTAGCTAGATATAGTTAGGACCTATTTTCCACAGGAAATCCGCAACATTCTATTTAGAATATCTTTGGCGCCGATTAACGAATCGTCGCAAAATTTTCCAAACTTTTGGCCAGCTCTGGTCCGCTCTTATCCTGAAAGTTTCACGGTGATTCGACAAGCGGGGGCCGAGAAAAAAAGGGGATCCCAAAACGCGTTTTCCACATGCATTTTCCCATAGGACCTGTAGCCGCAGCTGCAGCCCGAACTGCTGAACGGAATTACACCAAATTTGGCAAAGAGGTAGTCCTCAGTTCAGACTCATGCCTTTTGCTTAAATGGTGTAAATCCGTTCAGTAGTTCCTGAGAAAATTAGAGTTAAAAGTACATATATATCCATGGCCTCGGATGATCCGCGCACCCTCCCGATCACGAGCTGAATTTTAATTGGCTGCCAACACTCTGAATCAGGAAGTGTTGGCAGCCATCTTGTGCCTCGGTAGAACCGAGGCACAAGAAAAACAAAAACAAAAAGGCTCAAAACGCGAAAAGGGGGCAGGGTAGAAACACCCTGACCCCCTAGCCTGCTCAGGGGGTCCCACAAGGACCCCCAAGGCCCCCCCCAAATGTTTTTTTTAAGACAGGAGGATGTGCGCTGGATGCGTGCATCATGCCGGTACAAAAATAAAACAGCGCGGCCTCCCGCGCTTCATATGGTAATTTGCCAAATCCCGGGGCATATTTAAACATTAAGTGTGGTGAGGGTCCCAATCCCCCCCACACTGCCCCGGGGACCGCCATCCCCGGGGCACTAACATAAAATAGGTGGGGGGCTCATGGCCCCCCCACAGCCCCGGGGACCGCCACTCCCCGGGGCTTCTTAAAAATGGGTGGGGGGGGCATTCAGGTCCCCCAGCCCCAGGGACTGCCACCCCCGGGGCTTGTTTAAAATGGGTTGGGGGGCTCCCAGGCCCCCCCAGCCCCGGGGACCGCCACCCCCGGGGGAACTTTAAAATAGGTGGAGGAGCTCTCAGGCCCCCCCAGCCCCGGGGACTGCCACCCCTGGGGCAAATTTAAAATGGGTGAGGGGGCTCTTAGGCCCCCCAACCCCGGGGACCACCACCCCCGGGGCAACTTTAAAATAGGTAGAGGAGCTCTCAGGCCCCCCCAGCCCCGGGGACTGCCACCCCTGGGGCAACTTTAAAATGGGTGAGGGGACTCTTAGGCCCCCCCAGCCCCGGGGACCGCCACCCCCGGGGCAACTTTAAAATGTTGGAGGGGGACACGCTGCCCCCCTCCTGGAGCCTTGTACAGGCCCTGGGGACCGCCACCTCCCAGGGCCGGCTCCTGCAGTGTCCTGGGGTGCCCACCCCCGGGACACTGCTGTTTGCAATGGCAGGGCGGGAGCCTCGCGGCTTCCACCCTGCCATTGCAAACTGCTTTGCTTCAATGAAGCAAGAGCAGGGAAACCTGCTCTCTCTTCAATGAAGCAAAGCTGATTGCTTTTCCACATGGGGAGCAGCAAGTTAGCTGCTCCCCATGTGGAAAAGCAATGCCGGCTACCGCAGGAGGCGGGGAGCCGGCTGGGACCGTGGGGGGATTGGGACCTCCCACGGTCCCCAACGAGGTGGCCAGGCCCAGGGGATGGGGTCCCCGGGGCCATAAGTGGCCCGGGAGGGGGGTCACGTGGCCCCTCTCACCATTGATGAAAAAAAAATCAATGGCCGGCCCCGGGGGATGGGGTCCCCGGGGCCTTAAGTGGCCAGAGGAGGGTGGCTACGCAGCCCCCCTCCATAAAAAGATTTTAAAAGTTGGCCATGCCCCGGGGAATGGGGTCCCTGGGGCCCGGAATTGGCCACGGGAGGGGGGCCACGCGGCCCCCTTCCCGTAATTTTTTGAGGGATATTTGAATTTGGGGGTGAGGCCCTGGGGGATGGGGTCCCCAGGGCCACAAAAGAGTAAAAGGAAGGGGGGCCACACAGCCCCCTTTTCAAAAAATAATTTTTTTTTTAAAAAGATGCGATCGTCCCTAGGCCCCACCCCCTCACAAGCACACTCTGCAAACGCGCCCTGTGGCGCGTTTTAAATTGGGGAATTGATTCCCCTTCAATACTGGGGGTCCCTGGGGGCCAACTAGCCCACCAGGTACCTCCAATGAGCACCAAAGGGCTGCGTATTAGAGAGGTGTTCCAGGCCACGCCCCTTTTTACACCTCTCTGCAATGCAGCCTTGTGGCGCTTACTAGAGGTACCTGGTGGGCTAGTTGGACCCTCAGGATTCAAAGGGACTTAATCCCCCAACTTAAAACACGCCACGGGGTGCGTTTGCACAATGGTGAAGATAGGGGGCGGGGCCTGAGGTGATATGGGTGCAAACACGCCCTGTGGCACATTTTAATTTGGGGAATTACTTCCTCTTCAATCCTGAGGTCCCCTGGGGGCCAACTAGCCCACCAGGTACCTCAAGTAAGCGCCACGGAGCTGCATTGCAGAGAGGAGTAAAAAGGGGCGTGGCCTGGAACACCTCTCTGCAACCCAGCTCCCTGGCGCATACTGGAGGTACCTGGTGGACTAGTTGACCCCCAGGGGACCTCAGGATTGAGGAGGAATTAATTCCCCAACTTAAAACGCGCCACAGGGCGTGTTTGCACACATATCACCTCAGGCCCCATCCCCTTCCTTCACCATTGTGCAAATATTCCTCTAAAATCAGCCGAACTACGAATTCCGATTTACTTACCTGTTATCAGGAGAGAACCCAGTGCTGCATCTTTTAGCCCAGCACTAACCCTGGCAAGTAATTCTAAGCGTACTTACCAGTCACTTGTATTTCCTTCCATAGGAATTAATTGGGTGGTTTTCAGCAGAAAAGTTTCTAAGTGTCTATTTTCACAAACTGAAAATATTCCTAAAAAATCATCTGTATGACTTAAACACATTCTTTCAACTGTTTACAGGAGATTCACCAGTGCTAGATCCAGGATCCACCACTGAGTAATAAAAAGTAACGATAAGACTACTTACCTGCTAAGTGAATTTTCTGCCATAGGATAACATTGGTGATTCTATGTGAAAAAATTTCTAAGTGTCAACTTTTAAAATACAATAATATTCCTTAAAAATCACTACTTTAACCAAAACGCTTTTACTCAACTGTTTACAGGAGATGTCCAAGGACTGAATCTAGGATCCAGTCCTGTGGTTAGAAAAGTAATCCATAAAGTAACTAATTGCATTTGACTAGAAATTCCCATTGAGCTCAATGTTGCATTGTGTTTGAAATTGTGTTGCCCATTGCTTGTACTTAAAAGTCTATTGCCTATTTGCAAAGTATTTAAACTAAAGTAATTCATTCTGTGAAAGTATATTTTGTATTGTAATGTATAATGTAATTATAATGTAATTAAAAAAATATATTTAAAAATAAATAGTTTAAAAAATGTAGTAAATCAGAATCAAAAAAATCAGTATAACAATTAATACATTAAAAATTGTCATTTACAAAACCTTTGAAATTCACTGAAAAAAACATAGATTTCAGGCCTGATATAGTTAGGAATTAGCATTTAAAAAACCTTTGAAATTCACTGAAAAAAACATAGGTTTCAGGCCTGATATAGTTAGGAATTAGCATTTAAAAAACCTTTAAAATTCACTGAAAAAAACATAGATTTCAGGGGTGTTATAGTTAGCTGGACATTTCACTCGTACAAAACCACTGAAATTCCTCCGATATAGTTAGTTGTACTAACTACATCTCGCGCGCCCGCAATCCACTGCTGATGATGTCACATATTACATCATTCATGACATGGTCAGTGACATCACTGATGACATCTCAAATGACATCACTGATGACATCACTGATGACATCATCCACGTGACAATCAGATACACCTCATCATACACTAGTATAACCTTTCATCACCCACTGTAAAATACAGAGTGCCAGATTTAAAACCATTGACACACCAATACAAGTTTTTAAACACCCACTCAGTGATTCCTAGATCTATACACACATCTAATCACTTACCTATAGATTCACTCATACATGCTGTCAATGATCAATAAAACAGTATCAAATAAACTTATACACTTATATCGACATTACACACCAGCACACATCCTAATCACTTATGAAGTCATTCTACTCACTTATGCAAACAATGGATCATACTTACTTTTACTTAGCTATACACTTATAAAAACACCACTTCATCTATTCATATAGATAATAACTCATACTTAGGGCCTCATGTAGGTGGCATACACTTTACGGATTCTAAAATACCGAATCATACCGATTCGGTATTTAAGAATCGATAAAGTGTATGTAGGTAAAAATTCAGTAAATGTTACCGAATCGGAGTGAGTCGGTAATTACCGAATCGGTATTTACCGATTCGGTAATGAGGCATACCTTCCCATTGAGGGGAAGGTATGCCTCATTACCGAATCGGTAAATACCGATTCGGTAATGGGGGAGCACATGCAAGGGTGGCAGGGTGTCACATTGACACCCTGTTGCACCCCTGATTCGGCCATGTGTGCACATGTGGCACACATACATGCCCTAAGGGCATGTATGTCTGCCACATGTGCACACTTCTAAGCGCTTTTAAATGCTTTTACTCATCCATACTTTATTTACCACCAACTATTAGTTGGTGGTAAATACCGACTCGAAACAACACCCACACAGTCCCCCTACATCTGATTTCTGTATTCGGAATTTACCGAATCGGTAAAATTACCGAATAGGTAATTTTACCGATTCGGTAAATTCCGAATACAGAAATTCACCCCCTACATACCAAAACCAAAATACCGGTCGGTAACGGTATAATTACCGAAAATCGGCCGTTACCGACCGGTATTTGGCTACCTACATGAGGCCCTTAGTGTGTTATAAAAACACTATTACAAGTATACAGTTATCCATACAGTCACTCATACAATCACTGACTTTTATGTATACTTATTTCTATACAACAACTGACACATACACTGGCTTTTATTTTTCTAGTTTGTTGGACATGTACCTTTGAGACATATATTGGCTCATCGCCACACCCATAAAGATATTCACTCACCCAAACAACTGTTATAACATGTAGTTTTAACTTCATATACCTACTGAATCAACTATTCACACATCTTTGGGCAGTCACACCCCCCCCCACTGAACCACACACACATTCACTCTCCCATACAAATACTCAGTTAACTAATCAATAACTAATATAGGCTAGTAACCAACTGGAGAAGCAGTTTACACAACAACTGACAAAGTGATACAGATATTCACACAATTTAGTCACTATCCAATATATTTAGTGAGACACTATAAATTAGTCAAGTAAACAGTCAATCACACTGCTACTAAATCCTCCATCCACTCATTCTTCAATGCAAATTGCTATATATATATAATACATATTTAAATATCGAACCAAACCACATTCACTAGATGATGTCATCAGTGATGTCATTTGAGATGTCATCAGTGATGTCACTGACCATGTCGTGAATGATGTAATATGTGACATCATCAGCAGTGGATTGAGGGCGCGCGAGATGTAGTTAGTACAACTAACTATATCGGAGGAATTTCAATGGTTTTGTACGAGTGAAATGTCCAGCTAACTATAACACCCCTTAAACCTATTATATTTCAGTGAATTTCTAAGGTTTTTTAAATGCTAATTCCTAACCATATCAGGCCTGAAACCTATGGTTTTTTCAGTGAATATATATATATATATATATATATATATATATATATATATATATATATATATATATATATATATATATATATATATATTGTACTGACAACTTTTCTTCCTGTGACATTATATTTATTGAACATCCATGCACAGTCATTTGTTCTTAGTATGGAATTTAAATTTTTCTTGCATGTTCCTAAAATGTTGGGAGTACCATTAGCAGTGAACTGATTAATATTTCTTGCGCATATCGTAATATACACTATGCAGACATTTTGCCAGTTGCTATAGTTTACATGTACATTTTTTACTCTATGATTGAAATAGGTGAATTTCAGTGGTTGCAGTCTACGTAAATGATTCTGCTAAAGTGCTATAGTCTATCAGCTTTGTTGTTAAATTTTAAACAGTCATTTTCAGAATGAGATTTACCAGCAGATGCGTGGGGTGGCGATGGGTTCGTGCTTCTCCCCAAGCTATTCATGTTTACATGTTGGCTGGTGGGAGGGGCGCGTCCTCACTGCCGCCCACCACCTCTGGTGGAGTCATGTAGTACATTATTGGCGCTACATTGACGATGTTTTTCTCATCTGGAAAGGATCCAAAGATGATGCTCTTAAATTCATAGAAGATATCAATGTTAATGATTTAAATTTAAGATTTACAGCTTCTATTGATGACTCTATGGTGGAATTTTTGGATGTTTTATTGTATGTAGACAAAGGTGTCCTCCATACTAAATTGCATAGAAAGATCCCTGCTGGCAATTCGATACTCCATGCAGATAGTGCACATCCTCGACACCTCATCAACAGCATACCGTATGGAGAGTTCATACGCATCCGTAGAATATGCAGTTCTGAGATAGTCTCTTTACAGTGTCAAATGGATGCATTTCAGCGATTTCTTGAGAGAGGATATAGTAAGCAACAACTGACCCGAGCTTTAAATAAAGCTAATGACAAGCAAAGGGAAGTTTTACTTCAGTCACGCTCTAGTGGGAGCATTGACACTGATCCTTCAGGAAAAACTGTGCACCCAATTCGGCTCATCACTAGTTTTAGTACACAAGAACAAGCTATTCGCAGGATTATTTATTCAGAATGGCCTATTATTTTGACAGATAATATTCTTGGTCCTAGTCTGCCAACTTTGCCAGCTATCACCTTCAGAAGAGCGCCCTCTATGAGGGACGCTCTTGTTAAATCAATGCCTGAGGTGAAACCTGTTAAGACCTGGCTTACTAAAACTGGTTTTTTCAAATGCAGTTCTTGAAGAGCGTGCACATTTGCTAAAAACAGTACACACTATAAAACAGCTTTTAGTGAGAAATTGTTCGCTATTAAACAACATCTAACGTGCCGCTCTGACTATGCCATCTACAAACTGAGGTGCACTTGTAATCTAGAGTATATCGGCAGCACTAAGCTCCCGGTACATAGACGTATTCTCCAGCATGTTAGAGCCATCGTGAATTCTGACCCCAATTATCCGGTGGCCAGACATTTCAAGTCTGTACACGACAACCAATTGAAAGACTTGGAATACACTGTCCTAGGGTCTGTCCCCAATCCCGGCCGGGGTGGGAATCGAGACAAACTCTTGAGACAAAGTGAATCTCACTTTATTTTAGCTCTCGATACACGAGCTCCGAATGGCCTTAACATGAATGAGGACCTTCACAATTTTCTCTAGAGCCTTTCCCCTACATTTGAAAATAATTTCTATATTGCTATTTTTGTTAAAATGTTTTGCTTTCGTCCATCAGTGTTTAGATGCTATTGAGATGTTTAAGATTTTTTAGACTATGTGAATGTATTTATCAATTGTGCTTACATTCACACTGATTTGCTACTTTGCTGTGCACTTGCACTTTGGAATCACCTAGGCTTAGATGATTCAGGGTTTCTTCCCCTTGCTGCTAGTGTGTTGATTCGCTTATTTGCACAATATCACTTTGCACATCACTATTTTGCACATGTTAGGCATATGGCACTTTTTACCTTCCTTTTTTTTACTATTAGCTGCAATATATAGCAAAGTATTTATCTACTATCAATAGATATACTGTCTCTTCATACAATGATGCAGATTTTGTGAATCATCACGTTAGTAACTATAATATGGTACAGGAGTATCTTTCAGGCTTAGTTGGCTCCATGATATTATCTAGTGATTTTTCAGTCAACAAAGAATTGCACATGCATTTTTATTATGGAGAATTTTTACTGATTTTTACTGTACCCTGGTGTGCTTGCTTGCATATCAGATAGTTAGAATTGTGATGATCTTCATGTTTTTACAACTTTTTCTTGGCAGTATGAAACTTTGCTTTTAAAACAAATATTGATATAAATTATGATTATAACTGCCGCTGATTTTATTCATAAGAGTTGGTCGAGTTTAAGAGTTTTAGCATTTTTTCTGGCATCCGATATGTTCAGTTGTTATGTATAAACGTAATCATTGCTGTGGTAATTCGCTGTAGGAAGAAATTATTGCACTATGCATTTATTTATTGTACTGACAACTTTTCTTCCTGTGACATTATATTTATTGAACATCCATGCACAGTCATTTGTTCTTAGTATGGAATTTAAATTTTTCTCGCATGTTCCTAAAATGTTGGGAGTACCATTAGCAGTGAACTGATTAATATTTCTTGCGCATATCGTAATATACACTATGCAGACATTTTGCCAGTTGCTATAGTTTACATGTACATTTTTTACTCTATGATTGAAATAGGTGAATTTCAGTGGTTGCAGTCTACGTAAATGATTCTGCTAAAGTGCTATAGTCTATCAGCTTTGTTGTTAAATTTTAAACAGTCATTTTCAGAATGAGATTTACCAGCAGATGCGTGGGGTGGCGATGGGTTCGTGCTTCTCCCCAAGCTATTCATGTTTACATGTTGGCTGGTGGGAGGGGCGCGTCCTCACTGCCGCCCACCACCTCTGGTGGAGTCATGTAGTACATTATTGGCGCTACATTGACGATGTTTTTCTCATCTGGAAAGGATCCAAAGATGATGCTCTTAAATTCATAGAAGATATCAATGTTAATGATTTAAATTTAAGATTTACAGCTTCTATTGATGACTCTATGGTGGAATTTTTGGATGTTTTATTGTATGTAGACAAAGGTGTCCTCCATACTAAATTGCATAGAAAGATCCCTGCTGGCAATTCGATACTCCATGCAGATAGTGCACATCCTCGACACCTCATCAACAGCATACCGTATGGAGAGTTCATACGCATCCGTAGAATATGCAGTTCTGAGATAGTCTCTTTACAGTGTCAAATGGATGCATTTCAGCGATTTCTTGAGAGAGGATATAGTAAGCAACAACTGACCCGAGCTTTAAATAAAGCTAATGACAAGCAAAGGGAAGTTTTACTTCAGTCACGCTCTAGTGGGAGCATTGACACTGATCCTTCAGGAAAAACTGTGCACCCAATTCGGCTCATCACTAGTTTTAGTACACAAGAACAAGCTATTCGCAGGATTATTTATTCAGAATGGCCTATTATTTTGACAGATAATATTCTTGGTCCTAGTCTGCCAACTTTGCCAGCTATCACCTTCAGAAGAGCGCCCTCTATGAGGGACGCTCTTGTTAAATCAATGCCTGAGGTGAAACCTGTTAAGACCTGGCTTACTAAAACTGGTTTTTTCAAATGCAGTTCTTGAAGAGCGTGCACATTTGCTAAAAACAGTACACACTATAAAACAGCTTTTAGTGAGAAATTGTTCGCTATTAAACAACATCTAACGTGCCGCTCTGACTATGCCATCTACAAACTGAGGTGCACTTGTAATCTAGAGTATATCGGCAGCACTAAGCTCCCGGTACATAGACGTATTCTCCAGCATGTTAGAGCCATCGTGAATTCTGACCCCAATTATCCGGTGGCCAGACATTTCAAGTCTGTACACGACAACCAATTGAAAGACTTGGAATACACTGTCCTAGGGTCTGTCCCCAATCCCGGCCGGGGTGGGAATCGAGACAAACTCTTGAGACAAAGTGAATCTCACTTTATTTTAGCTCTCGATACACGAGCTCCGAATGGCCTTAACATGAATGAGGACCTTCACAATTTTCTCTAGAGCCTTTCCCCTACATTTGAAAATAATTTCTATATTGCTATTTTTGTTAAAATGTTTTGCTTTCGTCCATCAGTGTTTAGATGCTATTGAGATGTTTAAGATTTTTTAGACTATGTGAATGTATTTATCAATTGTGCTTACATTCACACTGATTTGCTACTTTGCTGTGCACTTGCACTTTGGAATCACCTAGGCTTAGATGATTCAGGGTTTCTTCCCCTTGCTGCTAGTGTGTTGATTCGCTTATTTGCACAATATCACTTTGCACATCACTATTTTGCACATGTTAGGCATATGGCACTTTTTACCTTCCTTTTTTTTACTATTAGCTGCAATATATAGCAAAGTATTTATCTACTATCAATAGATATACTGTCTCTTCATACAATGATGCAGATTTTGTGAATCATCACGTTAGTAACTATAATATGGTACAGGAGTATCTTTCAGGCTTAGTTGGCTCCATGATATTATCTAGTGATTTTTCAGTCAACAAAGAATTGCACATGCATTTTTATTATGGAGAATTTTTACTGATTTTTACTGTACCCTGGTGTGCTTGCTTGCATATCAGATAGTTAGAATTGTGATGATCTTCATGTTTTTACAACTTTTTCTTGGCAGTATGAAACTTTGCTTTTAAAACAAATATTGATATAAATTATGATTATAACTGCCGCTGATTTTATTCATAAGAGTTGGTCGAGTTTAAGAGTTTTAGCATTTTTTCTGGCATCCGATATGTTCAGTTGTTATGTATAAACGTAATCATTGCTGTGGTAATTCGCTGTAGGAAGAAATTATTGCACTATGCATTTATTTATTGTACTGACAACTTTTCTTCCTGTGACATTATATTTATTGAACATCCATGCACAGTCATTTGTTCTTAGTATGGAATTTAAATTTTTCTCGCATGTTCCTAAAATGTTGGGAGTACCATTAGCAGTGAACTGATTAATATTTCTTGCGCATATCGTAATATACACTATGCAGACATTTTGCCAGTTGCTATAGTTTACATGTACATTTTTTACTCTATGATTGAAATAGGTGAATTTCAGTGGTTGCAGTCTACGTAAATGATTCTGCTAAAGTGCTATAGTCTATCAGCTTTGTTGTTCAATTTTAAACAGTCAGGCTGTTTTTTACAATTGATTGTGCACATACTTCACTTTAAAAATTGTCAGCAATTGGAGGCGCATCATGTGATCAAGCTCCCAAGAGGAGCGAAACGTGTCATGGAGGACAATGGTCCTCGCATTTAGTCATGCTACAATAAATTGCACTGCATTATTTGCAATTCTGAAGTGAGAGTCCATTATTTTCCTCAATAAGGAGTGGGTAGGTCCGTGCCTGCGTTTTCCACCTTTCAATTTGGTGGAGCAGGACGTTTCCAGTATATATATATATATATAACGACAAGCGGCGGCAGAGTTGCAAAGCAAACACCAAACGAACAAACTCAAACCAGAAGAAGAGGTCGGGGATATTGGAACAACAAACAGTAATTAAAGATCAAGCTAAAAATACAATAGTCAATCTATCCAATATCAAGTTGACGAAACAAGAAAACATTTTAGGGCTTGGCCTTTCGTATGCACCACAAACCAATTTTGACTACGCTTCAACAAGACTTGACCTATACAAAGGGGTGCGCAAATTAAAATTGAAAAAACATTTTTTAATAAATAAATAACATATAGCAGGAAATTCTAAATCTGATACATTTGAGACAAATATGGAAGAATCAACATTAACTCAATCAGATGTACCTTTACTACAGATTATGCAGGAGCTATATGTAGAAAATAATGCTGCACCAAATCAAAGTCAAAATCTGACACGCCCAGACTTCATGATATCGAATGAAAACGATACTTTGAAACCAAGCCCTTTCAAACCCAAATCCTCATTCAATCCAATCATGATGCGAGACTCGATCGATATTTTTCATGAGGCAGTAACCACACAAATTAAAGACTTACATAAAATGACACAGTCCAAGACTAAGAAATTCAACAGAGTCAACCAGCAATACAGGAAGCTAACATCTAAGTTACAGGGTTACAAGGATATCGTAATTCGCAACAGTGATAAGGGCGGCAATATAGTGATTTGGCCAACAAGCTTATACAATACATGAGCATATAACCAATTGAATGACTGAACTTGCTATATACGAACTAATATGGCCAACTTGAAAACTACATATAAAGAATTCTATGTGAAACTTGCCAGATGGAAAAATGCACAACTAATAAGTATGGATGAATACAAATACTTAAAAAATGACAATCCAATAACTCCCACTATGTATTTCATCCCGAAAATCCACAAAAACTTTACTGATCCCCCAGGAAGACTAATAATCAGTTTCAGGGATGGTTTAGTTGAGCATGCAACGAAATACATCGATTACTACCTGCAAGGTTTTGTACAAAAACTGCCATCATATGTGAAAGACACCAGTGACTTCTTAAGGAAGATCTCGAAATTTGTTTGGCAGGATGATTTTTATTTGATGGCATTGGATGTCACTGCCTTATACACCAGTATTGAACACACTGATGGCCTTACAGCAATTCCACATTATTTGTCGCAAAGATCAACGCAACACCAGGAACATAATGTGATGTTGATTGAAATGATCAGATACTGTTTGTGTAATAACATCTTCATGTTTAACAGTCAACTGTACCAGCAGACCAGAGGTGTAGCCATGGGGGCCAGCTTCTCTCCGAGCTATGCCTGTCTACATATGGGCAGGTGGGAGGAGCTGGTCCTCATGAAGGAATATGGTGAATGCATCAATAATAATGTCAAGATATGGCTAAGATATATTGATGATTTATTTGTGGTGTGGCAGGGGACATTAGAACAAGCGAATACATTTGTTGAAAACATTAATGTCAATAATGTCAACTTACACTTTACGGCAACTATTAGCCAGTCAAGTATTGAATTTTTTGATACCCAGATATATATCCATAACAATAAAATCGAAACCCGCCTATTTAGAAAAAAGACAGCGGGCAATTCTACGCTCCATGCGACCAGTTCGCACCCAAAACACCTCATCAAAAGCATACCCTACGGGGAAATGCTGCATCTTAGACGCATTTGCAGTAACAATGAAGACCTGATGGTAGCGCAAAGTGAAAGCAAAACACGATTTAAACAGCGGGGCTACCAATCTGAGGTGATTGACAAGGCCATTTCTAAATCTATGGCCTGCAGTAGGGAGGAGGCTTTACAGCAAAAAATCCAAAAGGAACTAGTCAAAGTGGCACCATTGACAAAAGACCAGATATGAGCAACAATGAATTTTGTTTAATAATCAAGTACAGTAAACAACACAAAGCACTCAATAAATCATCCAACAGAATTGGCCTTTAGCATGCAGTGACCCGGTGATTGGACCCCTGCAACCGCAGAGGGTGTCCATCGCCTATAGTAAAGCTTCATCAATGAGGGACATATTAGTTAAAACATGCCCAGAGGTTATTGACAACAGCAGCTGGATTCAAACCAGCAAAGGTTTTTACAGATGCAAAACCTGCAAGGCGTGTATTCATGGTATAAACACCAACACATACAATACACCATTCAGCAATCAGGTCTATAAAATATCTAAGCTTTTGACATGTAAGACAGAGTTTGCAGTCTATTACTGTCATGCCCTTGTGGGTTACAATACATAGGCAGCACCAAATTACCTGTTCATAAACGCATCCTCCAACATTTAAGAGTTATTACCAATCAGGATAACACCTATCCAGTGGCAAGACATTTCAGGGAATACCATGAATCTAACAATCACAACCTGAAATATTTTGTAATAGATGCGGTCCCCCCAAGCAGGAGAGGAGGAGACCGAGAAAGCAAATTAAGAAAGCTAGAAACTCGGTACATCCTACAATTAGATTCTAAACAGCCTGCGGGACTCAATGCTACGGAGGATTTGCACACATGTCTGATCTAATTCTAACTGATATTACCTGTTAGTTGTCAATACTAGACACCTTCTCTTGATAGTTTTTAAGCGGTGGTGAATGAATTTTTTATGACGGGAATGTTTTTTATCTGTGAACCCCGTTTTAGACACAATATTTATGATGAGTATTTATTGGGTTTTAGAATATTCTTTTAATAGAAAATAATCATTTTACTGTATTTAAATTTGGAAATGTATTTTGTGTGTTTATTTATATTATATATTTATTGGATATGCAGATAGTAATAGGTTACATTGCCTTTCATCTGTTTGAATGTATATATAAATACATTTAATATGCATTAGCATATACATGCTCCAATTCGCACGCAAGCAAATTTATCTAATTGGCGGGTAACCTGATATAGTATTATGGGACTCACCAAGCAGTAATGTGAAGGGTTCAACTGTCTGGAGCAGACGTGCATTAAGATTGTGAAACACCTCATAGCATAAACATATCAATATTAATAAGCAAACATACATTTGGATCGTATCACGATTAAAAAATAAGGGAATGATACTAGTATGACCAAGAAACATTGTAATGAACTAAGGATTCCACCATACTGAGGAAATATGAATTTTTATGGTCAATTGTGTCCCCTATCTTAGACCCCAACGACTCCATGTACATGCTACAAGTACGTGTATGTTCCCTCCAGTTCCAGCTATGAAGACGCAAATACATGTGCGTCCAACGCCAACATATCCTCTTTCAGATCCGTCATAAATGGGTCGAATATTCCATTCCTAAGTATGATTGGCCACCGACTTTATATGGTTCACTTTTCTAGTTTTACAGTTCAGGCGAGAAGGCCCTGAATTCTGTCATCGAGCCTTTTCCTGCTTCTGCCTCTGAAATGCTCCAGCCTGGACCTGCATCCGTGTCCATGAACTTTGTCTTACTCCCTGCGCGGCTAGCGGTGCCTGACGCGGCCTGTTGCCTGCCAAAAACTGTATTCAGCCTTCAAAGTTATCTGCTCCGCTCCTCATCCAATACATTCCTGTCTAGTAGTTTAGGTAAACATCCTTCTAGCTACCGAGCAAAGGGCCCGGCCTCGCTGTCTTTATGCAAGTAATTCATAGGCCCATGGAAGATTCTTGCCCCCTCGCATCTCATGTAGACACATAGACGCTTGTACACGCATTAACAGTCAGTATAGAATAGGATCTGTCCGAGAAGACCTTTCCTTCCAGATAATATGGTTCCTTAAACACAAGATATTAGATATGATTTAGAACTAGGTTGTCCTGACACCCCAGACTTCTGTCTCCATATGTAGAGCTAAATGTCAATTCCCCTTCACCCTCTAGTTGCACGTCAATCACACGTCATGCGGCTGCGCGCGCATCTCTGCCAAATATTTCTGCTGACACTGCAGGATTCTCTTATGGATCCACCCACTTGTGACATCATTTTAAATGACGTTTCTAGTATACGCCTGTATTACGCCTATTTTTCATTACGTATGTGTATTCTTATCTGTATTATCAGCTGTTACGCCTCCTGCATCTGTCTTAATGCAATACTTTTCATATAAATATTGTTACTTGTCAATAATGTACTGCTGATCCCTTCCTGAACCTTCGTGGTGATGGAATATGATTGCCTGGTTCGAACTATAATTCCTTTGTAAGGAATAAAGCCCTTTTCAGAACCTCTAATACCACGGATTCTGCCTCTTATTTTGACTGAGTTATTCTTACTAGACTTTACCGCATAAAAAATAGTACAGGTAATTTAAATATTTACCACATAAATTGGCGCCCGAACAGGGACACTTTCTCATCTCACGCGCCGGAGGTGCGTTGCAGGCCCGGTCTCCTGCCACAGCCGGACGGACAACAACGCGTACCCGCAGGATTTCCTGTATCTCCCTCCGACCAAGCGGGGGTGACTGAGGCTGCGATCAACACCCAGACGAGGCGGTGAGAAGTGCAAAGTATCCCGACCAGAGCCTAGCTGAGAGAGCAAGATCCGAGGTATACAGAGGCCCACCAGGTTCCGAAGTTCCGAGTCGCGTCGAGTCCAGTCCGGTCCAGTACAGTTCAGTTCCGAGGCCTTCCGTTCCGTGCTACCCGGTGAGTACCGTTGCTGGGGAGGCAGTTAGACGTGCACATTAATTTGTGCCGGTCCTGACGGGTTTGGGTACACAGATCCGGTCTGCACTGTTTTAGCAGTGTATCTGTACTGTTTAGCAGTATATCCAGTATGTTCATGTATATATTCAATATTATCTAGTATTAGTATTATGTCAGTAACTGGTTTTCTTCTAATTATCATTATTCGTTAAAAGTTAAATGTTAAATGTTAAATGTTTTACAGTGTCTAAAAATTGTGGTATGAATGAGTGTTCATTATTGTGTTTATTGTATTAATTGTGTTCAAGTCCAGTTCAAGTAAGAATCAAGTAGCAAGGTTTTAAAAATGCCGTTCTTTTCAAAATTAAGACAGATCAAAACTAGAAAAGGAGTGCTCGAAGAAGCTGTTCCCATTCCACCTAGGGACACCCCAGGGTACTTTATGTATCATAAACATGGCCTAGATGCCGTATTATATCTTGACCTATGGGTGGACTACACCAAGGATCTAGCAGAAAGTCAGAGGTGGCCCGCAGCTGGGACATGGGATGCAGATTGCATCATGAGAGTAGAAGAAGAATTATGGAAAAAGAAAGCCAGACAGTCACAGAAAGATGCCATTGAGTTATGGCGTAAAGAATCGCATAGGCGCACAGAGAAAGCGCTCAGACTGGAAGAGAAAAGTAGGGAGAACTCAAATAGAGCTCGAGAAAACGTATTAGTTGAGGAAGGTATTCGAGTAAAAACAGAACAAGTAGACAGACAACGAAATGCTCTTATGAATGGTATGTATCCTCTTTTAGCCGAAGGTTTACCTAAGGCCACCCCGGAAAAACCGAAAGATTTGCCACCCCCATTACTCCCGATTAAAGCACATCCCAAGACCGCAAAAGATATTTTCCTTTCTTCCTATTTAGACGATGTAGCTCCCGAATATGCTAATGTTCCACCACACCCGCCACCTCTCGATGGTGCTCAACACCGAGATCATCAGCCCCCAGCTCCGCAACAACAAACTCCTCCACACAATCCAGTAGGTCCATCTGTTTCCACCGTTTTTCCTGCATCCACAGTTTCTACCTTACATCCCACAAATCCTTTCGTGCCTAGCACCTCAGAAGGTGCAGCAGAAGGTGCGACAGCAATTTTCGCCACGCCACCATCACGAAGTAAATCGTCTCTTCGAGATTTAGCAAACCAACGTACACCCCAAATAGCAACGTCCAACGTGTTTAAAGAACATCTTGTAGATTGTAGATATGATCCAGTGCCCGGTAAAAATGACAGAATGCTGCTATCATCACTACGTATACGACGAGCGTCAATGTATTTAACGACACTACCAGGAATGATTAATCATCTAGACAATATATATCGCTTTGTCCAAACCGGGCAAGGCCCTGAAAGTATTGACGAAGCCATGGAATACCAGAAAGCGGATATACAGAGACAACTGTTACGTTTCTTCATAAACTGCTTGATCAGAAACAGAGATAGGTCCGAGGTAGATCAGGATGAAATGCAAGTACTTACCCGATGGGGTCAGAATATATCAGAGGGAAAACATGATAAACAGACATGTATAGTAGATATGTGCCGAAAGATCCGCAAAGAAGTAGAACGAATACATAAAGCCAGATTGGAGGCAGACAAAACTGAATCAGAGGGAGAGGAGGAGGAAGAATCAGAAATGCCCACAGGACAATTAGAAACGATAGCCTATGTAGGTAGGGGAAGACCTTGTAACAATACCAGATACTTTAATGACCCGATACGTCCAATACGTCCAGAATGTAACAGACATTTCCAAACCCCTATGTTAAACACGAAGTCCCCTGAACACTTATTCCAGGCTGCTGATAAACTACTCCGAGACCGAAGGGGGTATCATATGCTCGATTCTATGGATGAACAAGAATTAGCCAGGTCAGCAGTACAATGGGCTGACAGTTCTGAAAAATACAGTGATGATGCGTTAGCACACATGTTTTTGAATCTCACCCCAGACGAACAGCGTTTAGCTGGTATATACATGATACAACATCTTGTTATATTATATAGAAGCCAACACTCCGATCCTGGTCCCCTACCTGATATACTGATAGAATTACTCACGAATAAATGGAGAGGTTCAGGTACTGATTTAATTAAGGAAATTCTAGAATATCGACACCAGTACATTGTCTTCGTATGCCCAGAACATGTTTCAGTTCCCCCCAAGGAAAGAAAAACGTATCACATAGACAGACAGAATCCCTTACGCGAAGTGCACCCAATCAGAGGTGAGGACAATATTTTTAAACGCGTGTTTGTGTACGCGCCCATAACTAAAATTGAATTATTAGAAATGAAGAAAGTAGTACCTAGCCATGACAAAGACCCAGCAGGTTTCCACCGTGAGATAAAAGACATGTTACTCATGGGAGAGTATACTTATCCCGACATTATGAAAATATTGAAAGTTTTATTGCCTGCCGGTATTTACGAGAAACTCAAAGAAAAGGAATGGGAGGTGGGAGACCAAAAGATAGATTGGACAGCATTAGAAAACGAAGAAAAGGCCCGAGCTGCAGGTTCAGGGCTTGGGGAAAGGACTACAGCATTACCAGGATTACTAGTGCAGGTACTACCACGTTTATTAACTACGAAAAAGGAAGACTGGGGTGCGATCTCAGCCTGTAAACAAAAACAAGATGAAGACACTAGTGATTTCTATTCCCGATTTGAAAAATGTTTTGGTATTAATAGTGGCATAAAAGCTAGTAGTGAGTCATACCCACATCTGTTTGTGACAAAATTAGTTGAGAATTCCCTGCCCCAAGTTAAGAGTAGAGTATTAAAATTCGAGAGTACTTGGCAAGGTAACACACCGTCACAGATGTTACAAATGTTACAATATCATCACAACAGAATTAGGGAAGAACAAGAACATGAACAAAGACGTATGAAAGACACGAAAATGAAAATGCTTGTTGCTCAGTCAGTTCCAGCTGACGGTCATAAAAAGGGTACGACACAGTCCAATGATTCAGCGGGTCCTGTTAGAGGGACATGCAACTGTTGTAAACAGCCAGGTCATTATATACACGATTGCGCAGTTCTGAAACATAATATCTCTACGGGTATAACGAAAGAGAGACCACGTCCGCCTAGACAGGATCAGATCCAACAACAAGTACCTCAGAATATACAGCCTATGCCAGCTGTACAACAGACCGCACCACAACCACAACAACAATTACAACAACAGCCACAGCCTATTGCTGCAACACAAAACACGACACAACAGATGTACCAGTATGCACAAAATGACTATCCAGAGTATCAGCGCTACACATGAAATAGCCTAGAGAGGGAAGTTGGCTTACCCCTTATTGAGGTTCCAGTAGATCAAGAGGGTCCTTATGTACAGAGTCAGTTATTAGGGAAAGATAGAAAGTTTCTACTCGATACAGGGGCAAGCAGAACCACTATCCGTCACAGCGAAGTCCCAGGGGTACCCCTCTCAGGCTCACAAAATATCTCCCTTGGTTTTTCAGGAAAGCCTACTATTAACGAAGTATCGCAACCACTTGCATTTACAGTCGGTCCATTAACACGGACTACAGATCTATTACTTACGAAATCATGTCCAGAAAACTTGTTAGGTATAAAAACCTTGAAGGCTCTAGGAGCTGTAATATGTTGTTCTCCGGAAGGAGTACGACTATTTTTGCGTGATTTTAAAGGTCACTACGTGTCTAGAGACATGGATCACCGGTTACAGAATCTACCTGAACATTTATGGGCGCAAGGCCCCACTGATGTAGGTTGTATGCACATTACACCATATCGAGTCACAATAAAAACAGGAGTGGTACTACCACGAATACGACAATACAAGTTACCCCCAGATGCTGTTGTGGCTTTACTGCAAATCATTGACGAGCTCATTGCACAAGGAGTGGTCGTGGAAACCGACTCCAATGTATGTAATTCCCCGATAATTCCGATTCTTAAACGAACTGATCCAAAAGCACCACCAGTATATCGATTAGTTATTGATCTGCGAGAATTAAATAAATGCATTGTACCACAATACCCCGTGGTCCCAGATATCTCTTCATTGCTAACAGCCATAGATTCAGAAGCAACGTTCTTTACTGTAATTGATCTCAAGAACGCTTTCTTTAGCGTCCCAATCGATCCGGAAAGCCAATATTTGTTCGGATTCAGTTTAAATGGACGAAGTTTTAAATTCGCACGCGCACCTCAAGGATTCACAGAAAGCCCCAGCATCTATAGCCAAGCACTGAAAAGAGAACTTGACAGTATCCACATGCCAGCTAACACTGCCCTGCTTCAATACATCGATGATCTGCTGATCACCGCCCGAAGCGAACCTGAATGTGAGAAAGCATCACTGACGGTTTTACATTTCCTAGCCGACAAGGGGCACAAGGTGTCCCCTTCAAAGCTGCAATTCTGTGTCCAGCAAGTTGTGTACCTTGGGCACTTGCTGTCCAAGGGGGGAAGACAGCTTACACCCGACCGTATCCAGTTAATTGTCAACATGCCGCCACCCAAGACACAAAAGGAGGTACGGGCATTCATAGGCCTCACTTCGTACTGTAGGCAGTGGATCCCTCAATATGCATTTCTAGCGAAACCACTCATTCAGTTGACAACACAGGAGGCAGCGACATCGACTGTCCTCCCTTGGACTCAGGAACATACACAAGCTTTTGAAAGCTTAAAGAAAGCTTTATGCCAAGCACCTGTTTTAGCAACGCCATGTTACAGCAAACATTTTACGCTTTTTGTTACAGAACGAGAAGGTACTGCTTTGTCAGTACTCACGCAGGAACAAGCAGGATCACATAAGCCATGTGCTTATTTTTCCAGTACATTAGATCCCGTAGCTCAGGCTCTTCCTGTGTGCCTGAAATCAGTCGCAGCAACAGCTTTAGCAATCAGACAAAGCGATGCCATAGTGTTAGGACATCAATTGACAGTACAAGTACCACACGCAGTAGAGGTTCTCTTGAACCGGACCCAAACACAACACTTGACTATAGCAAGACTGACGGGTTATGAATTAACATTGTTCCAGCCACACATAGAAATCCGACGTTGTAGTACATTAAATCCTGCCACACTTTTGCCATTAAGTGGAACAGACCCATTGGCACATGATTGTATTGAAGTTATTACTATTACGACGAAACCCAGACAAGACTTGACAGATATTCCATTATCAGATCCAGACCTGACACTGTATGTGGATGGTTCATGCATGAGAACAAGTACAGGAGAGTTAGTGGCCGCTTATGCAGTCACAACAGACACTGAAATTATTGAAACAAATTGTATCGATACCTTGTCAGCTCAAGCAGCAGAGCTCATCGCTCTGACACAAGCCTGTATTCAAGCCAAAAATAAGAAAGTCAACATATACACAGATTCACGTTATGCATTCGGAGTCGTCCATGACTTCGGCGTGCTTTGGCGAGAGAGAGGTTATTTAACTTCTCACGGTGCCCACATCCAGCATGGTCCCCTTATTCAAGCTCTGTTAGATGCAATACATCTGCCGACTGCAGTATCGATTATGAAGTGTAAAGCCCATACAAAAGTAACTGACATTATTTCTCAGGGTAACGACCTAGCTGACAGAACAGCTAAACAGACTGCTCAGAATCAGACTCGTCCAACTGACACAACAAAGACAATAGTTCCGATACCAACACACTGCATGACAATTAAGGATCCCGCCCTTGATGTAATTGACATACAGACACATGCTACACCAGAAGAAATAAAGAAATGGACTGAATTAGGAGGGATCCAAACGGATCAAGGATGGATGACGAAGGGAAAATCTATATGGTTTCTCCCCGACTCAATGGTTCAGGTCATCATTAACACTATACATAGTCCAGCGCACCTAGGAGAGAAAGCTATGCTAGACAGCATTCAACACATTTGGTTCAATAAACACTTGCGAGCAGCAGCTAAACAGAAAGTACGTACCTGCATGATTTGTTGTCAGTTCAATCCAGGAAAAGGCGTACCTGTAGAACAGGGTGGATTCCAACCCCCCGACCACGCTTTTGAAGTCCTCCAGATGGATTATATCCAGATGGAACGATGTCGAGGATTCAAATATGTCCTCGTAGTTGTATGCGCTCTTTCCCGGTGGACAGAGGCGTATCCCGTCTCAGATTACACTGCCCGACCACTGCCAAGCAGTTAGTTCGAGAATTCTTCCCACGGTATGGTTTGCCCCGTATTGTGTACTCAGATAATGGCCAGCCGTTCTCATCCGAGCTAATGAAACATGTTTCACTTCTGTTAGGCTACCAATGGAAATTCCACTGTGTCCGACATCCCGAGGCAGCAGGTCTCGTGGAGCGACATAATCAAACTCTGAAAATTAGACTGTCCAAAGTATGTAGAGAAAAAGGTGTCGACTGGATAGTAGCTTTACCGGTTGCGCTCTTTTACATGAGAATGGTAGCACACTCTCGAACAGGGCTATCCCCGTATGAGGTGATCTTCGGTAGACCACCAAATATGTGGGGGACGCCTATACCCCATAAAATAACTGATGTTGATTGTAATATGCTGACAGATTACCTGGCTTCCTTGATGTCTGCACTACAATCTTGTCGTTCACAGGTAGCTGCAGCTTTTCCCGATAACACTGAGGTGAAGCCCCATGACGTGGTTCCGGGAGATATCGTATTTGTAAGGAACTTCGACAGAAGGAACCCGCTGGAGCCTCGCTGGCAGTCGCCTAAACTCGTCTTATTGACCACAAGGACAGCTGTGAAGATTGAGGGACGTAAAGGGTGGTTGCACTCGAGCCATATCAAAAAATTTCATGGACTACCAACTGAATCGAACTTTCAGCCCTGCATTCCCTCACAGACTGACTCAAAACTTCCCCTGGTTGATGAACCAGAAAAGGAGAATTATAAACTGAAATTAAGGTCTAGCAAGTCAGACAATTTGATTGTTTAAGTCCTCTCCAAGGTGAATCGGTTGAATTTGTCCCTGACATGTATCCTCTAGACCGAAATAGAGAGAAAAATAGACAGAAACAGCTCAGGACACATGCGTACTGTAAATCACTTCGTAGTCACTGCATAGTGACATTGTTAATTATGTTTTTTCTAAGTCTTCTGATTATTATCTCCAGTATATTATTACACATGTATTACCCTGTCTCCAAGCGTGCTTCCAATGCTACTGCCGAACATTCTTTTAGCGAATTACCCCCACATGAGTTGTCCTATAGATTTGCGCTGCGCAACAACACATTCATTAGTATGTTACATCATTCTCATCAGACCAGCAATGCTACAAATTGTTGGATATGTGGCCGACTCCCTCCCTATCAGAAATATAGGGGAGTTCTGCCCCTCTTTCCGTACCCGTTCACACACAATGGCTCCTGTGGAGCATGGTTTAGTTTGATTAATTCCCTAGATTCAAATTCAGTAGTTTATCAAGACAACTGGGTTTGGGGAAACCTGAACCTAGTTCTACTTAAAGTCTGCTACCCTAACAAGGAGGGACTTCCCAAAAGAACAGGAACTGATCTAGAAAATGAAGTATATGGACTAGGTAACTTTACACTTAATCTCATGATCCTAAATGTTGAATCCGAAGCTACACCAATCTTGCCCGCTATGTCAGTATTTCCAGTTAGAGGCGAATTATGTGTAAGAAAGAATGGTTCAATACACATGGGCCATAGTAAATGAACCACTGTAATAGAATTCAGTGATAAAGGCAAGTCTACATTTAGAGCTTCTCGTCACTCCTACTTCATTTGTGGTCACACCGCATACATACGCCTACCCCTAGATTGGGATGGTACCTGTTACATTGCATTCCTTCTGCCACCTGTTTTCCTAGCCCCGCCTGATTACCATAGAAATACCCATTTAGTACACAATAGACAACAGAGAGATCTCCCGATTGTCGATTACACCGAAACAGCATGGGAGCAATACACAGATTTCAATAAAGGTTTCTTTCCCTACATAGGTACAGTCACTAATAGTAAGTTGATACGTAGATTAACTAGAACCCTTGAAGCAGTAGTGAATGAAACTACTTCCGCCTTAGGCAACTTAACAGAGGAGCAGTCTGCGATGCGGATTGTTGTTCTTCAAAATCGTCTTGTCCTTGACGTCATCCTGGCCGATAGGGGCGGAGCCTGTAGGGTCATCGGATCAAGCTGCTGTGTTTTCATACCAGAAAACGCGCCGTCAGTATATAAAGCTATGACTCGACTTCATAAGATCGTAAGCCAGATACACCAGAATCCAGGCACCTGGACTTGGTCCGGTTGGTTCTGGAGCGTGTTGTCAGCCTGGGGATGGAGGATCCTATCCTTCCTAGGTATTGGCTTTCTCATACTATTCAGTTGTTGCTTGTGTCTACAATGTGGGCCAGCGATTTGTGGTCTGTGTGCCACATCGTGTATCCCGCCTTCAAATTTCCATTCAAGATCCCGGAAGAAGAAAGAAGAACAAATGATGCTATATGAACAGATTGATGGATTGATGAAGATGGATATTTCATGAGGGTCCGTAGGGGACAAGGAGGGAATGAGGAAATATGAATTTTTATGGTCAATTGTGTCCCCTATCTTAGACCCCAACGACTCCATGTACATGCTACAAGTACGTGTATGTTCCCTCCAGTTCCAGCTATGAAGACGCAAATACATGTGCGTCCAACGCCAACATATCCTCTTTCAGATCCGTCATAAATGGGTCGAATATTCCATTCCTAAGTATGATTGGCCACCGACTTTATATGGTTCACTTTTCTAGTTTTACAGTTCAGGCGAGAAGGCCCTGAATTCTGTCATCGAGCCTTTTCCTGCTTCTGCCTCTGAAATGCTCCAGCCTGGACCTGCATCCGTGTCCATGAACTTTGTCTTACTCCCTGCGCGGCTAGCGGTGCCTGACGCGGCCTGTTGCCTGCCAAAAACTGTATTCAGCCTTCAAAGTTATCTGCTCCGCTCCTCATCCAATACATTCCTGTCTAGTAGTTTAGGTAAACATCCTTCTAGCTACCGAGCAAAGGGCCCGGCCTCGCTGTCTTTATGCAAGTAATTCATAGGCCCATGGAAGATTCTTGCCCCCTCGCATCTCATGTAGACACATAGACGCTTGTACACGCACTAACAGTCAGTATAGAATAGGATCTGTCCGAGAAGACCTTTCCTTCCAGATAATATGGTTCCTTAAACACAAGATATTAGATATGATTTAGAACTAGGTTGTCCTGACACCCCAGACTTCTGTCTCCATATGTAGAGCTAAATGTCAATTCCCCTTCACCCTCTAGTTGCACGTCAATCACACGTCATGCGGCTGCGCGCGCATCTCTGCCAAATATTTCTGCTGACACTGCAGGATTCTCTTATGGATCCACCCACTTGTGACATCATTTTAAATGACGTTTCTAGTATACGCCTGTATTACGCCTATTTTTCATTACGTATGTGTATTCTTATCTGTATTATCAGCTGTTACGCCTCCTGCATCTGTCTTAATGCAATACTTTTCATATAAATATTGTTACTTGTCAATAATGTACTGCTGATCCCTTCCTGAACCTTCGTGGTGATGGAATATGATTGCCTGGTTCGAACTATAATTCCTTTGTAAGGAATAAAGCCCTTTTCAGAACCTCTAATACCACGGATTCTGCCTCTTATTTTGACTGAGTTATTCTTACTAGACTTTACCGCATAAAAAATAGTACAGGTAATTTAAATATTTACCACAATACAATCGGATCTAAAAAGCAATAACGTATTGCTTCAAAAAATGTAACGCTCTCACGTAAAATACTTTTTTTCTTATGTATTGCACAGAGAAATTACACACACACAGCACATTGCACTTTTGATAGTTATACCATTGTGAATTGTTTACAGACAAAGAATGGGTCCAGTCATATTATTTATGCAATCAAAATTGCTAACATGAGACCTTGGATTGATCCAGAAATAGAATATGGTACATGGTATTTTACAGATATTTTACTTCTTCTGATAAAAGAAGATCACAGTAATAAGGATAGCAGCATTCTCACGTATTGAAAGGAGAAACTGTGGTCAACGTTCCTTACGGTTGTAAACATTGGTTTATATTTTTTACTGTTGATTAAACAATAATATGTGAAAGCCATGTATTTATAGCTAAAAAGCACAAAGAAACTTTATATACACAACAAATATGGATACCATTCATGTTTTAAAAATGTTGTCTATGTCTATTGAAAGCTGCTATGTCATACATATCATGTGGTATAATACGTACAAGCACTGTCACTTTAAATAAGGTACACTCCTTACTTTCCACTGTCATGTGATCAAGGCTCAAGCAAGCTGAAACGCGTAATGGCGACGATAGAGGAATAAAGTAATTTGCACAGACATCTTGGGTCCGTGTCCGTCTTTCAGGAGGACTGCTGACAAGTGAACGGAAGGAACTGCATTAAGTGGGCGCGCACGCCACGAATGGCGTAAAGTAACTTAGCATTTAAAAAACCGTACAAATTCACTGAAAAAACCATAGGTTTCACACACGTTATAGTTAGGAATTAGCATTTAAAAAACCTTGCAAATTCACTGAAAAAACCATAGGTTTCACACATGTTATAGTTAGCGGAAATTTTACTGATAAAAAACCAATGAAATTCCCCCGTTATAGTTAGTGCAGGCAACTATAACTCACGCGACCGCAATCTTCTGCTGATGACATATGTGTCTTTATGAAAAAACAGTATTAGCATCAGCAGAGGATTGCGGTCGCGTGAGTTATAGTTGCCTGCACTAACTATAACGGGGGAATTTCATTGGTTTTTTATCAGTAAAATTTCCGCTAACTATAACATGTGTGAAACCTATGGTTTTTTCAGTGAATATATATATATATATATATATATATATATATATATATATATATATATATATATATATCAATGCTCATGAGGTTTGCCACACATGCAGGAAGCACTCGGACAGCAGGTAAGGTTAACCTCTCAACCTTTAATCTTCGGTACAGGCGAACTTAGCAGGCAAGAAAAACGAGCAGTCCCAACGCTTTGCCTTACGCGTTTCGAGTTAAATCTCTTCTTCAGAGGCTGGACGTTGATGGTTGCAATTGCGGACACTCTCCCTCCATTTATCGGCACTATGACACGCCCCTCGATGGGCTGCCCAAATGAGTTCCATGCTTGTTGCCTTATGGGAAAGAGAGTCCACTTATTTCGCCGTGAATCGGTGCTTGCTTATCTGTCGTTAATTCAGGCTCTGGATGAGCCCCTCGCTCGCTAGTCCGTCTTAATCCACAACCTGTTGCCCCAACGAGGACGGGTGAAGCCAGGTCCCCTCCGGCCCCTAATCATCTTAGGGTGGTGCCTTCCTAGCGGCTGGGCTGCCGCCTATAGATCAATGTTCATGAGGTTTGCCACACATGCAGGAAGCACTCGGACAGCAGGTAAGGTTAACCTCTCAACCTTTAATCTTCGGTACAGGCGAACTTAGCAGGCAAGAAAAGCGAGCAGTCCCAACGCTTTGCCTTACGCGTTTTGAGTTAAATCTCTTCTTCAGAGGCTGGACGTTGATGGTTGCAATTGCGGACACTCTCCCTCCATTTATCGGCACTATGACACGCCCCTCGATGGGCCGCCCAAATGAGTTCCATGCTTGCTGCCTTATGGGAAAGAGAGTCACTTATTTCGCCATGAATCGGTGCTTGCTTATCTGTCGTTAATTCAGGCTCTGGATGAGCCCCTCGCTCGCTAGTCCGTCTTAATCCACAACCTGTTGCCCCAACGAGGACGGGTGAAGCCAGGTCCCCTCCGGCCCCTAATCATTTTAGGGTGGTGCCTTCCTAGCGGCTGGGCTGCCGCCTATTGATCAATGCTCATGAGGTTTGCCACACATGCAGGAAGCACTCGGACAGCAGGTAAGGTTAACCTCTCAACCTTTAATCTTCGGTACAGGCGAACTTAGCAGGCAAGAAAAACAAGCAGTCCCTACGCTTTGCCTTACGCGTTTCGAGTTAAATCTCTTCTTCAGAGGCTGGACATTGATGGTTGCAATTGCGAACACTCTCCCTCCATTTATCGGCACTATGACACGCCCCTCGATGGGCCGCCCAAATGAGTTCCATGCTTGCTGCCTTATGGGAAAGAGAGTCCACTTATTTCGCCGTGAATCGGTGCTTGCTTATCTGTCGTTAATTCAGGCTCTGGATGAGCCCCTCGCTCGCTAGTCCGTCTTAATCCACAACCTGTTGCCCCAACGAGGACGGGTGAAGCCAGGTCCCCGCCGGCCCCTAATCATCTTAGGGTGGTGCCTTCCTAGCGGCTGGGCTGCCGCCTATAGATCAATGCTCATGAGGTTTGCCACACATGCAGGAAGCACTCGGACAGCAGGTAAGGTTAACCTCTCAACCTTTAATCTTCGGTACAGGCGAATTTAGCAGGCAAGAAAAACGAGCAGTCCCAACGCTTTGCCTCACGCGTTTCGAGTTAAATCTCTTCTTCAGAGGCTGGACGTTGATGGTTGCAATTGCGGACACTCTCCCTCCATTTATCGGCACTATGACACACCCCTCGATGGGCCGCCCAAATGAGTTCCATGCTTGCTGCCTTATGGGAAAGAGAGTCCACTTATTTCGCCGTGAATCGGTGCTTGCTTATCTGTCGTTAATTCAGGCTCTGGATGAGCCCCTCGCTCGCTAGTCCGTCTTAATCCACAACCTGTTGCCCCAACGAGGACGGGTGAAGCCAGGTCCCCTCCGGCCCCTAATCATCTTAGGGTGGTGCCTTCCTAGCGGCTGGGCTGCCGCCTATAGATCAATGCTCATGAGGTTAGCCACACATGCAGGAAGCACTCGGACAGCATTTATATCTATATATATATATATATATATATATATATATATATATATATATATTACCTACTGGCAGTCGCCAGTAGGTAGTTATAGTTAGGACCTATTTTCCATAGGAAATCCGCAACATTCTATTTGGAATAACGTTGGCGCCGATTGACGAATCTTCGCAAACTTTTCCAAACTTTTGGCCAGCTCCGGTCCGCTCCTATCCTGAAAATTTCACGGTGATTCATCAAACGGGGGCCGAGAAAAAAATAGGGGTCCCAAAACACGTTTTCCCCATGCATTTTCCCATAGGACCTGTTGATGCAGCTACAGACCGAACCGCTGAACGGAATTACACTAAATTTGGCAAAGAGGTAGTCCTCAGTTCAGACTCGTGCCTTTTGCTTAAATGGTGTAAATCCGTTCAGTAGTTCCTAAGAAAATTAGAGTTAGCCATCTTGGGACCAATATACATGATAGCACCTCATTAAAAAGCATTGCAGTTTTAAGACTTTAGTAACATTATAAATCATTTGTTGATGGTACCATACTCATTTTAGGAATTGTGGTGTGTTCTAAGGTGATTTTACCATGTGAAAAAGCCTTCTGCTGTGATATCATGAATCATGTTTGAGAGTAAACTATTTTCTCATGCTTTTCCCACAGAGGTTTGGAAGGTGATCTATAAGCTAAACTGAGAGCATATTTTCTGCAAATTCACATTATCTTTCTCAATCATGTGAGAATGAAGTCTGACATTCTCAGTAAAACATGTACATCCAACAAGGGCAGAGACTGTCAGTTGATTCCTTTGTGTTCTACTGCAGCTTCCCAGAGTGTTCTAAAGAACAACTAGAGCGCTAACAGTCCTACATATGACAAAAGTATGGCACACCTGAAGCCATCTTGATTGGAATAAAGTGGTAACACTTAAAACATTTAATTTACAAAGGAACATAATGAGGGGGTTCATTTTGCCATAGAAATTATGATTAGTGCTGCAGAAAGAAAAATTAGGGCACATTTTGACTTCTCAAATCTTCTTCTATTTCATAAAAAAATTCTGACATGCAGACTGAAACATGCACTTTGAATACCAGCAGCAGACTTCCCTGGTGAGCAGTAGCTTTACTACAGTGATCTAATGAGCAACTAGAGTGATAACATTCAGAATTTATGGCAAATGTGTGACACATCTGAATGCCTTCTTGATGGAACCAAAGTAAAAAACTGAAAGTATTTCCTACTGAGGAGACTGCAGTAAATGAGGAAATTAGGAAACTTCAAAACAAATAAATCTCCCAAGATGGCCACCAGAGACAAAAGAGCCCAAATGTAGTCCAAATATCACCCAGATGTAGTCCACATGTAGCCCAATGACAGAAGTGTGCAAAACACTTATTTGTTGTGTATTTGCAGTTTTATATAGTGCAGACTTGTCAGGTATTGGAGTGCTTTACATGAGCATTGGTTACATCACACAAGATCAAATTCATTTTGGTTGTAGACATGGGGAGATGAAGTGATTTGACCAGAATCACAGAATGTTGAGCTGAAGCAGAAACTCCAAACTGGTTCCCCAGTTGCAAAGTCTGCAGCTCTGGAAGTAACACCACATACTCTTCCCTAGGTGCAACATTTAATCAAGTGGTCAACTGGATAAAAAAACATAAAGATTACAAATAATGTCGCTATTTGAAAACTCAGAAAATATGTCCTCATTTTAGTTTTTTAGAGCACTAACCATAATTTTGATGCAAATAAGACCCTCTCATATATGTAATTTCTAAAGGAAATGCTCTAGGTATTACAGTTTTGATTACATCAAGATGACGTCAGACGTTCCACACTTTTGTAATAAATATAGAATGTTAGTAATCTAGTTGTTCATTGGGATACTGTTAAGAGGCAGAGACCAGGGGCACGGACTCTGAAAATTGAAGGCAGGTAGGAGAGTGCAGAGGCAACAATTTGACCACATTGGGCAGGCAGGAAGGGCAGTGGCAGCACAACAGACTATGGAGGGCAGTGGAAAGGGGGGCAGGGGCAACAAACCAACAATACAGGAATGGCAAGAGAGGCTGTGGCAATATAATAGACCATTGTGGGCAGAAGGAAGAGGCAGTGGTAGTACAACCATACATGCCAACAGACCCGTTTCAGTCAGGAAACGTCCAATGTTTTTAAGCTCAAATGGGCTTTATTTGATCTGTCTCCTGTCTACAATCTCCTCCTTTTCAATGTAACTCAAAGGGGAAAATCAATACCCCAGTTTTTTTTCAAAATCTCCCTCTTACCAAGTTCAAAATGTTTGCAAGTATGGTACATTGGATCATGGTAGGCAGGAGGAATTGGGGTAGGGACATGGACTTGGATAACAGAGGACAGGAGGGACATGGAGAGTTGTACCAAACTGACCCTACAGGGCAGGCATCAGGGTTTGCAGCAGCACAATACACCACACAGGGCATGCGGGACGGGTGTGCAGCACAACAATCCATAGAAAGCAAAAGGGAGGGGACAGGACCATGCACATGGACAACAGAGAACAGAGGGGAAAGAGGCAATGGTAGTTGGCTGACCATAATGGACAGACCGGAGAGAAAGATGCAGCATAACAGACCATAAAGGGCAGGAGGGACGGATCAGGGGCATTACAATGGAACAGACAAGCCAGGAGGGAGGGAATAGGGGTCTGCACATGGAAATAGAGGGCTGGGGGCAAGGGGGCAGGGCAGGAGCAGCAAGATGACCATGGAGGTCAGGCAGGATGGGCACTAGAAACAAGACACACCATGGAAAGCAACAGTGAGACTATGATGGCATACACACAGACCATGGAGGGAAGGTGGGAGGGGGTCAGGGGCAGATAGCTGACCACACAGGGAAGGTGGGAGGGGCCATGGCAGCACAGAAGACCATGCATGGCAAGCAGGAGGGTTAGTGGCAGCACAATGGCTATGATGGGCAAGAAGGAGGGTGCAGGGGCATGCACAAAGGACCATGGAGGATAGAAGGTAGGGTCAGGACCTGGGCACAGACAAGAGAGTTCAGGGGAAGGGGCCTCACAACAGACCACACGGGCAGGCAGGAGGAGCAGTTGCAGCACAACAGACCAGGGAGGGCAGAAGGGTGTGGCAGTAAAATGGACCATGGAGGACAGGAGGAAGGTGATAGGGGCATGGCATGTGGACAGGCAGGGTGGAGGTGGCAGGGACAGGTTACAGTCATCTGACAATGCTAGCTAGGTGGGAGGGGAGTTGCAGCTCAACAGAACACTCAGAGTAGATAGGAGTGGCAGGTCCATGGAACATGGTGGGCACAAAGGATGGAGCAGGGGCATGCACAAAGACATCGGAGGGCAGGGGGGGAAGGAGAATAATGGCAGCAAGCTAAGCACAGAGGCTAAGCAGGAGGTCAATGATGGACCATAGAATAGGGCAATGGAGGGCAGGAGGAGTGGACTGGTACATCATGCTAAATGGAGGGCAGTGGCAGCACATCAGACCATACATGGCAGGAGGGAGGAGGCTAGTCCATGGATTCAGACAACAGAGGATAGGGAGGAGGTGGATGGGGCAGCAAGCTAACTGTTCAGAGAAGGTAGGTATTAGGAACTTTATTGTTTTTAAAATGTGTGTCTGTGCGAACTACTTAAAATATGAACTGGTATGCAGCATAATCTCACTTTTATTCAGGAAGAAGAGGACGTTTGTGACTGTGACTCCGGGCTCACTTGGCAGAAACACCCCCTGACCCTCCACCCCCCCATCGCAAAATGTAATGCCTGTGAAAAGGGTAAGTGGACGCAATGTTATATAGAACATAGTCCTGAGAGCATGATTGAAAATGAAAACTAGATATAGTATATGGTATAAACTATGCACCAAGAAGTGTGATATAAGATGAACCGGGGTGTGAAATATAATATGCAATACATTGTGCGCAGTGACAGATTCATTGGAGAGCGCGAGATAGCACAGGCACTAGCGCGTGCTATGCGATATGCGCCTTGGAGTGTAATATGCACAGGGCAGTGTTGTGTAACCTAACTAGTCTCTAAAGTTGTAATATAAAATATGTGCTGGGGAGTGTAACGTTGCATATGCACTGTGACAAAGATATGGATCCCAGATTGTAATATGTATGGCATAGCACTGTGCATTATAACATAGGCATCGAGGAAGGCACGTTAGATGGGGCAATATAACCCGTGCGAAGGCAAGTGTGGCATGACATATTCACGGGGTGGTGTTACAGTGCACATGGGCTAGAGAGTGTCATAGCATACGCACTAGTGGTGGAATACAACACAGAGGGGTGTGGCACTCGGCGGGCACTGGTGGGTGTAACACAGCCCGGAGCACGCTGTGACTCTCAAGTGAGGTTCGTCTCCTTTCCAGAAAGTAAAATAAAATGAATTACACATCCGGCGGTGGATATGTGTTTTATTAACCGTGAGGGGGGTTTCTTGCATAGTTTGGTCGAATTTTTGTCGAATCCCCTTTGAATGGCTTGGTGGGCGTGTGTATTAAATGTGCCCGTCAATAGCTACCCATGTTTGTATAAATAAACGACAAGGGTGTCTACTTGGAGAGTACCCACCGGTGGGGGCGCCGGGATTAGGCACGGTAGGGCGTCAGACACGTCAGAGCTTCACTAGCGGTGTAAATACATTCCACGTGGATTCATTGTATGCATAGTCGCCTTTTAATGAATATCACGCAAATCGTCATGGTGATAGGTACATACGGTTTGTCCAGCATGTCCTAGGTGTTTCTATAAATATATATAGTTTTTTTAAATAATAAAAAACAAAGGCCGGCCCTGGGGGATGGGGTTCCCGGGGCCATAAGTGGGCTGAGGAGGGGGGCAACACAGCCCCCCTCCTAAAGAATAAAAAAAAAAGGCCATGACCCGGGGCTTGGGGTCCCCAGGGCCGATTAAGGCCTTGGGAGGGCCAAATTTATTTTTTTCAACAAAAAAAATTAGGGTGCAGGCCCTGGGGGATGGGCTCCCCAGGGTCAATAAATTAGAAAAAGAAGGAAGGCCACACAGCATCACGCCAGAGGCCATGCCCCCTCCTTGCAGCACTCTGCAAACGCGCCCCCTGGCCAGTTGTAAATTGGGGAATTAATTCCCCTTCAATACTGAGGGTCCCTGAGGGCCAACTAGCCCAACAGATCTCTCCAGTATGCGCCAGGGAGCTGCGTTGCAGACAGGTGTTCTGAGGCCACGCCCCTCTTTACACCTCTATGCAACGCAGCTCTGTGGCGCTTACTGGAGGTACCTAGTGGGCTAGTTTGACCCTAGGGACCCTTAGGATTCAAGGGGACTTAATCTCTCAACTTAGAACAGCCACAGGGCGCGTTTACACAGTGGTGAAGGGAGGGGACGGGGCCTGAGGTGACATGTGCAAACACACCCTGTGGCACGTTTTAAGTTGGGAAAATAATTCCCTTTCAATCCTGAGGGACCCTGGGGGCCAACTAGCCCACCAGGTGCTTCCAGTAAGTGCCACTGAGCTGCGTTGCAGAGAGGTGGTCCAGGCCGTGCCACTTTTTACAACTCTCTGCCAAGCAGCTCTGTGGTGCTTACTGGAGGTACCTAGTGGGCTAGTTGGACCCTAGGGACCCTCAGGATTCAAATGAACTTAATCTCCCAACTAAAAAAGGCCACAGGGCGTGTTTAGACAGTGGTGAAGGGAGGGGACGGGGCCTGAGTTAACGTGTGCAAACACGCCCTGTGGCGCATTTTAAGCTGGGGAAATAATTCCCCTTCAATGCTGAGGGACCCTGGGGGCCAACTAGCCCACCAGGTGCTTCCAGTAAGCGCCACTGCGCTGCTTTGAAGAGAGGTGGTGTATGCCGTGCCCTTTTTACATCTCTCTGCAACGCAGCTCTTTGACGCTTACTGGAGGTACCTAGTGGTCTATTTGGACCCTAGGGACCCTCAGGATTCAAGGGGACTTCATTTTCCAACTTAAAACGGCCACAGGGCGTGTTTACACAGTGGGGAAGGGAGGGGACGGGGCCTGAGGTGACGTGTGCAAACACGCCCTGTGGCACGTTTTAAGAGGTAGTTTTAATCCCCTGACCTATTATATACTAGGTGCTTACAGAGGAGGTCATGCTAATCACAGGGGGACCCCAACGCATAGTGTTCCCTAGTGTAGGTAGGTGTTTTCACTGTATTCTGAGTGTCTTTTAACATAGCACTGGCTCTAGGACTGGTTAGTCAGACTCAGTTACCACCAGTATCCGTCTGAAAAAGTTGAGGGTACAGGATGATTTTGCAACAAGGCTTCTTTCTGCTCTTCTGTTTGCTCTTTCTGCACGTTATCCTTCTTCATGCACTTTTCTTCATCTTTGAGGACTTCTGTTGCTTCTTTCTGTACTTTTTTTTCTTTCTGTGCGTTTTTTCTTCTTTCTTCACATGTCCTATCTCTGTAGGCATAGTTAGAAATTAGCATTTAAAAAACCTTTGAAATTCACTGAAAAACCATAGGTTTCAGGCATGTTATAGTTAGGAATTATCATTTAAAAAAGCTTAGAAATTCACTGAAAAAACCATAGGTTTCAGGGGCGTTATAGTTAGCTGGACTTTTCACTCGTGCAAAACCATTGAAATACCCCTGTTATAGTTAGTTCAGCTAACTATAACTCGTGCGCCCGCAATGCACTGCTGATGACGTCACATATTACATCACTCATGACATGGTCAGTGACATCACTCATGACATCACTGATGACATCTCAAATGACATCACGGATGACATCACTGATGACATCATCCTTGTGATTAAGTGGCAGACCTCCTCTCCCCCTAATATAACCTTTGATACACACATTTAAAAATAGAAACAAAATTTTTAAAAACAATGGACATACCAATACCTGTTACAACAACCTATTCAGTAATTCTAAGATCCACTTACGCATCCACTCATTCACCAACAGTCCTATACAGTCACTCATACATGTACTCACTCATCATATGTACTCATACACCTATACATCCTGTTACACAATGCCACTCATCCATAGAGTTACTCACACACATAGTCACTCATGCGAATAAAGAATCAAACATTCATTTACTTGCATATACAGTTATACACACACCACCACACTTACTTCTACAGAAACTTACACATACTTAGTTTTGTAAACAATCACTTATAGAAACACATACTTATTCATACAGGAACTCTTTCAATCTCTCACTCTCACATATACTCACTTATATACACCAATAGTCACATATACTAGTTTAAAACATATGTAGTTACTCATAAAGACACTATTGAGACAGTCATTCACTCACTAACACACCCCTGCACACACTCATCCACCCATACAGTCCTGCACACATGCTGTCTTCAACACATACAAACAGGGAGTCACTCATTCATGCATCTATGCACTACGTAATACCCCACACCGAACCATACAGACACTCAGACACTCATACTGATACTCAAAAAACCAACTAATAACCTATATAGACACTCATGCAGCTACTCACCAACCCATGCAGCCATTTATACACAAAGTGAGAGACTGATACAGATATTTACATATTTAAACATTACTCACTAAGCCATGTATTCACTAAGATACACTTAATCAGTCAGTTATACAATCAATTTTTTTTCAAAAACAAATCATCCATTTAGACACTTATATACCCATTTATTCTTCTATCGACCTTGAGATATACATATATAAAACATATGTAATTTTCAGAAAAACACACATTCACTGGATGATGTCATCAGTGATGTCATCAGTGATGTCATGAGTGATGTCACTGACCATGTCATGAGTGATGTAGTATGTAACGTCATCAGCAGTGCATTGCGGGCGCGCGAGTTGTAGTTTGCTGAACTAACTATAACGGGGGTATTTCAATGGTTTTGTACGAGTGAAAAGTCCAGCTAACTATAACGCCCCTGAAAACTATGGTTTTTTCAGTGAATATATATATATATACATATATATATATATATATATATATATATATATATATGTATATATATGTATATATATATATATATATATTAACAAACAAATGCCCTGGAGCCTTTCAGGATGCACACTGCTGCAGGCCAGCCCAAAGACTTCCACTGATATCTCTCGCCTTCACATCCCGGTGAGTTACAGATGCCTGACGCGTTTCAGGGCTTGCCGCCCCTTAATCATAGGCTGTTCTCGAGTGATTTCAGGTAGCTCTGTCACATGCTGCTATTAGTTAGCCACGCCCTTTGTAGGGCGGCACTTAGTCCGTGCTGCATTTCGGGATTTGTATTCCCAGAGTCATCTTCTAAAACCATCAGTGGGTCCCGTATTCACTCGAGTATTAAAACAGTTTACAGTTCTTTAGTAGAATTCGTTCTGTGTCAGCGAGTACATTAAATTGGACTTGCAGCGCTGTAAATGTCCCAATCAGTTTGGAACCCAGCCTCTTCATTCCAAAATTCTTGAAGAAGGTGCTATCCTGACGCGGACGGACCGCCGCGTTAAAATGATTAACAAACAAATGCCCTGGAGCCTTTCAGGATGCACACTGCTGCAGGCCAGCCCAAAGACTTCCACTGATATCTCTCGCCTTCACATCCCGGTGAGTTACAGATGCCTGACGCATTTCAGGGCTTGCCGCCCCTTAATCATAGGCTGTTCTCGAGTGATTTCAGGTAGCTCTGTCACATGCTGCTATTAGTTAGCCACGCCACAAATCCCGAAATGCAGCACGGACTAAGTGCCGCCCTACAAAGGGCGTGGCTAAGTAATAGCAGCATGTGACAGAGCTACCTGAAATCACTCGAGAACAGCCTATGATTAAGGGGCGGCAAGCCCTGAAACGCGTCAGATATAGGCGAGAGATATCAGTGGAACTCTTTGGGCTGGCCTGCAGCAGTGTGCATCCTGAAAGGCTCCAGGGCATTTGTTTGTTAATCATTTTAACGCGGCGGTCCGTCCGCATCTGGATAGCACCTTCTTCAAGAATTTTGGAATGAAGAGGCTGGGTTCCAAACTGATTGGGACATTTACAGCGCTGCAAGTCCGATTTAATGTACTCGCTGACACAGAACGAATTCTACTAAAGAACTGTAAACTGTTTTAATACTCGAGTGAATACGGGACCCACTGATGGTTTTAGAAGATGACTCTGGGAATACAAATCCCGAAATGCAGCACGGACTAAGTGCCGCCCTACAAAGGGCGTGGCTAACTAATAGCAGCATGTGACAGAGCTACCTGAAAACACTCGAGAACAGCCTATGATTAAGGGGCGGCAAGCCCTGAAACGCGTCAGGCATCTGTAACTCACCGGGATGTGAAGGCGAGAGATATCAGTGGAAGTCTTTGGGCTGGCCTGCAGCAGTGTGCATCCTGAAAGGCTCCAGGGCATTTGTTTGTTAATATATATATATATATATATATATATATATATATATATATATATATATATATATATATATATATATATATATATATATATATATTCACTGAAAAAACCATAGGTTTCACACACGTTATAGTTAGGAATTAGCATTTAAAAAACCTTGCAAATTCACTTAAAAAACCATAGGTTTCACACATGTTATAGTTAGCTGGGCATTTCCCTCGTAAAAAAACAATGAAATTCCCCCGTTATAGTTAGTGCACGCAACTATAACTCACGCGACCGCAATCCTCTGCTGATGACGTCAGATATTACATCACTCTATTTAGACACTTATTTACCCATGTCTTCTTCCATTCATCTTTAGCTATACATATATTAAATTTTTTTTTTTTTCAGAGAGACACATATGTCATCAGTGATGTAATATCTGACGTCATCAGCAGAGGATTGCGGTCGCGTGATTTATAGTTGCGTGCACTAACTATAACGGGGGAATTTCATTGGTTTTTTACGAGGGAAATGCCCAGCTAACTATAACATGTGTGAAACCTATGGTTTTTTAAGTGAATTTGCAAGGTTTTTTAAATGCTAATTCCTAACTATAACGTGTGTGAAACCTATGGTTTTTTCAGTGAATTTGTACGGTTTTTTAAATGCTAAGTTATGTATTTATTAATATATTTTTTTAAACAAAACTTTTTCACAGCCCGCGCGCGCGCGATGGGCACGCGGTGCGCTTCGCGCACCGCGCGCCCACTTTACGCAGTTCGTGCCGTGCGCGTACGGAGCGCTTCGCGCACCGTGCGCGCGCGGTGGGCACACGGTGCGCTTCGCGCACCGCCCGGCCACTTTACAAAGTTTGTGCCGTGCGCGCACGGAGCGCTTCTCCCCCAAGGGCCAAATACATTTTTTTTTTCCGATAAATCGCGGAGTGCGCGCACGCTGCGCGAACTTCGCAGAATTTTTTCGGTTTGGGTGGTGCGCGCAGGGTGCGCGCACTCGGCGATTTTTCGAAAAACAAATAAATTGTTCTTTGGCCCTTGGGGGTCCTTGTGGGACCCCCTGACCACGGCTAGGGGGTCAGGAACTGTCCACCCTGCCCCCTTTTCACGTTCTCCACATTTGTTTTTCACCCCCTCAGAGTGCGAGAGACAAAATGGCGGCCGACACTTCCTGGTTTCGACCGATTCGAATGTTTACTAAGATCTAACAACCAATCAGAATTGCGCTCGCGCACGGCAAGGTGCACGCACCCAGCGCGCACGCTGCGCGCGTACAGATATATATATTGATTTAAATGCTATTTTCTCTGGAAATACTGAACAGATTTACACCAAACCTGTAAAAGGCACTTCATGGACCTTATGGCTACCTCTCTGCCAAATTTCACGTAATTCTGTTCAGCCGTTCGGGCTGTAGCTGCGACTAAAGTCCCTATGGAAAAATCCATGGGAAAAACGTGTTTTGGGACCCCCCCTTTTTCTCGGCCCCCGCTTGACGAATCACCCCGAGACTTTCAGGTTAGGAGCGGAGCGGAGCGCCCCATTAGTTTTGAAAATTTCGCGAGGATTCGTCAATCGGCGCCAAAGTTATTCAAAATTGAATTTTGAGATTTCCTATGGAAACTCGGTCCTAACTATAACTATCTACTGGCGACCGCCAGTAGATAATATATATATATATATATATATAAATATCTATATGATATGCTAGTGTTAGTTGGATTTTGTCACAGTTACAACTTCCTGACCTGTTTGATAGCTTCAGTTTTTAGAATAACATTCTTAATTAAAAACTGGAAGTTTATGAAAGGCACTGTAACATGGGGATGTCACCAGTATTTTTGTCATTATTTGAACAAGCTTAGCTCATGCAATAATGGTGCAAATTAACAAAACTCAACTGCAGTTAATAGTGAAGCATGTGAAGCCAGCGCCTTACTTCCAGTGAAACCATTACTTGTCTGTAGGATGAATGTATTCTCCTTGCTTATGGTAAAGGGCAACAGAGGACATTCTTAGCAACATAAGGCGGCCTTGTGATGGACCCTGCTACTTCCTGGAAGCTCCAAATCCAACAAGAAGCTCTTAGGTGGTGATAATACTCACCAAGTGAAAACCAAGCTTCGTCTCTTGTAGGCGACCTCACCTGATCAGACAACCATTGTGGGTAGCATAGGAGCCGCACAGTTAATTCTATATAACAAACCCAGTAAAATGGTGATTGAGCTTCTGACTTTATTATAGTTGGTATTCTTTTCTGAAAAACCGTGCGGATGCAGACCTGCCAACTAACACAGTGGCACTGTGTGTCACACATTCTATGCACTCTTCACAGGGTCACACGTTGAAGAGCGGATATAACACATGGAACGCAGAGTGAGCTAGAACCCACAGGCGTAATGAAAATTGAGGGGGCCTTACTGCACGGTATGTCGAGGGGCCCCCTCCGGGCTCAATCAGAAGCTCTCTGCTCTCCGGCCACAGTGCAGTGCCGAGGGGGCCCCCTGGAGCTTGACGCCCCCCCGCATCGCGGGGGCTGCGGGGGCCTGTGTTACGCCCCTGCTAGAACCCCTACAAAGCGCAGGCTTGCAGTTGTTGTGGGGAGGATCTGCACACTTTAAGTTAACTAAGGATTTTGCATCCTCCCCAGTGTATGGGTGAGTTTAGAAGCCTTTGTTGGGGTCTGGCTTGACAGTGCAGCTGTTGCCAGACAATTATGTGATCATCACTAGAGAGTGGCTTTGGCTACACACACATGTTGGGAGCCAGGAGTACATGTTTTGATTGCGCAGAAGTTGGCAAGCATTGTGTGCTTCCACAAAAAGTGCTTGCCCTCCACAGAGCTGTAATCGTTGTGTTTATTTACACAGTTGTCTCATCTTCAAGAGCACATGGGTGGCACAGGAATGCAATTAAAGTGTCTTCGATAACTATATAATTGTTATTTTTTTATCTTTTTTAGCAACAGCAGGGATGGTAGGAGGACAGTCATTAACCTACATAGATGTTTAGGTCTAGCTGAACAATTCAACTGCCACCTAACCTTTTAACCTACACCAATGTTACTCTACAGATCTTTGCATCCACACAAATAGATATCTATTCCGATGATAATTACTTGCAACGCTTTACATTAGCATACGACATTTGTTTAACGCCATATCTATTGGTTTTGCCAAATGCTTATTTTGGTATTAAGATGAGGGTCCGAGATGCATCTTAGGCCATGCAGGGATCTAAGCCCCACCCCTGTCTCCACTGCCCTGTCCTTCCATTGCCCCTGGCAGGGCTATTCTTGGCAGTGACATGCTGTAATGTTTGTCTCTTCTACACGTCTTGTCCCTCCCTCGAGCAGTGACTGAGTTCACTAGGTTGGCAGGTCTGTGGATGTCTATGGTAAAGAGGCCTTGAAAGGACGGTGTGCGTATCGGTGTTTTCATTTGTTGTGCGTCATCTGCTTTCAGTATGTACGCACAGGTGTGTCAGTGGTTCATTTCCAGCACCCAGACAGAGGCCGTGCCTTCGGTTGCAGCAGCATGCAAAGGGGGTTGTGTGTGCAAGTCCCAGCAGGACAGCGAGAGCAGCATTCCTCTCAGAGATGCTTATCATGGCGGCGGCGCCCAGGCATGCTTTAAAACCAGCCTCTCGCGGCAGGATTACCTCATTCTGAAGTGCAAAAAGAGACAGAAACAGCTTTCTGTCAGCACACGTGATTAGGAATTACTAGAGAATGAACGAACACATATTCATATTTCTTTTCTGTTTTGAAAAGAGCACGTCACTTGTCTGCCTTGTTGTGGAACCTTGCTGCAACTGGTTCAACTGATGGAAAAGGAGTTACAATGTCCCACAGCGTCACCTATGCAAGAGCTTCAGTTGTGCATGTTGCTGTTGTTTGCATGCTCACAAACAAAAACACACTGGCAAAGCCAAGAGATCTGGCCTTTCCCGAGCAGCACTGCTCCACCCTCCTTATGCGTTGGTATTTTCATATATTGCTTTGCTTTATTCCAAAAGGCGAAACACCGCTAACGCCTGATCTGCAAGTTTTTCCAATGCTTAGTATTTCTGTTGAATGCCTTTGTTTTCTAACAATTCTTATAAATTGTGTCAAGAAAAATGCTTGAATACTATCTCAGGGGTAGGAAACTTATACAATAGCAATATAATACAACGTATCTATAAACAGGCTGCAGTTTCAAGGTAATCACCACACAGGGCTCATTGAAGTAATACAACTCTCACCTATAGTGCTATGCAAAATTCACATATACATAGGTAAATAGGAAGCGTAACGCACATTAGGAATATCGACTACAAGATTATGTAGATCAGTGGTTCCCAAACATTTTAGAGCCAGGACCCAAGTTTTAGTACGATAAACATTTGCACCTCACCTAGCTTTAAAGGGCATGGGGCGAGGGCGATTTTTAAATGTAATAGTAGACGTGCTTTCAAATTGCTGTGAATTAGCAAAATAACATACAATACAATTTTTTGTATTTCCAATTAAATGAAATTGTCACGACCTTGACCACGCCCTTCAATACGTCTTTATTGGACTGTGGTAAAGATATTGATGTGCTCATAATAGTGGCAGATAGTGAACTGCATTGGTGTCTGGAATCTGAACTGGCCTGTGGCATATGTTCACTAAAGTCACAGGGCTTCTGAAAAATCTTGGTGTTGATATCAGCCATTTTAGCAAATTTAAAAAACTCTTCGGCTGCAGAGTGTGGGGTGAGGCCTCATCTACATTTTTGTGTTAAAACGAGGCCTAGCGATGGATATCTATCTATCTATCTATCTATCTATCTATCTATCTATCTATCTATCTATCTATCTATCTATCTATCTATCTATCTATCTATCTATCTATCTATCTATCTATCTATCTATCTATCTATCTATCTATCTATCTAATCTATCTATCTATCTATCTCTCTGTCTGTCTGTCTGTCTGCCTGTCTGTCTGTCTGTCTGTCTAGTTTTGCAGTTTTAAATAGCGTGAACACAGACCAAGGACATTGGCGCACTTTACGTGAGCACCAGATTACATTACACAGGGTCAGATTCATTTTATTTTAAGCACGGGCAATTAAGTGAATTGCCCAGAAGTAAAAGATACGTAGCCAAAACCACGACTCCAACCTTGTTCCCCAAATCCAAAGTCGGCAGCTCTCGCGGTTAGGCCACAGCCATATTTCTCAATTTATGTGTGAAAGTCATGCATAAGTGGGATGAATGTGTGTGATCACACATATTGAGCACATTCTTTGATGAAATGATTCTCAGCAGCAACAAATACTGCAAGGTTCACCCGCAATCTTGCTTGGGAATGCTTACAGGGTTTGTTTAAAAACTGGTCTCAGGGGCATATTTCAGCACCTTTGCACCAGTGGTGCTGGAACAGTTTTTAGACTTGGGATGCTGACATTAATGTTACATCACTGATGGCATAGGGATTGTGAAAAATCCTCACTTCGCACAAAGAACAAGTCTAGCAAACGTATCCAGTACAGCAGTGGTATGGGTGTAGTATGCAGCTGGTGGTGTATTTTGGCGCACACTGTCGCAAGTATATTACTAAAGCATCATATGGTATAACACTGTCATTTACAGACAGCACAGTTTCCATTGAAGGGGCCACAAAACATGCACAGACACAGATTTACTTATAAACTATATAACACACAAATGACAATATGTGGAAATTAAGTTTCAGTACATATTTATCATTTGCACATAACCAACTAAAGTGCCTTGATTTGTTTGTATCCTATTAAAATCTGTTTCCATCACACTGGAGAATTACAAAAAATGTGCTTAATTTTTGCTTTTCTCATTGCTGATATATTCTCAAATATGTGTGCAGTTGTTTTACATATATTAAAATATTGCTATGGGTTACAAAAAAAGACATCACACAGCTGACCCTTTCACACTCATTGTACTGAGCAAGCTTCTCATATAAATCACTTTAAAAACTCCTCTTTTCAGTCAGAGAAAGTAAAGTTACCATTAATCCCCATGTTAAAAGAATAAGCAGCAATTTGTCAGAAGACAAAACCTGACATTTGACTTCTGGCTTTATAGCACTGCAAATGTGGCAAGGTAAGTGCAAAATTTAAAGGCATTTTTATTTATTGCTCATTCACCTTTTGAAGACAGAGTTGTGTGGCCCACCAAAAATATGCTCCCAGCCCACCAATGGGTTGCGACCCACAGTTTGGGAAACACTGTCGATAAACCATTAATAGGGGCCATGTTTGTTTCAGCATTCAATTATTTGTGGCAGGATCATTAATTCACTGTACTATATTAACAGAAATACCGTGGGAACTTTGTCAGGAGTCTCACGACACACATTAGCTAGTGTGCTCAGAATCTTACTATCAGAACTTCTTACCACTAGCCTCCAGGGACTTCAATCCATAATTTAGCCCCAAAACAGGCTCCAAGTACAACCCTTTAACACTGACCCTCAGGGTAATGAAGTCAAGCAGTCACAGGCTCGCTCATGAGGTGGTGTGGGGGTAAATACTCAGAACTCAATGGAACAGATAATATTTGTTGAAATATCTCTTGAAAACTTTTACTGTAGATGAAAAATGCTTTACTCTCATTAGACAATGCAATACTGTCCATAAAAAATCCAAGGGCAAGGATATGGTATCGACTTAGTAAGGAGCCGCTGGGTGAGCTAATTTTGGGACTACCTGTCCCAGTGTCCAACAGGGCAAGGAGGAGTCCTGCAACAATTCCTACTATGCTGCTAGCACTACTAAAGCGCACTTCATGACCTCGGCACCGGAGTTGCTGAGTGAGCTCATTCTGGACTACCTGTCCCAGTGTTCAACAGGGCAAGGAGGATCCCTGCTATGATGCCCATCTGTGCTTCTAGAGGTACAAAAGCGCAATTTGTGACCTACGGCTCTGGACACCCGCGGGCCATGCCTGAGCCAAGGGCTTGCTGTCTGGCGCCTGTCAGAGCCAGGAAGAGGCAGGGCAGGACCACCTCTTGGTCCTTTTCTATGTTGACACTGTATACTGGGGTAAGACCTTAGACTTTTTTCTGCCTCTTCTCAGAACCATTCCCTTTTTATCTTGTGTGTTGTGCACAGACTGGCCTAAATGGTGCCCTCCTTTTCTTGGTGGGCCCTGAGGTTGCCATTGACTTTAAGTTTCACGTGGTAAGACCCCCCTCTCCTTTTCCTTTACGTTTGAATATTCATCTTCAGAAAATTTGAAGCCCATCCGGTGGATTCCCTCAGCCTTACTTCTACATGGAATTGGTAAGCTAGGTGCATTGTCAGAATCACCGTGATGGGGAAACGTAAAGCAACAGATGCTTTTCCAGAGGGTTAAAAACTACAAGCCCCCCTCAAACTCGCCCCCTGATGGGTGACAACTTATCTCAACCCTCAAGGACATTGATACACTAATCGAGGAAGTGGAAACCGTCTTGGGAGGAATCAGTGCCACATGTCGGATCCAAATGCAGTACCAAAGTCGGCCCCATTTTCACCAAGAATCGGAAGGCGAAGCCCCGTTGCCATAGCAAGCCAAGCCTTTCACTGGCGCTAGTGACACTGCCTTGATTGCTGGTGGGTTGATGACTGACCCCAATGTGACTGCATCTGACGCTGTCATCAATACTCACAAATTTGTGCCGTGATCCCCCTAATAACCTGTGTGAATAAAAATTAGATCCTCGTTTCCTGTTCCCCTAGCTGGAACTCTAAGAAGGGCGCTCGGAAGGCCAGACAGTCATTGATCCCCGTTACCCAGCCTACTGTCTAATCGCTAGTGGCTAGTAATAATGCTATTAACCCAAACAAGGCAATGGGAATTGACAGTGTGGTCTAGCTGGTTCAAAACCTCCAGGTCGAGGTGCTTGAGCTAAGATCTAAATTAGCCCGTTCTCACCAGAAACTGGAGAATTGAGATTGCTTGCAAAGCCGTCAATACTGAGACCCTCTTTAGTTGTGCAGCGCCCAACATATACGTCATTAATAGATGAAATAAATAGATTAAAATATCAAAGTGTCACCCACCAGGTTGATTCTTGATCCACCTCTCTCCCTGCACCTGACCCTTCAATTACCAGGCCAATGAACTTGACACCTCTTCACAATAAGTCAGGACTGGCCATCCCTTTTACATAATTCATGGTGTTGCCTGGCCAGTCACACACATGGGCCAAAGGTTGCGCCAGAGGGAGGCATGCTTAATTTGGGGAATATGGCTCCATATTTATGGTAAAGGTCCTCAAATTGCCCAAGAGAATGTATGAAGATGCAGAGTCCCTGATAAATAAATCTATATACCATAAACGGGCAGTTCACGATTGCCACTCTGTTGTTGGCTCAGACATTCTCCATGCTAAACCTTTGCACGACCCCTCTGATTCCCCACAGTCTTTTGATTGCATCAGGTTGGATTTAAAGCCTAAATCCCTGGCAGAGGGCTTGGTAAGCTTAGAGCTGGGCAGAAACCCCCTGCCTTGTACATCAATTAGATTTAAACCTAATCCACCTTCTGTTTGCAATTTAAAAGCCCTCAGAAAGGGATGCCCTGGGACCAGATTGAGGTCTCCGGCACATCCATGGTAGATTGACTGGGATGTGTGGATTCTCCTTGTATAGCGAGGGGAGGGATTATCCATCTGCTCAGAAGCCCTTTCATTCCACTATGGGCCATTCACATTTGGTTTTAACTGATGATGACCATCTTCTTAATTGCACGTACACTAAAATTTTGTCATGAACATTGCAGGGATGAAGTTAAAGCTAGGTGACCTGGTCTGGGGGTCCTTTATCGATCAATTTGACATGTTTTTTTCAGGAAACCTGGTGCCTCGACTCTGTCCATTGATCGGGCTATGTGTCGCATCAGATACCGGCCCATTGTGCTGTGAGGGGTCATCCTTCTGGTGGTCTGCTTATTTGGACAAAAGTGTCCCTTACCTTCAAAATAAACTCACTCCTCGTTATCTCTCAGGATGCATAACCATAACTGGGGAGCACTCTAGCACCTTCTATTTTTATAATGTATATATTTGGATATTAGGAGGGGTGGGACACAGACCCAGAGAGATCTTATTACACATAGGGACCTCTATGATTCCCATGACTTTGTTATCATCGCCGGAGACTTCAACACCACCTACAAGCCACTAGACACTGGTAGCACCTCCCACATTGCTGTAGAAGAAGATGAATGGGGCATATCCATGGTCATCATCAACCCACTAAAACGCTACAGAAATGCTGCTTATCAGCTCCTGTCCTTCACATTATCCTATGGCCTGAGGGCATGTAATGGCCACACAGTTTCCGATCCACAAGCTGCCATACTTTTAATCGCCCTGGCTATACGAGTAGAATTGACTACCTCCTAATCTCCCTCTGTCTTGGGGCCTGGCTCATATGAAAGTACTCAACAGAGTAAACAGTGACCATAATGCTGTCTATTGTTCACTTCAAGGTTTCTTAATCTTTGGGCCAATGCCCCTCTGTCATTAATCACCAATCTGATCTCTTCGAATGACAGGCGTAGGGTAAAGTGGGGGAGTGTAGCTGTGAAACCAGACACCAGAGATACAATGAATCTAGTCGTTAGAGCTTCCACAATTGGGTTAGATAATCTTACCCATAATCAGTCTAGTGATCAGGACTTTATCCTCACAATCACAAGGACAAATGAGAATTTGTTAAAAATCTTAGGTGCATGTTATATGCAACACCACAAGCCCACTCGAGCGCCTACTCAGGCAGCTCGTACGTGGTTCAATAAGGATTTCAATGACGGGAAGAATGAGCTCTGTCGAGCCCTCAAGAGTGGCAATACTTGCTTTATAAATGTCAGAAGGATGGAGTAAAAATTAGACCAGCTCAAAGAACATCGGGAGTGGGACACTCAAGTTTGGGAAAGCATCTTTGAGGCAGCCATCCAAAAGGATTCCACCAAACTCTGGAGGTTGGTAGCCAGCGGAGTTCATTGACCATTAAAACTGGCCGACTCCATTAGCCCAGAGGCTTGGCACAGACATTTTTCTGTTCTTTCTAACCATCTGTTGGGGCAAGCATTGAATGCACAGGCACAGTCAACTGTGGCAAGGCCTCAATCATCAAAGCCACTTCTGATTGACATGAGTGAGATGTTGAGTACAATTAAAGCTATAATGGGTGGAAAAGCTGCTAGGCCAGATGGCGTACCAGGTGATCTCTTTTTATCTGATATTGCAGGCTCGTCTGTCTATTTTAATAAACTGTCGAACTGTATTTTGGAAATGGCTAGTATTCCTTCTAGTTGAAAGGCTGCTGAAATCATCACCATCTACAAAAAGGGCTCGTGGGACTCTCCCCTAAATTACAGGGCAATCAACATTATTGATGTAGCCCAAAAGGTTTTGACCAGGCAGATATTGGGGAAAGTGGAGTGCTGGGTTGAGGACAACCAGGCACTTTACTATTTGCAAGTAGGGTTTACAAGAAGAATAAGTTCGACTGACCAGAATTTTAGGTTTTTATCCATCTACTGAAGACAGTTGTTCTTCAAAAGTCACATCTGTACTTCGTCATTGTGGATTTAAAGTCTGCATTTGAATTAGTCCCCAGAGGCAAGCTCTGGGAAGTGCTGAAGTAAAATGGAATCCAACTTGACATTCTGGACAGTCTGTTCCGCTTCCCCCAGGATACTTTTGCCCAAGTACGATGGTGCCAGGGAGGCGAGCTGACCGAACAGATAGGTGCCCAGAAAGGGGTCCACAAGGGGTGCATTCCTGCACCAACCTTACTCTTATACCATAATGATGTTGTTACTTATCTAGAGCATGGTGCAAGTAATGCCACCCTTTCGGCTGGCTACAAGATCCTCCTTTTATGTCTTGTTGGCTACACTCTTCTGGTGTCGAAGACTCCTAGTGGCCTGCAATAGTTGGTAGATAGGTTTGTGGAATTCTGCTCAGAACGAGGGCTGGTGATGAATCACTCCAAAACAAAGTTCATGACCATCAGCCCACATACATCGTTTAGGGGTACAATAAATCTAGAGGGTAACCCCTTAGACAAGGTCACCGAGTTCTACTACTTGGGTGTAAGCTAACTATGTCATGGCTTCCACATATCCATAAGAGTAGTCAGAATTTGACCCAACACTTGGCTGCCATTTTAAGACTTTATAAGTCTTCTCGAGTTAGGTGCATCGCACCCGCATTAAAGGTCTACAGGGTATGGCAGAGGGTAGTGCATTCTATGGGGCCAAAGTATGGAAAAATGTGGGTTTGGCCCCACTTGGAGTGGCTGACAATACCTTCTCGAGAAGCTTAGCAAGCGTACCCAAAAACGCTCAGCTAATACCTTTATGCCACATGGGTATTGATCCATTGATTTACAAGGCCTGAATCAGGCCGCTATTATACTGGCAGATGCTGAAATATACCACAGCCTTAGAGAATTTCTATAAAGCCCTACAAAAAGTAATTGCACTCGATAAAACAGGCAGGATCAAGTGGATAAGCTATGTTAGGTATTCTCTAATCCAGCTTGGTGTAGGTGGTTTTTGGTCTATTTCTCCCCTATGGCCAGCCTCAAGGATGCCTTTTGGGAACACACGCATGGTAATGAACTGAGGAGCGTATCACAGGGGTCTTAACACGTAATTTCTTAGATTTCCAGCCTCACTCTGCATTCGAACCCTTTCTTGATTACATTCATCCAGCAGCAGCAAGGCATGTGTTTCTCAAATTACGATATGGCTCACTAACCCTCTTGTCTTCGTTAACCAGACGGAACCCTCAAACTGTCCCGAGCACTATATGTCCAGGCTGATGAAACTCTGGTTCATTTTATTTTCTTCTGCCCTGGTTATGCCTGCCCCTGAAAATCTTGGATTATTCCTATTTGCAAACTTCTTGGCTGCAGACAGCTCCTTGCAGCCCTCAGGCTCCTTAGCACAAGCATCTGCAGTCAGTTCTTTGCGCAGTTTCCAAATGTTACACTGGAGCTGGGGTATCAGAGGTAAAGCATTGGTGTAAGCTTCCTCCAGTGGCGTGGCTAGACCATTGGCCGCCCGTGGCGGTCCCTGCGGCGGCGGCCCCACGGGCGGTGGCCGCACGCAAGGGGGGATGCTGGTGATTCCAGCCCCCCTTACTATGCCACTGGCTTCCTCCAGTGGCGTGGCTAGACCATTGGCCGCCCGTGGGGGTCCCTGCGGCGGCGGCCCTACGGGCGGTGGCCGCACGCAAGAGGGATGCTGGTGATTCCAGCCCCCCTTACTATGCCACTGGCTTCCTCCAGTGGCATGGCTAGACCATTGGCCGCCCGTGGGGGTCCCTGCGGCGGCGGCCCTATGGGTGGTGGCCGCACGCAAGGGGGGATGCTGGCCCCCCTTGATATGCCACTGGCTTCCTCAGTGCTTGGCAAGCCCTGGGTTTGGCAATTCTTTCAGTTACCATTAGATGCTCTTCTGGTCTCTCTGGATGGGCTCTCGTGGCGCCCCCTCTGTCCGATCCTAATGGTATCATCTTCTTAGCCCTGGTTATTGCTGGCCTTGCACTATTACTGCTGCTATAGTTTGTCACACACTTTCAGTGATCGCAGACACTTCTGCCCTAACTCTAGCTTTTAGCGTTTTCTGTATGGATATTGTTGGTCTTATGTTTTCTTGTAATTATTATCCGCAACTGCATTGGCCTTGACTAATAAAGCGGAGGTTATTTGGGTGAGCGCGAGATGTTTAGACTATCTCATGCACCGATAGGAGCACATAGCAGACCCGGAATTAGGCTCTTGTCCGCCTGTGTTTTGCTTCGTCTCATCTTATTTCTGAGCTCCGCTCTCGTAGATTATTTAACCCTAATATCTTTGCCTGATGTTTGTTTAACTACAATAGAACCTTCGCCCGTTTTTCGCTATTTTTAACATGATTTAATGTTTTTAGCTGTAATGTGCTTTTTCATTTGAATTGGTACCCCATGTATCACGTTTTTAGGCCACTAGCACTTTACTGCCTACGGGGCTATGTTGCACATGCTCATCTGAGCTTCTTTTTGCTCTTTTCAATGTATTATAATTTTTATGCAACTTGTGCCACCGCTAATGTGTAATAGCAAGACGCATCTTTGTTGTCAAACTGTGTATCTGTTTTTTACGTTGTGTACTTTTATGGCCCTTTGGCCGAACAAAATGTATTGATTAATTGAGTAAGATGACTTAATTAAGCAATTGGGAGTACAAATATCTTATTGAGACAGGTACTGTTACATGCCGTGCACATCCAGACATGTACAGTGCCTTTGCAGGGAGAAAGGAATAGTGGCTTCTATTCTAGTCCCCCCTAGAGCCCTCCTAAAAGATAGCGGTAGGGTGGAACATAACACATTCAATAGTGCTCCCCACGGTACCCACTCTTAGCATGGCACCTTGCATCATGTCGCTTTAGTCCCTGCAGGTCGATGCCTGCTGTTGCCAGCTGCAGGCTCACACCTCCTCCACATGATGTGTCGTCCTCATGGTTCGCCGAGTGTGAATGCATTGACTCTCTCCTGGCACAGCTGGCGCCTTTGCATTCCCTGGCGCATATGCACATGCTTTAGATGGAGAGAGGTGTGTCCAGGGGGCACATGGAAGTGAATGCTGCGCTCCATTAGATCAGGTTATGGTCAGGTGAATCCTCAATGTGCGATCTTCCTTTGGCCAAACAGAACTCTCAAGGGGAGATTTATAAAAAAAATCACGCAGCGCAGCCCCCCCCCCCTGCGAGGCTGCGCTGCGTTGCGCGACAGAGAGGGAGCAGGAGAGCATTGATGTGGCTGTCTCCTCCCCTTTCCCTTGCGCCGGCGCAGATTACAGCTGCTGTGCGCCACGCACACACCATAGCACCATAGCGCTAGGTTGTGTGCACTAGTCTAGCAGATGTTTTGCACAGGAAAGGTACCCTTCCTGTACAAAATACGATGCCCAGAGAAGATGCAAAGTTATTCCCGTTATGTGTGCGTGCTGCACAGTGCAGTATGCACGCAAAGTTGGAACAGGAAGGAGAAATGAAAGCATTTCTCCTTCCTTGCGCGTACTTGAAAAGGGCACAATTTTCTCATGCTAAACCCAATCTACTTTATTTAGTAAATTGGGTTTACCATGAAAAACCATTTGTGGTTGCATGGGAATGCCCATGCTCCACCCTTGGCACGTCCTCATGGCGCAAAGTACTGCGAAGCTTCGCATTTCTTTTCCGTTATTTCCAGTGCTAAACTAAGATTTTGCCCCGTGTTTGCATCACAAAAGTGATGCAAATCGGTGCAAAATATTTTTTTCCCTATTTACTTTCCAGCGCTAAACAGCGGTGGAAAGTAAACAGGGAAAAAAGTTTTTGCGCCGATTTGCATCACTTTTGTGACGCAAACACGGCGCAAAATCTTAGTAAATCGCCTCCCCAGTTTCTGTTCTTGGACCTGGCAAAGTGATTTGGCAGTCAGCGAACCCAACAGTGGAGCACAAAAGAGGTTTTAGATATACATTGATAAGGGACCGAAGAATCTAGTAGTAAAGAAATCTTGGCACCCTGGGCGGTGACTGTGCCTCACACTTATACCAACTTTGCACACAGAGCTTGAGGATTTCACGAATACAACTCTAGGAACTGTGCTCAGACAGTTCTCAAAATATGTGTATTCCTCCCAGACTGCTTCAGACATACTCTTTGGCATTCAGTGTCAGCAGGAAGGTGGGGTGGATTGGGAGTTTTGTGTCAGAAGACACCTGAAACAAAGGCAAAAAAAGAGAGAAACCCCCCTTTAATTTGTTGTGGATAAAACTTTAAGGGAAGAATGAAGCAGGGAGGGTGAAAGGCTTTTCCATAGACTAATAAGGGACAATTTGGGGCATATTTACAAGCCCCTTGCGCCACGGAGCGTAACTTTTTTTGATGCTCTGTTGGCGCAGTGTGCTGGTCCATATTTACAAGGCACGCAAAGCCACCCTGCGCGGCTTTTCATGGCCTTGTATATATGGCCCCCTTACACGCATTACTTTGTGTGAAAGGGGCGATCCATGGATGTTGCTGTGGGTGTTTCCATGTAACACCCAAGGATTCTGACGCATTTCCAGATTGACAAGGTTAATAAACCTGGGAATGCGCCAGATTCTAACGCTTTCCCAGGGGAGGCGGAAAAGTGGCACAACGAGGAGAAGTACCTTTACTTCTCCTTGTCTTTTCCTTTTTCTACGTGTGCTGCATTTTGCAGCACACATAGAAGGAGTAAAATGCCATATATTATTGTCTTTGTGCAGGAAGGTTTCCCTTTCTGCACAAAAACAATCATCCCTGTAACGCAGGCACCCTTGCACCATGGTGCAACGGTGCCTGCGTTGGTGCTAGGCAGCCTATTGTGCGCCAGCGCAGAAGAAAGCACAGGGATGCGCCGTACTATTGTAAATACGATGGATCCCTGCACTTTCCTAAGGACGCAGCTCGACGCAGCAAGACGGCTTGCAGCACCGTGCTGCATCATTATCTTGTACATACGCCCCCTGTCTCTTACCCTCTGTGCCCTGAGTACCACAAAGAGCCTCATGAATGCTTTGGACAAGGCTTGCAATTCACGTCGGGGGCTTTCTCCAAACTTCATCTTCTGTACCTCCCTTGTCAGGAAATCAAAAAGGATTCTGAGTGAACTGAAGTACATGTGCTCCACATACGATCTACTGCACATGTATAAACTACATACCTGGGTGTAATTCATAATTCGCATGAAGAGACTGAAAGGCCCGGTTGATAGGAGTGACAAACCAATTTAAAATAAAGAGGAGAGGCCAGCAGGTATTTCTTCCTGGCAGGCCACAGGTAAAACCACTGTAATTTGTCACTGCCACTAATGTTCGTCCTCTGGAGCCCAGTGAGAGGAGACTAGTCACCCTCAGTAAAGAAGGGTGCATGTGGTGTGCCCTACAGACCCCAGAGCTCAGTCCTGGACTGTATCTGTCGCCGAGAGCAGAGGAATGAGATACATACCTACTCTGCACAGAGCAATGGAACGCGAAATATACTTTGATACATTTAAGCCACTGACTAAAAAATGAATCCGGAACTTGAGATTTAACACTAAAAACCTTACTGGCATCAACTAAAAATTAAAACTCTGCTGAAAAGTAAATCCTCACCAGTTACACTTGAACGCTGGCATATGGTACAGTGAAACACACCCAGAAAAAAACCCACAAAATAAACTGGCATGTAGTTTAGGACAGTGGGAGGAGGATTGACACCATGGAGGATGCGGGGTGACCCAACAGAGAGTGGAGGAGGGCGGCGTGAAGGCGAGGAGCTGCAGAGGCATGCACTGCCTAAGAGTGTATGTTGAAAAGTAAACTAAAAAAAGTACATGAAGTCGCCTGCTGCCAGTGGAAGGACACTGGCCACAGGAAGTAGTACTTGGGCCATTGTCTATGGAAGGGACGAAGACTGAAGCCCAGGAGGAAGCCGGAGGCGAGGAGGAGGTTCCAACAAACAGGAAGCAAGGAAACGAGAGTAACATGGTAGCCAACCAATGGTAAGTAAAGTTATGTAATGAGGGGGGGCTCTAAACCCACTTTTAATATTTTTTTTCACAAGAGATTTCACAAGGTCTGTGCAGGCAAAACCTACATTATGTATATAAAGAATATCTTCCCCTTTTCAAAAATATTGTTATGAACCGGTATTCTAATATTTTTTTATATCATAATTGTGTCCCTAAATGCTACCCATATATGCATTTCTTAATCCACTTGACTGACTTCAGGTATGTAGCACACTACCCCTCTCATCTACAGATATGCTGCTTTGTCATGATGTCTCCTTTCTCTTTGTGATAGCACCTGAGACCTTCATAGCTGCACTATAAGTTTGAAGTTCCTCAAGAGTAGAGGTAACTTGAAGTAGGTCTTTGGATATGTAGAAGCACAGTGGGCATATTTCTGGCTGATTATTTACTATGCACCGACAAAGGTTTGCTGTAGCCCTAGACAATCACTCAACTGATGGTACCAAGGTTTGTACATGGGTGTCTATATGGCGTTGTTGTCTTCTTTGGAACTTAAGGGCATATGCACAAGGAAGTAGCGGAGAGCGGCGTTAGCCTTCATGGCTTAACGCCGCGCTCCGCCACTTCTGAAACGCAAGGCTGCACCGTATTTACAACAATACAGTGCAGCCCTGCGTTTCACCCTGTGCTGGCGCTAATTACAGCAGCCTAGCGCCAACACAGGCACCCTTGCACTATAGTTGTGGGAATGATTGTTTATGTGCAGGAAGGTGTCCCCTCCAGCACATAAACAATCAATAATGCCTTTTGTAACTTCTACAAGTGTTTCAGAAAGTAGCACACACAGAAGTTGCAACTCGTCATTTTTTAAAATGATTGTTTAGGTGCAGGAATGGACACCTTCCTGTACAAAAACAATCAATGGCGTTTTGCTGTTTCTATGTGTGCTGGACAACGCAGCACACACAGAAGCAGCAAAAACGAGGAGAAATGAAGCATTTCTCTCCGTTTCACCAGGGAAAGACCAGTTCTTCCCTGGTCCTAATTTTGGTGCTGCCCCATATTTATGCCACCCTTGTAAAGATGGGGCAGCGTCAAAATCCATGGGTGTTTCGGCGGGACGCCCACCGCAACACTCATTGCCCATTGCATTCATGCTAAGTATAGCTTGAAAAGGTGCCTTATTTGCAAAGCAGCTTTAAGGTAAGTTAAGTGGCTTAATGCTGCTTTGTAAATAAGGTGAAGCCTGTATCGCAACTACAACGTAAAAAAAAGTGATGTTATGGTGGCGATAGGGGCTTGTAAATATACCCCTTAATTTGTTCATGCTGAAAAAATGGCTGTAGCTGCCTGTGATATCTCACTAACTGTACATGTGATAAAGTCAAAGCTATCACTGATGAGTGCACAACTCTTTTGTTGCCCTCGTCTGTCTTTGTTGTACATTTTTTTCAATTTGTTCAAATTGGGATGCAGTTGCTATTCCACCTTCTGATTGTTGTAGCATCAGAGTAGTTGCCAAAGTAGATTTTCTGCTTCTTCCGAAAGTAGTACATTGCTGTCAGACAGTCGTAATAGGAGTAAGATTTGCTTGAGCCACTTAGATATTGATGACAATGATGTTGTATCTGTGGATGTGGTGGGTGATGTAACCATTGCAGCTAAACATATAGTAGTATAGTCCAAATTACTTAGCCCTGCCATATCTTCTACCTCTACTTCCATGTCTATATCTGCTGTCATGAGGCGAAGTTAAAGTGCGTTTACCTACAAGTAATCACCATCCTGGTCAGTCCTGCTGGTCTCAGGCTCTTTAGTAATTTAAAACGAACTGAAACACGAGTCCTTGCCAGGCTCTAAATTTGCATCCTTTACTTTTAAAAAAAAAATATTTTTTTCTTGATTTTAAAAGGTCAGGCATTAGACGGTACAAAAACACATAAGGACGCTTTTATCACTATATTAACCAGCAATAGTACGCCCATTTAAGACATCATTTTGCATTAAACATTAGTAATAAATGAAAAACCCAAGTTGCACGCCAGATCATTGTTCCATTTGTCCATAAGTTCAGTCCAGGCATCCATATCACAAAAGTCCTCTTCCAATGCGAACGCCGGGCTTTTCCATCATTATCGCGTCGATGGGTGGACTATTGGAACAACATACGATCCATAATGTCCAAAAAACCAAATCAGAACTTATAGCAAAAAAAAATATATATATATACCTCACCCCCCTCCTCAAACCCTCCCCGTGCTCAGATCCTATCCTATTTCAGTGTATCCTAACTCCTGTCATGTTCCAGTGTATGCACTGCGGCGGTAATGTACACCATTTCATTCTGGCCCGCCAGTGGTTATTGCCAGTACACCAATGCATGATACAGAGTCGGCGGCTTGTGCTACCGGCGCGAGCTTACTCAGTGTAACTCAGTCCCTAAGGTGGGGTGCGGTCATCAGTCATCAACATTCAGCACAGCAAAAACATTCAACAGTGCATGCCACTCCATTGAAATAGGTGTACGTCTTAGCCCCCTGTATTCCTCCCTGCTTAACTCTGTTCCCTCTGCTCCCCCCCATCGAAGTACCTTGGCATGCCTGTCCATTGGGGATGGGGGTCTGGTTGACTTCCAGCGGGTGGTCACCGTACATTTGGCCAGAAGAAGCGCAAGATGAACAAAACGTGAGGAGGGTTTCCTTTCTTGGTGCGGGGGCCCAATCCCAGGATGCAATATTCTAAGGAGTCATATGGGCGGACGGGACCACCGCCTCGAGACTGACACAAACCTTTTCCCTGTAATGACCCAGTTTGGGACATGACCATAGCATGTGTAGTAAGCCCGTCTGTGACGCTCGGCATCGCGGGCATTCATCCGTCGTGCCCGGAAACATAGCTTGTAGGCGCCGCGGGGTCAGGTACGCTCTATGGAGCAAAATTAGCTGTATGAATTTAAATTTAGGGTTCCTCAATACCTTTTTAGGGAATTCCAGGATCCTGCACCATTCTTTGTCCGAAAAGGGGCGACCGACATCCCCCTCCCATTAGTTTCGTGTTGTCAGTAAAGAGAGCTTTTTCTCGCTCCTGATCCCGTGGGTCAGCCACTTTACTAGCCGGGCACCATTGCCCATCATGTACTGCATTGTGAGCAGTGCGTTCGTGGGCGGCTCAGCCCCGTGGGTCTCCATGTGGTGCAAATGTAGTGGGTTACGTGAGTGTGCAGGAGAAACAATGTGGCAGACGTGCCATGCGTCTGCATGAATTCCGCATGTGACATTAAAATGCCATCCTGGAAAAAATCCCCCATCATTGTAACACTGGACTCTGACCATGCCTGAATCGCGCGGTTGGAGAGCGTGCCCGATCTAGTAGGTACACCAAGTAAAGGTATAGTAGGGGCGTACGGTGTTGTTTTGCTAATATGTCTCAGAGCGCTGCGCCAGGAACCGACCGCCAACCGAAGCAAGTGCGGTAAAGCTGGTGATATGGGAGCATGGGGCAATAGAAGCCTGTGAATAAGTCCTTTATTTTTGTCCCTGTCCGTCAATTTCAGCTCGTGTAGGTTCCGCCCCGCTAACCAGCATGCAAGCCACTGTAGGTGACATGCATAGCTATATGCCAATTCGCATCCTTTACTTTACAGGCAAAACACTGATCAATTCCTCAGCAGGTACTATGAAAACCCTTAAGGTAGTACTCATTGTGAAGTGAGTTGTCTCTAGGAGTCTGGTTGAGTTCAAGTTGTGGGTGAGTATGGATCACAGGGCACAATCAAGAGCTCTGGACTGTCAGAAACTGCTGGTGCTTCATTTGAGGCAACCAATCGTCCACACAAGATTAATTTTTCTGTACTTGCACTGTTTCCACAAATCAAGATATGGATACCAACTTAGGGCCTTATTAGAATGTCGGATGGACTGCCACCCACAGGCCGTCGATGGCTGTCCATCCGACATCCAAGGCATCGGTCCGACCGCCGGATTACGATGTAATCGGAGGAACCGACCGCTGCCTCCGACAGAATCAAGGATCCCGTCAGGGTGTCGGTCGGAGGCCTAATCCCTACAATTGAGCAGTGCCTACAGTGGCAGTGCCATTGGAATTCAGATGTCCCTTTCCGATAGCCTTTCAATGTCGGCCTTTCTGACATGAAAAGGCTGTCGTAAAGTGACTTTGGGGGCCCCTACCTGGGCCCCCGTCCCCTCTAAGCCTCTACTGTGTATCCTGGGGGGGCACATGTGGTGCTCTCCAAAACATCTATGCACCGTGTGCCAGGCACCACATGGTTACTGGCACACTGTGCATAGATATTTAGAAACATACCCTTAACCATTGCGGCTTGTGTTGCGCCCCGTTTCCGGGCCGCAGCACATGCCACAATGGCAAATGCTATGTTTCCAACCATCGTGCGGGCGTTCACATCATGATATTGGGAGTGAAACCGCTGACTAGTTGTCGGGCTGTTCCATTCCCGAAACGATGTCAGTCGGACCCTCATCTGACCGGCATCGTAATAAAGCCCTTAATTTTTATCCTTTAGTTTCAAATGCAGCTGTGCCCATGGAGGTAAGAGTGGTGGGGTGTTGTGACAGGGTGGGGGATTTTGACAGATGATCACAAGGGAAAATTCAATAATTAATAAATTTTCCCTCGTGGCTGTCTGTCAAAATCCCCCCAACCGGTCCCACCGCACCACCGCTCTTACCTGCACGGGCTGCGGCTGTTCAAATGTCTTCACAGTTAGTATTTTAAAAGTTTCTGTTTTGCTTTTCTATAGTTTCGTAATCTCCTAATACTATTTAATTTTCTAATAAGTTGCGGATCCCCTGAGTAAGTGACACAGATCCCCGGGGTCCGCAGAGCACTGGTTAAGAATTACTGCTCTCTGCTGTCTTAAAAAGCAGTCAACTTTTGAACAATAAAGTAAACCAGAAAAGCCCTGCTAACAAATTTCTTGTTGTTGTTCGTTTCATTGGACACAGTGTGTAAATATAATGCACACCTACCGCCACATCATAGGCTACTCTGCCCCTTGTGACTCATCTTGTTTCTCTCAATCCCCACAGAACACAATTTGTGGGTTCCCGGAATGTTTTTTTTGTTTCCTAGCGCTGTTTGCACTTATGCTTTGTTGTGAAATACCATGCTTGGCTTCACACCTGATGACCCACTAGGAATCATGCTGTACAGGTTAAAACAGGTAGGAAAGTCACAAACAAACCACTAGTGTGTCATTTCAATATCACTTAATCTTGGACAGTTTGTGTGAGCTTAGGTCGGTGTCTCTGGTTTCAAAGTGTTAGTCATCACACCGCAGTAGGAGTCATGCTTTGCAGGTTACAAGAGTCCGGACATCCAAAAGGAAACCAAAAGTGAGTCATTCAAAACCCACATCCACCTCTGTCTCGGTGTGTGAACTTAAGTTCAACTCGTAGCATGGCTACTCTTACCCTTCTTACCACTCTCCTCTCCTGCAGCCATCTCTATGTCTTAATGCTGCACACATGGGGAGAGGAGTTGGGCTAACGGCCAGGGGGCTCGACCTCGGACCTGGGTGTTACAGTTAGCGCTCTAGCGTTTCCGCTAGAGCGCTGTCAAACGCGCGCAGGCTGCGCTCAAGTCAAGGACGTGGGCGCGTAGCTATATATAATAAACGGGCGGACGAACGGCAGTTCGCGCCCAACTAGCAGACTGTGTGTGTGGTCCATCATTGCACTGCAAGCGAGCGAGGCCTCCCCTGGGCTCCCCAGGCTAGCAAGTGAACACCCTGGGCATTCCCCTTCCCAGGCAGAGGGCAGGGGTTAAATCACTACACTGGCGACGAGGGGTGACCTCTGAACCCCCTGAAATCCCTTGAAATTCCTGCTGCTAGGCAGACCAGCGTTACAACAAACAATTGATGGACGGAATGCTGACAATGCAGACATTCTCCCCCAGTCAAGAGATCTGGGTTAAATCCATCATTCTTTTGCCCACTACACCACCCCAGTTTAGACATGGCCATATGCAAATCAGTCTTGACCCTGTGCCTCATGGGAACAGTCCAGCCCGAACTGCCAAGCCATGTCTTCACTGGACCGGAATCAAGCACGGGTCCCACGTCACTCACTACGCCACTGGAGTCAAGCTATCCTGGCTGATGACGGCTGATAGCCAGAAACCGGTCCTAGGATGCTTGATTCCGGTCCAGGGAAGACATGGCTTGGCAGTTCGGGCTGGACTGTTCCCATGAGGCACAGGGTCAAGACTGATTTGCTTATGGCCATGTCTAAACTGGGGTGGTGTAGTGGGCAAAAGAACGATGGATTTGGCCCAGATCTCTTGACTGGGGGAGAATGTCTGCATTGTCAGCATTCCGTCCATCATTTGTTTGTTGTAACGCTTTTCGCCCTAAGTGGAATGGGTATTCCCAGACGTGGGACCCGTGCTCACTACGCCACTGGAGTCAAGCTATCCTGGCTGATGACGGCTGATAGCCAGAAACCGGTCCTAGGATGCTTGATTCCGGTCCAGGGAAGACATGGCTTGGCAGTTCGGGCTGGACTGTTCCCATGAGGCACAGGGTCAAGACTGATTTGCATATGGCCATGTCTGAACTGGGGTAGCGTAGTGGGCAAAAGAACGATGGATTTAACCCAGATCTCTTGACTGGGGGAGAATGTCTGCATTGTCAGCATTCCGTCCATCAATTGTTTGTTGTAACGCTTTTCGCCCTAAGTGGGATGGGTATTCCCAGACGTGGGACCCGTGCTCACTACGCCACTGGAGTCAAGCTATCCTGGCTGATGACGGCTGATAGCCAGAAACCGGTCCTAGGATGCTTGATTGCGGTCCAGGGAAGACATGGCTTGGCAGTTCGGGCTGGACTGTTCCCATGAGGCACAGGGTCAAGACTGATTTGCATATGGCCATGTCTAAACTGGGGTGGTGTAGTGGGCAAAAGAACGATGGATTTGGCCCAGATCTCTTGACTGGGGGAGAATGTCTGCATTGTCAGCATTCCGTCCATCAATTGTTTGTTGTAACGCTAGGCAGACCAGCTACAGAGGTCTCGCCTGACGGTGCAGCGCGCTACACCTGACCACGTGCAGCGACCGACCCACCACGTGAGTGAACGACGACTCCTGGTCACACACCAGGGACTTTGACGCCACGATGGGAGATGATGAGACGCCCGGCCCTGCAGGGACACTGCCCCATCACCGTGCGTCCGGAGTGCTACCTCCGTTTAGCGAGGTCGCAGACCCCACGACCGCTGCGCCGAGATGGCAGACATGGCTGGGGAGGCTGGAAAACTACTTCATCGGGTCCAGAGAGACGGATGGAACGGTGAAACGCTCTCTACTACTCCACTACGCGGGGGAAGAGATCTACCTCCTGTTCAAGCACCTGCCGGACACGGGTCCCCCGTCGGACTACGCAGCAGCGGTTGCAGCCTTGAACGCACACTTTGACCCCCAGGTCAACCCTGATTACGAGCACTTCAAGCTTCTCCAAGCGAAACAGCGTGAGGGGGAGTCGGTTGACGCGTTCGACGCGAGGCTGAGAGTCCTTGCGGACACGCACCTGGTCGGCGACCGGGCAAAAGAGGAAATCAGAGCGCAGCTTATCCTGGGGATCCGAAGTAAGACGCTACGAGGCATGATACTTCGCAAACCGAACATCACGATGAACGACATCCTCGTCCTGGCCCGGACTCACGACCTGTCAGCAGCACGTGCAGAGGAAATGGATCTAGCCCTAGTGAAAGGAGCGGCCAGCAAGGTGGAGGTCAAAGTGGAGAAAGCGGACGCAGTACGGAAGAAAGAACGACCACCTAAGCCCCACGACCGGCGAGCCCCCGATCCAGCCAGGTCATGTGGATACTGCGGGTACGATGAACACCCCCTCAAGGCGTGCCCAGCCCGTGGGAAAACATGCACCAACTGTGGTATTGACAACCACTTTGCGTCCGTCTGCCGCAGGAAGATGCAACGGAGCAGCCACAGGCGGGACAAGCCGATGAGGAAGCTAGTGCGGCAACTATCACACACATCCTTATCATCGCAGCCACGGCCCAAGAGAGAACCAGTCAGGGAGTACCCAGAATCAGACACTGAGTCAGACGATGAGGGAGAAACGTACCTCATATCGTTTACGAGAGCCCTCAAGAGCACCCGGCGACCTCAGCCGCGCTGCGACATTCTGATTGCCGGATCAGAGGTGAACGCTGTGATAGATACCGGAGCGTCAGTGACAGTTATGGGGGTGCAACAATACAATTGCCTCAAACCACGGCCGGAGCTCCGCCCGTCGAAGGCCAAGATATTCGCTTACGGAAGCGACACGCCGCTTCCGCTGAAGGGCAAGATGAGGGTTGCAGTGCAGTCAGAAAAGGTGGAAATCGTCATCGACATTCATGTCATCAACCAGGAAGTAGACACACTTCTCAGCGGCCATGCGGCCGAAGATCTAGGACTGATCTCGTTCCTCAGAGTAGTCCAAGACCGACAAGTCGACGACTTGCTGGGAAAATTTCAGGGCTTATTCTCGGGCCTAGGAAAAATCAAGAGGCCACCAGTACGACTCCACATAGACACCGCAGTGCAACCAACAGCCCTCCGGCACCGGCGCATCCCGTTTCACCTACGCCCATTAGTAGAAGAGGAACTCCGACGGCTGGAGGAACAAGGCCTTATAGAAAAGGTTACGGGGCCCACACCCTGGGTGTCACCAATGGTCATAACCGAGAAACCACGACAACCAGGGAAGATCCGGCTATGTATTGACATGCGCCTCCCGAACAAGGCCATCACAAGGGAGAGGCACATCACGCCGACCATGGATGACATTATCTCTGACCTAAACGGTGCCCGATGGTTCTCGAAACTGGACTTAAATGCGGGGTACCACCAACTCACCCTAGCCAATGACAGCTGGTACATCACCACCTTCAGCACGCATTTGGGTCTACGGCGATACAAGCGCCTTAACTTCGGGATCTCGTCGGCAGCTGAAATCTTTCAGAACACAATTAGAGACATCCTGGTCGGGCTGCCTGGTGTCCTGAACGTGAGTGATGACATCCTCATTTACTCCAAGACAGTCGAGGAGCACTACCGACACGTCAGGGCCACCCTCACGCGCCTCCAAGATCACGGAGTCACCCTACACCGGGAGAAGTGCCAGCTGTTCCAGCAGAAGATCGAGTTCTTCGGCTACGTTTTTACCAAGGAGGGCATCCAAGTAGACCCTCGAAAGTCGCTAGCCATCAAAACAGCCGCGGAACCCACGTCAGTGGCGGAGGTACGCAGTTTCCTAGGGTGGCCACATACTGCGGAAGGTTCGTCCCGAATCTGGCCACCCTAGCTGAGCCCCTGAGACGCCTCACCAAGACAGACGTGGCGTGGCAGTGGATGGATGCCGAAGAGCGAGCCTTCGAAGCGAACAAAGAAGCGCTTCTAGATCAGACAACACTGGTCTACTTTGACCCGACCAAGAAAAACGAAATCCTAGTGGATGCCAGCCCCGTAGGGCTAGGGGCAGTCCTGACACAAGAACAGGAACCGGGACAGTGGGCAACTCTGGCGTACGCTAGCAAGGCCCTCACCGACACGGAGAAGCGATACTCCCAGATCGAGCGGGAGGCACTGGCGATCCGGTGGGGCTGCCGCCATTTCCACCTTTACGTGTGCGGGCACCCATTCACAGTGGTGACGGACCACCAGCCACTCGTGCCATTGTTACGGGGAACAGCTCCACACCCGCCCCCACGCATAGAGCGGTGGGCCATCGGTCTGCAACAATATCACATGACTGTAGTGTACCGGCCAGGGGCCAAAAACCCGGCAGACTTCCTGTCCCGTCACCCAGAACACGACAGTGCACCCGAGTACAGGGACACGGAGGACGACGCCGAGGAACACCTCGACATGGTGGCGGCACTGACGTGCCCCAGGGCCATTACACTTGGAGAACTCCAAGAAGTAGCCGACCAAGACCCCGTGATATTCAAGGTCAAGAATACCATCCTCGAGGGAAACTGGCAATCGTTTCTACAAACAGCAAACTCGTGGGCCAGTGGAGACCGGGAGGATCTTAAACAAATGTGGAGGGTACGACACGAGCTGAGCGTGACCAGAGGGGGACTCTTTCTACGAGGGTCCCGAATCGTCATTCCTAGTGCACTCCGGACAAGAGCGACCCAGTTAGCACACAAGGGGCACCAAGGTACAGAGAAGATGAAGGCCCGGATGAGGGAGAAGGTCTGGTTCCCAGGCATGGACGACTACGTCACCGACACCGTCCGTAGCTGCCAGTCATGCCAGCTAACAGGAGAAGCCCAACCACCGGCGCCCATCATGACTGAAGAACACGGGCACGCCCCCTGGGTGAAGATCAGCGTGGACTTTGGGAGCCTACCTGATGGGCGAGTCACCCTCATCATCATGGACAGCTATTCAAAGTACCCTATTGCGGAAGCCCTACCGTCCACCGCATTTGTCCACATGAAACCTGCCCTGGAGAAGGTATTTGGGATGTTCGGGTACCCCGAAAAACTGCGGAGTGACAATGGACCCCCGTTCCAAGGGCACGAATTCGAAGAGCTCTTGAGGACACACGGCGTCAGACACAGGCGTATCACCCCGCAATGGCCCCAAGCCAACGGGGAAGTGGAGCGCTTTATGCGCACCATCAATAAGGTACTACGTATCGCAGTGTCCGAGCAACTAGACCCGGAACAAGAGCTACAGCGATTCCTAGGGGAATACCGCAGTACTCCCCACTGCTCCACCCGACAAGCCCCCTGGGCGCTGATGTTCCAAGGAGCTCGCAGAGATGGGCTACCAGTAGCCCCAGGCTGGGTGGCACCACCTTTCAGCGAAGAAGAAGCGTTCCGAAGGCGCCAAAGGCGAAACGACAGAGTCAGTGAGGCTCGGAGGGCCGTAACCCGAGACGTTCAAGCAGGTGACACAGTGGTCCTCAAAGAGCGCCGGCCAGGAGGAAAGTTTAAAACTCGATATGAAAAGGGATACTGGAGAGTGGTCGACCGGCGAGGGACCATGGTGACAGCGCGTCGAGGGAGAGACCTGCTCACCCGGAACATATCGTGGTTCAAGGTGGTGAGGAGGCCCGCAGATAACCATGAGACAGCAGACCTCGATGTGGGCCACGACGTGGGTGACGACGCAGGGGACACATCCTGCTCCGACCCACGGAGCAACACAGACTCTGAGCCAGGTGGCGCCGAAGGCACCGGAGGTGGACCAAGGCAAGAGATACCACCGGAAACCTCGGCCCCCGGCGCCCGAAGGGCCACCAGGTATGAGCTGAGGGAGACCCCCAGGCCCAGCAGTCGGCTGAGAGACTTTGCGTGCCAAGTAAGTGACGCAGCGAAGTAATAAAAGAACTGTCGTCAAGGACTGAGTTGAGAAGGGATGTTACAGTTAGCGCTCTAGCGTTTCCGCTAGAGCGCTGTCAAACGCGCGCAGGCTGCGCTCACGTCAAGGACGTGGGCGCGTAGCTATATATAATAAACGGGCGGACGAACGGCAGTTCGCGCCCAACTAGCAGACTGTGTGTGTGGTCCATCATTGCACTGCAAGCAAGCGAGGCCTCCCCTGGGCTCCCCAGGCTAGCAAGTGAACACCCTGGGCATTCCCCTTCCCAGGCAGAGGGCAGGGGTTAAATCACTACACTGGGGAACTGGGTTTGAGGCTCGGTAATGACGCTAAAACATCCTGTGATTCTGGGCAAATCACTTAATCTCCCTGTGCCAAAAAAAAATAAAAAATATGAATGTGTGTACTCATGTAACGTAACTGGTGCTATGTAAAGCGCTCTGATACCTGATTGGATTCGGGTCAAGTTCGCACTATATAAAACTGCAAAAAAAACAAAAACCACCAAGGACCACCTGATGACCCACTAGGAATCATGCTGTACAGGTTAAAACAGGTAGGAAAGTCACAAACAAACCACCAGTGTGTCATTTGAATATCACTTAATCTTTGACTGTTTGTGTGAGATTAGGACGGTGTCTCTGGTTTCAAAGTGTTAGTCATCACACCGCAGTAGGAGTCATGCCTTGCAGGTTACAAGAGTCCGGACATCCAAAAGGAAACCAAAAGTGAGTCATTCAAAACCCACATCCACCTCTGTCTCGGTGTGTGAACTTAGGTTCAACTCGTAGCATGGCTACTCTTGCCCTTCTTACCACTCTCCTCTCCTGCAGCCATCTCTATGTCTTAATGCTGCACACATGGGGAGAGGAGTTGGCCTAACGGCCAGGGGGCTCGACCTCGGACCTGGGGAACTGGGTTTGAGACTCGGTAATGACGCTAAAACATCCTGTGATTCTGGGCAAATCACTTAACCTCCCTGTGCCAAAAAAAAATAAAAAATGAACGTGTGTCCTCGTGTAACGTAACTGGTGCTATGTAAAACGCTCTTGTATCTGATTGGATTCGGGTCAAGTTTGCGCTATATAAAACTGCAAAAAAAACAAAAGCCACCAAGGACCCATTTTAGCAGGCCCACTCGAGTGCCAAAGGGAATGAGGAGTGTCTCAGATAGATTACTCCTACAAGCAGATGTATAAGTGGCGCGAGTCCTGCCAGTGCTCAGGAGCGGAGGGAACAAAATTGGAAATTGAAACTAGTCCCCTGTCGGACCCTACATTCTTATCCTTCTCTTGCCAAATATTGTTTACACTGTTGTGCACATATTGCAAACATGGCCGGACTGGGAACAGAAACCAGCCCTGGCACATTCTCTCGGCCGGCCCTGGGGGAGCAGGTGCTACTGAGAAGCACCGCTGCCACTTTGGTTACAGGAGGACGATTTTGCACTGCTGCAAAACTTGCACCCGTAACAAAACCAGCCCCCACAGGTCAAAAACCGGCCCCCACACTTCCGGCCCACAGGGAAAATGCCTGGTGCCAGTTTGGCCCTGGTTGCAAAGGAGCTTTCTGGATAGCTCAAAAGCATTTTTGTAAAAAGAAGAGTCCGAGCTGTGTCCCTATGTCACTATATCTAGGTTGACAATATGACCAACAAGAGTATCGCATCCACTGCATTATCTGCCATTACATTGTGAAAGTTAGCAAATATTTACTTTTCTTACCTCCACATCTACTCTCCTCGATTTAACCTTGCAATGTAGTGGTTAGGTCTATGTAGTGAATGCCATATTTTTGTCATGCATACAATGTAGTTAGGGGTATTTCCCAAGCAGTGTTTTTTTTTCACTGCTGACCTGTGGAAATGCAAGGGGTGATTAAATTATCATATTTTAGAAGCTAAAATTCCTGTTTCTGGGCAAATAGGAGAAAAAATCACTTCTCATAATTATTTATGCAGCCCCACCACCATCAAGAACATTTTTGCCCAAAGAACTTAGGACCAGATGTACAAACATTAGGAGTACTGATTTCCTAAATGTGGTTCTCTCCGAATACGCAACGCCGAAATTGGTATGCCTAATGTATGAAACCCTTCCGAGTTATATTGGCGATTCCTAGTGGGTTGCAAATAGATCTACCTCATGCATATTAAAAGGGATAAGAAACCGTAATACCAAAACACTCAGAAAGCAGTCCAAAAAAACTGTTGTAAACCTTCACAACAATTTGTATTCTAATTACAGTTGACTCTAAATTGAATACAAAAGCCGGATGGATGTAGACTGCAAACATGTATTAGAACCAAGAAAAACAGCTGATATGTGTTTCGTCACAAGGTGACTTCTTCAAGACTAAATTCATGGTTGATTGGTCAGAGGTTACGAAAATGGTTTAAGAAATAACATGTGTAGTTGAAGGGTCGTTAAGGGGAAAATTGTTCCACGTCCTTAAAATACTGATAGGATTGAATATGTCCAAACTAGTCCTACTTCAATTTTAAGTGGATGACCTCCCGTCCAGTAACAGGCCCCAAGAGTTCTGAAAATGTTGGATTTGCAGTCTATACAGTTGAACCTTCCCGACCACTCCAAGTGGTGAAACCTTGATAAGTTTCCTGTCGAGCTACTGTTTGCGAAGTATTAGTGTACCGGAAGTGTCACAGGGCTTTCCTTTGAACCTCTTTAGCTTGCTTCTTTTTCAGTGGCTTTCCTTCCTCTTCTTAGGTTTATCTTTCGCCCTAAGTAGAGCTTCTTTATCATCATTTTGATTGGATGATTTGTATCTTTCCATAGTGCACATTCAAGAAACATCTTATCTTTCAGCACTCATTTGGAGTGAGTGTTTTCTTACTCTCTCCCTTGTGTGCATCTTCCACCCTCAAATCGAATACCTTCCACCAAGCATGCTCCCCGTAGCTTTCCCTCAGCTTGTCTGTTGATTATCCCACTCATCTGTGCCTGGCTTTTTTTTTGCTTATTTGTTTTAGTTCCCCCAGCCCTGTGTTTCTCAGTTGCTCGCTATCCCCTCCCAACTCCCTGTTGTCGTCTCTACATTGACTGCTCCTTCAGCTGCTACTCTATTTCTCCTCAACCCTGCCATTACTGTCTTTAAAAAAAAAAAACATTTCTGGAGGGTCCAGCAGCTGCAATTTGCTGCCAAGCCATGCCTTTCATCAAATGTTCTTTTGCACAGGTTTGACTTTTTTATGTTTTTTTATTTGGTCACTGCCAAGTTGCAAAGTTAAAAAATAATGTAAAAAATAATTAAGAGGGCAACAGCATCATGCTGTATGTGTGTACATGTGTCATCATGCTGACCAGTCGTGGGTTCAAGACTTATGTGTTTGTACACGTCATCATGTGTTTTTAGGTCTCACCTAGGCAGCGCTAGCTCTGTCTCTTCGAGACATGCTGTATTTAGGATATGGGCCTGAAAAAACGCCCATCTTTTTCATTGATTCCTCTTGCTGTCCCTTTGAAATGCTGCCTTTTCTTGAGTGAATACACTTAGTAGTCCCTCCTTTTGCAATTATGTATCCTTCCATGAGGACAGGCCCTCTTACATGTGTTCTTACTGTTCAGGCTATCTATAGTTAGGGAGCACTCTTTTTTAGTTGTCCTGCCACTTTTCTCCTTAACTGTTCTGTTTACTTGTGCAGTGAAACTTTCGTCATTGCATTTGCTTGCTGTTCCTGCCCCTCACCCCTCCCACAACACTGCTTCACTCTCTTATCTCTGTGCTTCCCTTTTGCCCCTCCCACAACACTGCTGCAGGCCCCCACCGCCACTCTGAGGCCATTGCTGATTAGCTGATTTGGTTAATGTAAGCAGTGTACCCCCTCCATCTTGCACACACTGCTTGCTTGCCTCTGCTTGCCTGCCTCCCAGATTGAGATCACTGCTTTGAATTTTTTTTTAATTAGTCGCTTTTATTTATATATCTTATGTTATTTTAAATTAGTTGCTATTATATATAGAGTAGTTTGAATCCTTATCTTATTTATATTAATGGCTGGCTGAACCAGGTTCAAACACGGATCCCAAGTGTCCCAATCGGCAGCTCACAGCTGAACCATATCCTTTCCCTAGCCATGATGCAGGGTGAAGTACCAGATGTAGCCAACAGAGGTCCCAAGTAACACCTAGTTACAACCTCTGGTACTGCATCCTCACAACACTGCTTGTTTATTTTCTTGGGTTCGCAGCTCTAGTTTCTTAGTGAGGGTGGTGCTTGATTTAGTGTTATTTTATTATGTGAAACACTCTTTTCTTTAGCTTTATGCATGGTATTTTTTAATACAAATATGCCAGTGTTCTCATCCAAATGTCATTTGTTTGTGCATATTTTATTTTCCACTGTATATGCATATTGCCCTTCTCTTAAACAGCTTGTTTCGTCCACATTGGAAGAAACTCAGTGTACTTGGGGACCTTGGTGGGTGCTTGAGAAGAGCGTGTGGCTTCCGACACTGAGGAGCACTCTGCCTCGTCGTGGCCCCTAGGGTTTGAGTATGCCTTCCAGCGGCTTGCGCACTGTGGCTGCAGGTCCCTCTTCTTATTACTTAAAGGGTAGCCCTGGGCTACGCTGATATTATGCATAGAGAGGAAGAGGTGGGAACTCTCTTTCCGCATTCTGGGCTGGAGGCTACTTCTCGACAGGGATGTGAAATCTGCAGCTCTCCCCTCTATTCACTTTCTTCTCTCCTCCTCCTCGTCGTCATCTCTTTCAGATGACAGGAGAATCCGTGTTTGCCTTTGTTTGTTCGAAATCATATGTTTGTTCCAGTGGCGTGTGTCTGTGAGAAACTGGGCTTCAGGAGAGGGCGGGTAATGATGCTCTGTTTTATTTTTCTATCCCTGATGGGTCAGGCTGTATTTGTGATGCTCTGGCCTGCCTCCATTTAACTCTTAAACTTTTTAACATTACCCAATCCAACTCATTTGTGAAGTGGTTGTAGAAAAAAGTGCAGTCTGTGGCATGGGAAAGAGACATTGTATACTGTATGTTGCGATGTGATGGTCTCTTTTATGTATCCTCATTTGGGAATTTTCTCTTGCCTTTGTGGTGCACATGAATCACAGAACTTTAGTTCAGAGGCGGAAGTGGTGTCTGCCATCTCAACACTGTAGTATGGGTGGGCACTTATTATTATAACAGGGACGTAGCACTTCGAAAATGATAGCACTGCCCCGGGAAAGCATCCAGACTCGAGTTTTGCTTTGTACAGCTTCACAACGCTCGAATACACTCAAAAACTATACTGCCCTCAACAATTTGCTGCTATCAACGCTACAATCTTCAACTAAACAGCACCACACTCCATTTATTACAAAACACAACATGCAAATCCATAACACACTGTACCACTCATCTCAAACCATTACCACAATACTACACACCACTCCATAACACTACAAACCACTCATATGTAGACAATTACACTCAACACCCCTGTACAACAAATTGGTATAAACATAACACATAGCAACCACACAAATATACAACAAAGCAAAAACATATAGGCAAAGCTACCTACACAGTTTCACGCAACACAATTCAACTTCTCCTCACACTTCCAATCCACATCGCATAATTCAACACCAAACCGCATAATTCAATTCAATTCAAAGAAACTTTATTCGGTCAATAGACCATTAAAGTGCATATGCATAATGACATTTCATTAAATCAATAAAAAAGTCCTTGGGAGCACGGGATCAAACCCCCAGACCAAATATATAAATATAGTTGTTTGGAACCTGTGCCCCTTATATTATATAACAATGAATGCAAATCTAAAATGTTAATAAAAATAGATATGTGGCATAATGCAAACATTAAACAAGCACTGGCATAGCCAATAGGTCTCGCTTTTGGGACCTTATAAGTGTTTAGCCATGCAACAGTTGATGTTGTTGCACCAAGGATATTGTGCTGCATAACTAAATACTTATAAGGTCCCAGAAGCGAGACCTATTGGCTATGGGTGGGGAGGAATTTTAATTTTGTATTATTCATGGTAATTTCCCTTTGCATTTCGCCGCTCCCAAGACTTTACCATATTTGATATTCGTCAGTGTGATGTAATTAAAAGGAAGAATTGAGAGTTTTACAGCTCTGGGTGTAAAGGTGACAGTCACAGGTCGTCACTTGAACATTAAGGGGAGCCCTGCAAAATAAATGTGCGTTAGTTCACATTGCTGCTAAAAGTTGCAGTTCGAAACATGGCAAAGCCAGGCCCCCATCAATCCGTGTATTCACGGGTATGAGATGTTTTAACAGCAGCCATTACCCTGTATTGACCTGAAATGTATCCCCTATTAATTGAAAATCCCCTGTCTAGGTTGCTGTTTCCACGGTGCGTGCATTGGTGCCGAGTAGATCTTGCTCGACGGTGCTGTCTGCCTCTCCTGAGTGCTGCTGTGTCAGCTGCCCTCTGTCAAACAGTAGATGTCAGGTTTCGCGTATCCATGATGGAAGAGGGAAAGTGTGTAAAGTCCCTCCCGCACATTAACCCTGCAGACTCGGATTCATTTATTTTCTTTGTAATCCGAGTGAACGATTTCTTGCGCAGTAATATACTAAGTGTTTTAGTTGTTAAAATGTTTCCTTAGACGTGAATGTCACCCGATTAGATCAGAGCGAAAAACTGTAAAGTACTAACAGCAATTATATAAAGATCAATTTACAGAAAATATATGAAACATCACGCATGCTAATTGTAGAAACATCTCGAGTATGTGCATCCTCGTTAATTAAATTCTAAATTGCAGTTTATTTAGCGCATAAGGGAGGTACTCGAAAAGCACTTTTTTAGTTCAAATTTGCGGTGAAAGTGAAAGAAGCGCGAATTAATGCGAGATGCGGTGGGGGAGGGGCGGAAGAGCGTTCAGAGAGCAAGCGAGAGGAAAGACTGATGGCGCCTGATCAGAAGCTGAAAGCTGGCGGTTGCGCGCATGCACGCTCGCGTGAACGCAAGCGCTAGGCAAGCCAAAGCGTGGGGTAGCACTTTGAAAACCCACCTACTAAATGTCTCGCGTGAGACAGCGCATGCGCTGGCTCAGGAGAGACGTAAAAAGGACTTTAAAAACCTCAGAAGATGGAGATAGGTAAAATTAAACAAATCCAGTTAAAACGTGGTGGTATTAGCGTCTTTGACCTACATATTGGCAATTAGAAACATTTTGCGTAGACACCTCCTGGAAAATAAAAAACGCGACACCGCAAATACAATAGGCATAATTCAACTCAACAACAAAATTGCACAACACACTTCATGCATCTAATTGAAACCACAGAATTCCACATCATGCCACAAAATTCAACAGCACATCTTATAATTAAACTCCACTACATACCAATCCACAACACAAAATAATATTCCACATAATTACACTCCATAACACACAATCTCACTCTGCACTATTCCAGTACACTCAATGCCACATAATTACTATCCACATAATTCCACTGCACACCATGCCACATAATTCCACTACACTAATCCACTCCACTCCACACAATTCAAAACCACACAATTCCACAACAATTCCAATCCAACCCACATAATTGCACAACACGTACATACATACACTTTATAACACATAGGTAAAAGACATTGCCATTTACACTGCCAATAGCTCTCACTCAAACAAATGCAAGACATACTGCATTTCCAATGCTTGTTCTTTTTTTGTTGATTTCTGTGCAGCAATAGGAATAAGCAGTTCCTTTTTGCTAATGCTGACCAGCATCAGCAAAGGGCATTGGCAAAACTCTGGCAGCCAAATCGTAAAACATACTGCCTTTGCCAGTGCTTATTTTGGTAAGACGTCACTGTCTCTGCCACACTTTGCCAGACTCTGGCAACATTCATCACCGCAGGTGGTGGAGGTGGTCATGGGGGCTAACGGAAGAGTGATGGGAGAGGGGAAGGGCAAACAGCCTAATCAGGGGGGAAGCACAACAGGGAGAGGACACCATGGGCAACAGAGAGACATCAACATGGAGTGTGGGGTGGGAGAGACAAATGCACGGATGAGATAGAGCAGCGTGTAGGGGTGGGACAGAAGCACATGAACAAAAGAAAGCAACACAGAATGCATGAGGGGGAGAAGCACACCAGGGATACAGCTGAAAATACATTCATCAATAAACTGCTTACAAAATACAAATGATAGGTCAGAGCGGCAAGGGGGAAAAGCACATGAATGAGAGAGTGCAACATGGAGTGGGAAAAGGGAAGAGGAGCACATCAGGGAGGTAGCTGGAAAACACACGCACGTTTGTGGATTGCTTAAGCAAAATGAAAAAAGTATTTTCCTAAAAGGGAGCATTGGAAAGACACAGGTAAAGAGGCTATGCTCCAGGGAACGAGCAGACACAAAAAGGACAAGAAAGCCACCAAATACGAAGAAAGCAAATGAGAGTGACAATAATACAGTGTACTGTAAGATCTGGTAAGCTGACAATAGGTATTTTCCCACCAGATCGATTGCAGTCTGGTAAGCACGAACTAAAAATAAACAAACTTGTCTGTTTATTTTGTCTTCTTGTCAAAGGTTGTTAGGGCTCATGTTTCCTCAAGGTGAAGGTGGGGGGAGAGCAAGCAGGGCTTGGCAGAAAGAATGACTTCTGATCAGCAGCTCGTCAGAGCTCTACAGTGCCTTGAGACCCTGGAGTAGACGCGCTATATAAACTCCTGATTAATTGATTGATTGAGAGTTCCCTCTTTTCTGTTTGTAGAGGTTTTGCCTGATTCAAATAATTAAGGGGCATATCTACAAGACGGCGATAGAAAATTATCGCCGCCTTTGCGGCCGTTTTCGGCCGAAAAGCGGCGATAATTTTATCGCCTAATTAGCAAGGTCACGTTAACGCGTGAAACCTTGCATTAGCGCACAAATTCTTAACGCCCAGCTTTGCATCTCTAATGAGATGCAAAGTGGGCGTTCCTGACCTGACAGGAGAAATGTCGCTAAGCGACATTTCTCCTATCATCAAGCCCCACGCTATGAAGCATAGCGGCAAGAAAAGTAGCGATAACCCCTGTTACCGCTACTTTCCTTATGCCTGCTTCAGGACTGATTTAGCCATGATATCCTATGGAAGGTGGATATCATGGCTACGTTTGTGAGGCCCTATCAACAAGCTAACATCCCATTTTGTGAGATTATCGCTGGGTTTCCAGCGATAATCTCACGTTAGGCAGTTAGCGCTAGGATTTTTATCGCTTTTGAGATAAGCGTTGCTAATAGTACGCTATCTCAGCGATAAAAATCCATGTTAGCCGCGATAATTATCCTAGCGCTAAGTGCGCTTAGCGATAATTATCGTCGGTTGTTGCTGATATGCCCCCAAGATTATGCAGTGGAGTGATGAGGAAAAAAACATACTCACCTGGGTAGGGAATGTTGTAGGGCAGCAAGCTGGCAACCCCAGAATGCTCTCTGTGAGATCCACACCAAAAGCTCCAACCCACAAAGGGAGCTTTCTGATTGCTGCCCATCGCCAAACATTCAGAAGAGAATATTTAATGGAAAGTGTTACAATGGGATTTTTCTAAAAGAGCCATTTAAATGGAAAGATTTCAAGGCAGCAGAAATCAGGTTCACACGACCTCTTCTCAAATATCTCTTTTCTCGTGCACCTCAATTAACAGAGGATTTACCATAAGAAAGCATCAACTTCATAATGGTGAGGAGGCCTCTTTGGTACATCTAGGTCACCTTCGAGAGTTGTATCCTCCATTCGGCTACGCAGGACCCCAAGAGAATCAAAGACAACACGGAAAACAACATTTTCACACAGGTGTAAAATTGAAAGTGATTATGCTTGATTACAAAACTCATAACCATCACGTTTTCTGTTCACACTAACACTGCTCATCAGATGTGCAAGTCTGAGAGTGGTAAAACCTGCAGAACGGCTCGCTCAGCCAAAACTCTTTAGATTGTTATTCCTAAGGAAATTTACTAGCTGTCTCGTGAGCTCTGCGTGCAGCTGCTTGTATTCTTGGGGTGAATTCAGTCATGTGATTGATTCGACGGGTGAATATTGGCATTCTGCCTTCCCTTGGGGAGCTTGCTTGCACTGCAGGTGCAGGGTATTCCCTTGTTGGAAGGTTTTGTGAGTCCCAAACTACTAATTTTTCCAAATAAGCAATTTTCAGACACGCACCCACACGGGAGATGGAATTTCTACAGCACTAAGAACAACCATGCAATGCGGCGGAGGTATACAAACTGAATGAAGGTGAACGGGATAATTGTGAATCAGTAAAGGTCAAGTGGGATAAAAATGCTGAATCCATTGTATGCATTACAGAGGAACACGGCACTATGCACATAAGGGTTCATAATGATACATGAGGCAAAAGATCAATATCATATATGGAGTTACATGAGATGATGTGTGCTTACTAAAAGCATTTTAAGACATTTTTTTACGGAGCTACTTAAAGGACTACCTAAGTGTGAATTGGTGAATATTCAATGACTTCATGGCCACTACGCCTACTAGAATGTTATGATATCTTTCTTATGGTTCACTTTGGCATCCATCCTGAATGTACTTGTTTTGTTTCGTTTTTAGGTCTCGCCTACGCAGCGCGCATGCGGTGCATAGGAGGAGACCTCTTGAAACAGACACGGTTTTTCTGCCAAAAACATGCACGCATTTCATTACTTTCAATGGCAACGTGTGCACGTTTGGGGATTCCCTTGCGGGAGCGAGCTTTGAAACCATCTGTTTGTAATTAACTTTCAAACAGATGGTGCTCCTGCTCGTTCCCGCAAGGGAAATGCTGTGTGTGGCTTTCCGCATCCAGAACTAGGGATTTGCTGCCACCGTGTGGCCATTAACAGCAACATGCCAAAACCACAAAGGTCTGTGATAACCAGCCTGAATGAACTAATTACCTCTTCCTTGTTAAGCTCGTGTGACCTTACTGTTTACATTTCACCCGGCCTGTGGTGAATTCGTTTTGGATGGTCTCGGGTTTGTGTTGTATGTGCGCGTGAAATTCATGCTATTCCACAAGCAAGCAATCGAAAATAAAAACCGAGGCGGTATCCTGCAGAATTCAGACTCTGATATGTTTCCAGATGTATACTTGTATAGCCAGTAACTGCTGAGCCCTGAGGTCGATTCAACACTTTTTTTAATTGTCCTTATTTTATCTAGAAATGACCCTGAAGACATGCACCAGCAATGATTGTTTTTTTTTCTGGTTGGCGCAGTGAGAACTTAAATTCTGAAAATCACCATTCACTGAGCCTTGTGTCTATTATGTGATTTTTTTTTTTAGATTTTTTTTTAGCTTCATTAATCCAAATTGATACTTCTGAAGGTCTAGTTGCTGATAATGTGAAGACAAAAAAAGGCTTGATCATGACAATGAAATGGCAGTTCTGCACAAACGCATACACAGAAAATGCACCATCATATAAACTTTAATCTACATAGAATCCTAAATGTCAGAATTGGCTTCAATTGTTCACTCTGTGAGCACCAGCGCCCAGTCATTGGCCTACTTGCTAGACGCATGTGCGTTCTTGGCATTCATTGTTGCATGCCAGTGGCATGCATGGAAGGAGTGATCAATGTATCCCCGAGTGTGAACAAATGCCTCGGCCGACCCCCACCCCCTGCACCATTAAACTAACCCATCTGTTCTCCCAACACATCATTGATTAGAAGAGGGACTGGCCGCATTGTCCTGTGCAGGAAAGGGAAATAATGAACCCAGTCAGAAATGGCTCTCGACGCTAACGAGGCCTATGCGCGGCGTGTTTCCTCAGCCCTCCAGATTGACCTGGCATGAGAAGAGAAACACAGGAACGCCATTAAATCATACTGTAGTGCATTTATTCAGCTCTCCATACTCCCAGGTGAGGCACATTTGAGAATGGGAAACAGGCCTCCCTGTAGATCTGCATTGATGGAAGAGAGTGAGGGTCTGTGGTGTGGTCTGTGTGGTTAGTGCTTCAATTTCGTTGATGGAGACCGCTGTTGTGCTCTTATCATGGGTTTCTCGCGACTCCTAAGTGGTTATTGCAGCAAAAGCGCTGACTGCTGAGAGGCTGCCGAGGCTTAAAAGGTGTAAGGTTGGAGGAAGATGTGTGAAGCCATTGAGGCCTATGTGGTAAGCGTTATGTTAAAGCAACTTGTAGACCATGCAACCACCACAGGTTTTTGGCTCTAGCCCCTCATGAGCGCAGAGAGTTTAGCTAGGACTCCTCTAAAGTATGTGTCCTTGTCTGTTTCCTCTGCATCATTTGTTGAGCAAAGTACTGGATAATAATTTTGTCAATGTGCCTGCCTTTTAACCTGCTGTCATGAGTCTGCTGTTGATTGGTTTTCACTGAACTGGGCATTTCTATTTCTCTGTAGTAGTTAAGGGTGGCTATGTGGTGAAGTTCATCAGGGATCGTGTTCAATAGTGTGGCCGAGTGCACCGAAAAGCTACCGCCACTTATTCTGTTGGCTCATATTGTGTTGCCACGAACATGTAACTGCATTTATGCTTGGAGTTGAGCGAATGACTGACGGCTACACTCGAGGGTATGCCTTCCACCATTGGGTGATTTGTTCCAGTTTCTATTAGGTATGAGACTGAGTTCTGTCCATCGTGCTTCGTGATGGGAAGCTGTGGCATCAATCATGGTTATTTATAGGAGCCCATGGCTGATAAATATACACACTGGTTAAAGATGCCCTTCAAGGTGCTTTTGAAACAGTATCTGATCCTCATAAATGCTGTACAATTTGAATGGGGCTCTGTCTTGATGGTTGTCATATGTTCGTTGTGGTCAGGGCCCTGTACCAAAAGCTGCTGCAGTGTTTTCCAGGGACCACTTCCCCCTCCGCCGCCGGTCGGCTCAATTGCCAGGGCCGGATTGCGCTCCCAGTCCGGCCCTGGTTGTGGTGTGAGTTATTTTAAAAAGTATATGTATTTAACCAGTGAGTGTTACGTTCGCTTTTTCCTCTATGCTGGAATCATGAATACGGTAATGCTGGGACTGAGATCCCAGACTACACACTGGCAGCCTGGTGGAAACTCATTGGATTCTTTCATTGCTCTTTGCTAGATTTGGCTTTATTCTGACCATCAGCTGCGGGGCGACTTTATTCTGTAAAGCATAAGGCAAGAAAAGAAGGATGGAATCCATACATTCTAAGATACAGCTTTCTACCAAGGCTTAAAAAATACTTACATTTACTACCATGAACTCCAAGCCAAAGAAGACACATGGTCAAAAACATGCGGCAGCTGTGTCAGGCAGATTGGAAGATGGCCTTGTACAAGACTGCTCCTGGAACCATAGAATAGCATACCAGATTTGTGTAGCCAAGTTTGAATTTAGTGGTGTATTCTTGCACCATATACTGCTTTATGTAACTCTGAGCTGCTCCCACATTCCACGATGCACTAATCCGCTGGCCGATTAAGGACACCCAGGTATGCTGTAATTAACGCGTCTGCCTCTCCTCATTTACAAACACTGATTAGCAAAGCATACATCATAATTCAGCATTACGCACACATAATACTTCAGTCCAGATTGTCTGCATTGCCCATTGGCTCTCCTCAGCTGACCCGGGACACACACTGCATATGATGTCAGCCTGAAGATTGTTGGGAGTGAGGAACTTCTCTTCAGGGAGGTATCATGCTTCCAAACCAGTGGGGAGCAGGTTGTTTTCCATTCCTTACTGTTCCATCATATTTAGCCCACTGCCAATTATATTTGGATGTGGATATTGGAGAAAAAACTGGTCCATGAACAGGGTCAGAAGCAGTGGGGGTGATCAGCTGGCGAGTAGTGGGCATTGAATCCGGCTCAGCTCTTCCACATAGGGTACCAAGCTCAGCTCTTCAACATAGGGTACCAAGGCGCGGGAAAGAATCCTCATTGGGTAGGAAAGAGGAACACCTGCTACAGTGAGTTATTGGATTAGATGGCACCGCAACATTGCTGAAACCTTAATGTATTTCGCATCGGCTATGCCCCAGTTCGCCTTAAGTTGACCAGACACTTTACTATAGGGCCTAGCTGGTGGAAACCTTAGTAAATAATAAAGTGCTTTGAAGAAGAGAACGTGTTTTTGGCACACACATCTTAGATGTCAAGAGATAGTATGCCCTAGAGGCTAGCGATTTCAAGAACTCACTTCCGGTCGGAGGCTGACCTTTTACCATTAGAATAAATGGGCAGATTAATTACATTTGTGTTTTACAACGATACAGAATTCTTACATGACCTGATTTCAGGAGCACAGTCCACCCTTACTGGAAACATGTTTCTGGAAAACTAGATACTGAAAACAAAAGAGCAAGGCCAGAGAAAGGGCTTGAAGGGTAATTGGCAAGAGAGAGGGAGATCGACAAGCTAAAATCCTAATCCTAATCCGTCTAGCAACTTTGATATTTTATAGGATGAAGTTCTATGCTGGAGAAATCATTCAAACAGATCTTGAAAAAGCAATCACGTTGATGAGATGGTCTTGTTCCACCACATCTAAAAAGCAGGTGCGGTCCAGGCTCTCTTGGAGGTTACCTTTAATCTAGTGCAGTATGTTTCCTTGGACAGTACTCTGGGATCCAGGTTTCAGACTCTTGTGAGCGCCAACAAAATTAGATCACTTCAATGAGACCCACCATTATTTTGAGACATCTATAAGAACAGAAGCTCCACAGGCTTCGATGATCTGAATAAGCTTCTCAGTTTTCTTTCATAGCGCCTCTGTCTGTGGCGCTATGTTAGACAGGAGGCGTTCAACAGGGCATCAGACCCAGTAAGGAATACTTTAGGCATAGATGTCCTTCTCACCTACATGGGTAATCCAGATGGCAAGCATTGCTGATGTTTCTGGATTTTACATACTTGCAGTCCGCATGGAATAAGCACATTTATTAGACATGCCCATATGAATGGGGGTTTGTGTGTACAATACGCACTCACCATTATAAACGACATGAAAACCTGTACAAATGAAAATAGAGTTTATTTAAAACAGGGGTCTCCAACCTTTTCTGCAGTATGAGCTACTTAAGTTCAATGAAAATCATCCCAAGCTACTAATATTATTTGGGTTTTAATCCTGACCACATCAGACAAGTATACATTAGTGGCAACCATGTGCAAGATTACTAGCAATGTGAGTGCACCAGGCACGGGTTCCCAGCAGTAATGTAAACAAGCATTGGCATAGCCAATAGGTCTCGCCTTATAAGTGTTTAGTTATCCAGCACAATATCCTTGGTGTAACAACATTAAGTGCTGCATGGCTAAACACTTATAAGGTCCCAAAGGCGAGACCTATTGGCTATGTCAATGCTTTTTTATGCTAGAGATTATAACAGTAAATAAGAAATCCATTATAGAGACCTAGTGTTTCTAATAGAACATAAACTTCTTGTCATGTTAGTGAGGGACATCCTGCTTTGTTTAGGCTGGCCTCTAACTGGACTGCAGGAATAAAGGTGGTTGTTGATGAAGAATATCAGACAGGAGTCTACTTTTTTTATTTATTTACTTGTAAAGCGCCTGAATCACCCCCAAAGGGATATCTCCACGCTAGGGAGATGCAGCAGTCAGAGCAGACGAGATACAGGCAATCTAGAAAAGCTCGGTTTTAAGAAGCTTTCCTAATAAAAGATAATCTGGGTATTTCCGGAGATGAATTGGGAGCTGATTACAGTAATAGGGGACTGAGTAAAAGAAAGCCTTCCCACCCATATGGGATTTCTTGAAACGAGGGATGAGGAGCAGGGATTTTGCTCCTGAACGGAGGGGTCTGTGTGGCTGATACTGAATGAGTGTATCTGATAGATAACCAGGGCCTTTACCTTTTAGTGCTTTGTGCACAATTCAACATATCTTAAATCTGACCCGCTTTCGTATTGGTAGGCAATGTAGGTGTTGTACAGAGGTCTTATACATTTCTTGGTCATTTAAATCATGGGAGTGATGCCACCGTCTCTCCAACGTTTTACAGAGACATTTCTCCTCACTCAGGTCCTGAGAATACCAAACTGCATGTATCGTCTGGGCGAATTAGAGTATGGTTTCAGTGGGGCCAGCTGATCTATGGCTGTTTTAACTGTGGTATGGTAGCTGGCTAAACAATCCTCGACATTCCTTAATTCCTGGTTAATAATTACCTGAAATATATTCATAAAAAGGTCAGGTGTAATTTTATGCCACTGTCTTCTAAAGCTATTAGGAACCGCGGAGAAAGCAGGGTTGGCCTTAGGCCCACAAATTTGGAAGCCAATTAGGGAGTGGTCTGACCATATAAGAGGACATGGAGCTTCACAAAGAATGTTTGGGGAGTTGGTTCGGATGAGATCTAACGTATGTCCTGCTAAGCGAGTAGGGCCCTCGTTGATCTTTCCTAATCCTAAAGTGGCAAAGTCTGTGAGGAACGTAGAGGCATCCAAATTAGACTCAATCTTACTGTGTATATTGAAGTCCCCTAATAAGAGGAAATATTTAGTGGAGATAATGTAGGGGGCAATTAGTTCCATCAATTGGAGCAAATAATCTTCAGGGGGACCCGGGGGCCAGTATACAAGGGCACCTTTCCAGCAATAATGGGGCAGAAAGTCAATTCTAAACACAAAAACTTCTATTTTATCATTACAACCAATGTTCCAGCATCAATACCTTAAAAGTATCTTTATGGATAATGGCCTATGCCTCCCTCAACCTTAGCCCCTATATCCAGCCTTTGAATACGGTAGCCGTCAGGGAGTGCCAACACAATAGAGGGGGTGGAGATAGATTTGAGCCAGGTTTCAATAAGAAACCCCAGATCAGGATTTCCAGAGAAAAGTATATTACAAATTTTCATTGGCGTGCTTGTGCAATGATCTGACATTGCTCAGAAAGCAATTCCTACCCTGACCGGATCTGTTAGTCTCCCTCCCTCCCTAGATTCCTTGACTATCTGAATTATAATTCCGCGTTGCTTGATCAGATGGAAGATGATCCACAGACTTCTGCCTCAACTCCAAACTTTGGAATTGGCAATGTCTCCAAGAGAAGGGTCCCTCCATATCAGGAAAGGCCCCAGATATGCTGTGTGGGCTGTTAATACATTTGGTTGCACATAAGCGTCTAACTTCAGGGAGCTCCAGTGTCGAGCATGTATGTTTCTGCCTATATCCCATGTCAAGCTTAATGCAGGGTTCCAGGCTCCTGGTGATGGCTGGACCCGGACGGGCGCAGACGAGCTTGCCTTTGGCGCGCCTTCGGCGCACCAGCTGTGTCACTGCATGTATCAGCTGCCCGCGTCCGCTGTGCGTTGGGGCATGCATGGGTTTAAATAGCGTAGGGTAGCAGCTAGACTGCTAATCCCGTAGCTTCTCCCCAGCTCGGAAGTAAGGTAAAGGGTCCGCTCGCTCCCTCCACACAATCGGGAAAACCATCGGTGGACCAGGGAGCAGGCGTGGCACAGATACAGCACACAGTCTAGCTTGTGTCCCATTTTACTCTTTGCATCAATCTGAGCCCACTTTATCCAAACCTACAGTGTTATTATTTCAGTAACAGGTGATGCAAAGCACTTTATAGAATTGCTAAATAAAATAATCTGCATTCGTTTCAATTCTGACTCATCGTTCAGCTCCTGAACACTATGGCAGGAGCGCACAATCCTGACACGACTGTGGTGATTCTCCCTCCATCTTGGTGGCCAGCACTACCGCGCCTCCCTCATTACCTCATTCGAAGCCCAAATAGGACAATACTTGTCTGCCATTTGAGACTAAATGGTCGACACATATCTGGTTCTCAGATACGTTTTACGAACTAGGAGTAGAAATCTGAGCGATTTATGGGTAAAGATTTGGATATTGTAAATGAGTTGTGTTGATATATCTGTGCTAATTATTACATGCGAAGCTCACTTATATTTGTATTTTTCAACTTCATTTTTCCTTAAAATAATGACAAAGAAAAAAATATCAGTGCTCATCGTGCTAAGACCATATAAAAAAAATTCTATCCCACTTCTGCTGCGCCTCGAAGTAGCTGTCTTCCCATTTTATCTTCATTTCAAGAGATTTCAATTTTGTGCTAGACAATTTTGCAGTGACATAGAATAATATTAGTACTGATTTATCCGTGCAACAATGAAATGCAGTAACAGTCAGCTCCAGACTGTGTGAACTTCCTGGCACCACAGCACGACTGAGTCACAACAGTGGAAAACTGCCCAACACGGGTGGACTTCAGATGTTCTGTATCGTAATTTAGAAGTTCTGGACTATGAAGGGGTCAGCCAGACAGGGTGTCCTTTTCAGTCCACACCTATCTCTCCGTCTGTTTGAGAATGGCAATTAATGTTGAAAAGCGTTGCCTATCTCTTGTGAACTCTGTTTTACCCTGGTGATATCTCGTTTCACACCAGATGGTAAACACACTTAGCCATCCTTTGTTTGCTCAATCTGGTTGTTTTTCAAATATAGGATAGCCCCAGCTCTGGTGTTTGTTTTGTGCTCAGGGTTTGAGTTTCAGGGTTTGTTAGCACATGTCGCTGTCTTCCACTCATATGCCCATGGAACAGAAATAGGTTTGACTCTTGGCAGTAAGGCCAGTGATTCTCCAGTGGATTTTACTGATGCGCTTACAAGCAGTTGATAGCTCATTTAGATGGGTTGCAACCAGCTTGAAAAAGTGACGGGCGGGGGAGGATTCTAGAGACCAGCTTTATTTTCCCTACTTCCGTGTTATTTCCTCTGGGATGGGTGAAAGGGATTTTGGAGTGAAGATACATTTTCCTTGGAAATATGTTCTTTCTGCTCCAGTAGAAAGTTTAATATTATGAGATATGAGGGGTAGAATAGAGCTTCTGTGTTCATTCAGAGCGCTGCAATTTGTAGCCTCCCAAGGAAGAAGACATGAGTTTTGTCTGTTGTATCCCAGCGACTGCCAGGTTCCCAGTATTCCCGCCTCCCTTCCAATGTACACCTACCCCAGCACCATCTTCAATCTGTGCAAAGGATGCTTCCTCAATGTCATTATGGTGTCTGAACCCTGGTGAACTATTTTGGAAGTGACAACAAAACCTATTATGAGATCCACAGGTGGATTTGGATGATTTCACAGGCGGATGTGGATGGTTTCACAGGTGGCTGTGGATGATTTCACAGGTAGCTGTGGATGGTTTCACAGGTAGGTGTGGATGGTTTCACCGGTGGATGTGGATGGTTTCACAGGTGGATGTGAATGGTTTCACTGGTGGATTTGGATGGTTTCACAGGTGGCCGTGGATGGTTTCACAGGTGGATATGGATGGTTTCACAAATGACTGTGGATGGTTTCACAGGTGGCTGTGGATGGTTTCACATGTGGATGTGGATGGCTTCACAGGTGGATTTGGATATGGATGCTTTCTCAGGTGGATGTGAATGGTTTCACAGGTGCATGTGGATGGTTTCACAGGTGGATGTGGAGTGTTTCACAGGTGGATGTGGATGGTTTCACAGGTGGATGTGGAGTGTTTCACAGGTGGATATGGATGGTTTCACAAATGGCTGTGGATGGTTTCACAGGTGGCTGTGGATGGTTTCACATGTGGATGTGGATGGCTTCACAGGTGGATTTGGATATGGATGCTTTCTCAGGTGGATGTGAATGGTTTCACAGGTGGATGTGGATGGTTTCACAGGTGGATGTGGAGTGTTTCACAGGTGGATGTGGATGGTTTCACAGGTGGATGTGGAGTGTTTCACAGGTGGATGTGAATGGTTTCACAGGCGGATGTGGATGGTTTCACAGGTGGATGTGGAGTGTTTCACAGGTGGATGTGAATGGTTTCACAAGTGGATGTGAATGGTTTCACTGGTGGCAGTAGATGGTTTCACAGGTGGATGTGAATAGTTTCACAGGTGGATGTGGATTGTTTCGCAGGTGGATGCGGAGTGTTTCACAGGTTGATGTGAATGGTTTCACAGGTGGATGTGGATGGTTTTTACATGGATGTGGTTGGTATCACAGGTGGATGTGGATGGTTTTACAGGTGGAGTGTTTTACAAGTGGTTGTGGATGGTTTCACAAGTGGAGGTGGATGGTCTCACAGGTGGTTGTGGACGGTTTTAAAGGTGGATGTGGACGGTTTCACAGGTGGATGTGAACGGTTTCACAGGTAGCTGTGGATGGTTTCACAGGTGGATGTGGATGATTTCTCAGGTAGGTGTGGCTGGTTTCACCGGTGGATGTGAATGGTTTCACAGGTGGAGTGTTTTACAAGTGGTTGTGGATGGTTTCACAAGTGGAGGTGGATGGTCTCACAGGTGGTTGTGGACGGTTTTAAAGGTGGATGTGGACGGTTTCACAGGTGGATGTGAACGGTTTCACAGGTGGATGTGGATAGTTTTACATGTGGATGGTTGCACATGTGGCCATGGATGGTTTCTCAGGTGGATGTGGATGTGGATGATTTCTCAGGTAGGTGTGGCTGGTTTCACCGGTGGATGTGAATGGTTTCACAGGTGGATGTGAATGGTTTCACAAGTGGATGTGGATGGTTTCACAGGTGGATGTGGATGGTTTCACAGGTTGTTAGACGGCGACCTCAGAGGAGCCCGGAAAGGGGGTCCTGACTACCCTGAGACCCACCCTCAAAGTATCGTAGCCGGGCACTGGCGGGAGACTCCTCAGGAGGAGAAATCTCGTATCGAGGATCGTACTTCTGGCACCCCACGACACAGAAACACCACACCGTGTGTCCTTAGGAATCAATCTTTATCAAACAGGTTAGCACTGCAAATATGTACAAGGAGAGCACGGGCTCAATGAGTCTCGGAAGGGATAGGGGGTAGCGGGACAGTCTCTGGTAAAAAGGTTCAAGGCAAGGACGTACCCGGCGCACAGCTCACAATCCTCGAGCTGGGGGGTAGGCTGGTTGTCGTGGGGTCCGGCGGGACCGGTGGAGTCTGTGGAAGCCGCGAGTCACTCAGCGGGCTCAGGTACTAGTTCGGAGGTCTTACGATCTTCAGGGAGCCGCGAGTCACTCAGCAGGGCTCAAGCACAAGTTCGGAGGTCTTACGATCTTCGGGGAGCCGCGAGTCACTCAGCAGGGCTCAGGTACAAGTTCGGAGGTCTTACGATCTTCAGGGAGCCGCGAGTCACTCAGCAGGGCTCAGGTACGAGTTCGGAGGTCTTACGATCTTCAGGGAGCCGCGAGTCACTCAGCAGGGCTCAGGTACAGTTCGGAGGTCTTACGATCTTCAGGGAGCCGCGAGTCACTCAGCAGGGCTCAGGTGGTTCTAAGTTCCAGGAGCCGCGACCGCGTCAGCAGGCTCTCGTTGTTCCAGCGTCGAATCTGCCGGACAGTCCCAGAGCACCCCTTGTTATAGGTCGACCCCTCTTTGATGTCCGGAGTCTGTGCAGGCAGGGGTCTTGTCACCTGGGGGTCGCTTGTCGGGGTTTCCTGCCATTGTCTTGTGATCTTTTCAGGGCCGGGTCGGGAGGAGTCCCAGACACCCAGCAGGCGTGGAGCCAGCTCTCAGGGAGGCCGGAGGGCCGATCGAAACCCATCGTCCCAGGGGAGTTCAGAGGTGCGACAGAAACTGCTCCTCCCTCTCTCATCCTCTGGAAGCGTGATGTCCTCCAGCCGGAGTGGCGCCTCTAGGCCCGGGTCGCTCTGGGGCCGGGCGGCCATCTTGGTGCATGAAGTGGGCACGCGGGCCCAGGGTGGCCGAAGGGGGAGAGGCCATGGACGAGGATGTCCGGGTCGGGTGCGTGTGTTCTGGTGGAAAGGATCGGTTAGGCCGTGAGCTCGGGGCTGCAGGTACCAGGTGAGGTGGTGCGGGGACCAGTAGAGCCATGCTACGAGGCCGGGTCCAACACGCATCCCCCCCAGCTGAAAGCCGGAGAGAACTGCCCATCATCTTGGGGGGTTCTCTTCGCTGAGGCGGAAGAACCGGGAGAGGCCGTCAGCGTTGGCGTGGTCCGTACCAGGGCGATGTTCTACGGTGAAATCCATCCCCTGGAGGGAGATTGACCACCGCAGTAGCTTGGGGTTTTCTCCCCGCATCTGCATGAGCCATCGCAATGGCCGATGGTCGGTTTGGACTTTGAAATGGGTGGCGAACAGGTAGGGGCGTAGTTTCTTGAGTGCCCAGACCACGGCAAAGGCTTCGCGCTCAATGGTGCTCCATCGCTGTTCTCTGGGCAACAGCCGCCGGCTGAGGAAGGCGACGGGCTGGTCTAGGCCTTGGTCATTCACCTGGGACAGGACGGCCCCAATGCCATGCTCGGAGGCATCGGTTTGGACTACAAACTCCCTGGAGTAGTCGGGAGCCTGGAGGACGGGGGCCGTGCACATGGCCTTCTTTAGGGCATCGAACGCCTCCTGGCAGGCGGTCGTCCACTGCACCTTCTTTGGCTGTTTTTTGGATGTGAGTTCTGTGAGGGGGCCGACAAGGCTGCCATACCCCTTGATGAATCTTCGGTAGTAGCCAGTGAGGCCCAGAAAGGCTCGGACCTCCGTTTGGGTGGTGGGGGGTTCCCAGGCCACGATGGCGTCGATCTTCGGCTGTAGAGGGGCGACCTGGCCACTCCCGACCTGGTGCCCCAGGTAGACTACTGATCCTTGCCCAATTTGGCACTTGCTGGCTTTTATGGTGAGGCCTGCCTGGCGCAGGGCGGTTAGCACCCTCCGGAGGTGCTGGAGGTGCTCACTCCATTCGGAACTGAAAACGGCGATGTCGTCTAGATAGGCCGCGCTGAACTGTTCCAGCCCGGCCAGGACTCTATTCACCAGTCGCTGGAAGGTGGCCAGGGCATATTTCATTCCGAAGGGCATTACGCGGAAGCGGTAATGCCCATCTGGGGTGGAGAAGGCGGACCACTCCTTGGCTCCCTCGGTGAGCGCAATCTGCCAGTATCCGCAGGTGAGGTCGAAGGTGCTGAGGAACCGGGCTGCCCCGAGTCGGTCAATGAGCTCGTCGGCTCGTGGAATGGGGTGGGCATCGGCTCGAGTGACGACATTGAGCCCCCGGTAGTCCACACAGAACCGGAGCTCGGGGGCGACACCGGGGGCCGCTGCCTTCGGGACCAGGACCACGGGGCTGGCCCAGGGACTGTCAGATGGCTCGATCACCCCCATGGTCAACATCTTTGAGACTTCAGCTTGAATGCAGGACCGGACCTGGTCTGGGACCTGGTATGCTCGGTGTCTCACCGGCGGGCTGTCCCCGGTGTCCACGTCATGGACACACCAGTCGGTGACTCGGGGGATCAGGGAGAAGAGGTCGGCAAATTGTCCTAGTAGCTGGTGGCAGTCCTCTTGTTGCTGGGCAGTGAGAGCTGGGGAGAGGTTCACTCCCTCCACGGAGCCATCCTGCTCCTTGACACACAGGAGGTCCGGGAGGGGATCGGACTCATCTTCGGCCCCGTCATCGGTGGCCAGCAGGAGGCTTAGTTCTGTCCGCACAAAGTGAGGCTTGAGGCGGTTCACGTGAAGGACCCGAAGGGGATCCCGAGGCGACTGGACGTCCACCAAGTATGTGACTTGACTCTTCCGCTCAATCACTTTGTAGGGCCCGGTCCACCTGTCCTGGAGGGCGCCTGGCTTCACCGGGGCCATGACCCATACTTGTTGGCCCGGCTGGAACTCGACCAGAGTGGCATTCTGGTCGTACCAGCGCTTCATCTCTTCTTGGCTTGTCTCTAGGTTGGCCTCGGCCAGTGCTCGGAACTTCCTGGTCTGGTTCCGGAGGGTCAGAACATAGTGGAACACATCTCGTGGGGTGGTCTGGGGTGCCGCCTCCCACCCTTCCTTAACCAAGCTGATGGGACCTCGGACGGGGTGTCCATAGAGCAACTCAAACGGGCTGAACCCTAGGGACTTCTGGGGGACCTCTCGGTAAGCGAACAAGAGGCAGGGGAGCAGGACGTCCCACTTACGCCGGAGGGGCTCTTCTAGGCCGGTGATCATCCCTTTCAGAGTCCTGTTAAACCTCTCTACTAGGCCGTTCCCTTGGGGATGGTACGGGGTGGTGAACTTGTAGGACACTCCACATTGTTGCCACAGGGACGTCATGTACTTCGAGATAAAATTAGTGCCGCGATCGCTCACGACCTCGCGGGGAAAACCTACCTGGGAAAAGATCCCCATCAGGGCCCGGCCCACTACGGGGGCCGTGACGGTGCGTAGGGGGATCGCCTCAGGGTATCGGGTGGCGTGATCCACCAGGACCAGGATGAAACGGTGACCTTGGGAGGTGGGGGGGTCCAGTGGCCCCACGATGTCGATCCCGACTCGTTCGAAGGGGGTACTGACGACCGGGAAGGGTTGGAGGGGAGCCTTGCGCTTCCCCCCACTCTTCCCACTAGCTTGGCATGTGGGACAGGACTTGCAGTGGGCCTCTACAGCTGCTCTCATTCTAGGCCAGTAAAAATGGGTCACGAGACGGCTGTAGGTCTTGTCTTGACCCAGCTGGCCGGCGAGGGGGACGTCGTGGGCTAAGCCCAGGAGGAAGTCTCGGAAGCGGAGGGGTACCACCAGCACCCGTCCGGATCCCAGCTCCACCGACTTCTGCTCACTGTATAAAATGTTATTCTCCCAATAAATTCGGTGCGTTCCAGTTTGGTCGCCTGCGGCTTGGCCCTCGGCCTGGCGCCGTAGTCCGACCAGGGAAGGACAAGTGGCTTGCTCCCGGCAAAACTCCTCCCGGGTGGGCCCGCCCTCGTGGCCCATTGGGCTAACTCGGGTAGATCGCCAACTCGGGGACCGGGGCGGTGTCGGACAGGGAGGGTTCGTCGCTAGCGACGGGCCCTTCCGATGGGGGGACGGGAGGACCCTCGGTGGTTACTGCTCTGACTTCTTCGGTCGGGGCGTCTTCGACTTCTCCCAGGGGGGGAAGTCGAGCTGACATAGATCGGGTGGTGGCGCACACCCACTCGGGGAGCCCCATCATCTCTAGGTGGGCCTTGCGCTCGACGTGCTTCCAGGGAGAACTCTCCAGGTCGTTCCCTAAGAGGCAGTCGACCGGCTGGGAGGTTCTTACGGCCACCCTCAGTTTACCTATCACTCCACCCCACTCAAACGGCACCAGAGCTACCTGACACATACTCTCTCTATTATCTGCGGAAATTACCGGGCAAAAGACGTTGGGGAGGATCTGCTCCTCGGGGACTAAGTGCCTGAGGACACCGGTGATGCTGGCCCCGGTGTCCCGCAGGGCCTCTATTTGGTGGCCATTGATCTTGACAAGCTGCCCGTATTTCTTCGTGTTGGAGGGCAGGAGGCTACCAGGGACCATCTCCCTATCTCCCAGGGATACTAGGGCCATGGCTGCGGGTTCCCACTCCCCGGTTTCCTCAACCTCCTCCCCCAGAGCTATGTTGGCTATCTGTCTTGCAGGGGTGTTTTGGGTGGCCATGGGACATTCTGGGTCATTGGCGTAGTGCCCGGGCTTCTGGCAACGGAAACAAGTGACGGTTACCCTGTGTCCCCATCTCCCGGGGGGTCCGGTTACTGGTGGGGGGGCGCTGGGAAAGGTGGAGGTTGGGTCTTTGGGGGGCTAGGCTGGGACTCTCTCTGGCCCCCCTGGTTCCCCCCTCCTCTCTGGCGGGGTGGTCCCTGACTGGCTCGGGGGTATTCTCCTACCATGCCCCGGGTGACCCGGGTGTTGGTCCAGCGGTCTGCTTCCACCGCCAGCTTCCTGGGATCGGTGAGTTTGCTGTCAAGCAGATGCTGGCGTAGTTCCACAAAGCAGTTCGCAGCCAGGTGTTCCCACAACAGGAGGTCGGTGAGTTCCTCAAGGGTGGTGACTTTGCTGCCCTTGACCCACCCATCGAAGGCCCGACTAAAAAAGTTTACATATTCCACCCAGGTGGTGCCCGGGATTTTCCTGCAGTCCCGGAATCGCTGACGGTACATCTCGGGGGTGAGACCGTACCTTGTGAGTAGAGCCTCTTTCATGTGGCTGTAGGAGGTCTGCAGAGAGAGGGGTAGGTTGAGCAGGGTGTCTCTTCCTTCGCTCAGAAACCGTCCCCACAACCCTGCCCCCCAGTCCTTCTGCGGGACCCGATGGGAGGTCATGGCGACCTCGTAGGCCCTGAACCATTGTTGAATGTCATCGTTTTTATAATATTCCTTGACCACGTCCTTGGGGATGTGGACCTTCTGCTCCGCTGGGGAGGTCGCCTCTCGGTTTCCCGGGGGCCTCCCTTCCTCGCTTCTGGCCTTGAGCTCGATTTCTTTCAAGCTGCGTTCGTGCTCTAGTTGGAGCTTCCTTCCTTCGTGTTCCCGTTGGAGCTTCTTCTCTTCTAGCTCGCCTTGCACGCGCATTTGCTCTACTGCTAGCTTTTTCTCCGCTAACTTTAATTCGCCTTCAATTTTGAGTTTAGCTAACTCGAGTTCGTGATTGCGGCTTCTCTCTCTGTCCGCGAGTTCTTCCGGGGATAGGCCCCCGTCTGGTACGATGCCTCGCACATGATTGCTGCTGCTTTCGCCTTGGGGGGGTTCGGCCTCGTCGGGGCGCCCCCCGTGTCTTCCGGGCGGGAGGCCCCGGCATCCACCCAGGCTTTCAGTGCTTTCTGCAAATCTTCCTTGGTGTTGAGACCGGTGGTAGCGATTCTAAGTTCTTTGCAGAATTGCTTTAGTTCTTTGTGTGTGTATTCTTCTAGTTGTTCCACCTGGAACACCCTGCTGGCGTTGGTTTCTGCGGGGATCATGGCGTTTCCTTCTGCCATCTTTGTCGGTAGTGCGTCCGTCGTTCACGGTACGATCTCTCGGTGATGGGCCCGAATCCCATCGCTTGCCACCAATGTTAGACGGCGACCTCAGAGGAGCCCGGAAAGGGGGTCCTGACTACCCTGAGACCCACCCTCAAAGTATCGTAGCCGGGCACTGGCGGGAGACTCCTCAGGAGGAGAAATCTCGTATCGAGGATCGTACTTCTGGCACCCCACGACACAGAAACACCACACCGTGTGTCCTTAGGAATCAATCTTTATCAAACAGGTTAGCGCTGCAAATATGTACAAGGAGAGCACGGGCTCAATGAGTCTCGGAAGGGATAGGGGGTAGCGGGACAGTCTCTGGTAAAAAGGTTTAAGGCAAGGACGTACCCGGCGCACAGCTCCCAATCCTCGAGCTGGGGGGTAGGCTGGTTGTCGTGGGGTCCGGCGGGACCGGTGGAGTCTGTGGAAGCCGTGAGTCACTCAGCGGGCTCAGGTACTAGTTCGGAGGTCTTACGATCTTCAGGGAGCCGCGAGTCACTCAGCAGGGCTCAAGCACAAGTTCGGAGGTCTTACGATCTTCGGGGAGCCGCGAGTCACTCAGCAGGGCTCAGGTACAAGTTCGGAGGTCTTACGATCTTCAGGGAGCCGCGAGTCACTCAGCAGGGCTCAGGTACGAGTTCGGAGGTCTTACGATCTTCAGGGAGCCGCGAGTCACTCAGCAGGGCTCAGGTACAGTTCGGAGGTCTTACGATCTTCAGGGAGCCGCGAGTCACTCAGCAGGGCTCAGGTGGTTCTAAGTTCCAGGAGCCGCGACCGCGTCAGCAGGCTCTCGTTGTTCCAGCGTCGAATCTGCCGGACAGTCCCAGAGCACCCCTTGTTATAGGTCGACCCCTCTTTGATGTCCGGAGTCTGTGCAGGCAGGGGTCTTGTCACCTGGGGGTCGCTTGTCGGGGTTTCCTGCCATTGTCTTGTGATCTTTTCAGGGCCGGGTCGGGAGGAGTCCCAGACACCCAGCAGGCGTGGAGCCAGCTCTCAGGGAGGCCGGAGGGCCGATCGAAACCCATCGTCCCAGGGGAGTTCAGAGGTGCGACAGAAACTGCTCCTCCCTCTCTCATCCTCTGGAAGCGTGATGTCCTCCAGCCGGAGTGGCGCCTCTAGGCCCGGGTCGCTCTGGGGCCGGGCGGCCATCTTGGTGCATGAAGTGGGCACGCGGGCCCGGGGTGGCCGAAGGGGGAGAGGCCATGGATGAGGATGTCCGGGTCGGGTGCGTGTGTTCTGGTGGAAAGGATCGGTTAGGCCGTGAGCTCGGGGCTGCAGGTACCAGGTGAGGTGGTGCGGGGACCAGTAGAGCCATGCTACGAGGCCGGGTCCAACACAGGTGGATTTGGATGGTTTCACAGGTGGATGTGGATGGTTTCACAGGTGGCTGTGGATGGTTTCACAGGTGGATGTGGATGGTTTCACAGGTGGATGTGAATGGGTTCACAGGTGGATGTGGATGGTTTCACAGGTGGATTTGAATGGTTTCACAGGTGGATGTGGATGGTTTCACATGTGGATGTGAATGGTTTCACAGGTGACTGTGGATGGTTTCACATGTGGATGGTTTCACATGTGGATGGTTTCACATGTGGATGTGGATGGTTTCACAGGTGGATATGGATGGTTTCACAGGTGGATGTGAAAGGGTCACAGGTGGATGTGGATGATTTTACAGGTGGATTTGGATGGTTTTACATAGCGATGGTTTCCCAGGTGGATGTGGATGGTTTCACAGGTGGATGTGGATGGTTTCACAGGTGATTGTGAATGGATTCACAGGTGGATTGTTTCAGAGGTGGATTTGGATGGTTTCACAGGCACCTGTGAGCTCTTCCAGTGCATTCAGAGACCACAGAAACTTGTGGGGTTATCTATTCGCCAAATTTCTTTTGAAAGTTTGTCTGTTTATGAATATTCGCTAGCACTGGAACACAGGGCTTAAAATGGAAATACAGAAATGTAGGTTATCGCTATCGCAGACTATTTACTACTTAGAAGACACCTCGCAACTTTCTGCTTCCTCTGTGGTTTGGTTGTAGAAAGATATGAGTTCAGCATCTGGTTTGGCATGTCTTCATTCCTCATCCATTTTCCCTTATCCATCATCTCAAGAATATTGGATGAGGAGTAGCTGATGAGGTATGCAAATCTCTATTATATTCTGTTGTGTAATGAATGTTATGTTTTTTTATGAAGTGATGCTGCTGACAGTTACTCTCAGCAGCTGAAAAAATATCAATATTTGTAAAGCAACCATTGAGGCCGTTTAACAGGGGCTTGTTGCTACCCAACTCAATGATATTAAAGTAATCAACCTCGGAAGAATGAAAAACTGAATAGGCCCATCAATAATGAAACCTATGACCATGAGGTCAAGCACAGCTTTGAATGGATGCAGTAGCCCACTGTGTCACCAGACCCAGCTCTCAAAGCGCTTGTTTCTAGCACATATTCACAAAATATACCATTCTCAGATCTAGAGCTCTTACGCCCAGCCACAGATTATAGCAAAAACATTTATAGGACCATTGGAGGAGGGGGGTTGGGCACATCACAATTTCAGTGTGTCCCGTGAGTCTGGTACTTGAGGTTGGGGCACCTGCCAGTGGCGTGGCAAGGGTGCCCTGGGCCCTAATGCAATCATAGAATTTCTGCCCTCTGTCCTCTAGTTTGGAAGTAAAAAAACAGACAATAATTGGAATAAAGTGGGCTCCTCGCAGCTTTGTGGCCTGGTGCCACTACAACTGCTGCACTGTTGACAGCTTCGCTCCTGGCTCCTGCTCTGTACAGTACCGACAAACCAGGTTAGAGGCCGTGACGTGCCCAAGCTGTGTGTGTGACCCACATGCCTCGCCGTCACCTCCTAGATACGTCTGACTGCAGCGCCTTACGACAGCTCGCGCTCGGAATACACACCGGAGGCTCAGATTACAACGCATTGTGTGCAAAGGGCGACGTGGCACACCCCTTCCATGTGAGAAGACACCGGAAAGGACTCCAAAGAGTGCAACACAAAGAGGCATATCACTGATATCGTAACCACATTAAACTCTCCAGGTTGAGCTGTAACTTTCAATTGCCTGCACGCCCGGGTGATGTTTACACAGGTAACCAAGAATGGCCCTTCCGGCGGCCTTGCAGAAAGAGCAGAGGCTCTCGTGCGAGAAGCGTGGGCTGCCCGAGTTGTGCATTGGAATGTCAGTAATTGCTACAATAGATTGCGCGGCGGGCGGTGATTGTATGTGCTATGAAGCAGCCGGGCTGGGAATGCACCCTGCCCCTCCCAAGGAGCTATTTATAAACTGGGACAGCCACTTCTCAAAGCCAGCTGAAAGTGTCACTGAATCACGCTGCTTTTCTTGTCCTGCAGTTTCCACGATCATGGGTCATCACCTTGGCTGTGTCATCACACATTGTCTAGTGTGGCTTCAGATGACATCCAAGCTTTCGACTGAGGCCCAGAAGAGGGACTAGGGTGTGCCAAAGCATAACACGGGAAGGGAGTAAAACAGGCAGGAAAATGTCCATAGTCAAGGGAGGGAAATGTACAGTGCAAGCAGCCTGCTAATGAGGGGGCCAGACTCCAACAGGTACATTCAAAGGGGTGCTGTACAAAGGCCCAATAAAGGCATATTTTTCCAAGAAGTTGCACTGACTAACTACTGGAGTACTACTGGCTCACTGCTAAAGTTCAGGAGTGAGCCAAGAATACTCCTGACATACTCTAGGAATTCAGGAGTAAGGCAGGAGTACTACATAAGTAAGTCACATCTGCTCTCAGCAAAATTTCTGTGACTGGGGCCCCATGACTCCAGTAACGCAGAACACCTAATGCACCAAAGGCACTTCATATTCCATGGGTTTCGGCTCTGCATCGGGGCACCGCCCTGCTGGTCTCTCTTGCCGGGACCTGTCTACCTCTTATATGTTGACTGGGGACCATGACTACATGAGGCTGGGGCACTGCATTTGCGGATCTGCATTCTTCTAACACCTAACAATGACATGATGTCCTGAGTGCATACACACAACCTGTGCATCTGATGGCGAGCAAAGAGCACGCCAACAGATCAACAGATATGTCTGCTGCTATGTCATGGTCTGCTAAGTAGTTGTTGGACCTGGCAATCTCTTTAGGCCACCCCCATCCAACATTTTGCCTTTCCCCCCTCCTGTTTTGCAAAATTAATTTTTGTTGCCTTTAGTACTCTGTGCACTTTACCACTGCTAACCGGTGCTAAAGTGTGTGTGCACTCTCCCTAAAACATGATAAGATTGGCTTACACTGGATGGGCACATTTTGTTTACTTATAACTCCCTAGTATCGCCCCACAGAACAAGATCTCACCAGTGCTCGCACAAACAAAGTTTTGGCTGCTTCACAAGGGTTTTTGGAGCCCTGCATGCTTATTCTCATTAGGCCTCAGGGAGGACGCACTATGCTGAAACTGTAACAAGGGGCAGGGGGACCTAGCACATCTTATCTTCCATTGTCCAACACTCACAGTATTCTGGGAAAAAATCTTTGTTTTCATAAATGATTTGTTTGACTGTACACAAGCAAAATAATTCTCCACCCTCACTTTGGCATTTTTGAGATTGTATGACATTACTACGCATTCCGTTGCAACGCATGCCTTTACAACGCATGCGTTACAACGCAAATGCCTTCTTCACGCATATCCTTTACCACGAAAATGCCTTTAACACGCACACTTTTACAGCGATTTTCGTTGTTAAACTATGCATGTTTATGGCATTTTCATGTTAAAGGATATCTAAGATCACTACTAATTTACCCTAAAAATTAATCCTTATAATTTACCCCTGTGCGACACCACCCCTCTCATTCCCCCTTACCTCTCCACGTCCTCTCCACTCCAATCATTTCCGATTTGCGTTTCACGTCATAAAGAGGAAGCGGAAGTGTCTTCAGAGTCTGAAAACAACGAAATCAGGTGAGTTTCTTTTTTTGGGGGGGGGGAGACCACCCCAAGCCCCCCTTTTTTTACCTTTAGCACACATGCCTTTACTACGTATATCGTAGTAAAGGTATGAGTGGTAAAGGCTATTCGTTGTAACGACGCATGCGTTGTAATGCATGCGTGGTTATGGGTATGTGTGGAAACAGCTGTGTTGTAGTGGCCATTTCCCCATTTTTGAGCACAGAATTGAGAACGGAACAAGATCAGGACCTACTAGACCTATTACTGACAGCAGCTGTGAAAATGGTCCTAGCCAACTGGAAGGACACAAGCAAAACAACTTACAAAGGCTGGATCAACTGGATCACACATCTTAGAGGAGCGGACAATATTGCTCTACAGAACTCACCCTGGAAACTGTCCACCAAATGGATGTGGAGATACCTGGACACTTACCTAGACTCTTATGAACCCCTGTGAATATGCTAGTTTCTCACTCTGGTACTCCCCATGATCGGTCCACCAAGACAACTGTTTCTAACTGGACCCAAATGGCCGCATCCAATTATAGGCCAGCACGCGAGCCCAAATACCTTCACAGAATGATGTATCTTTCTTATTGCCTGTTCATATCTCTCTTTTCCGCCTTGCTTTCCTGCTCCTTTCTGTCTGCTTCTCTCTCTTCCTCAATAAATAATGCCACGTTGGGTTAGTTTTATAAACACCGATGTATAAACGGCAATTGCTTCAACCAATACTAACCCTGTAACAGCTGTTTGCGAATGCTTTCTTGTATAAAAAAATAACTCCTGAGTATTACTACATGTACCCAGGGCATGTAAATTAAATGCTACTAGTGGGCGGGCAGCACTCATTGTGACATCCACTAAAGTAGTACTGTAAAATATTTCTCAGTCCTGCCATTGCAGCCTTTAGTGCAGTTTTTAACTGCTGTGTTCACCTAGCAAAATCAACCTTTTGCCAGGCATAAACTTTCCCTCTTAATGTATATAGGTCAACCCTAAGGTCCACCCTAAAAGCTTGTAGGGCAGGGTGCATTGTATTTAAAAAGTAGTACATGTTAAGTTGTACATGTCCTGGTAGTGAAAAACTGTCGGAGTCCTTTTTAGGTCTCGTCTGGCGTTAGCAGCACGCATGCGCTGCACTCGCTATGCAAGGGCTTCTTGGAATCAATACGGTTTCAGAAGCTTTCAGAAACCCCACCCATCTTTTTCATTCGCTGGCATCATCCTCCATGCTAAACGCTGGCTCAGGATTGAAAAGGAGGCTTCTTAGTCCCTCCTGGTTACCGCCTTGTCCACTTTTGGCCCCGCCCACCGGGATTGGATCTTTTACTCCGTGGCGTGACACAGTGTCTTCTAATTACTCGGTGAGCACTTTCTTTTTCATTCCCACAATGGGGTGGCATGGCGTGGTGGCAGCTTTTTAGGTCTCACTGAGGACCTCGCTTGTTTATTTAATTATGATTCGCTGCGCGATTTACTTTCACCACGCTTGTTCTGCCTGCCGTGGCTTGTTTATTTAATTATTTAGCCTCGTGAATTGCTGCGCGATTTGCTTTCACTGCGCTTGTTTTTCTTGTTCATCCAGGGCGGCGCGACAATATAACCTCTACCGCATCTCCTCTATAAAAAGTTCAGAGTGACACCGCTGACCTCTAACCTCCTGCTTTCCATTTCGAGTGGGGGGAGGCGGGGTCTTTAGCGTATTGTGACGTAAGGCTATCATCGAGAAACAAATGCATTACTACTCTTTGTTACGTGTGGTTTGAGAGGTGCATTAATTTTTCATCACTGAATTCATGTACTGGACTATTTGCTTTTTACTCTCGAAAGGTTATTTGCAAGTTTCGGAAGGTAAAGGCTTTTGGGCCTGAATGAGCAACTGGCAGCTGACTCGGGGTTAACAATGAGCATTGGCCACTCGGTGATCTGCTTCCCCCCCTCCCACTTTAGCCCCCCCACTCCTAAATCCATTACTGGGTCCCTCGTCTAGTTCAGGTTTTGCTATGCATGCTGGGATTTGTAGACTTCTGGATCCGATATCCCATGGTCAAAGAAGAAGGAAAACTCGACTGGGTGAGGTTCTCGCACATGTAGATGGGAAACGCGAGGGCTGTGTATGGGCTCTGTGTATGGGCTCTGTGTTCGAACTTGCAATTTCAGCCTTAGGATGTCGTCAGCTTCCTGGCCAAGCCCTCCTATGACTTGCTTGCGAGTGACTGTCTGCAATGCACACATGGTTGCATTACTTGTGAAACAGCCAATATTTCCTTGCCGCAGTCTAGTAGTGGAAGCACCGCCAGTCGACCTTAAGGATTACAGTCTTCCTAAATAAATATTTTCCTTGCCCCAAGGAAATTACACCACCGCTAGAGTGAAATCATTATTGTGCAATAAGTAGGCTCAGCCACCACTGTAGAGCAATACTTTTTTCTGCAATAAGAAAACCGCACCAGCATTGCGCTACAATGATGTACTGTTAATAGCAGAGCCCCGCCGTAAGTACACGATGCCTTGTATGTCCTAGTTCTACGCCAAACCCCCATTATGGATTTAGGTACAATATCGTTACAACGCAAGGAGAGTTGAAAAGGCAAGACACAGGCATTTTTATCTGGCGGTGGCGGCAGTAGTTACTAATTGGAATGGATGCCCGCCTGCCGCCCCCGCCCCCTTCATTTGAGCTTTGGTATTTCTTGAATGTACCCTATGAGGCCACTCGGGCTCTCACCTGTCCTATTGTAATGTAACTGGTGCTCATGTAGTCGCGCTATATAAATCTGCCAAAAATAAATGCAGATTTATACCTAAATTACATACTTAAGAATAGGAGGCTTAATTCTAATCCCAGCTTTTCATTTGACCAGAGTGTGATCTTGGAACAATCACCACCTCTCTCTGAGGCTGAGTCTTGCTTTCTTTCCTCTGCTGTCTGAATGAAGGGTGCTTAAAAGAAACAAAGCAGAGGAGTAGCCAGGATATCATGATCCTTAAAGCAATCTAGGAAAATGATTCGGCCGGCATATTTAAATTTTCCATGCCATCTTCAAATACTTCAAACGACTTTCAGCATTCACAACGGGCATTTAGGAGTAGTAAAGTTAGGTTTCCTAACTTTACTACTCCTAAATGCTGTCTGTGAATACCAAAAGTCGTAAAGTTAGGATTTTGTCTCAGATTACTTTTGTGAATCAGGCCCAATGACACAAAAGGGGACCAGGAGTGGCCAGGATGGCTGGGGGTGGAGCTGTGTCCTACCCGGCTTGCACTTCAAAAAGCTTGCTTCCAGCACACACAAAGAATATGGCCCCAGTCTTTTGTTATGGGCTTGAGGGCTGACTTTTACCTTACCTGCAACTTTGCTTGTGTTTCGCTGGCTTTGCCGCGATTTATAGAATTGTGATGTTCGTTAGACTGTAATTCATTTTAATAGCGTTTTTGCACACTTTTTAAATTAACTTTTATCTGCAACTTTGCACTTGTGTTTTCGCTGGTTCCACCGTTACTTACAGTGTTAAGGTGATGCTTTATTGTATATCCTTTTAATAGCGCTGTTTGCACACTCCTTAACGAAATTGAATTGGGGAAAATCTTTTACTTCCTTCATTGCGCAGTGAGAGCACTCCCTCACTTCCAGCGGCACAGAGCTAGGCGCCATTTTGTTTTGTAGGCGCTCTAGACTCCAGCCCACCGCCACTATATCAATGCACGCTGCGCGTTCGCGCGTGCTTGAGGGCTGACTTTTACCTTACCTGCAACTTTGCTTGTGTTTCGCTGGCTTTGCCGCGATTTATAGAATTGTGATGTTCGTTAGACTGTAATTCATTTTAATAGCGTTTTTGCACACTTTTTAAATTAACTTTTATCTGCAACTTTGCACTTGTGTTTTCGCTGGTTCCACCGTTACTCACAGTATTATGGTGATGCTTTATTGTAAATCCTTTTAATAGCGCTGTTTGCACACTCCTTAACGAAATTGAATTGGGGAAAATCTTTTACTTCCTTCTTGCGCAGTGAGAGCACTCCCTCACTTCCTGCGGCACAGAGCTAGGCGCCATTATGTTTTGTAGGCGCTCTAGACTCCAGGCCACCGCCACTATATCAATGCACGCTGCGCGTTCGCGCCGCTGGCGCGCCGAAGGCGTGCCTAAGGCAAGCCCGTCTGCGCCCGTCAGCGGCGCGTCTGGGGCCGGGGCCAGTCATGCTGCCCAATTTGGGGTCAGGGTCTCTCGTCTCCCGTCTTACTCTAGTAAGTGTCTCAAACAGCTCCGTGGTTCGTGCTGTAACTCTCCGACCTCTCCCAACCTCCACGGGTTCCGTGACTTTGTCTGTGGGTCTTGTGGTTTTCGGCTGGAATTGGGTTCTACGGATGTCTTTAAAACGGCCAGTGCCTCCGTTTTTTCGGCGGTGTTGCTGAACGTTCGCTCTTTGAAAAAGCATCACACTGAGGTGTTCGAGCTCCTCGACGACAAATCTCTGGACTTTCTCTTCGTAACGGAGACATGGCTCGACATCTCCTCAGATTCAATCGTCTCCATGGCTATCCCGTCGGGGTATAAAATCAGAAGGTTAGACCGGATAACAGGGAGAGGAGGGGGGCTGGCTGTTATCTTCAAAGAGAGGTGGGAGCTGGCCAAGTGCTCTCTTAGCACGTGGGGCGGCTGTGAAGTCTTGGATTTCACTATTCACTGCTCTGCCCACTTTTCTCTGGGCGGATCTCTGATCTATCGACCGCCGGAAGCGGCTCACACCTTCCTTCAGGCCTGTGTGGAGGCGGTCTCTTCGAGAGCCTTGCAGTTTTCTCACTATCTGCAGTTAGGCGACCTCAATATCCATCTCGACCTGAAGAATTCAAGGGAGCTCCTGGATATTTGCCAGTCAGCACTTCTCTCACAATGGGTCGATCAGCCGACTCACCTTGGGGGTCACACTCTCGATCCTATTTTTTCCAACTTCCCTCTCTCCATTAAAGTTCCGCTTCCGGTCCCTTGGTCTGATCATTATTTAATTGGTTTCTCTTGGGTAGTATCCTCTCCCAGCACCAGACCCGTCGTCGGCCACAAACCGGCGTTCAAGAAGGTTGACCCTATCCTCTACGCGAGGACGCTGGAGGATAATAGGCCAACCTTGCCGCAAGACCTGGATCGGTGTCTTGTTGCCTTCTCTAACTGGCTCCAGGACTCTTTGGCATCAATCGCCACACAGACCTCGGCTAGACAGACTAGGGACTCGCCCTCCAAACCATGGTTTACGGAGGACCTCCGTCTGCTCAAACAGGGCTGCAAGAAATTGGAGCGCTCTTGGCGTCCCAGCAACTATTGCCCGGTAGCTAAGGCTAAGCTCAGGCTGGGCCAGAAAAATTACTATAAAGCTATCTCATTGGCAAAAAAGGCCTTCTTTACCATCCGGATTGACCAGGCCCAGAACAACTCCAAGGAGATTTTTGCTATCGTCCAGAGCTTTATGTCCCCTGTAGCACAGAGCAGCATTCTACCGGTGACAGTCGATTGGTGCAAGACACTTTCCACATTCTTCCAAGATAAGATTCTAAAGATACAGGGCAGCTTCTTCCGCCCGGCTGTTGCTGATGGGCCCTCAGTCTCTCTGGACTCATCGGCCACCGCTCTCGGTGTATTGCCTTCCAAGTATTCCCTGTCTAATATTTCCCCGGTGGATCTGTCCTGCACTCTAAAAATCCTGCAAGGCCTGAAGTCCGGTTCTCCGGACGATCCGTGCGCGGCAAGACTTTTGGCCTCTGTGGCAGAGACGGTGAATGGGGAAGTCAACTACATCATTAATCTGTCCTTGCAGGAAGCCAGGGTCCCTTGTTGTTGGAAGCAGGCCAAAGTCCTCCCTCTGCTGAAGAAACCTACCCTTGACCCCTCGACTCCGGGGAACTACAGGCCTATCTCTCTTCTCCCTAGCCCAGTGGTTCCCAAACTTTTTCAACCCACGGCTCTCTTGACCTATTGGCCGCTTGCCGTGGCTCCCCATTATGTTACTTTTTTTGGGCGGCTCGAGGGATGCAAGAGCTGCCTCAGGCCGATGAAGGTATTATAATCATAGATGTAACAAAATAAAAATATAACTGTTGTTTAATAAAAAAACTTTAATTGGTTAGTTAAGTCAGAAACAATAGTATTTAGCACTGGAGCATCCATATGGAATTTTTTCACTATGTTTGTTTTAAAAAATAGCCTCTAGCATGTTGTTGGAGAAGACACTTTTTCTCTCTTGTTGGTAATTAGAGTGAAGATAGAGGGTGTGTTACATTTTCCAGAGATGCCCAGTCCTATTGGTATTACTATGTGTAAATGTATTGATTTTGCCAATCTTATAACAGAAGAATTGTGAGTCACCTTCTGAGGATTCAAACGTATAATGCGGCAAACCAAGTCCTGTAGTAGGCACACTAGTAGATAAGATATTAAGGCATCTTGCCTTTGAAAGTTAACATAGTACTTGAATCCTTGGTCACAAGTGCTTAGTTAGTATGCTTTTCTTTGCTCCAAGCCACTAGGACCGGAGAAATCATAGATATGGTAACTTTATGTAATTTCCAGGATACAGTGGTGACAATTAACCTAATTCTAAGATGCATATATGGCAGATAGCGGCAGCCATAGTAGAGTGGTATCTCCAACTTTATTTACCACAAGAAATTTGCACTAAATCACAGAGACCTAATTTGTGCACACACCTAATATTGTCAATGGCATAAGTAGAGGGACAAGAGATGAGATATCACGCACACCAGTTGTTTATCTGAGTGTTGTTAGATCTTAACAGGTGATGGCGTGCTGCTAGAGGAGCGACCCCTGAACCAAGGTCGGTAGATAATGTTAGTTGCACTGCCCCATCCGGGGTGGTGTCCCTCTATGCGCACAGCGCTGTAGGGTAACCCTACAGCGCTGTGCGCATAGAGGGACACCACCCCGGATGGGGCAGTGCAACTAACATGAGTAGAGGGACACCACTCCATAATGGACAAAGGAAAAATCTGAAGATCCTAGACTTACCTGTGGCATTTAGAAAAGGATTGAATATAAATGTGTGTGCATATGCTGCTGCGAATCAAAATATAATATATAAATCATAAATAGTATATTTAGGATTTTTATGGACCCAGATGCTTTGTTAGCACCAAGCCACGTGCTAAAAAGTCACGGTTGACAAAAATAAAGTTTTAAACAATGTTAGGCAATGCAAGAAAAAATATACACACTCCCCCTCCATAAAAAGCCAATAGTAGTGGCTGTATGCAGCCAATTTATGGTGTCCTGTTTCTTAATATGGGCAGGACAACGCTAACCAGTGTTACATTGTATGAGAAGTGAATGCTATTTTAAAATGAGCATACAGGGGCTAAGGCCTGTTCAGTAGGTGCCAATAACTGATAGAGGTAAAAAATTTAGGACGTCCAAAAGTAAAAATTATGGGGTACATCTTGGGCAGAAGGGATTGTAGAGAGCACATCTATATAACAAAATATGTTAAGTCAGTATTTCATGCCTCTTTAAGAATTACACACCCTCAGTAGATCATGCCTCATTAATAAGACATATTAATAAAAACGATCTGCTTTCTGCAGCAAACCTGTAATTCGAAATGCTAGAAGACATTACTCTGTTTTATGTTTCTACCAGTCTGCATACACCATCCTCATATTTTACTGAAGTTATCCTCTTTCGCTGCGCACTGCTACAAATAAACATACTCAAAAGTGAAAGTGGAGATAGCCGATTGTGAGAAAGTAGTTCAAAAAGGCATTTGCAACTTTAGGATTCCTCGTGTCTTCGAAACAGACGAGGCTGCGTAGGAGTAATTTCCGGACCCAGGGAGAAAGAGTCCCACGTTTAATAGATGCAAAGTAGCAGCATTTTCTGAGGCTAGGATTCGACACTGCTGAAATTTTCGTGTGTGTGCCCAGTGACAGCAACAGCTGTAACTCTTTCAGTGCTAGAGTTATCCGACATCACGGGAGCGTTTACCTACCAGTGGTTCCCAAACTGTGTGATGGCGCGCATCTGTTCAGGGCGCCCCTGACTAGTTTTGACGGCGCACTGGGGTGCCACGGCGCACAGATTGGGAGCCTGTCGAAGGTATGTGAGAAAATAGTGAATAGGCAGTTGTCGGAGTTTGTTGAGAGGGCGGGACTTCTTCACCCAGCTCAATCTGGCTTCCGCTCTTCCTTTAGCACGGAAGGTGCTCTGGTTGAAGTCTCGGAGGCAATTCGGGAGTGTCTCGACGCCGGCGGGAAGGCAGCCCTTGTGTTGCTCGACCTGTCGGCGGCCTTTGACACTGTCCCTCACTCACTGCTGTTGCGTAGACTGTCTGAGATCGGGGTGTCCAGCCTCGCTTGGGGTTGGATTAAGTCCTTTTTGGATGGCCGGCTCCAGCAAGTCTGGATACCTCCGCTGGTCTCGTCACCCCTTCAAGTGAGCACGGGGGTTCCTCAGGAGTCCTCCCTTAGCCCCCTTTTGTTTAATAGCTACCTCACTCCCCTGGTGGCGCTAGCGGAGGGGTTGGGGGCTAAGGTCATTGCCTATGCAGATGACACACAACTTCTGTTTACCTGGGAGAAGCAGGGGGCCTCGGTTGACCTTGTGCAAAGGTGTCTTTCCTCGGTTTTCAAGTGGCTGGCAGCTGCCCAATTAAAGTGTAACGAGGATAAATCCGAGGTTTTAATGTTTGGCGACTTCCCCCTAGGGTTCAGAAAATCTATCTGGCCTCCAGAATTCCCTCTGCCTGCCTCCACTAGTCAGACCGTGAAGAACCAATGGGTCTACTTTCACTGTAATCTCTCTTTTGTTAGTCAAGTCAAGCGTCTGACAGGTTGCTGTTTCGGTCTCCTTAGAATGCTGAGAAGATTTCTTCCGCTTCTCCCTCAAGCAGCTAGGGAATCGGTGGTTCGGGCATTGATCCTGTCCCGACTTGACTATGCCAATGCTCTCTATGCCGGGATTCCAGCTTATGCCTTTAAAAAGCTTCAGGTGACCCAGAATGCGGCGGTCCACATGTTGGGTTGCCTGGCTACCAGGCAGAGCGTCCACGATTACCGCCGCTCCCTTCATTGGTTACTGGTCAAGGCACGTGTGACATTTAAAGCTCTCACTATAGCCCATCGCGCTCTGCATGGGCAAGGCCCAGGCTATCTGCAGAAACGTTTCTCGTCTTACGTGCCGGGGAGATCATTACGCTCCTCATCCCTCAGGCTGATGAAGATTCCTGGATTCCAGCGACACCGGCTAGGGGGCGCCTCTCTGGTGGTGTTCGCAGGACGCGCTTGGAATGCGCTCCCCCTGTCTCTTCGTATGGTTGAAGACCTTGGCGCCTTTAAGAAATTGCTAAAGACACATCTCTTTTCTTAAGGTCTGATTATAGTTTGTCTCCTCTTGGGCCGCGCCGGGACACTCCTCGGAGTAGCTGCGCACGTAATAAATGCAGATAACATAACATAACATAACTTCTTGGAGTCTTGACAGGGGAAGGGAAGAACTTAACAGAAACAGATGTGGGGGCAGGACAGGGTGTTCCCCTACACACAAAGCCTGGCACCAGGTAAACATATTGGATACTCATAACACTTCTTTAGTACATTCCTAGACCCGTTCAAGATTCAGAAGGACTAACCTGCTGCTTGAAAGACTGTCTTGTTGATTGAAGAAGAACTAGGCCAGCCAGTTGAACCCAGGACCACTAGAACTGACTCCAAGAGCTAGTTGGCTGGCCTCCTGTGTGAGCACTTATAAAGATATTTAATTGACAACATCACAACAATACATAAAAAATATACAATCAAACAATTTTTAAAAAAGGCATCCAAAATATATTAAAACGAATATCTATCACAATTGTACAAATTCATTAACCTACCAACTTTCTGGAAAGAAATATAATGAGACTGTTATATTTTTCTTGTCACTGTTAATTTGAAAATAATAGACAGCATCCTGCAGGGGAATTATTTTCCTGTCTTTGTGTTGCTACTGTCTTTTGTCAAATTTAACAAAACTCTAAGCGTCAACGTGTTTCGGTGGAGTAACCTCTATCAAGCCACCTTCTTCAGGACAAAAAGTTGGATTCACTCCTTTCCGTGATTACAAATATCGCATACAATTGATTCTTTATGCACCGGTGCAAGAGCACTCAGTTGTAGATTGCTTCATTAAAAGCTCATTTAGCCCGATGATGACCTCTTAAAAAGAGTTGCTACATACCCCTATACCATATGAGTTGGAAACACGTTGGCATGTTCTAATGGGGACCCATCGGAAGTACCATCTCAACCACATCATTTCTGGCTATGATTCTCAAAAGAATCCTTCAACTTGAAAAGGAATCAAATAAATGTTTCACTTGGTCGGACGGTGATGAGTGTGGGAACATACAATTGGATGTATAACCCCATTTTTATTTAAGGAACAGGATAATTTACTAGAGTGAGTTAGTCTGGACTCATTGGCAACAGCTCACTAAGGTTCACCAAAAAGTCTTCTTTGAATTCCCACGGTTGTATTTTATTTTGTGCTGTGACCTGTATTGATTAAGTTTTCTGTTGTCTATTTGTATTTTTTTATATTTTGATTTTACCAGATGGACTTGATTGATATTAAGAAAATGACAAATAAGTATGAAAAATATTGGAGATAAATTCTTAAGCACAAAAGATTTATGTGTATGTTGTGCTTCTTTTCAGATCAAACATTGATTACTGGCCAAGTGGGGGCTCTGAGTATTTTTGTGTTATGAAATTGATCCCTCCCCACTAATAGGCCTTATTGGATCAAACCATGTTACGTTGCTTGATTCCGTATGAAGCACAGCACCAAAACCGCACTGACTGCAGCCGCAGATGACATCAGAACCCTCCTAGACCAGGGAGAAATGGCTGCCCTGATCCTCCTCGACCTCTCAGCAGTCTTCGGCACAGTGTCCCACCACACCCTGATCAAGAGGCTTCACCATATTTGGAATCCAAGAGGACGCCCTCAAATGGGTCACATCCTTCCTCACTGGAAAGAACCCAGACAATCCGTTTACTACCTTTCATCACAGAACTCAAGAACATCATCTCCGGCGTCCCTCAAGGTACATCCCTCAGCCCTACTCAGTTCAACCCTCTCATGACCATCTGGCCAACATCGTCTGAATCCATGGACTGAACATTAGATCCTGCGCAGATTACACCCAACTCATCCTCTCTCTTTCGGAAGAACCATCCACCACGAGGGCCAACTACCACTTGTGCAGGACCACCATCACTGACTGGATGCAAAACAACTTCCTTAAACTCAACATAGACAAAACAGAAGTATTGATCGTCGGGAACAACTAGTTCATATGAGGGGAGGGCGGCGTTGTTCAGATTTATATTCATGCAATATTATATCATTTATTTTATTTGCCAAGTGTCATTAACTGTTTCAAATAGTGATACTGGCACTGTAATACTTTTAATGAAAATAAATAAAAGATGTATTAAAAAAAGATGTGTCAGCTCTCTTGGCACACTTCAGTCCTGACATATAGTAGTTCCTGAGAATTCTCAACTAAGATCCATACACAGCTCAGGAAAAGCACATCAATCTAGTTTCTACATATAATAGTTAGATATATCAAGATCATTGAATGAAAAAATAATATTTACTGTTTTGAGTTAATAAGAGATATGTTACCCTTGGTCTGCCACCAAAGTATTCATGCAAATATTCCCTCTTCCCACACTCTCCAGCTCTGTCCTTTCCCAGCAGTTCTGGGCCTGCATACTGTTTCTTCAGTATGAGTGCAACACAGCTCAAAATGTTTGTGCTTTTCAAATTAGAAAATAATAAGATGCTGTCATATTTGAGAAGAAGATTGTACCAAGGAATTTCTAAGTTTCAGTAGCTTCAGAAGAGAAAAAAGTATTTTACATGTTTCACATTGTTGAGCTGCAGAATGCCATATCCAGTCAGACACAGAGCTCCCTCGCTGCAGGAACCTCCTCTATGCTTCCACACTCAGAGTGATGCAGAGGGGTTTCCCCTGGGCTGCAGGTGGTGTGGAGCATTAATCACAAAAGCAGAGTTTCACAATGCTGCAGGGTGCACTGGACTTCAAACACAGGCTACCTTGACGTGGAATGAACTGATGTGTGTGGCATAGCTTTTCTGGTAATACATGCATGTTACATACAAATCAGGTCTAATTGTATGAAGAGCAGCAACTCTTTTGAGTGTAAGTATGAGACTGGGCCTAGAGAACTAATATTCTGAATGGTGATGTTGGTTAATGTCTGTGTGGAAGTGCACCATGTTGTTTTAGCAGCAGGTTGACATTAGTCGTGGCAACAAAAATAATGGAAACCCACAATAGCGAAATCTTCCATTCTGCTGTTTGGAGGCCTATGTGTAGTCATTAGCACTTGCACTTCATTTGTGTTTGTGTACACTTAGAGTAGCACCTACAAACAGTTCTAGCATCTAGTAGTAGTTATGGATACCTAGGAGTAGTGCATGGTTAGTTCAATTTCCTAAACTCAGGTGTTGTAACTTGTCTTAAAGATGTCTCCCTTGGGTATTGCTTGATAAACATTTTCTTTGGAGACAGGGCCTCTCAAATATCAGCTCTCACTGGCACAGTGGGGTGCTGTAATCTCTTATGAATCGCTTCAAACAACATTTTCCAGCCATGTAACAGGGTTTCCAGTTAGATCACCCCATGTGATGTCTGGGTGGTTTATCTGAGAGAATTTCACAAGACCGTGGCCATCTTCGTTGGAGTCAAGCCACGCCCCTTGTGTTACATATTAATAACAGAATAGCCGGGGTGTTAAACATCGGGAATACGGTGCATTTGACATACTACATAAACCACGGTCATAAGACACTAGCTTTTCAACAGCTGAACTTTTCTTTTGCAAATCATTATATCGATGTGTCCTAGTCGGATGGAATCTGTGGTAAATGAAAGCCTGTAACTAGAATCAAGGAGTCCTCATGACTTGTTTCATACTGTAACCCTAGAATCTCGCTTTAAGAGTTGCGTACTACTAAGGCTTAGAAAGCTCTCATGTTGCTGACCAGAAATAAAAGGCATCATCAGTGCTGTGTGTCTGCATAGAATCCAGTAGCAACTCCCTTTCTTAACAAGTGGTGGGGTGGGGGGAAGGTGGGGATAAGGGGAATATAATAAATACAAATAAAATACTTACCTGCTGCTGCGCTGCCGGCCGCTGTATCGGGATTCTTCAGCTCGGGGTCCCTGCACACTGCGCATGCTCCTAGACGCCAACCAATATGCTGCTCCCGTGAGAGCAGCGCCATGAATGGCCTGAGCAGGCTTGTTTAAGGCTCGCTCAGGTCTCAGGAGCCTTGGCCTCTACTCCACCCAGTTGTAAAACACGACTCGGGTGGAGAGGGATCAAAGTGTGCATGACGGTTTGGATGGCATCAGACAACCGGCCAAATCGTCATGCGCACTTTACAGTGTGCACTACTCCTCCCCCTGCGCTCCTCATGGCTCCGCCCAGACTTGGCTGCCTGCAACAGAAAGAAAAATAAAATTATATTAAAATGGTTTTATTATCATTTTATTTTTCCAGCTTCTGTGTGCTGCCTGGCGCTCAGCGGGGGGGGGGGGAGGGGGGACGAGGAGCCTCCACTGAATCACAAGACATGATGTAGGTCTGCATTGGCTGCATTATCGGGCTGTGCATCTGCCCATGCTGGGTCTTTTCTCCATGATCTGGGGCATTCAGTGGTTATTGGGCAGCTCTCTCTTGAGAAACTATTGTTTGCCCTTATTGCACTGTTTGAGTGGCAACTGCTACTGTTTGGCTCCCCACAGTGAAGTGTGGTCGATCTTCACAAATAAATCAGATTCATTAAAGGCCGCTCTCCATTCATTGCCATATTTTGTAAAGTGTGTAGGTCTTCATGTAGCATAGTGAACATATGGAAACAACATTCAAGTTTTGCCATTTTTAAATTTGTTTTTGTTAATTAAAATTCAATACTAAGTGAAGACACAGCACAACTTGTTTAGTTGCAGTAAACGGTAGAAGAGAATATAGATGCTCTGCAGTGCACTTATTATGCATCAAATCGATGTTTGATGATATTGATTTTTATCATATCAAAAAAGCATTGACTACCTACACATCTATACTTCAGCTTTTTCTGAAGATCAATAGTGGGTTCGGTGCTTCGCAAAATTGATTGAATCAGTTTACAGTGTACAAGGACCTACGAGCATGTCATTTAACCTTGCGTGAGTTGATACAAGCACTTAGGGTCCTATTTATTGGGTTGTTTAAGTCGCTCTTGCATCATACAACGTGGTTCAGGAGCGTGGCTCTGAGTGGCCGAAAAAATCTGAAGTAACTCAACTCAGTGCAAATCATTGCATTGCATTATTCTGCCCTGGGAAACATTCCTTGAGCATTATGTGGGTGTTCCCACACAACTCTAATGGATTTTGATGCATCCCAAGATTTAGAAGAGCATGTAAACCTGGGGTCGCGCCAAAATCTTACACCTTCCCATGGGAGGCGTAACGAGGAGAAATGTCTCAATTTTTCATAGTTTTTTCCTCTTTCTATGTGTGGTACATTCTGCAGCACACATAGAAACAGGAACATCCCCCAGGGGATTGGTTTTGTGCAGGAAGGTTTCAGGAATTGCTTTGATATGATTAGGTGTCTGTTCTGATATTTATTATTAAGAAACAAATTAAACTGAAATAGCGACATTTCTGCACACTTTTAATCCAGAAGTAAATGTAATCTATTGTTATATAAAGTGAAACACTAATAGCGTAACAGCCAGACAAAAAGGCAAGAATTCATAGTAATAATAAGTAGGTCTCACTTGAAAAGAAAACCCAGTGATTGTTCAAATTAAACATTGCAGCATCTGAGTTATAAAGATATATGAGGAAATATATATAAAAAATTAATTATGATGCCATCATAAAATGTAATGCATAGCTTCAGTAGGAACCACGCTATATGCCTCTGTTTTATAAATGTTAAAGGTTTGCTTTTGTCTTTTTTTTTATTAAGCATGGTATGAATGGACATCCTAATTCTTTCATGGGAACACCTCTGTGCTCTATTTTATGCTGTAAAACTGTGCTAATAAACCTGATATGCTTAAAAAAGTCATTAAATACTAGAAGAGTAGATTCAGCCGGCTCCCCTCCCATTTCTGACGCTGCAGTCAGCTGAAATCTAATAGGTGAGTCAGGTATGGGGAATGTACTTCCTGATCTCCAGGGTTCCACTGCTCTGAAGGTTGATATAGGATACTCACTTTCTGGGTCTGAGTCATCATCAGGGCTGGGTGAGTGTGCACAGCTAAGGAGCCTCTGCGTGCTGCCTGTCACAGAGCTCTTCCACAAGTATGTCCGCATAAATAACTTCCTTGGAGTGCTCCACTCTGCTCTTGGGGGCACCGAGAGCACAGAGGCACACTCCCCACAGCAAAGTTTAGAGCAGAGCTGGTGGAATTTTATGGCAAGACCGGAGGCTCCTATTATGCTATCTTATCTTGCTTTATTTTTCCATGGCAGCCAAGATAAGTGAAAACTACAATTCCCAGAGGACCAAGAAGACCAACTGGCCAATGGGAACACAAAAGAACAAAATCTTATCACCAGTCATGGAATACCAGCATGGATAATGTCACAACTGACAGCGAACATTCCTCTTTTCTTGCTGCTCGCAGTCAGATAAGTGACTTATCCTCGTTGCTCCTTTTCATTATGTGTTTTTGTTATTAATGGTGTCTAATTTTGCTATATTCTGCAGCGTATTTGATTAATATTCACATATTAACGTGTCTTTCCTTTTCAGCGTTGCACGCTCTTCCATTTTTTCCCGCTCCGTTGCCCCCCCCCACGAGTGCAGAGGCCGTTTGGTTTTGGTCATTGCGCAGCTTCTGTTCGCCGCTTTGCCCTCGCGGAGTGCGCTCGCTTATTGAATCTTCCCCCTACCTTCACAGAACATCTGCCCGGTTCGAGAGACTCCTCGCGTCCTTAGGGGAGTGTTCCGTTTACTTTCTCCCGCTTTTCCCAGCGCACTTGATGACTCCTTTCCCGGCTGCACCACGGTGCCTCTGGAGGTGCGCTACGTTATTTTACGCCCCCAAGGGAGTGTCCTTATTTTCTGTTCCTCCCTTCTGCCTCCAGTTAACCCCTTCCTTCCTCTTGGTTTCTTTTTCCTCACAGGCAATGGAGATTGATAGTTCTCCCAATTCTGACAGGCAGCATGAGGAAGGCGAAGCCTTCAGGGATGACTTAAACAGGTTTATCAATAATAATGTGGAAAATGCCGTTGAAATGTCCATGAAGCGCTTATCTAAAGGCATGGAAAATTCTATGTTGAGTCTGTTGTCAAAAGCACTGCCCAATCTGCGGGGGATAGCAGAACAAGAAAGGTGGTTTCCTCTGCTCCTATTCATGCTTCTAATGCTGCGTCACGTTTGACTAGCGAGGCTTCCTCGCATTTGATTGAGGACCAAGTGCCTCCCAGGCCTCCTTCCAAGGAGGGGTTGTTAGGTTCAGAGGGCAAACGCAAAAATAAAACGAAGCATTCAGAGGTCCCCAAAAAATTGGTTATTTCCACAATTATGGACACAGACGATGACATGGCTAAAGATTATTTATTTGATCTTTATTATCTGTCTGACCCTTCCTCTCCTCCTTCCAAAAAATCCAAGTTGGATTCCTTTACTTTTGAACCTGTCATGGACTTGGAAGGGGTGCCTATGTTTGACCCTTCCTTCATTCGCCACCCAAATTCCACCAAATGGTTTCCTGCCCCTCATGTTGGATACTTCTGCTAGATCAAGGTTAAAGTCGGAGTGTCCTAAGCCCTCTTTAGCTGAGATAGTAACTATGGTTCCTTTCATTGATCAACCTTTGCTCACTTTTTTCTCCAAATTTGGTAAAGACCCGCACAAAGGGGTGTACAAGGCTTGGTCCACCTGTCAGGATAAATAGCTGGATGTCGTGGGTCCTTTGGTGTGTATCTTTGACTTCGCAGAATCTGCTTGTCTTGAAGGCACTGATTTGTCGGCTGAAGACATCTCCTTGTGGGTTCAGCGAGCCTTTTGCCTTCTGGGGAACGCCAATGCCGCTATTTTTCACGAACGCCGCAAGGGGCTTCTTATTAAACTCGACCCGAAGTTGGCTAATTTAGCCCCCCAGGACCCAGGCATTAAGGCTAATGGACTTCACTTTGGTGATTCTTTGGTCAAAGATCTCAGCAGGTTTGTTTCTACATTCGCCTCCTTGGATAAGGCGCAACAGTCAATTAAAAAAGTGTTTTCCCCTCTGGTTTTTGGACGGGCCGGCAGAGGCAGGGGTCGTTCTTCTGGCCGTTCCTATCCCAACCAAGACTCCAGAGGTTCCTTCAATTCTGGGTCCCAAGACTACAAGCCTCAATTCTACCCACAAAGAGGTCGCGGATTCAGAGGTCGTGGTCAAAGGAATTACCGCAACAACAACAACCATCAAGGTATGTCTTTCACCTCCGGTGGGAGGGCGTCTAAAAATTTTTCTTCCAAAGTGGCGAACTATCAGCGCAGACCCTTGGGTTCTAAATACGGTTCAAGGTTATCTTATAGAGCTTTATGCGCCGCCTTCCCAAACTGTGTTCCCTCCTCCTTTGGTGTTCTCAGACGAAATGTCTCAACTAATCTCGCTGGAAGCTCAAACCCTTCTTCAAAAACAGGCCATCCAACTCGCTCCTTTGGATCCCACAGGGTTTCTCAGTTCCATTTTCTTAGTTCAGAAAAAGAACAAAAAGATGCGTTCTGTTATAAATCTAACATGGGTCAACCAGTTCGTGGTGTATCGCCACTTCAAAATGGAGACTATAATTCACCTAAGAGAGACCCTTCGTCCAAACGATTGGATGATCAGACTGGATTTACAGGACTCATACCTTACCATTCCAATTCATCCTTCTCATACCAAGTTTCTTCAATTCCAATGGTTAGGCATCACTTATCGTCACTGTTCCTTACGGTCTGTCTTCAGCACCATTGTGCTTTACAAAAATCTTAAAACCAGTGGTGGAATTCCTGCGTTCCCTCGGGATCAGACTTATAATATATTTAGACGACATCTTGATCATGAACACAGACAAACAGCTTCTTCTGTCCGACCTCAACATCACTCAGTCCCTGCTCCAGGATCTGGGTTTTCTTCTCAATCACAAAAAATCGATGCTTTCTCCTTCCCAGCGCATCGAGTTCTTGGGCTTCCTTGTGGATTCCTCCACGGCGACCCTCCTGCTTCCCCAATCCAAGGTCTTGATCATCAAATCAGAGATTTCTCACGTTCCTTGAACCTCTCTCATATACGACAGATCTCTTGCAAGGATAGTCGTCTTCTCTCTGCTTCCATTCAGGCCATCTTTCCCATCTTTCCAGGCCCCCTCCATTATCGGGCCCTTCAGCGTCTAAAAATCAGACACTTACGTCAAGGGTTGGCATACGCAGACCTTATCGCCCTGGATCAAGAGTTTCGCGTCGAACTTCAATGGTGGATAGACCATTTAGATGTGTGGAACGGGCGAACTATTTTCGCTTCTGTCCCAGATCTTGTATTAGAATCCGATGCAAGCCTGTCGGGTTGGGGCGCCCGTTGTGGACCAATATCGACTGGCGGTACATGGTCGCGCGAGGAGTCAACATTGCACATCAAGTGTTTAGAGATGCTTGCAGGTTCCTTTGCGATTCAAAGCCTCACAAGGAACAGAGTTCGATGTTCGATTCTTCTTCTTAGTATGGACAATGTTTCTGTGGTCCGCTATATCAATCATCTCGGTGGCACCAAATCCAGGCTCCTGGCAGAGTTGGCGAAGAGCCTTTGGGAATATTCTTTAGTTGGCACCCAGATCCGTCAGCCCTGGCAACGGACGCGTTCCTTCAGGATTGGTCACTACACCTCAACTATGCTTTTCCTCCTTTTCTTATGATCAACAGGGTACTTTCCCAGGTACGTCGTCAATCGACGTCATTGGTCATAGTGGTCCTCTTTTGGCAATCTCAGATTTGATTTCCGTTTCTTTTGGAGATGGTGGTGGACTTCCTGTGCTCCTCCCGTCCAACAAGGACTTGCTTCTGAACCCCCTGGGCCTTCCTCACAGCCTTGTTCTGGACAATTCTCTGGTTCTGTCGGCTTGGAAAGTTTCCAGCCTATCCCTCCTAACTTCCTCGTTTCGCAAGAGGCTTCTCTCTTCATCAGCAAAGTCTGGGCCTACAATCCGCTTGGTCATTATGGACAAGCTGGTGTATGGAGAGACATATCGATCCCTTTTCAGCCCCTCTGAATTTTGTGATCAATTTCTTAGCTTCAGAAGCCAGTGCAGGTAAGTCCTACTTCTGCCATTTCTCTTAACCATTCCCCAATTGACGGCAAACCTGTGGGCGCTCATCCTTTGATCTGCCGCCTTATGCGAGGAGTTCGTTTTTCCAAACCTCCGTTGGCTAAGTATTCAAATTTATGGGATGTTAATGTAGTTCTCAAATTGTTTTCTGATTGGCCAGATAATTCTGCTCTTTCTCTAAAACTTTTATCAGCTAAGCTTACCATGTTACTTTGCCTTGTTTCGATAAAACGTGTTTCAGATGTTAAAGCTTTGGATATTTCCTCACGGCAATTTTCCCCTACAGGTGTTTTGTTCCACATCAATAGAAGGACCAAGACAAATCTGAATTCTGTTTTTTATCCTTATTTCCCTTCCCATCCTAAATTATGCGTAGGTCAATGTCTCAAAGTGTATGAACAAAGAACTTCTGATCTCAGAACGTCCTCTCACTCCCAACTTCTCATTTCCTTTCGTAAACTCCATCTTCCCGTTTCCTCTGCTACTTTGGCCCGCTGGGTCCGTTTGGTCATGTCCCTTGCGGGCATCGATGGCTCCTTTTTCGGAGCTCATTCCACCAGGGGAGCCATGGCTCCCGAAGCTTTTTGGGCAGGCTCTCGCTTGGAGGACATTCTGACAGATTGGTCTAATGACAATGTTTTTCGGATGTTTTATTGCAAGCCTGTTGTTTCTGTCGCTTCTTTGGTGGTTGATATGCTTTAAACAAGCAGAATAGGAGCCTCCGGTCTTGCCATAAAATGTAGATTTTCCTAATACATTATGACGGAAAGTCTTAATTTTATTAAAGACGCGGAGGCGAGTATTATCCCACCACAACACTGTTAACTTGTGTTTCTCCCTCCCTTAGCGACTCCAGAGTTGCCCCCTGAATCTTCATGATGAGACGGATTTCCAACAACGTCTTCCAATTCGCCTGGACAACTCTTCTTCTGGTTTTGACTCTGCTTCAGTGAATCCTATAGTTCGCCGCTCCTGGTTGGATGTTGGTCAAACCTTTTGTTCCTGGACTTTAGCCCTTTCTATTGTTTTTTCAATTGTTCCACTGTTTATTGACTCTGTCTGAGCTGCTCGCCAGCGAAAAGAGGAATGTTCGCAGTCAGTTGTGACGTTATCCATGCTGGTATTCCATGATTGGTGATAAGATTTTGGTCTTTTGCGTTCCCATTGGCCAGTTGTTCTGCTTGGCCCTCTGGGAACTGTAGTTTTCACTTATCTTGGCTGCTATGGAAAAATAAAGCAAGATAAGATAGCATAATACTCGCCCACGTGTCTTAATAAAATTAAGACTTTCCATCATAATGTATTAGGAAAATCTACATTGCATTCGGGAGTTTATCGCCTCGCGCCTGTGACTGATTGCTGCAGAAATGGCTCTTCTCTGCTGCATGTCACAGAGTGTGGTATATCTCGCTTTGACAATCACTATAATAATAACAGTGTTTTCTGTGGTTCCAGTCATATTTGAGGTAACAACCTCAAATTTGCGACGTTGAGGGTTTATACCCATGTACAAGTTTTATTTATTTTACTTTTCCCTTTTTAGTGTCTTCATTTCTAAGCATAAGCTCTCCGTGAAACGAAATGCAAGAAAGTGGCACTTATGTTTTTTCAACTGGTGAAATACTGCAGAGGCAGTAGTAACTCTGACAGGAGTGATCAGCCCATTACTAAAGTGCTTTTGTACTGATTACATCTTTGGATCTATTTGATTAGAGCTTGCCCATAGAAGTATGCATGCGCTCAGGACTCATTCTGCAATGTTCTGGTCAAGAAGTGTGCGGGGTCTATTGAGGGCCTATTGAATCTAATACATTTATTTACACTTGGTTCTTGAGATAACCAGTGAAGAAAGTTTACCAAATGTCATGGCTCCTTACTGCACAGTGTAGTACAACTTATGACGTTTTAAACATTGATCCTTTCAACAGAAAGGAAGACATTGACATCTTCAGACTATATACTTCTGATGTGCAAAATATTCTGATTCACAAGCCATTTGCAGACCCAGCAAAAAAGGGATATGTGCAGATCAAAAATTATGATTCTGCTGAAATTGCATAGCATACCAAATGAGTATGGACTCTGTAAGGTTTGCGAATGCGGAGGAGTGCACTCCATCTTTTAAAGTTAGACGTCACGTATGCCATGGACGTGTACTCACCTTCATTCTCTTTCTGCTTTATACAAATGGCCTGGAAAATGTGTTGGTCAACTCTGGGGTTAATGTGCCATGTGTCAGGACAATGGATGTGCCCGCGGCCAGTATGACTCACGGGTGGGGGGTAGGGGGTCGCGCAGGGGTGTTAATTTAATTGTAAAAAATAAATTAAAAAGAACTTACCTTCGTCTCCGGTTCTGGACTCCCGCATCTCCTGCTCAGTGCTCACAGGAAGCAGAAGCAGGCAGCCTCCCTTTCCTCCCCTAAGCCAATCACAATGCTGCAATGGCAGCATTGTGGTTGGCTAGGACGCCGTCCGTACAGGCTTCTATGGGGAGGTCGTTTCCTCCATGCAGGCTGCTGCTGCAGGCTGCGCAGCAGCCTGCATGGAGAAAACGTAGAGTGCTATGACTGGTTTGGTCAGCCCTGGGGCCGACCAAACAGTCATCGCCCATAACAGTGAGCTAGCCACTCCTCCCCGACCCACCCACCAGATGTCTGAAGGGGCTGCTCATTATTGATCTTTTGTACAGAATGTTTACAAACGTATAATGTTGACCATATTTAGATTGGGCTTAATATGCTGGTTACTTTTTTTCCTGCTAGGGCAATATTCCTCCTCAGATATATGTTCTTGCCCATGTGATGAGAACTCACCCCAGTCTTTAATGCACTTTGTCTTTTTCAGCAGATTTACTTTCCATATACCAGGATGTTTGTTTTGCCTTTATTATGTAGGTTTAGATTTCTAAATGCAAAGCTGCCCTCTCTTTTTTACAGCAACTTAAAGACGTGGATACTTGTTTTTGGGTCGGATGCTTCTTGAAAGGCATCCTGGCTCAGAGGAAAAGAATGTTATTTTAAGGTTGCTATGCTATGAATGTAATGTATACGATACTAACTACCTGGCTGATTTGTATCTAATATGCACTTGTTCTGCCCAATGGTAGTGCTGGCCATCTTAGTTCTTGTTATGCTGCTTTACTCTGTACTGTTTGTCTTGGGTCACCATTGCCTGCTGTACTGAGGCAGCATAACAAAAGTCTTGCACTTTTTTGATGATGACATATCAAAAGAAAGGTTCTTATTATGACATGTTTTTAGTGTTTTATCCATTCTTTTAAATTCTGTTTGTATATATATTAATATTTTTTATTCATGATGATTGTTATAATTATTGTGTATCTTTTACGATCCATTTTGGAGATCGAATAAAGATTGAATCGAGTATGGAAATCTCAGAATGCAACGTTAAATAGCAATTACCAAATAGCAAATTTCAAATGTAGGAAACATTTTCATATAGTGCGTAGTCATAAAAACAGAAAATTACACTCACAAAACACCATGAAGTCCAAGCGTGTGGTAAGTGGGTGTAAACTATTACAAAATGCAATCAAACTTTCACACTGAAATCCCGTTAGGCCTTGTGTGGCCTATGATTATTTTGAAAGGTGCTAAACGAGAAGGAATATGGTTCCAGGAAAATAAATCACTTGTGACTAGCAAAGCCAGAGCAGCTGACAAGACTATACAAATTTAGAGGATGCAATGTGAAAAGGTCATGAAGCGAGGTATCTACATTTGGCGCTGCTTAACCATGGGTGCTGGGCTTACCTGCCTGTGGTGTGACACACCATGACAAATGCATAAACGTATCAAATGAAACGCTATACAAATGCTGAAATACAGTGCAATACAGCACAATAACACCAGTATTCTATACTGCACATTGCCATTTTTTTTTTTTTTTTTATAATTTTCCATTTTCACAGCTATTATTATTTTTGTTTAAAAATGCTTTATTACATGCACTGAATAAATGTGGACACTCACTTCGGAACGTCAAAGATGAGTATCCCCTTGAGTGTAGGATGTTGGTTGCCTTCTTACATCAACACTCCACATCCTACATTTAAAAAACTCTTCTAAGCAATTGTAGGTTACCCATGACACATCACAGGGAGCAGTGGGAATAGGAATTGGGGATTTTGAAGGATGCTGATTGGCAGGAAGCGTATATATACTCAAAAGAGGCAGCCATTGGGGCGGCATTTCGACTGGTACAATCTAAGATGCTCCATTGGGCTTACTTCACCAGGATGAGGTAATAGAAGATGGGTAGGAGTGGGAGTGATAAAAGTGTTCGGGGCTACCACATGGCTGGTGCCCTGCTCCATACCCTGTGTTTGTGCCCACACCTTAATACCATGGGGGCAGTTTACAGTGTAAACTTAGAGAAACCACAGGGAGGACATTAACCTTGATCAACAAGTGGTGGCCCCAGGTATATGGGGGACCAAACACAATCCCTAAATACATATTGCAATTTTGTAGTACAGCCCTACTGGTGGCGATAAGAAAGATAGTCAAAGTGTGGGGATGCACACCATTTCCGACTCTCAATGTATTATCCTATAATATGGATTGGTGCATTTAAGCTGAGGAGATGGTATATAAAGCCTGGGGCTGTCCCCAAAGGTTCATCACGATAGAGCTCCGAGATTATGTGTGTAAGAGAACCGGACCCATGCCCAAAAGGTATGTAAATGAAGGGAAGGGAGACATGGATATTGGTCTGTTTGTGGCCCTTAAATGTACTATACATCACTATATTATCTCATTATGAATATGCTGTGGCACGTTAGGCCTGTACACAGAGATTACCACTTCGAGTTGTTTGTGTACTAGGATATGTGCATTTTAATAAAAAAGAAATATTGAAAAAGAATGCTTTATTTAAGAGTGAAAAAGCAAGCAACATACACAGTCATACATTAACAAATAAAGCGCAGAACAATCAACTACAGCAGTTATAATTGCCGAAAGGTATACCTAAGGATTTTAAATATCACATTATAATTGATACATAACAGCTATATGTAATTGTTGTTTTTAAGAATAAAATAGACTGCTATCATTAGGGATAAGCATTTTTGAACTTTAAAATACTATTTGAAAAGAGACAAGAAAGGAAGAAGAAAAAGACAAGAAAGAGAAAGAGAAGAAACATATAATAGCAAAAGATTAGCCTTATACAGAAAAATGCAAAAACTGTCCAAATGAGATTCTGTAATACTTGTTTGATAATTATGATACAATTGAAATCATATATAAAATACTAGTGTACTGTAACAATACATACAGCCCAACATGAGAGTGATACATTAGGGAGGTTTCATTGGTACAGCCTTTGAAGAAATCCTTTCAGTATATTCTTACAGCAAGGAAATCAAGGGTATCCACAGCATGCCCCTTTTAATAATAATTTGTGTCTGCCAGAGATTCGCTCTGTGCAGCCTGTGATTGTGACAGATCATATTCAACCATTTGGCAAGCATAATATTATTGGTATTTTTCCAGTTGGATGTGATAACCTGTAATGCAATAGTATTTAGAAAAGCCCCAAACACCCCCTTAATGCATTAGTAGAACTTATGCTGGAAGATCCTCCAAGGAAAATGTGAAATCTGTTGAAAGGTGACTGAATATATATTGGTAATATTTACCCAAACCTGAGTCCAAAATAATCTAAACTTGTAACAGTCAAAGAACATATATATTATTACATCACTATTGCCCAAATTACAAGACCAGCATTTACTATCCATAGGAACTTTCATCTTGTAAAGAAAGTTAGCAGTTAGAAACAATCTATTGAGGAAGAAACATTATGTCTGTATGGTAGGTGCTAAGTGGGAGGTCAGGTGGACCAAATTTTATTCTGTGTAGAATTAGGAACTATCTGTTTCAAATGTTTTTCACAACATAGTTCAACTTTGGATTTTGACCTATCAATGTTATATATATGTACCACAAGCCCCTTAATATGACGTTTTCTTGAATTCAGATTTTGCTTCAGTGTGACGGGCTAAGGTATCCATTGCTGTGACTAGAGGAGTAATATTCATGCTCTAGTTTGTCAAAGAGTTGCATCAAGGAAGACGACTCTTCAAGAGCTTTCCTTTTCTTGGGAGGAATGTAGCTAATAATATGCTCTGTGATCTTGAACTAGTCCCAAATTATATTGAAACAAGAGTCTTGAATTGTTGGAACTCATGAATAAACAAAGAAATCCTCTTTTAACAATGAATTATTGAATCACCATCTATTTGAACATGCACTCTTGAACAGTATATTCAAATCCACAATAACAGGGCCACGATCCAAGAATAGAATGCCATTAATCTTGGCAATTGTGAGAGACTGGGTATAATTCATACTCAGTAAAAAGTTCTGGAGTTAGAATGATGAAAAGGAGAATAAAAGGGGTATGGCGTACGGTCAGGGTTAAAGATTGTCTATGCATCGACTAACTCTTAAGGGGAAATCTTTCAAAGGCCTTTTGCATTTTATTGAGGGGGTATTTTCTGTTAGAGTTTCTGTCAAAAGAAGGATCCATTAAGTAACACCAATAAACACCAATGAGATTTGCATTTGAACAGGACATAAGGTTTGAGTATATAGACTATCAAATTTACAGCTCAACTCTATTATTGCCATATACATTTAAAATAGAAAGTGACACATCATTGATCTTTAAATTTAGAAACAACTATCTACCCTTGTCATCAGCCTCTTGTACATTAACATCCAAAGCCAAAGATTTACGGAAAGGACAGTAGCCACATTTTTTATTTTGCATGTCAGAAGTTTGAAGGATATGGCCAACTCAAACTTTTTCGAGCAAATGAATATATTTTTCAGTCAAATGTTTTTTTTGTAACAATGCAATTTTACACTTCAATCTATACAAATGAATGAGGACTCTTTGGGGCATATTAGCAAGGGCCTTATTGCTGCTTTAGCGGCGCTTTTTTCTGATAAAGTGGCGATGTTATTAACACCGTATTAGCAAGCCTGCGCTAATATGCGTTAGCGCCAGCTTTCCAGCTTTAGCTGCCGGTTTTCCTATCGCCTTGTATGCCAGCGATAATTATCGCTAATGACATGCAAGGTAGGCGTTCCTTACAAAAATTACACTGTAAAAGTCGCTCTCACCACTTCACTCTATTACCAAAGATGTCCTGCGATTACAAAAGTCGCGCTAAACCCCAAGTAAAGCATGAATTTAACACCCGACAAAAACCTTACTAAAAATGGTGCTACATAGAGGTACATAAGGGAGACTAGCCCTGATTTCCTTCTGAGGAGCCACAAACACCAAAGAGGTACAGGTCATACTTCATTATTAGCCCCTTAGCTTGTATGAAGGTACGTTTTAGCCAGCTACAGCCATTGCTTCTACTCATGTCCAGAAGGTGCATCACATCACAGGCCCTCACTATGTTGTCCTGATCCGGCCTTTCACAGCATTCCATACATGTTAACATTCACTGTTGTTCCTGCTGCATAATTCATCTATTGATCGGGTCATTCAGGGGGTTTTCAGGCACTCCATCACGTTAGCTGAAATATTATTGACACTAACGCACCGCTAACGCGCTGATCCCATGCTATCGCATGAATGCCTATCGCGTGTTAGCGGGATTTATCGCTTCCTTTCCCGGACACCATCGCATCTTACCGATGTGTTCATAATACGTCGATAACAATGCGAAAAGTGTCCAGGAAAAGAAGCGATAAAAAAAATGCTGATACCTTGCGCTGTCGATCATTCTCGCCTTTTGTAGATAATATGCCCCTTTGTGTCTTCATGGCGTCATATAAACCATTGACATTCCATATGATAGCATGATAGCATTATACAGACTAGTACAAGAAAACACGTACAAATTAGCAGAAAATAAGGCTAAAGTATCATGAGGCGAGTATGAGATGAGTAAGACAGTATCATGAGGCGAGTATGAGATGAGTAAGACACTATCGCTCACAGAATTTTAAAAGAAGAGAAAATATATTTTCTGTGAGGTGAAAGGGAGAAAGATAAGAAGAAAGACAACAAAAGGTGGTTTATAAAGACCCCCCCCCCCCCGGAGGTCAAAGTAAGAGAACATGGTAAAATGTCAAAATGATTTTAACTATAGCACTGTAATTGTGATAGAAGAAAATCAATGAAAACGAGGAGTGGGGAATACGAGGAGTGGAATTAATGCCCAATCAGGTCCCCAATATCCTAAAAAGTAGGTAAGTTAGGAAAAAGATAGGAGAATAACAATTGATGAAACAGCAAACAAAGAGCACAGATTAGGTGGATGTACACTGGTAGAGCAAGGATGGGAACATGACAATTCTAGGGAAACAGGATACACTTAGTGACAAGATAACAATAAGCGATGTGGAGTACAACAACCAAAATTGCTAAGACGAGCAAGGGACCTGTAAGATAAAAAGGCAACGAGAAATAAAGGCATGATGTTTCTAGATAGGAAAAAATAAGCATGAAAATGTTTAGAGAGAATATAAATGATACATATTAAACAAAAAGTATTTTGAAGTCAAGTTTTGACAATGTTTACTGTCTTTCCTTTATGAAGGTGAATACATTTTCCTAATTGATCTGGAGTTTTGAAAGTGGCAATCTTATCCTTGTGGGTAACCTTGAATAAATATGGGTACATCACACCAAATCTAGCATTCCTAGATCTCAAAAATCAGGCATGAATCTAGAAACCCTTTTCTTCTGTTTGCCATGGCTCTTGAAACATCTTGAGAGAAATCAAAATTTGGGCTTGACTATTGGATTTGCTTTCATTGTCTTTTGTTTTCCACCAAAAAGAACTTACATTAAATCAATGAATTGTACAGAAACAACTATGATAGCACTAGACCATGAGGTACCACTAAACAATGGGATCTTGGGTCCAATGCAATGAGCGCTTTGAATGCCAAGTGGAAGGCAAACAATTTAGTTAATATTAGCTTTTAGAAAATAACCACCTTTCTAGCTAATTATTTCCCAGCATGTAGTCCCAAAGAATCCCCGCTGATTATTGCTAATGAAGTGCTGCTGATGATACACAGTAAAAATACTTTTTTATCCATAAACTCACAGCAGTCATGGGTGTATTCTAACTGTTACATGGATAGTCTGTGAACTAGGGGCTACGGACCCAGAGTTTGCACCCCGACCAAGTAACAAACTCCATCTTCCAGAGACAATGACAGTGCCGACTTAGACATTCACCTAGATGCTGTCTTGTTACTGAGACAATTCCCGGTCCTGGGATATGGATGCAGAGTTACTATTCATGTCCCCTGAGCCCTATCTGCTGTACTGAATATTATTAGACAGCTCCTAAGATTCATGAAAAACGACAGAAATTTCTGCATGAACCGCAAATTCTTTTTGAATGTTATAATCCTAACTGGGCTGACAATAATCAATTGTTGAAAGTTAAAATGCCTGGAGAATTCTAGGACAGATTGGTGGCCAAAGCCTACTGGCTACAACAGCTACTAGAGATCATACCACCTTGGCCACCTCTAGGGATGCACCGTTGATTGCAATAATGTATGTCTAACCTACTAAAACTGATTGGACAAAAATAAAGAGATGCAAGCAAAACAAGAGAGAATCACCCACTGACTATTTGGATTTTTTAGAGGATAGTTTTGTACATCTTTCTTGTACAGGAGGTGTGGGAGACACTGTCATTCAGGAATACTGTCGAAGCTATGAGTGCAATCGAGTATGATTAGTGAGGGTCGGCAGAATACAAATTTGTCCCAATAGGTTTCAGTAGCAAATCATTGAGAGACCACTCAGGCAAGGATGGAAGAATCTACTGAAACAAATTTGATGTCTTTCCATATCCTTCCATCAGAGGGAGGGGCATGGATGGAGAAGGGGTAAGATATCTGAAGGGCAAATGGAGAGGTCAAAGAGACATTGTTTTGCGTCATACCACCTCTTGTTTCAATTGTGGATAGGCAGAACACTGAAAACGTTATCCACACCGGCCTCAAGGAGCCACAACATGCATGAACAGCCCACCTTCCCTCCTTTTCTCCCCCAAACCAACATGTGCCATTTTAGGACATCCTAAATGGAACTGACTGCTACATTCATGCTTTAATCCTGATTGATCAAAGGGTGCCATATCGACAATGTGTTATTCATGAAAAGCCCGCATTGTGTTTCATTGATATTGGTACTAGACGATGTGCCCTGAAACTTCAAAATTTCCATCAATTGCTCTCTCAGGCAAAATGATTGATGCAGTAGACATTACAAATAGTTGTGTCCTGCTTTCTGTTATCCTCCTTCTGACTAGTTCTTTGGGTCGAATCACAAGCTAACAAGCTTTTATTCCAAGGTTCACATTTCCAGCAAATTTTTTGGGGGGAGGGGCAACTATGTAAACGGAACAATACTAAGGGCCTCATTTATGAGGCCCTTTGCGCCGCCGGAACGTCACTTTTTGTGAAGTTATGAGGCAGCACTAGGCCACTTTTTTTGCTGCCTTGTAAATATTGTTCCCTTTAACGCAGTTTTCTGCGTTAAAGGGGCATACAATGGGTGTTGCTGGGGGTGCTCCAAGCAACAATCATGGCTTTTTTTACACTGCTCCAGATTTACAAGAAATTATAACTCTGAGGCAGTGCCAAAAAAGGTACGCCTCTCTAGGGGAGGTGTAAGGGAGGCACAATGAGGAGAAATATCTTTATTTCTCCTAGTTTTTCACAAGAGGAAAAAGCCTCTTGTGATTGTTGTTGGGCAGGAAGGTTTCCCTTCCTACACAAAAATAATCATACATTCCGCACAGGCACCCTTGCACCATCGTGCAAAGATGCCTGCTTTGGCGCATGGCAGCCCATTATGTGCCGGTGCAGGCGAAAAGTGCAGGAATGCGCCGTATCTGATAGTTACGGTGCATTCCTGCCCTTTTCTTTTGCTGTAGGGCAGCACAGCAGGAAGGCCTGCTACGCTGCCCTATGGCACAACCTCATAAATGAGGCGCTATATATTTTACTAGTGATGCCGTCCTTTTGGATGTTCCAAATGAAAGTGAAAATGTTGTTTTAGAGGTGCTATGCGAAACTAAATGTGCTTCTATCACTAATGCTAATTCTAATATAGTCTCCCATAATATGAATGAAGTTTTCACACAGAATCCCAAGTCCTTCTGTTTACAACACGCTACTGATATGTGCAGCATTTTAACTGCTGGCCAGTCAAGTTATGACTTAATTCTATGAGGAAGCTTCCCCGCATACCTCAGTACATTCTCTGATCTATAACTGAGGAGGAAAGCCTACCTTTAACACTTGTTTGTTGAATCAAAATGCGTTGAACCAACCATTATCATTTGTAATACCCTAGTCTGCTCGTCAAGAAACCTGGTAAGGAAAGTTATAGATGTGTGCAAGCTTCCTATGTTCCCAGGTCCAGCTACCAGGCGCGGCCCATGGTTAAGGCTGGAGTGGCCCCGCCCCCTTCTTTTTTAAAACACGATGAGTGTCTGTCAGGCTGAGAGATGGTCAGCCTGACAGACACTCATCATATTCGGCTCAGGGGCCTTAAATCCACTAATGCACACGAGCCTGGCAGGCTGCAGCAAGCTTAGTTGGGCTGATGATTCCACAGCCCTGAGTGGTTAACCTCATTCACCTGGCAAAGTCTTTTGAGAGCATTCTTCTTTTGGTGAGGGGCACGTCACTGATAGACTCAGACCTGGCAGCTTGCCCAGGGTTTACTGCCTATCAGTGACGCCTCCTCACAGAGTGAGTTTGGGTCAGCAAATCCCACTGACCCTATCTCACTCTGCGACGAGTTAGGGAAGGTTCTCCTCTCAATGGCTGATCCATGACAAGGTCAGCCAATAATAGGAGGCAAGATCCCTTCCTTCCTCGAAGCCCCCAGAAACCCTGAGGCTTTTCTGCTTCTCTACCCGCTTTCACTGCTGCTGTTTGTTGAATGGTGAGTGCGTGTGTGTATGTATAAATGCATGTGTATTTGCACAAGCATTTTGTGAATGGGTGTGTTTACGTGTTTCTTTGCTCGTGAATGGTGGGTGAATGTGTATGAGCTTGTGAAGAGATGGATGTGAGTGAGTATGCATGTGGATGGGTGGGTGTAAGTATGTGTGCGCTTGCAAGTAGATGGGTGGAAGTGAGTGTGCTCATGTCTGCTCGTCCCACTGCTCAGCCAGATTACGGGCCGCAACTATAGGCTACTTGTCTGAAAACACTTTTCAGTGCTTCCACTGCTCCCTGGGTGCGCACTTTATCCAGTCCTTCCCTAAAATGTTTCACAGGCCTGATCTTCCTAACTGTCTTACTGCAGGAGTGTGGACTTCAACTGATGTGTTTGGTCTCAGAACAGTGGTGTTATCCGTAGTTGCAGCAGATATGGTCACAATTTGCAACTGTAAACGAATTGCAATTTGCAATTCCCTATTTTACATTTGTGACTGTTACCGAAATACAGTTTCAAAACCATCTGCATACATACATACATTGTTGCCATTTCCAATTTGCAATTCTGTTAAGTTTTGCAACTTCCAAATCACAAAGACCCTTATGTTCAAACCTTTTTGGGAGTTCACAAACAGCCATAGAATCGGACAGTTTGCGACCACAAAAAAGCATTATGAAAGCCAAATTTCGATTCGGTAACTTGTTACCAATTCGCCATTTGGTTTTGCATTTCATTATTTGGAAGGAGCGTGTTTAGGGCATCCCTTCCAAATACCGAATCACAGTGGTATGTATTAATGTTTTGTGACCGAATTACGGTTGCAAAGAATCCATTTTTTTACCGACTATTGGAAGGTGGTGGCAACCATTTGAGAAGGGTTCAACATGGCACTTGCCCGAGTGAAAGGCTGCTTGCAAAACTTGAGGCAAGTTGATAACTGCTCCTGGCCCAGACTAGAAACGTTAGCAGTGGCTCTCTACATGGGGCTGAGATGCAGTCTCTGGATCAGGCCTGAACAGCTACATCCCTGAATGAGGGCAGTTGACAATACCAGAAAGCAGAAGTTGATTAGCGCTAACATGAGGGTCTAAGGTGGAGTGATAGGTTCTGAGGCTGTACTGTCCTGGTAAGCGTCATTAATACAGCTCTTTAACCAACACTAATATTACAATGAAGTAGAAGTAACTCTTGAGCAAAGGAGAGGTAGAGAGTCCATGTTATTCAAGTGCACATTTTTTAACACTTTTATTTAGATTTTCTTGGTACAGAGAAGAAAATAAAACATTGTTAGCAATAATGTTTCATTGAATGAGGGCCTACACGTGCAGACAAACCATGAAAGAGTTAATCCAATAGTCATCCATATATAGGTAATTGGCTCACATCATCCGAATACCTTAAAGATATCAAAACTAGTACAAACTTTGGGCCTCATTAATGAGGCCTCTTACGGCACGGAAGGTCACTTTTTTACATTCCGGTGGTGCAATGTGCCTTGGCATATTTACATGGCCACATAAAGCCACTTGATGTGGCTTTTCATATCCTTGTAAATATGTGCCCCTCTCACGCAGAACACTGCGTGAAAAGGGTGTTCCATGGGTGTTGCTGTGAGTGTTCCCACACGCAACCCATGGAATCTGTAGCATTTCCTTATTTACAAGAAATCGTAAACTTGGGAATGAGTCAGAATGTAGCGCCACCCCAGGGGTAGATTTAGGGAGGCGCTACAAAGAGAAATGTTTTCATTTCTCCCCGTTGTTTTCATTTTCTATGTGTGCTTTAGAATGCAGCACACATAGAAAGAGGAAATCGCCTGAATTGATTGATTTTATGCAGGAAGGTCCTTTTCCTGCACAAAATAAATCAGCCTGCAACGCAGGCACCCTTGCACCATTTTGCAAGGGTGCATGTGTTGGTGCATGGCAGCCCATTGTGCGTCGGTGCAGGGTAAAAGAACAGGAATGCGCTGTATCACATAGTTGCGGCGCATTCCTGCCCTTTTGTTTTGACGTAGGGAAGCGCAGCAAGATTCCCTGTGGCGCTGCCCCATGCCAAAACCTCATAATCAGGCCCTTTAATTCTCAAAGGCAGCTAGCATTGCCAATTAGGGTGTCCATCGGATATATGTCCGAACAAAGCAAAACATTAGCTGGTTCATGTGCTCGTCTGCTACTGTGCCAGGACCTCTCTACGTCAGTACAACAGGGCGGCCATATTTTATCACATTGGCCCATTTTATCCCTCACCGTTTGTATGACAGTCGCTTGGTTAGTGGCTTTTGAGTTTTTAAAGTTCCTTAGTGGCAGAGACGTTTTAATGCAGGGGCAAAGTGGGCTCTGGCCCAGGGCCCCAGCCTTTCAGGGGGCCCCCTGACAGTCAGCTCCATTTTCCAGAGTTTTTCCCTAATGACCTTGAATATTTCCTAAACAGTTTGTTTTAAATTCTGTTTTCCATTCATTTATTTCTTATGTACCTGATGTGTGAGTGTCTAGTACAGCCATTTTGCAGAGAAATTTTGTGTTTATGTTTCATGCAATATACATAAAAAACGTTTATTTTAGATCAAAACAAGGCCAACATATAAGAAATGAGAGGGCGTCACAGAGATTATTTGCAGGAATATTGGTGAGCTGCTCCTGTGTTACAATATTGAAAACACAAATAACTATCCCTGAATATTAGATGTAAACACATTCAGGGCCTTATTTATGAGAAGTGATGCATCGCTGTGTGAAAACAGGGATGCGTCAATTCTTAGTGCGCCCTCGTTGCGACATGACGGATGTCATATTTACTGTATGACGCATCATGTCGCAAGGAGTTACAGATATGTCAGTATTTCTGATGAATCTGTATGCGCAAAAGTGATGCATTGCTGGGGTGTGTCTGAAAATAAACGCAACTCCAGCAATGTGTCCTTTCACATTGGGCAAGCCCCATGTGAAAGGGCCTGCATCAGTCTTATGCCTGCTGTGTGGCAGGTGTAAGATATTGACTCAATGGCGTCCTAGAAGTGGCGCACTGAGTTCTCATAGATTTCAATGCGCCACTTCTACGAGGCATTTTGCGGGGCAACACCCACCCTGCATACATTATGCCTGGCGCAGGTATAATGCGGTGCAGGGGTTTACAAAGTGAAGCATCTGCCTAGATGCGTCACTTTGTAAATAGGGCGCATCATGGCACATTTTTTACGCTGCCGGTGCGGCACAAAAAGTGACGCATTGGCGGAATAAAAGTGAAGCAAGGTCTCATAAATAAGGCCCTTAGAATTTGGACGAGTGTTCCTTTGCACTGTCAGGGGCCTAATGAAATAGTGTATTTAATAAAGCGCACAGCTACTCAGACTAGAGAGTCCTGGCGCGTGACAGTGGGAGGAAAACATGCGTAAAAGACCCATCAGTTATCAAAAAGCCAGGTTTTTAAGTTCTTTCATGAAAGAGAGTAGGTCTGTGGTTAGTCTCAGAGACTCAGGAAGGCTATTCCACAATTTTGGGCTTAGAAAGCCGTGGGATCTGCCTCCAATGCGGGCACTGCATATTTTAGGCATGATGGCCAGGTTGGCATTGGAAGAATTTAGGGGTCTAGCTGTTGTGTAGCGATTAACGCGCTTATTTATGTAGCCGGCTCCTAAGCCATGGAAAGCTATAAAGAAGATGGTCATCGCTTTGAAGCCGATCCGTTCTTTTATGCGGAGAGACTTAAGAATAGGGGTCATACTAGATCTGGGTTTAGGTCTCAGGATGGCTCTGGCCGCCGCGTATTGTACCACTTGTAGGCACTGGATAAGGGATTTGGGAAGACAGAGGTACAAGCTGTTGACATAGTCAAGCTTTGATGTCACCAGAGTCTGCACCACGATCTTTCTGCTCTCAAGCGGTAACAGTGGCAGGAGTTTTGAATAGCATCCAGAGTATGCCAAAGCAAGTGCCATTTAGATTTTGAATTTGAAAGCACATGGAGAGTGTCTTGTCTATGACAATTTCTACATTTTTGACTTTCTCCTTTTCAGCGGGCGGGGGCGGCAGATCTTTTGGCCACCAAGCGCTCCAGTCAGGCGTTTATGGATTACCAAAGAAAACAACTTCAGTTTTGTCAGGATTGCACTTCAGCTGATTGATTTTAAGCCAGTTAAAAACCTTTGTGAGGCAAGACCTAATCATTGCCCCGTCAAAGTTGGTTCCTTTTTCACACGTAAAAATCAGCTGAGTGTCATCAGCATAGGAAACAATTTTGGCGCCCTCTTCCTCTACCAGAAATGCAAGGGGGATAGATATATATTAAAAAGGGTAGGACTGAGAATGGAGCCCTGAGGGACACCTACATTCATGGCTGGAACTGGGGATGAGAAAGGGGGGAGCCAGATGTCTTGAGATCTATTTGCCAAGAAGGATGACATCCATGTTAAGGCGGTCCCCCCCCAGACTGATGTTAGCAAGTCTCTCCAGGAGCCTCTCATGTGGGACCATATCGAAGGCCGCCTACGTATCGAGCAATATCAGAACAGTCTTGCCTCCCTGGTCCAGCTTACCCTTGAGAAATTCAGTCACTTCCAGCAGAGCGGACTTCATACTGTAGTTAGCCCTAAAACCGGATTGGGACTCAAAAAGGAGCTTCCCATCTTCAATGTGTTTTTGGAGGGCCTTGTTTACATGCTTCTCTAGTACTCTGGAGAGGGTCGGAAGAAGGGAGATTGGCCTGTAGTTGGCAGGGTCCGTCGGTTTGGCGTTAGCCTTTTTTATCAGTTGAAGAATCTTAGCATTCTTCCATAATTTCTGCATGTTGCCCGAGGAGAGAGAAGCATTAAAGAGCTGGTTTACTGTGGGGTTTATGGTGGGAGCTAATAGGTTCAAGATATTCCCTGGACATGGGTCAGTAGGAGAGCCAGACTTAATGCTTTGGAGAGGGGTCAGTGACTCTTCAAGCTGAAACTCAGGGAAAGCTAGTAAAGATGGAGGATCCAAGAGGTGAAATTTGCTATTAGAACTAAGGTAGAAGGTCAGTTCTTCCTCTGAGATGTTAGTGAAGGCTTGTTGGATCATGGAGATCTTTTTGTGGAAGAATTCAACTATTTACTTAGACCATTATTCAGTGCATGGCCCTTCCTTTGTGCTGGCTCTCAGGGCAGTAAAGGATTTAACTATGCTAAAGATTTCCTTCCTCTTATTTTGGGCATTTTCTATCTTGGTTTGAAAGAGGTTTTTCTTGGCTGCCTTCACGAGAATGTAATGAGCATTTAAGGTGTCTTTATACACCTTCCTGTCCTCAGGTAGATAGGATTTACGCCATTCTCGTTCAATTGTTCCACAATTTCTGTTGCGAGATCTAAGGGAATCGTTAAACCATGGAGCTGGTGGGGCTGACCTCTTTGAGGAGCAGCAAACAACCAGTACCACTGCATCAATGTTGATTCGGAGCCATGAATCTGTTGAGAGGGCGTCCGAGTCGGGCCAGCCAGACAGCTCTGGTGAGGAACGACCGAGGGCGTCTGCTAACATCGGGATGGTTATTTTATGGAACGTCCTGTAATGAGAGACTCTCTGCCCTGTGTTAGCTCAAGGGGCTGTGGCAGAGTTGGGAATGACGAATTTTAATAGGAGGTGGTCAGACCAGGTAATGGGAAGAGGTAGGCTTACTGATATGTCAAAGTTGTGAACGATTTGGTCTAGGGTATGGCCCTTCTCATGGATGGCCAAAGAAACAGATGGAAATATGTTGCAGGCCTGCAGCGCCTCCAACAAGGAAATTGTTTGAGGGTCTCTTCCATTGTCCATATGTATATTGAAATATCCCACAATGAGGCAGTTGTTGTATTTTAAGGCCAGGGAGGTGGTGGCTGTATTAAGCGTAGTAATAATATTTCCAATAGCACTGGGAGGTCTGTAAATCAGAAATCCAGCTATGCTATGGTGGGGGGATAAGGTACAGCAGAAGCCTAAGCAGTCTCGTTTTTTATTGTAAATTATGGCAACACCTCCCTCCTTCCCATTCAATCGGTCCCTCCTAAGAATGTTATAACCCGTAGGGATGGCAGTGAGAAATAAAAGATCAGACTGTTAGTCTAAAAGTAGGCCATCATTTTATGGTTCATGCTTTTGTATAGAGCGACAATTTAAAAGGGTGGCCTTTAAGTCCTCTGTTTTCTTATTGTTTTTACACTTATTGTTGCGTGGGAGGATATTGGGTGCGAGTTTCCTGGGCTGAGAGTCCAGTTGCACTTATTGCATCGAAAGTCTACCTCCAACCACGGATCAGCGGCTGTACAGTGACATAATGGTAGCCGCCTAAGGCTAAGCAGTTTTTCCCTATTGCAATATAGCGGAAGAAACTCACCGGAGGGGAACTGGGCAGCATGGCCGGCGCCGAACGCCTCCGGGCGCAGACAGGCTTACCTTTGGCGCCAGCAGCGTGCCAGCTGTGCACGTCCACTTAGCGCGTCCGTTTGCATCGGGAATATATAGGCTAATGCCTATGATGCAAACTGGATCGCCAACGCAGCTGAGGAAGCGGAAACTGCATAGGCATAAGTGAGGAGCCCGATAGTAGCCCCAGCCCTCCACAATCGGCGTATAAGCCGCGGCGGACCAGGACTGGAGGAAAAGCGAGATGCGAATCAAAGCAGCTAAGGAGGTGTAGGCAAGCAGAATCAAGTAAAGTGCAAGTGCGCATAGGTAGGAGAAATTGTTAAAAAGCACAGAGTAATTCAGCCAGACATATACAATTTAAAAAGTAATAAAAACCTAGTAGCAGGGCAGGAAACACCAAATCCTACAGGTATCAGCTGCGCACATCCGTTTGCATCGGGAATATATAGGCTGATGCCTATGATGCAAACTGGATCGCTAGCACAGCTGAGGAAGTGGAAACTGCGTGGGCGGAAGTGAGTAGCCCGATAGTAGCCCCAGCCCTCCACACAATCGGCATATCAGCAGCAGCGGACCAGGACTGGAGGAAAACCGAAATGTGAATCGGAGCAGCTAAGGAGGTGTTGGCAAGCAGAATCAAGTAAAGTGCAAGGGCGCATAGGTAGGAGAAATTGTTAAAAAGCACAGAGTAATTCAGCCACACATATACAATTTAAAAAGTATTAAAAATGTAGTAGCAGGGCAGGAAACCCTGAATCCTACACCTGTAAGCTGCACATGTCCATTTACATTGGGAATATATATGCTAATGCCTATGATGCAAACTGAATCGCTAGCGCAGCTGAGGAAGCGGAAACTGCGTGGGAAACAGGGGCTCAAATCAGATCATAAATTCAAAGGTGTCCTGAAGAGGGGCCCCCAAAATATGTTTGGCCCAGGGCCCCCCAAATCCTTAAGATGCCCCTGCTTAGTGGATCATTTTGCTGACTTTGTGTGAGTGCAGTGTGGATTTCTTTTCTGTGGATGGTCCTGCGGAGAGCCTTTAACAGCCATTTATTGAAATCTGAGCTGTGGCCTGCTTAATTGGGGCAAAGCTTAACTGGGTGAGAGACGAGTATGCTTTTTTGCAGAGAGGCATGTTTCCCTCATCACATGCATCCTTCATTGTTCACCCGAGGAAGATAGGCATGGATTAAATCAACCAAAAAGAATAGAGATCTCTCTTAGTTTTTCTTTCTCTACACATACAGAGATAAAATACACCAGAAGGAAGTTTGCAGTATTAAAAGAAACCAGAGAAGGAGCACCACGCAGTGTAGTCTATTGAACGAAGCCACATTAGGCACAATATTACTGATTGTTGGCTAGTGCACCTCCCCAATAAGAAACTAAGCATGCCATTTATTGAAACATTCTCAAGTATACAAACAAGTGACGGATGGAATGCTTGAATTAATCTCAGCTACTGGTAATTCCTCGGGGCTGCATCCCAATGTTATTTTTCACGCCATACCATCTCAATTTGGACCCAGCTGTGTGCAAATCAGTCTTGACCCTGCTTCAATAGGAACCAGGGACAGTTTTAGGATTTTGGGGGCCGGGACAAAAGTATTTTGGGGGTCCTGTTCAGAATAGTTTTGAATCTATGATCCAGTTTCAGCTCTTTCATGCCCTCTTTGGCCAGGTCACTGACATTGCACAGGCACACTCGCTCAAATTCTAAAGATGTTAAATCATATATTCACGAATAGTGAGGTGTGTTTTCAATATTGTAATACAGCAGTGGCTCACTAATTTTGCTACCAATAATCTCTGTGACATCCTCCTATTTCTCATATTTGAGGTTCTATTTTTATCTACTAGAAACATTATTTATGGATGTGGCATGAAACAAACACAACATTTCTCAGCAAAATGTCTGTAATCGACTTTCACACAGCATTAACATTAAAACTGATTTAAAGGGAAACTATATTTAAAAACAATCAGTTGAAGAATTATCAAGGTCATAAGGGCAAGCCTCAGCAAAACAGAGCTGGCTCTATCAGAGGGCCCCCTGAAAGACTGGTGCCCTAGGCCTGAGCCCACTTTGCCCATGCTTTAAAACATCTCGGATTGGAACAGTCCATCCAAAACTGCCAAGCCAGAACCTCCCTGAAAGCAATGAGAGAGCAGAAGGCTCCCTATCTTATTAGATACCTGTCCCACTAAGGGGATGGGCCGCATCCCTCTCCGTTTGGATCCAGCTATATGCAAATCAGTCTTGACCCTGCTCCAATTGGAACAGTCCAACACAAACTGCCAAACCATATCCTCACGGACCTGGAACACATGCAACCCAGGATCAGTTTCACCGTAGTTATGAGCGCATTAGCCGGTTGCTACTTGGTTCCAGAAACACGATGTGTATGGGACACATATCTGGGCATACCCGCCCCGCTTAGGGCCACAAACTAAAGTATACAAAAAAGTGATGGATGGAATGCTTGAATTATTCTCAGCCACTGGTAATTTCTCGGGGATAATCCCAGTCTATTGTTATTTTGCACACCATCCCACCTCAGTTTGGACCCAGCTATAGGCAAATCAGCCTGGGTCGCTTGTCGTTGATGGCCCTAGGCAGGTCACAGGCTCACCACCACAGCAGCCACTTTAGGGAACATATACAGCATGAAGGCCTACTGCATGAAGTATCACATGGGGTTCTCAATCCTATGCCAGGCTCCCTTAAAAGCTTTATTGTCTCTCCCCAAAATAGGGCCCCGCCAGCCAGCCTGTATAGATATGATCAGGGCTACTGTAATTATGTGATGCAGTGACTGCTATGTTTTCCTCATAAGTATGGATTTACTAGATTTGCCACATAATCCACAGTCTGCTTCACCTGTTGCTTAATATTCTAACAAAATATAAAAAAAAAAAAATTCTAACAAAAATGTCTTTTCAGCTCAAATGGATTGCAAGTCATAATTGGTGCTAACTTCTTTCTGTTGGAGTGGGGTATGGTGACCAGGGGCATCAGCCCATTAAATTATTGTAAGAAACAAATAATGAAAACTGATTAAAAGGCCTCATTGTTTTCCATATTCTTTCTCATCTGCTTCTTAGTTTGAGGTGATGCACTTCTTGTTGCAACCGAAATTTCACTGCCCCTAAAAGTCGTTCAAAAGCACCACTCATGGTTTGGAGACATGGCAGTAAGATTCTGCTGCATAATTCCAGTGGCCCTTGATATGATTCCGCATAATGGGAAGGCTCCTGACCCAGATGGTATCCCAATAAATATTTTTAAAGCTAATATTAAGCTTTGGGCACCATTAGTGACAAACATTTTGCGTGCTACCATGATGGGACCTATACTAGAGTCCTGAAAAGAGGCAGTTATTGTCCCTAGATTTAAGAAGGAGGATAAAAAGTATTCTTGTTGTTACTGCCCAATTTCTTTACTTGACTCCACTGCCAACATTGTGGGACGAGTTTTATTAGCTAGGCTGGAGACACGGGCGGACCAAAGCAACATCTTATCCGATACTCAATTCGGCTTTCGCTTCAGCATAGGTACGGTTGAGCAATGCCTTAATCTATCCTAGGGAAGTATATGAATGCCAGAAGAGGTCTTAGCCATACTTTTTTTAGGGACGACTCCTGTGCTTTTGATACTGTTAACCTATGAATTTGTGGGCTATGATGAAGGGGTTGAGAAAGCGTTGGTGGATCTCCTCTTCAGTATAGCCAAGATGGTGAGTGTTCTTCTTTAATTAGATCAACTCTGGGTGTTCACAAGGGATGTTTTTTGGTCCCTTTTTTAATCCTTATTTTTATAAATGGCTGGAATATTATCTCGTGCACAGAGTGCAGAAAATGCCTCAAATAGGGAAATGAATTCCAGTCCTTCTTTACACGGACGATGCTGCTCCCAATGCTGGAACAGCTAATGGGCCACAGATCCTGCTAGGTGATTTTGCTCTATTTATGAATGATTTAGCCTTAAAAGTTAACATGACTAAATCATCCATTATGGTTGCACCCCGCCTAAGACTAAAATCTAATTCCACTTGATAAGGGGGTAAAGCTCGATAGAAATTTTAAGTATCTAGGCATTCCTTTTGAGGATCAACTAAAATGGGAACATTTAGTTAACTTAAGATGTATGCGATTTCTGAGAGTGATTGACGCCATCTTTAGGTTTGCCACAAACCAGTGAGGGAACTCATTAATATTTATAAAAGTAAATGTATCCTGGTTGGATTGTATGGGGCAGGAGTTTGGGGATGTAGTGACACTTTATTCCTTCAGAGGGCTGATAACAGCTTTTTACATTATCTGCTCTCTATACCCATGAGTACAGCCAATAAACGTTGCCTTGATGAATTACTTATATGATTCTATGGGTCTGGCTCTTTTGGTTCTGTGGCATAAAATGTGGCGAACATCTGATGCAGGTTTCTCGAGTCTAGGCTAATGCTTAGCGAGCTCCTAAAGATACATACCGTCCTGGAAATTCCACGGCTTATGGGTCTGAAATGGACTTTTACTAAAATGAGTGTCTCAAATTATTTTAATATTCTGGCGTCTCTGGAGTTAGTCTCCAAAGATATTCTGAATTTTAAAATTTTTAATTATAGCATTACGATGCGTAATTTAACGGCACACTTTATGCAGATGATTGTTACGCGTTCTGTTCTTTGTACCACTACGGGCATAGAACCTTATTTAACGTTCAACATAATCCCCAGTATACCTTTGATTTTACCGGTTTTAAACTAGGCACTGCGTAACTTTCTGTTTACCTTTCCTTTACAGGATTCTTCATTTGCTCACCTTATTTGTCCTTGTGGTCAATCACTGCGTAAAACTCCTAGTCCCTTTATGCTTTTTTGTACACTCTCTGGTATTCCACTTAGGCTTTTTTTAGGTCCCTGTTTACCAGCTGCTGATAGCGGACAACATCATAATGCACTTCTGTTTTTACAACTAGGGTCTCCTGAGATGTGTTATGCTGTCTTAAATGATATTAAATTATCTTTGGGTATTAGAAAACAGTATGGACCGTCTATCATATTTTCAGCTTGAAACATATTGACATTCTGCTTTTTTCTTGCCATGGATGTTGATCAGTAATTATTGGTTGTGATATTTATGCTGCCTTTTACATGTTTGTATTTGACATTTAATTGTTGTATTGGTTTTCTTTTTACTGTTGATGTGTTTTATTTTATTTTATCTGTTTTTTTTTGGTTTTCTGACAAATAAAGGAATTATGAATATAATTCAGCATAATGCCAGTGGAAGAAGAATGTATTTGAAGAATCAGCAGGGCCTTGAACACTGTCTGTCAGGCAGTGAGCTCTTCCTACCACTTTTTACCACACCAGCTTTCCTGCAATCTGTCCCAAGTGCCTGAATCGTTCCACACTAGGGGCACATGTATCAACCTTATTTTGTCTGCAAATGAATTGGCCCGTTTGCGACTACAAAAAAGCATTTTGGTATGTATCAAACCTAAACTGTGATTCCCTAGCACTTTACCAAATCACAATTCTGGTTTACAACCAAATACCGATTTGTATTTGGAAAGGGCGTCCCTTCCAAATACCAAATCGAAATGGTATATATTCATGTTTTGCAACTGAATTCCAGTCACAAAACTTTAATAATTTACCGACTACCGAAGTGTAGTGTTAATGCATTTGCAAATGGGAAGGGGTTCCCTCGGAAGCCGTTTCCATTGGTGAATGTAAATAAATATTTAACAGGAGGCAGTGGTCCACGGGACCACTGCGTCTTCTTAATCAAACAACATTTTAAGAAATAGACTTTTCTTTTTAAACACATCCTTGTTTTCCTTTAAGGAAAATGGGTTGCATGTAAAAAAGACTGCTTAATTTCAAAGCAACCACAGACATGCTCTGCTGACCTCAGCAGGCCACCATCCCTGTGATGGCGTTTATTCCTAATGGGACGCAATGGGATGCAAACTGCGACCTAGAAAGCAAGTTTGGTCGATTTGTGACCCACTAAGTAAAGCTAAATGAAACTCTGTGAGTTTCATACATTAGGAATCAGTAGTCACTCCTGATGGACACTATCTCTTTCTGTACACCAGTTTAATATCTATGACTGACTGCTGGACCCACGGATCTGCTCCTGACACCAGTCCAGGCTAATGCCAGGGTGAATTTCAGTGGTCTGGTCCTCCACTAGGCTACATTCTCTTGACTGGTGCTGGCCCAGCAGGAGTGTTTGCACGGCCAGTGTGAATGTAGCTATCAGTAGTGAAGAACTAAAGTGACAAATTCACTTTATAACAAGTGCCTTATACATTTCCATGCTCAGTCGTCCATCGCAGAGTCTTCATTTTAACTCGGGATCTTGTAGGCCTGAGCTCCGAGTTGGGACCATGCTTGAGACATTGCAGTAAAATATAGCAGGGCCGTCTATGTTTGGCAGTTGTTGGGGAACCTGTGATATGCTGTTTGCTTCATCTGCTAACAAACCCTTTGTATTTACAAGAAAATCTCTCCACGCCCCCTCACTGATACTAGTGCTAAAGGTCAGGTTTGTGGCCAGGTTGTGTAGGCGACCTGAGTTTAACAACACTAGGAGCCCTCCCACTAAGCCCTTTCAAGGTTCGTCTGACAATGTGGAGTGGAGGGCTGGCATCAAGTGCCTTGTGGAAGCTTTGCATGAGAGGGAGCTGCACCGCCAACGTGATGTGTACAGCATGACACACAGAGGGAGGAGAGCTTTTATTCTGGTTTATTTTCAGCAGTACAATGTTGTCATTAGCTTGCAGAATGTTACTGGTGGGTGAACAGAAAATGGTGAGTGATGCCCGTGCCTAAGAATGCAGGTTTACCTGTCCGTGAACTCAGGTCACCTTGGTAACAAGCAACTTGTTTCGCAACATTGGCAGTGTTTCAAGCTGCTAATAAAAAGGGTGTTTGTTGGTACCGAAAGAAGCACAATGTATTAGTTCTACCTGCACACACGCGAAAGTGGCGAAACCGTAGGTTTCTGTCAATGAATGACTAATTTACTTTTTAGCTAAATCTTTCACAACACGCAGCATATCCTCAAACATGGTTTGATAATGCACAAAGGTCTGCCTTTAAAGCAATGTTGTATGGTAATGTGAAGCATTACAAGTAAATACTAGGGTAGCAGATATGCATGTGTGTGAAAGCAAAGAAATGTGCAATAATATTGGTGTAGGTTAAAAGGTCAAGTGACAGTTGCACCATCAAGCCAGAACTATAGGTTAAGGCTCCCATCCTCCATCTGTGCTGCTGCCAGAGAAAAACAAAACAAAATTATCTAGTTATCTAAGACACTTTAATAGCGTTCAAATGTCATGAGCTGCCCTTGAAAGTTCAAACTTACTTAGCTAGATAAATAAACAAAATGATCACAGCTGCATGGAGGGCAAGCACTTTTTTTGTAGAAGCACACATTGTCTGCCCAATCAAAGCATGTACTCCTGGCTCCCGATATGTGGGCAGAGATACTGAGACAGCCCAGGCCAAAGGTCTTCAGGCCCCACATAGGTTATCTCTACCCATGTGTAGTCAGGCTACTCATTGCCCATCTAAAGTCACGAGCCAAAGTATTCTTGACTTACCGCCTGCATCTGCCCCACTAGTAGCAGTCTTACTAGAGGTCCCCCCCTTTCCCAAGAAACTAGGGAAACCACACAAGACTTGATTCATAAAGTGACCCACTGGTGTACAAAAAACGTTGTACATGGCCAGTATTTATCATCCAATATTATAATGGCCAGAAGATTGGGGTTGATAGGCCATCAAACTAACAAGATTGGTACAGGAGACTGTATAGTCGTCAATTTTAAGGCTTCAGAGAAAGCCAAGATGCTAATAGATAGTGCATCCCAGAGCAATTTGAATACTCAAATAAATGCAGTTTCATTACAATACTTTTACCCACCAAGACAGCGTCTAATTATGGCGGATTCCTGCTCTCTCCACTTGACGTAGCACAGTGCAACAAGTTGTCTTGATGCGTTTTGCCAAACGTTGATAAATGTCACCCCAAATTGAAAGCTTTTGTGTGCATTTTCAGAATTTGAAAACTGATGTTCGGAGGAAAAGGGTTGAATTTCCAACAATATTTAAAGCTGATATTTTAGTGATACAAATTATATGCTGTTGGGCAGGCTATTACTAATATAATTAACTTGGTGCTGGGGGCACTGCAGTTGGCTGTTACTCATTACCCATATAGAGGCATTACACATTGAGAAGGCATTTTTTACATTTCTGCTGGCTAACGTCCCTGATGCATGAGGTGATTACTGCTGGTAATCTGGCAGATAGTGGACACTAATGGTGAGAAGCTGTCAGGAATAAAAACATTCCACTATATTGGAATAACACTCCTCGATGGAATACTCTCTTAATTTCAATATTGTAACTATTAGCACCTGGGAACATAAAGGCTTACATGTGCCTATCACTTTTACATTTACAAACCACTTGTCATTAAAGATGAGCTCATTCCCTAAATTCTATGGTCACTTCAGCAGCAGCAGTTACTGCAGGTGCAGGGGTCATGTTTAATTGTTAATTTGGCTAAAGGTTTTCACTGAAAGCAACAAAGGCACATTCTCAGACATGAAGGGCCTGATTAACTAAAGTTTAGCATCAATACAAAATGAACCAAAGTCTAGGTAGGATAGTTACTGTTCAGCACAAAGAGTGTTTTATCCTGGAAAGGTGCCCTTTTCTCAGTGCAAAAGCCCTTATTCACTGCATTTTGTCTTTTTGCATCAAAGGGCGTTACTGGGGGGATCCGCGCAAATGCACAAAGGTTTTGATGCAAACCCCCAAATACTAATATATCCAGACTGGGATTACCATTAAAAACGAAACCTTCTTGAGGCAGGGGTAAATAAGTGGCAATGTGTTTATGTCTCAAAAATGCATGAATTGCTTGTGTGCTACAGTACCTATCACAAATCCAATGTTTGGGGTTCTTTTTACTTTCTCTAGACATTAATATTTAACCTGGAAGGGTATGGTTCCAATAAAATCATCTGCTAGACAACGCATACTCACCTCTGCACTGTGGTGTGAGATGGTGCATAGCGCAAGGCAGTTTGTGTGTCAGCGCAGGGAATGGCAGAGGTGGCAGGCCAAGCTTAGTTGATATGGCTCTGTGCTATCTTTTTCTCCTTGCACAACAGACCACAGTAAATTGCTTGCTGCCCTGTTTTGCGTGAAAATTTTGTAATTCTAGACCTAAATGGGAAGACCATGAACTCATGGCCCTGAAGCCTTTGTATCTGGGATGGTTTTTCACCAATACCATGAAACTGAAATTAAGTATATGGGCCAGTGTCTGATTTCACATTAGTGATGCCTACTACATGTGGATCTTGTAATAAAATTGAAATTGGAATTGCATTTATATAGTGCCTACCATCCCCTGACGAGGAATTGAAGCACTGTGCAATGAGTATCACACCACTCTGGGGCCCAAGAATAGTGGTAGTTTTGTAGATTCTTTTTTCTTCTTTGCCTTCTTTATAAGTTATTGGGTTAGTCTTGTGCTCTCGAAACAATCATGCATTTAACCAGTTTTGTGATAGAAATGAATTTAATGAGACACAGGTGTGAGTCTTTAATGGAGTATGGGAACTCGTGTCCCTGTTAGTTGGATGACTAAACAAATTGGCAGAAGCTGGAAAGGTAGTTGAGAAAGTCCATGGAAGTCTGGGAGTATTGGGATAAAATCAGAGAGTGGAGCAAAAAGTAGATTTGGACTAGGAAAATTGACTTAATCAAGAAAGGGTGGGTGGCAATAAGAATCAAGCCCGTCCATCAAAAGTAAAAAGAGAAAAAAAAAAAAATATATATATATATATATATCCACTGAAAAAAACATAGGTTTTCAGGCACGTTATAGTTGGAAATTAGCATTTAAAAAACCTTAGAAATTCACTGAAAAAACCATAGGTTTGAGGGACGTTATAGTTAGTTGGACATTTCACTCAATGCACTGCTGATGACGTCACATATTACATCATTCATGACATGGGCAGTGACATGTTATGTTATGTTATGTTAAAAAGACTTCTATAGCGCTCTGTTACCCAGAGGTGTCCTGGCGCTGTATGCTAACCACCTAAGAGAAGCTGAAAATACTGCTGACAAAGAAAATTTATATGAATAACCAGGTCTTTAATTCTTTCCTAAAGGAAAAGAGCTCTGTGATGTTCCTAAGCTTAAAAGGCAAGCCATTCCAAGCCTTGGCGGCACAATGACAGAAACTCCTACCTCCCCAGTTGACTTTATTAAAGCGGGGGAGGATGACTAAGTTAGCCTGGGCCGAGCGTAAATCTCTTCTGGGTACATACCATTGAAAGGCATGTTTCAGGAAATCAGGGCCAACTCCATTTAGTGCCTTAAAGACAATGCACAATGCTTTAAACTGGATTCGTTGTTTAACAGGCAGCCAGTGGAGTGTCCTAAGACCCGTCCTTACAGAGACAAATCTGGGTGTCCCCGTAATCAACCTGGCTGCCGCATTCTGCACAATTTGGAGTCTAGCCAAATGTCTCTCCTGAATGTTGATATAGAGACTGTTACAGTAGTCCAGTCTAGATAAAATGAAAGCCGTGACTACTGTCTTCAGGCTATCTTCAGGGAGGAAGAACTTGATCTTCCTAAGAGTTCTTAGGATAAAAAAGCAGGAAGAGGCAACCCTACTAATTTGGTCACTAAAAGAGAGTTTAGAATCAATAATGACTCCTAGATTCTTAGCTCGGGCCACAGGTAGGGGCGTTTGTCCCATTGCTGACGGCCACCAGTTTGGAGTCCAAAGGTTGATATTGTTTCCAAAAATGATCACCTCCGTTTTGTCAGCATTAAGTTTCAAACAATTAGATGCCATCCAGGCTGAAATCCCCTGCATACAATTATGGCAGCTGGATCCAATCTCAGCCTCAGCCCCCTTTCTAATGGATAAAACAATTTGTGTATCATCCGCGTATAAAGTCAGCTGGAATCCGAACGATCTGATCAAGGCGGCCAGCGGAACGACATACACATTAAACAAGGTAGGGCTGAGAGAGGACCCCTGTGGAACACCGCAGGGAAGAGCAAAAGGTCTTGATCTATTTCTGCCTAGATCTACTGTTTGAGTTCTATTGGTCAGAAACGACTTAAGAAGATCCCAAGCCTTACCTGTTACGCCGGCCGCAGATAAACGGTCCATCAAAACCGTGTGATGGACCGTATCAAAAGCGGCCGAAAGGTCAAGTAGAATAAGTATGGCAGCACCTCCCTGATCTAATGCTTTCCTGACCTCCTCAGCTGATTTGATCAGTGCCAATTCGGTGCTGTGTTCAGCCCGAAAACCAAACTGAGTCGTATCAAGCAAGGAGTTGGTTTGGAGGAAAGAGCTAAGTTGACCATTCAAGGCCTTCTCAAACATTTTCCCAGGGAAAGGAAGCCGAGATATAGGCCTATAATTACAAGGAGCAGATGGATCTAGGTTGGGCTTCTTTAAGAGAGGGAGGATAGAGGCTATTTTCCATGCATTTGGGAATTGCCCATTTTCACAGATAGCTGAAAACAGAGGAGTAAGGACTTCCACAATCACTTGCGGAGCCTCTTGCAGAATAGAGACTGGACAAGGATCCAAAGGGGATCCTGATCGAATGTCAAATAGTAATTTAAAAACCTCAGACCGGTTTGGTGGAGTAAAACGATCTAGTATTGGACTACACTTGTTATTATTGAATGATTGAGTTGAGACATCCTCCGTGTCATGAGAGGATGTAAGGGAGAAAGAGGAGAAAATCTTTCCTACCTTTTGTAGGAAGAAAGCCGCCAGAGTCTCACAGAGTTCTGGGCTACTCTCGGTTTTAAGACTGACAGGAGTAGTAAGTTTAATAATTGTATTAAACAGGACCTTCGATGAGGGTCCGGCCTTCTTAGTTTGATCTCCAAAATATAATTTCTTTGTTTCAAAGACCAGTTTTTATATTGGGATAGACCTAATTTATAGATCTCTTTGTCGTGTATATCATATCTTTCCCTCCACTTACGTTCAAGTTTTTTGCATTCAATTTTCTGTTTTTTTAAATTTTCTGAGTACCAAGGAGCAGATGGTACTCTACGTTTAAGAATACAGACTTTGGCTGGCGCTAATTTCTGACAGGCAGAATCTATCCATTCCGTATATGTATTAACGTCTGACTCAAGGACTTTAAGGATGGGACAGGCCGTGAAATTTCCAGCAGATTCCCCAATTCCTGTATATCAATGTTTTTCCAGTCTCTAACAGTCGTGGACGCCTTAATAAAAGATCTGGAGAGATGATGATTGGTTATTTTAAGGTCAAAGAGGATCGCCGCATGGTCCGTCCAGGTAATAGGGACAGTTTTGGAATAGGTAAGGGAGGGATTGTTTGAGAAGATCCCATCCAAAGTATGGCCTGCCAGGTGGGTGGAGTCTGCCACTAATTGTTTAAGGTCCCCACCACTAAAAGTCTGCTGTAGTCTAATGTTATCCGTATCGGTAAGGTCTTCAAGATAAAAGTTGAAGTCTCCCAATACCGTAAGAGACTTATTGCACAGCATTGACATCACTGATGACATCATCCAATGACTGTGTGTTTCTATAAAGTTTAAATATGTATTATATATATGCCAAGGTGTATTGAAGAATGAGTGGGTGTAAAAGTGTCTGGATGGAGGATTTAGTAGGTGCGTCACTGACTGTTTAAGTGAGTTATTACTTGTGTCTTATTGAATGCATGACTAAACCAAACTGTGTGAATGTCTGTATCAGCCTGTCTGCTGTTGTATAAGCTGCTCCAGGGGTTGGTTAGTAGCTACATGAGTGTCTATATGGGTTATTGATTGGTTGCCAGAGTATTTGTATGGGTGCCTGAGTGTGTGTGTGGGTGCGTGGGAGTTGTGTGACTCTGTGCATACATGTTTCATTGATTGATTCACTGGCTATATGGGTTCAATAGTACATGTGGAAACAGCTGTGTGGGTGGGTCAGTGTGTGTATGGGTGTGTTACTGAGTGAATGGATGGTTCAGTGGTACATGTCCAAGTAACTACATATGTAAAAGGCAGTATATCTGTGAGTTGGAGTATATAAATTAATATATGGGAGAGTCAGTGATTGTGGCTGTATAGATGAGTGTTTACTTGTATCAGTGATTGTATAAGAGAGTAATTATGTGTTTGTTTCTGTTTGAATAAGTTATCTGTTGTGTGTATAACTCTATAGGTCAGTAAATGGAAGTGTGATTTATTCTTTGCATGACTGACTAGGTGTGTGAGTAACTCCATGAATGATTGGCACTGTGTGAGTGTCTGTATAGGTGTATGAGTGTATATGATAGTGTTGTATTGATGAGTGACTGTATCTATGAGTGATTGTATGGATGAATGAGTGGATGTGTGTGTAGACCTAGGAATCAGTGAGTGCGTATGTAGTAACGGGTATTGGTGTGTCGATGGTTTCGTAAATGGTAGTCTGTATTTTACAGTGGGTGTATCAAAGGTTATATTAGTGTGCGAGGAGGTGCATCAGATTTTCATGTGGATGATGTCATCAGTGATGTCACTGACCATGTCATGAATGATGTAATATGTGACATCGTCAGCAGCGCATTGCGGGGGCGCGAGTTATAGTTAACTGAACTAACTATAACGGGGGAATTTCTATGGTTTTGTATGAGTGAAATGTCCAACTAACTATAACGTCCCTGAAACCTCTGTTTTTTTCAGTAAATTTCTACGTTTTTTAAAATGCTAATTTCTAACTATAATGTGCCTGAAACCTATGATTTTTTCAGTGAATTTCAATGTTTTATTAAATGCTCATTTCTAACTATGCCTACAAAGTTAGGATATGTGAAGAAAGAGGAAGAAAAGTGCAGAAAGAAGCAAGACAAATGCAGAAAGAGGAAAAAGAAGTCCAGAAAGACGAAGAAAACTGCAGGAAGAAGCAAGAGATGTGCAGAAAGAACCAACAGAGGAGCATAAAGTCCTCCTGTGCCCCCAACGTTTTAGTGACGGGTACTGGTGGTAACTGACTCTGACTAACCAGGACCAGAGACAGTGCTATGCTAAAAGACACTTAGAATACAATAAAACACATACATACACTAGGGAACACTATGTGTTGGGGTATCCCTGTAATTAGCATGACCTCCTCTGTATTTGCCTTGAGTTAGTGCCAGGGTCATTGCATGAGTACATGGGTAGTGACTGGATGATGAGAGTGCTGCAAGGACAGTGCATAGTGATTTTATAACTGTTTGGCTTTTGGCGGAGTGATTGGATAAGTACATGATGCTGGATGGCTAATTTGAGGAGTGCATGGGTAGTGACAGAGGGATTTCTGGAGTGCATGGGTACAACCTGGATAATTGGAGGAGTGAATCACTACTGTGTAGATGGTTAGAGGTCTGCATGGGTAGTGCACAGGGGATTGTAGCCGTGCATGTGTTAGTGCCTGGGTCATTCCATGCGTACATGGGTACTGACTGGAAGATTAAAGTACTGCAAGGAGAGTGCATGGTGAATTTATAAGTGCCTGGGTTTTGGTGGAGTGATTGGATAAGTACATGGGGGCAGATTTATAATAACTGGCGCATCCCTGTATATCAGCAGGAATGCGCCAGTTATTGTGCGCCACAGCTCCGCCACCATGGATGCGCCGCATTTACAATGCGGCGCACCATGGGGCAAAAACGGCACAGATGCGTGACGCATCTGTGCCGTAAAAGTGGCACATTGCTGGAGTTGCGTCGCAAGCGCGACGCAGCTCCAGCAATGCTTTGGGGGCACCATTCTTCACAATGCTGCGTCAATCCTTACGCCTGCTACAAGCAGGCGCAGGGTTTTGACGCAGCATGGGCTCAAAAGTGACTGAGTGAAATCTTGTAGATTTCACTCAGCCACTTTTAAGAGGCGTTCCTGCGACGGAACGCCCCCCCCTGCGCAGGAACGCCTACTTCTGGCGCAGGGCTTTGCAACGTGACGCATCTCCCAGATGCGTCACGTTGTAAATACCCCGCAGCCTGGCGCTGGTTTTGTGCCGCCGCTGCGTCACAGAAGTGACGCAACGGCAGCGTAAAAGAGGCGCAAGGGGCTTGTAAATCTGCCCCATGGTGCTCACTGGACGATTGGAGGAGTGCATGGGTACTGACAGGACGATGGCTGGAGTGCATGGGTAGTGCTCATACGATTGTAGCAATGCATGTGTTAGTGCCTGGATCTTTACATAGGGTACATGGGTACTGATTGGATGATTAGAGTACTGCAAGGACAGTACATGGTGAATTTATAAGTGCCTGGGTTTTGGCGGAGTGATTGGATAAGTACATGGTGCTCACTGGACGATTGGAGTGCATGGGTAGTGACAGGGCGATGGCAGGACTGCATGGGTACTGCTCAGGGTATTGTAGCAGTGCATGAGTTAGTGCATAAGTCCTTGCATGAGTGCATGGGTAGTGACTGGATGATTAGAGTGCTGCAAGGAGAGTGCATGGTGAATTTATATGTGTTTGGGTTTTGGCAGAGTGATTGCATAAATACACACATGTCATATCAGGCCCCGCCCCCTCCCTTCACCACTGTGCAAACGCGCCCCCTGGCGGGTTTTAATTTGGGGGATTAATTCCCCTTGAATCCTGAGGGTCCCAGGGGGCCAACTAGCCCACCAGGTACCTCCAGTAAGCGCCACAGAGCTGCGTTGCAGAGAGGTGGTCCGAGGCCACGCCCCTTTTTACACCTCTCTGCAATGCAACTCTGTGGCACTTACTGGAGGTACCTGGTGGGTTAGTTGGCCACCAGGGACCCTCAGGATTCAAGGGGACTTAATCCTCCAACTTAAAACGCGCCACAGGGCATGTTTGCACACTTGTCACATCAGGCCACGCCCCCTCCCTGCACCACTGTGCAAACGCGCCCCCTGGAGCGTTGTAAATTCAGGGATTAAATCCTCTTGAGTCCTGAGGGTCCCTGGGGGCTAACTAGCCCAGCAGCTACCTCCACTAAGTGCCACAGAGCTGCGTTGTAGAAAGGGTGTAAAAAGGGACATGGCCTCTGAACACCTCTCTGCAACGCAGCTCCCTGGCACATACTGGAGGTACCTGGTGGGCTAGTTTGCCCCCAGGGGACCCTCAAGATTCAATTTGACTTAATCCCCCAAATAAAATGCGCCACTGGGCTCATTTGCACACTTGTCACATCAGGCCACGCCCCCTCCCTGCACCACTGTGCAAACCTACCCCATGGCACATTGTAAAGTGGGAGATTAAGTCCCTTTGGGTCCTGAGGGTCCCTGTGGGCTAACTAGCCCACCAGCTACCTCCAGTAAGCACCACAGAGCTGCATTGCAGAGTGGTGTAAAAAGGGGGCGTGGCCTTGGACCACCTCTCTGCAACGCAGCTCCCTGGTGCTTACTGAAGGTACCTGGTGGGCTAGTTGGCCCCCAGGGACCCTCAAGATTCAAGGGGACTTAATCCCCCAAAATAAAATGTGCCACAGGGCACGTTTGCACACTTGTCACATCAGGCCACGTCCCCTTCCCTGCACCACTGTGCAAAAGCGCCCCCTGGAGAGTTGTAAATTGGGGGATTACATCCCCTTGAGTCCTGAGGGTCCATGGGGGCCAACTAGCCCACCAGCTACCTCCAGTAAGCGCCATAGAGCTGCGTTGCATAGAGGTGTAAAAAGGGGTGTGGCCTCTGAACACCTCTCTGCAATGCAGCTCCCTGGTGCATACTGGAGGTACCTGGTGGGCTAGTTCACCCCCAGGGACCCTCAGGATTGAAGGGGACTTAATCCCCCAATTTACAATGTGCCAGGGGGTGCGTTTGCACACTTGCTATCTCAGGTCTCGCCCCCTCCCTGCACCACTGTGCAAACGCGCCAAAATAAAGGGACCCCCTGAGCAGGCCTAGGGGGTCAGGGTGTTTCAACCCTGCCCCCTTCTCTTGTTTTATACCTTTGTTTCTCTGTTTTCTGGTGACTCGCTTCTACTGAACCACAAGATGGCTGCCAACACTTCCTGGTTTTGAGTGTTGACAGCCAATCACAGTGAAGCTCGTGCACGTGACTTAGGCTCCGCCCAGATATCGAAACTTTTATTTTTCTAATTTCTCAGCAACTACGGAACGGATTTACACCATTTAAAAAAAGGTCACTTTCTGAACCACCTGTGCCAGATTTGGGATAATTCCGTTCAGTAGTTTCAGCTGTAGCCTTGCACAAAGTTTCCTATGGGAAATTGATTTTTTGACTCTTATTTTTTAAATTTCTCAAAAACTACTAAACGGATTTACACCAAAAAGGTCGCTTTCCGAACCAAGCTCTACCTTTCTACCAAATTTCAGGTAATTCTATTCAGCAGTTCGGGCTGTAGCTCGTCGCAAAATTTCCTATAGAAATTGACATGGAGAAAACGCATTTTGGGACCCCCTTTTTTCTCAGCCCCCGCTTGACGAATCACCCCCAAACTTTCAAGATAGGAGTTAACCTAAAAAGTGCAACTTTTTGGAAAATGTCATAAAGATTCGTCAAACGACACCAAAGTTATTAGCAAATCAAAAAATGCTTTTCCTATGGAAACTAGGTTGTAACCATAACTTTCTACTGGCGATCGCTAGTAGGTAATATATTAATTTTATATATAGAGAGAGAAATGTATATGTAGATGAAAAAAATATATCCCATTCTCATAAGATAGTTTTATTGTAGCAGAAGCTTCGAAAACCTGAAGTACTTCACCTCTACATGAAGCGATGAGTAAATGAGGTCATGCATGATGAAACTGATGGTGGTGGCGACATGTACACAGACAGTACAAGACTGCACTCCATGCAGTTGATGGTGACATATTTTATATGACACATATTTTTAGTTTCGGCTGTGTTAAGAAAAAGTATTTCAGAGAGTTCCGCCCTTCCACTGACAGTGGTGGTCTACAAGTTACATTTGGGATGGCTTTGACTATTATCTGTGTGAGGTCAATAACTTGATTGCAATTATTTGGTGCAATTGTAGTGCCGAGAGTACTCAGCGCTTTATGGCAATCCTAAGGGCTATACGAACATAAGCTATAATTACGTGGATATGCGCCTTCTTTTCTAAGTGCATGTTAAGCAATTGGTGCGAGCTCATTGCTTGCACGGGAGCACCAGTACTCCCAATATTTGTACTCACAGGTCCTGGTCCTAGGTTTTATTCAACATGTATAAGGACACCAGCACTAGACATCACGTGACACGTGCTTCATGCCGGTTCACACTCATAACAAGAGCAGTCCGCTTTCGTGGGTGCTTAACATGCTGCTAGTACGTTTCTCATGTAAAGGACTACATCAAGCATAGGTGCATCTCAGTGGCTTCTCAGCCAATCATCATCTCCCTCTGGGAGGGGACTGTACCACTTTTCACTGGGTGGGAGGAGACTGCTGTCATGTTAACACCGGTTCTCATGCTGCATTAAATGATATGCAGTTCACTTTTGAACTCACAGCTTTTAAGTTTTTACCATCAAAACTCTCCTGACACTTGTTCCATGATAGTTGGCACCCATTAGAACAAGGCAGTGCATTTGTTTTGGGGGCGTTGTTAACATGCTGCTTTCAAAATTCTCTGTTATGATACCCCACCAAGATAAGATGCATTCTAATGGCTCTTCTGTCCATCCACAGCCCGCTTTGGGAGGAGTTCGTAAACATTTCCCTTGGGAATGTGAAGGAGCTATTTAGAATATATTAGAAGATTTCAAATCTTCTCATTGCAGTTTCAGCAAATAATTGATTTGGTAAATTTACAAATTGCAAAAGTGCTTTGCTGCTCCTGCAGCCACCATATTACACACTGAGTTTTCCATTTCTTATGAAACCTATTTTTAGGACTGGCTAGAGACAGCTTCAGTTCTGACCAAAATTCCTCTAATACCAAAAAGAAAGTGAATGCAGAAAGGGGCTTTTGGTGTTCATTTAAGCAGTTCTACACTTTGCATTGTGTGTTTGCATTGGTAAGGGGTTTAAAACGGTATCTTCTCTCTTAAACCACACAACGGAGTATCCATGACACAACTGCTGTCCCTAGTACTCACTCCCTTTGATGTCACTCTACATCCACAGAAAGCAGGGACTGCAGCAGCAACTACATCTACCTTCACAGAAGGGCCCACAGCAGCAAAAACACCAGTCAGTAGAGCAGCCACTACAGATGCTGCAACAGCAGTGACCACAACAGCGACCACAGCTGACACCATCGTAGGAGCAGCAACAGCAACAACCGCCAGCACTCTGCCAGAGCCACTGCTCTCAGCAAGGATCAAAATTGGTACAACTGCCAGCTAGGCAGGGTCAACAACAGGGATAATTCTTTACATTTATTTTACTTTATTTTGTGTGTAAAATTTGAATAGCAACACAAGACGTTTGCACAAAATTGTCTGTGTTTTTAATTGCATAGTTAAATTATCGAATATAGTTTAGTAATTTGCACCACGAGAAGGGAATGCTCCTGTAATGGATGTGCTTGTTGTGAGCCAAGCCAAAAGGTCGCTGCCTAGAAGTTGTGTCAGATTTCTGGCTGTAAACATCTGGATGATGGTGCTTTGGAAGCTTCACTGTTGCAGCGTGCAGCCATTCTCTCGCTCTTGCCCTTCCATGACACTGAAGAAATGCATCTGAGACATCGCTGACCCCCTTTATGCTGGTCAGGACGTGCAGCAAAAACAAAGGAAAACATTAAATCGTGACAACATTTGTTTGATGTTCTGTGACAGAACACCTTCTTTCGAAGCACAGTCCAGCATGTTTCACTACCCCCTCCCTGAACTCAACAGCTCACAAAAACAAACCTTTCTGGCTCTCCTGACAACAGATATTAAATACAAAACTGAGTGTTCTCTCCGTTCCTCCTTCTCTGTATATTCATAGAACAAATTCACAGGTGAGTCATCTTTGAGTGATGAAAAGGGTGAGCTGAGAGATGAAGAATGAAAAGCATTTTTAGGCCTGGCATTATTCAAGGCCTTTTGATTATACTAACATTAGACACATAATATACGTCCTAGAGGGGTGTTCAGACAGCCCTCTTCTTCTACTGGACTATTGTTGTGACATATAATATCTTACTTTTTGTGAATTGGGTGCATTTTGAAGCCTATTAGAGCAGAAGGTGAAGTGTACCTCCATACGTCTCTGTTTATATTGATTGAATGGGATTGTGTAGGTCTGAATCATAGTTTCGATACGAAACTTGGCAGAGCACGCGGCACGCTTAAATTATTTAGATAATCTGATAAAAATGGCGCTTTCTGATTCTTTCTCTTAGTTTTCCTTACTTTCAGGAGTGTTATTGCATCTTGTGTGTTTGAACTCCATGAGCAAAATGGAGGATGTCCTGATTCAAGATTGTTGGAATCAGGCGCTGCCGCTTCACATCCTCCCTTCACAACAGAACTAATGCCATCCATACCCCCACTTTCTCTTTCAAACTGTACTTAACAAAAGCAGGTGTCCCTCAAGGCTGTATCCTCTCACCCATGCTTTGTAACATCTACATGAAGTCATTATCGGCACTGATCAATCAATTTCAACTCACATGCTACAACTATGCATCTGACACACAAATACTCCTTAAACTTTAAAGCCCCAAAGACATTGGAAACTCACCAATTTGTTAAGCTGTCCAAGAGCCGTGGGTCAATGGATGACATATAGCCATCTCAATTTGAATACTTCCAAAAATGGAAATACTCACGTGTGGTGATTGGAAAATGATGACCTACTCACCGCCTGCCTTATGATCTGGGAACACCACCTAAAGTATCAAAAGAAGTAAGAAACCTCAGATTTAGCATGGACTCCAAACTATCAATGAATGCCAAAGTTGACAAACTAGCAAGATCAACCTTCGTTACTATAAAAATTCTATGATGCATCTTCCCTGACCTGGGACTTCCATACAAGGTCCAGGCTACTATCTCTATTGTTCTGTCTAAACTCGATTACGCCAATAGGCTCTACCAAGGATTATCTTTAACAACTATGAAAAGACTACAACGAATTCAGAATTCTGCTGCCAAACTACTCTCACATATAATACCACAAGCTCACATCTCCCCTGCCTTGATAGCCCTATATTGGTTACTGGTTGCCAGAAGATCCACATTCAAGCTGCCTTGTATCACCCACAAAGCGATACATGGAACAGGTCCACTCTTCATCAGAAATAAACCCACCAAATACATTTAACAAACGAACCTCCACTCTAGATTGGCACCTGGCCTCAAAATCCCACCATACAAGAAAAAAACTATAGGTAGCACCTCCTTCTCTGTTCAAACAGCCAAACTATGACACTCTTTACCCCCAAACATAAGATCCACGGATAACTACCTTATCTTCAGAAGACTACTCAAGAATTGGCTCTTCCCCACACAACTACCATACTCAAACATAAATATACAGCATATCCCTCTGTATATAAGCATTTATTTGGACTAAAGATGTGTACTTACATATGTGAATTTCTTTGCATAAACTCTCTCAATATATGCTGCACCTCAACTCTCTGACTCATTTCAAACCTCAATCTAGTACTTTTTCCAATGCAGTACCCTATTTTTCACCCTATACCTCTCTCAATATATCAGCTACCTCCACTCTCACACTTCTCCCAAACCCCATTCTACTAATAGGATCCAGGAAATATCCTGTTCTAGACTCTACCCTCCTCTACCCCTCCTTGCATCATCTCACACCTCTCTTACTAGTCATATTCATACATTCAGAGGTATCGCCCCTCCCTTCCACTCCAGGGTCACGCTCCTAAAACAGGAGATCTAAGGAGGGCAAAATCCCGGCAATTACATGCGCACGTCTCCACTCCCTCGCAGCGCCTACAGGCTAATTGAATATAGCGTGCGGAGAGATTGAGACAAGTGAAATGTAATGGAGAGAATCTGACCCGCATATGTAAATAAAACTAAGCAGTGTTCTGAAGTGGCACAACTGTACTTGTTCTACACCTTTTTGGGACTGAAAGGATTATTCTCCGGCAATTTCATTCAAAATGGCAGGCGATGGGGGTTATTCCAAAAGTTAAAGACCACCCACCTCTCACCACAACATTGACAAAGACATAGGACTAACAGGCACAGCAAGACAATCAACAGAAACTTCAGCTCCATGCCCGGTTATCTCCCCACATAGAAACAGACAAAGGACTATCCCCAAATAGGCTTGAGGCATGGAAAGAGTGATAGGACCAACAAATCTGTTTCACCACATTTGCAGCCATCTTGAAACATCTGTTTTACCACTTTTGTAGCCATCTTGAAACGTCTAATACACTAGGCAATCTTACCTGAACATACCCACTCCTAGACGCCCTAACGCAATAATCCAGCAATGTTACTTCTTATAAATAATAGCAACTGCCATGATTTAATACTACGGATCCCAAGCCATTACTGAGAAAGATACATAGGACGATGTTGCTTCTTTTACATAATAGCAACTCCTATGATTTGATAGGCCAATATTTGAAAGTTACATAGAAAGAAGCCTCAAATTCAGCCACTCTCTTACCACCTCTCTCACTCCTGGACCCTCCTACCCCCTCCTCCTAGCCCCCTATCTCACCATTCCCACACTATGGAGCACATGGGCCTGCACACCTACTCCATCACATACCCCCCTGGCCTCTCACAAAAGGCGGCCACAGGCTTTAAACATAGGCAGCTAAAATCTCACCCGAAACCCCAATTGATTACCACTTCTTCTCTAATAACACAGGACAACTAACGACATCATCTTCTACACCAAAAGAAGAGCACAATGGCGGAAAGCCTTTCTTGCCCTATTCGCGATTGCATACACTAAAAAAACTGCACACGGTCTTACATTACACATCACTCCCTCCCCATTCTACATAGCGAATGCCACAATCACCTTCTATCATAATGGTATCATCCTCATGCAGGCCTCAGACCATAGCCTTCACATTCTGGATAACATCTTCCTGATCATCAAAGTGAAGGTTGCAAGCCCCCATCCCACCTCACCAGCAAACCATTCTCCCAGCTCTCGGACTGACCCCCTATTTGATTCCGCATCTAGACTTCCTCCTGCATTATCCCATTATCCCATAGCAATAATACTCCCATCCCTGGCATTGCCGACACCCCATTAAGTGACCAATACCTACATAATTCGTATTCTGCCTCCAGCTCCACCACAATTTCTTCTATACCCACCTCACCTTACACTGGCACTACCTCGCCCCCAGCCTTCCCACACGCCCCCTCGCCCTCCACTAACACTCCCCATCTCCTCAACCACACCTTCTCCCATCCTATTCATAGTACTCCCCTCTCCACTTCCATCTCCATACCCAATAACTTCACTGCAGACCTGGCCCTCATCGCTCTTTACAAACCTACTCCTGATCAGCACGTAGTCCCATGTTCCCCTTCTCCCTGCACTACGAATCTCACAGTCCCGCTGCCTTCTGCTCACATCAACACCCCCTACCATCCCCGCTGTACTCCCCCCTATCCAATGACTGCCACTCAGATATACTACCTTACATTGAATCAGTTCCTACTAAAGTACGCATCAATACCCCGACACGTCCCCGCTCCACCCCACCCCCCACGGAATATCACATTGGTAAACCACCTTACGTCAAACTAGCTCAAGGCACATCCCTGGACCCCAAACAAGCAACAACTTCTCCTCAACTAACCACAGGCCTGGCTATTAACACGACAGCCCCTACATCAGACCACAGACTTGATATAATACTAATATCCCTACATCAAATCAAAGAGGACATCCAAACCCTTCACGACCTGATTCTGCAACAACACAAGCCACAAACTAAATGCATTCATCAGCCATGTACTAGCCCCCCGCCTCAGTTGCCCCCCGATGGAAAACAGTACCTTACTCCAATGCCCCATTACGCCCTACCAGGAAAACAACCCCCATATCAGCGAAAGATCTTACCTTCCTACTTCGCTCCTACGAACTCTCACCCCCTCCCCAGGAACATATGCAGACAGACAACCTGCAAAAACTGTCCTTTATCCAACCCATCCAACCCAATGCGCCTAGAGTCTCGAGACATACTCCTAGAGGTATTGTTGAAAACAACCTCAAGAGGGTACCCATCCTTCACAACCACAACACTACTCCCACCATGACCCAGCTAAAATGTATCCTACTAAACTGTAGATCTGCATCACGTCATGCCACGGATATAGCTGACCTCATATTAACTACTGAACCCGATCTCATAATTTTGACGGAAACTTGGCTAAACAATTCCTCCACGCCCCTTTTAGACATACTAGTTCCCCCTAACTATTACATCATTAGACTAGACGGACTAGATAGGCCAGAGGGTGGCATTGCCTGCATCCATGGGAACTACCTCTCTGTGAACCGCATCAACTCACCGGGGCTTTCCTCCTGTTAGTACCTTTGTCTAGACATCACGAGCAATAACAAGCCTCTATGCTCTCTACATTCTTTTTACCACCCTCCTGGAAACAACCCCATCTTCATTGAACATGTAATGGATATCATAGACAACAAAATACTCAGATCTTCCTGGGGGAATTCAACCTCCACTGGAATGATCCTGACGACCCAAGAGGTCAATAGCCTCAAAGCTTTTCTGTCCGACCTTAATATGGCCCAAATCTTGCCCCACCCACGAAAAGGGTTCCATCCTCGACCTAGTAATTGCCAAAACAGACTCTACCCAGTTGGAATCGATCCTCCCTTGCGACTGGTCTGACCATCACATAATTACTTTCCACATCAAGAATGAAGTCAAGTCTCTCTCTGTCCAACCGACGAGAACGAAAATTTGGAAGAGGAACCTAGAAAACATTACCACTGCCTCTCTCACAACCGCTAGTCACACCCTCACACCCCCACTGGATGGTCTAAAAGATGTACATGTTCTAACCAATCACTACTTTCACTCTATGAACCAGGTACTAGACAACTTAGCCCCCCTATAACTGAAAAGAGTCACCGCAAAAAGGATCAAACCCCTGGTATGATGGTAGGCTAAATGAAGACAGAAGATCTCTAAGAACATTTGAAAGACAATGGAGAGCCGCTCTATCTGCTGCCCACCTCAAATTGCTAAGAAGTAAGAGAAATTCCTATTATAGAAAGATTAGACGATCGAAAGCTGACTTCATTCGTCAACAATTAGACCAAGCCAAGAATCATCCCAAAAGACTATTTGAAATAATCAAAGCTCAATCTAAGGGTGTCTCCCACTCTCCCCATGCTAATCCCGAAACACTTCCCAATTGTGAGGATCTTGCATCCTTTTTCACAACAAAGACTGAAAACTTAAAGACAGTCCTACTTAACGATCTATTATCACATACTGACCCACAGGCTCACTGACCACACCTAGTATCCCGATAATCTGCTCTACAAAGCTCGAACTCAAGAACAATGCCTCCTGGACCGACTTCAGCTTTTACAACGAAGAAACTATTTTAAAAATGATCATAGCACTGAATCCTTCCAATCACTTCACAGACCCTCTCCCAGCAACCCATTTAAAAACCTTCACTCCACTGCTATTGCCCCTATGGACTAGGATTATAAACACTTCTCTTTTACAAGGAATCATCCCAGACATCCTCAAAGTTGGTCAGATATCCCCCATCCTAAAAAAAACCATTGGCGGACCCATCTGACCTGAATAACTATCACCCAATCTCCAACATCTCGACCCTGACCAAACTGCTAGACAAATGTGTCCATGTGCAGCTCAGTAATCACATAGATCACTTCAACCTGCTCGATCAATTCCAATCAGGCTTTCGATCAGGGCACAGCACAGAATCAGCCATGACCCACATAATTGATGACGCACTACAAATATTGGATCAAAACAAGGGCTGCCTGCTAATCCTGCTTGATTTATCCTCAGCCTATGACACAGTCAAACATGACAATCTTCTAGACCTCCTGAAACATAGGATGGGACTATCTGATACTGTGTTAAACTGGTTCACTTCCTTCCTCCAAAACAGAACACAAAGATTCAAGATTAACCAATCGACTTTGGGAGTACCCCAGGGTTCCTCCCTCTCCCCGACACTCTTCAATATGTTTATGGAACCTCTCACTGAGCTTCTCAATTCATCAAATATCCAATATCACATGTATGCCGACGGCACACAACTCTATATTAAGGTCCACTCACTTGAAGACATCAAGTCCCTTAATACAACACTCCATAAAACACAGATATGGCTGGCAGAGAATCATCTAAAACTAAACAACCTAAAACCAGAATTTCTCTTAATCGCTCCTCCCAACCAAACAACCACCATCCGCGAATGGATGAAGCACATTACAGCACTCGATGGTCAACCTATCGTCATTAATTCCGCTAAATCACTGGGAATAACCTTGGACAATAGCTAAATATGCAGAAGCACATCTGCACTGCAACCAAAGGAGCTAATTTCCAGATTAACACCTTGAGAAAACTGAAACCCTTCATACAGACTAGTGACTTTAAACAGGCAGTTCAATCTCTAGTAATTCCTAAAGTGGATTATGGAAGTATTGCTCTTTGCGGCCTGCCCAGATCAACGACCGCTCCTCTAAGAGCCTCAATAAATACAGCCGCTAGAAACTGCCACATTTCCCCTGACCTTCGTGCCCTCAACTGGCTTCCTTTTGAGGCCAGAATCCATTTGAAAATCACCTGTATGACACATAAGGCCTTGCATCACAAAACACCGAGATACCTAGCGGAGAAATTGGTACTATTGGGTGGTAACAGATCTACTAGGAGCTCCAACAATCTTCTACTTAAACCACAACGTTTCTCCAAGAAGAAAACAACTACCGCTCCTTCTCAGGAATGGCTCCCAGGATTTGGAATGCCTTGCCCCAAGAAACGAGACTTAATCCATCCGCAGCATTTTCAAAAAAGAAGTTAAATCGATTCTTCTGGCCAAATTCACCTGACTCATTTATATTCCCCTGTAAATATGTGCTATTCCTGTATGTTTACCATTACTGTATTCACCTAGTTCACGGTACTTATACATTTTTATGTTGATATATCTGCACTGTAAAGCGCTCTGATACCTGCAAGGGTCTTGTTCGCGCTATATAAAACTGTCATAATAAATAAAATAAATAAATAAATATCGCTCAAACAAGCCTTTCTAAATCCTTCCCTCTGACTCTTCTCCCTCCACATCCCCTATACTCATCCCAAACCTCCTCCTACTGCCATGAGCTCCAAAACAAATTAAAAAAATAAAAACACTTTCTAGACCCTTCCTTCTTCTATCCCTCCACTATTCCTTTTCAATCCAAATAACTTACGAAACATGTCCACCGCTCAAATTAAGTTCATATTTCCCTATACTAATTCCCCACTAATCCTGCTTGTGCTCCGGAGTAGCGTGCTACCTGCCGAAAAGCATCTCAACACCTCATCAGGGGTAGCAAGTGCTATATAAATGCAAACTCTTCTAGGATTACTCAGCTGGTTCAGATATCAAGCTCTATTTCTCAGTTGCCACCATACTATTAAGATGTCATCTCTTCTTGATGAATACAGAGAGTTTGGAGGTAATTAAAACCGTTTAGTAGAGTTGGTGTGCATTGTTTCTGGTAGATTGAGTTACAATATCTTAAAATGTTTCTAAAAATGCATCATCACAAACCTAGCAACAGAGACGAGACCTGATGTGTCCTCCAATACTATAGATACACCACAGGACCATTTAAACAACACAGAGTTACTGAATCACGATCTCCAGCGGCAGGAGGGATAGACTAAGTGGTAGCCAAAGTTGCAGTTAAGGCTGAAAGACAACAGAAGATATAAAAGAGGATGACACATTTGCTCTGTTTATGTGAGGTGCAGGAAACTCAGTGAATTCCATATGTGTTTTCATTTTCATATTCTTTAAGGATGAGGCATTTTGTTGTGCTTCTTCTTTTGTGTACATTGAATGATTGAATGAATGGATTTAGAAAGCACATGGCTACTCCAGTGCTGTAACTGACCAATATCTCAACTGCTACCCAGTCTCATGCCAGAGCAAAAAGATAGGTCTTAAGGCCATTCCTAAATGGGAGTTCTTGGGAGATATCCTTCAAGGCAAGATGCAGCGCAATCCATTCCTTGCAGGCAAGCACAGAAAAAGAGTGCCCCCCCACATCTGGCTCGCCGAAAGAGTGGCATTTAGGTTTGGAGTGCCAATGAGGACCTAAGAGGGTGGGATGGATGATATTGATGTATTCTATTTATCAAAAATTGAGAGCCACATTTGTAGAAGGCACACGTACAGAAAACCACAGCCTCGAAGAGGATACCTTTCTTAACAGGAAACCACTGTGAATTTGTAAAGATATAAAGTAACAGAATTCCATCTATGATTGCCCAGAATCAGGCATGCTGCTGTGTTTTGTACAGTTTGCAGTCTTTTAACCCTTTATCAGGGGTGCCCAAATAAAGTATGTTCCCATGGTCAAAAACTGTAAGTTATTAATGCATGGACAACTGTCCTACAAGAAGATGGAGGAAACAGAACTTAACATTTTCTGATTGAGCACAGTCCACCAAAACATGTCCCGGCTTACAAAAGCATCTGACAGTAAAAATCAAGCTTGTTGTCAATCCTGACTCCAAGACTCTTAGCTACTAACAATGGTGATGGGGGAGGCGGAAACTGCGTTAGCCAACAATTGTACAGCCACTGCTAACTCACATGCCCAAAGAGAAGAATCTCAGCTTTTATCTGCATTGCATTGTAAATGGCTCTCTTGTAGCCAGATCAGTGCGTTTGCCAGGCATGAATGAACGGTGGAGTTTATGTCTGCCAAGTTGGGATCAAACATCAAGAGCACCTGGTTATCTTCGGCATAGGAGATAATGATCACCGAAAGGATTAAAAAAGTTTAGCAAAGGGGGCTAGATAGATGTTTAATAATATGGGGCTGAGCACCCCAAATTGTAATTGTTTTCTAGCCAACTTGTAGGGCGCTAGCCACATGTCCTGCTCTCTGTCCTCCAAAGTCTGCACTGGGATGCCCAACTCTGCCACCTGCTGAAGGAGATTTGGGTGAGAGATGGTATTGAGTGCTTCAGATAAATCAAGTAATATAACTGCAGATCCATTACCATCATCCAGAGTAGATCTCATCTCAAGTTACACTGTCTCTGTACTATGCTGTGGACGAAAGCCTGATTGAGTATTGTGTAAAAGATGAAACTCTTTCAAAAAGCCACAAAGCTGCACGTTGGTCAACTTTTCTAGCATTTGTGCACAGATCAGGAGGAGCAAGATAGCTTAATATGACTGTAATGTGTCTTGTTCTCAGGGTGTACTTTCTTTTGCAATTCACATGTTCAGATGGACGGATTTGTACATTTGCTGTTAATAAAGGTTTGTTACATCACATACAACATTGTTGTCATGGATTCATGGAATGGTGATTTATCTCACTTAGAGAGTGATTGGTACGATGCATATTGTGGACTCTGCTAGTAGTCTCTGTCTTTGCATAGTGACAGATACATTAATCCTTAACTGTACTAAGGGACTCTGTGCACTGCAGTGCAGGCCACATGCTTACTTCAAATGAATGGCAGTGTAGATGGCAATGCACTGTGGAGAATACTGGTATGGTTGTATTAATTATATTTCAGCATTGATAAAGTGCTGCATGTCTTAGGTTTATGCATTTGCCATGGTTTGCTATGCCACACTACAGCGCAAAAATAACAGATGATGGACGGAATGCTGCGCAAATCAAACATTAACCCCCAGTCACAGATCTGGATTTAATCCATAATTATTTTGCTCACCACGCTAGGTTGTAACCAGAAACATGCATATCAGTCTTAACCCTACTCCCCATTGGGACAGTAAAGCCCGAACTGTCAAGTTAGGTCGTCGCTGAACTGGAAACAAGCATCCTGAAACTAGCTTCCGGGTCTCACCCCTCATCAGCCAGGATAGCTTGAATCCAGTGGCATAGTGAGCACAGGACCGACATCTGAACATACCTGGCACACTTAGGGTGAGAAAGCAAAAGACACACAGATGATGGATGGAATGCAGAGCAAATCAAACTTCACCCCCAGTCAAGAGATATGGGTTAAATATATTGTTCTTTTGCTCACTGTGCCACCCCAGTTTAGACCCAGCCCTATGCAAACCAGTCTTGACCCTGCTCCTCATGGGGACAGTCCAGCCTGAACTGCCAGGCCAGTCCTCCCTGGACTGGAAACAAGGATCCTGGGACTGATTTCAGGGTAACACCCCTCATCATACTGGCTAGCTTGACACCTATGGCACAGTGAGCACGGGACCCACGTCTAGGTATTTCCTTCCCACTGATAAAAGCAAAAAGAACAGATGATGGACAGAATGCTGTTAAATCAAACATTCACCCTGAGTCACAGATCAGGGTTTAAGCCATTGATATGTCGCTCAACATGCCACCTCAGTTTGGACCCAGCCATGTGCAAATCAGTCTTGACCCTGCTCCCCATGGGAATAGTCCAGACCAAACTGGAAGACCAGGTCCTCCCTGTACCAGAAACATGCATCCTGGGACCAGTTTCAGGGTATCACCCCTCATCAGGCGTTTAAAATAGAAAAAGAAATTAAACTGCAAGACTTCCGGACAGCGTTCTTGATGTAAATAAGAATAGTTAAAAGACCATGGATGGGTCAGGCTTGCATTCACACTGAGAATTACATTTGTGTTGACTCAATGGGTGATATAAGGATTTGATGTGACAGAAAGTGAATTGATTTGTGCTAGTACCTCGTGCATTGCGATAGAAGCACTCTGTAGAAGGTGGAATGATACACCAAACAATAATCCTGTTCTAAAGTTGATTTTATTTATATTTCTTAGAAAAGTTTTGACAAAAGCTCTGGCAGACAGTTGCACCCTCGAGCCTAGACCCAAAAACACAAGTTATTATCAGCTAGTCACTTTTTTATATACAGTATACCAACATTTTGGAGGAGCAATCACAATCCTAATGACAAACCTGCTGCTACTCTGCAACACCTTATGATTGTATTTGAGCATAAGGCAGAGGAAAGCATTGACAACTTCTAACGGCTTATGGAGGATACGCTGTAGCACCATAAAGGCACAGCATGAGGCAGTGGTGTAATATGTGCCTTGCCTTTGTTTAGGCCATAGTATAGTAGCTCACAACCTTTGTGGCTTTTGTTTTTCTGTTTTAGGTTTATGAGATCACATGATTGTTTTTCCTTGCAGGTTCTTCTATTTCACCAAGTGCTTCAATCGCACCGTCAGCCCTTCACTCCCCCAGCCACCTCCTAATCCGACTGCAGGGATAAATCCAATCCTATTGGCTACTGGAGCAATGTAGCCTGCACCCCTATCTGTGACCCTCCCACCTCTGGACATTTCCTGCACATAGATAACCTCTCCTACAAAATATCCAGGTAAAGGCAAAGAGCTTAAGGGTATCTTCCTCTGGCATCTTCCTTTTTAAGACCTTTTAGGACTCAAAAAGGGCACTCGGTCACAAACCCTACCCTTCATACCCCCTTCCTCCCTTACATTTTCCCTGCCAGTTGTCATGAACAGAGTGATTCTAGAGTATGGATGTCAAAACCAAGCCCTCTATCTCCCCTTAGAGGTCGACTTACCCCCTTGCACTGAACTGAGGATGGTAAAGAAGACCCGGGCTAAGGGGAAAAGGGATAAGGAGTGTGAGTGTGAGTGTGAGACACACTCCTGCAGGCTAGTATTTGGAAAACACATAACGGCTTTCGGAGGCACAGCACCTTTAGGCCACGTCAAGGCTATCATGGTCTCCATCTAAGTGTGAGAGAACACAATTACTAAAGGGATGACAACATGTAATAAACATTAGACATAAGGTTAATAAGGGGCACAACTTTCCCTGCAGAAGCAGGGAGGACACTGTAAGTAGTAGACCTCTCAGAGGAGCTAAAGATGGAAACCGCTGCTGTACCAGAAGAGAGGAGGCCTAGAGAAGGAAATAAACTGACAAAAGGGTAACAACAAAGTTATTCACAACAAAGGGTAGGGATCCCAGAGTGCAGAGGGAAACCAAGAAAGGGAGAAAACAAAAAAGGTGAAGAGTCGTACAAGCTGAGTGACAAGCAGAGAAACAATAACCACTGTCGCAAAACAAGAGAACCCTATACAGGTGGGGTCGATACACTTTGTTGGAAACGATCGACCTGGAAATGTGCCTGATTGTACATGCCCTCTAGTGGCTAGGACTGAGCATATGAGCCTGGGAAATATAGTAACTCGAGTGCAAGTGTGGATTTTCCACTGTCCTCTATGCCATCTCCTCCAAGTTGCCTGAATCTTAGGCCAAACATGTCTTGAGACCTGATTTATGCATTTCATGGACTTAAGATATCCCAGGTTCTAATGATCAGTTCAATGACGGGGAGAGGATGTGGTCCGTCTGCTAGATTGCCGACTTTGGTGCTGGAAACCAGGGTTCGAGCCTCAGGGTCGCTTCCACATCCTGTGTTTCTGGGCAAATCACTTTATCTCCCCGTGGCTGAATGAACATGTAAAGCGCTCCAATACCTTCGGGTCGAGTTTGCGCTATAAAAATCTGCCTTAAAAAAAAATGGTAATACAATATTGAGTTCCTTCTAAGTAATGGCTCCAATGGGAGAGGGCCTCCTTTATCACTAAACATTTTCTGTCATAAATGGAGCAGCTGATTTCTGCTGATGCTATCGTTTGAGAATGATATGCCTCTAGAAGAATTTCTTCAGTTTCTAGATTCTTCTGTGACAGAAATGTCCATGGACGAAAGAAGGGGCAACAATCTCTACAAAAAAAGACTGGTTTCAATAATTGGATGTCCGAGAATGGATACATTAGTAACTGCTTCTTCAAGGGTTTTGAAGTTAAGTTTCTTGTATACATTGCCTATAGAAATTGGAGAACCTGGAAACCTATGATTTGTGGTTGGGGCCAATCACGTACTGCCTTTCCATATACATTCCTCTCTGGAATATGAAACTCCTGGAACACAACTTCGGGTACTTCAAAGAGACATTTTTCAAGTTTTGCAAAAGGTGAATGTTCTCTCAATCTTCTGAGTACTTACTTCACATGTATATGCTGTTCGTACACATTTTGCAAAAAGATCAAAATGTTATCCAAATATATAATGATGTATGCTTTCCAAAGATCTAAAAAAATATAATTTACAAAATTCTGAAGAGCGGCAGGGGCATTACGTAAGCCAAAGGGCATTACCAAAGTAGTAAAATGCCTGTATCCTGTGTTGAAAGCAGTATTCCTTTTACCTCCTGGTCTTGTCCTTACTAAATTGTGGGCACCGTGTACATCAATACTGGAAAAAATACTATGCTTAGACTGCCTTTAAACCTTTCCCACTTTGTATGTGTGTTGTGCGGTAGAACCTCAAAAAGTGTGAACTCTTTCCTCCTGAAACCACAAATTTATAGCAAAAGGAAAACCTGTCAACGAGCCTTCTCCGGCGCTGCCCCGAAGATCTGGAACTCTCTTTCACCGGAAGTACGCAGAATCTCCTCCACGGCTGCTTTCAAACTGGAAGCCAAAAGATTCCTAATGAACAAGTTCTTACCTTAAATGGGTTATGATCATCCGCTCGAAGTCTATGATCCTACAACCGTTAGACCTTAATTTGATGCCACTCTTCTTTACCTCATCGTTTGCCCCCTTCTTAGCCCGATATGTATCAGTTGTTGTATTTTTCTCCTTTGACCCCTTTGTACTGCAATTATTCATGTTTATTATGCTTTTTTTATGTCAATATTGCATTTATAAACTTCCTTCCATCCTTTTATAAAGCGCTTTGATATCCTTCGGGATCTTGTTCGCGCTATATAAAACTTTATGAATAAATAAATAAAAAATAAATCATCCAGGCTAGTTTGAATCCAGTGGCACAGTAAGCCCGGGACCCACGTCTGGGCATACCTTTCCCACTAAGGGCGAAAAAAGCAAAAAGAACAGATGATGGACAGAATAATGAACAAATCAAACATTCACTCCCAGTCACAGATCTGGGTTTAATCCATCAATGTTTCGCTCACCACGCCACCCCAGTTTGTACCCAGCCATATGCAAATCAGTCTTGACTCTGCTCTCCATGGGAACAGTCCAGCTGAACTGCCAGGTAAGGTCCTCCCTTGACCCGAATCAAGCATCCCGGGACTGGTGTTGGTGTCTCATCCCTCATCAGCCAGGCTAGCTTGAATCTACTGACACAGTGAGCAATGGGCCCACGTCTGGGCATACCCTTCCCACGTATGGAGACAAAAGCAAAAGGAACAGATGATGGACAGGATGCTGAACAAATCAAACATTCACCGCCACTCCCAGATCTGGGTTTTATCCATCGTGTTTTTGATCACCATGCCACCCCAGTTAATACCCAGCCATGTGCAAATCAGCCTTCACTCTGCTCCCCATGGGAACAGTCGAGCCCGAACTGCCAGGCTAAGCCCTCCCAGGACCACAAACAAGCATCCTGGGACTGTTTCAGTTAATCACCCCTCATCAGCCAGGCTACCTTGAATCCAGTAGAACAGTGAGCACGGGACCCAGTTATGGGCATACCGTTCACACTTAGGGCGACAAAAGAAAAATGAACAGGAAAAAGAACAGATGATGGACGGAATGCTGAACAAATCAAACGTTCAACCAGTCAGAGATCTGGGTTTAATACATCTTTTCTTTTGCTCACCACGCTACCCTAGTTATATTTCAGCATTGGTAAAGCTCTTCATGTGTTAGGTTTATGAGTTTGCCATGCTACACTACTGTGCAGGCAGAGAAATGTCCATGGGGTCCTGATTGCATAGTACAGACTGCAAAAACCACACACATGCCCTTTCCACATTGCATATGTACTTGTAGGGTCAGCTGCTCTAGATTTATTTTCCCATGAATTTAGCTCATCCTTTTCATTCACAAATTATGTTAGGCTCCCAATATAATCATGAACCACACAGGGCACAGAGGAATCCCAATGTGAAGGTTTGGTTTCATTTTTCAATGGGTTTCATTTACTTGCTTGAACATGGTATTTTGTAAGTGCAATTTTCTGTTTTTGTGAGTGTTCTCTATGTGGGACTGTTTCTCACATTTGGAATTTGCCATTTGGTAATTGATATTTAATGTTGCACTTTGAGATTTCCATACTCATTTGATATCCTTAGCAATTTCTACACATTAATATTTTTGTGTTTCCTATATTCTTATTTCCTCTATTTGTGGTCGCAACCCAATGTGCAACTGGTCTGTGAACCGCAAAACATTTGTTTGATGAAAGATATGTCTGTCTTCCTTCTTGTTGTATGACCTGTCGTAAAGCGCTCGACTAATAAGACCATACTCACTTTGCTTTTTGAGTGAAATGTAATCCTTTCATATCTTACTTTTGGTTAAATGAAAACAAACTATCATCCTCGGGAATTCATTCCCTACTCCTGTGGTTGTTCGATTGGCACAATCCTGTTTACGAATAATTCTCCTCACCAATAAAGCTTTACATTCTTATTCCTGGACTTCTTTTCTCCAGAGAATAGCTGGAATAGTTCCCTTCATTTGCTCCTTCACTTTTCTGGCTCCTTAGTCTGGTAATATGGTAGAGGTCCGGTTTTGTGAAATAAGAAAGTCTCATGTAAGGAGCGGTTCCTTCTTCCTGTCCATATCCAACCTGTTTGCCGTGGTCCCCCACACCAGAAAAACCAGATTGGGAGGCAGCTCCTTCTCCTTCCTCACAGCCAAAGCCTGGAACACCCTTCTGCTCCACCTCAGACAGAAAATATCGCTCCCCATTTTTGCAAGAATCCTCAAAACCTGGCTCTTCGACAGACCCCCTCCTTGATGGAATGGATCCTGCCCCCTGGCCCTCCTCTAGCACCTTAAGACCCCTACGGGTGAGTAGTCGTGCTTAACAAACTCCTTTTTTCTTCCCATTTTGTGCTTCTCTTCCTAACCCCCACGTAGCTCTCTCCCTTGTGTGCAGGTTCTTCCCTTCTACACCACTCCTTTTCTTACCCAACTCACTCAGTTGCCACTGACTCCTCCAGTTCTTTTTTTTTTCTTTGCCACTTCTGAGCTAAAAATTCTACATTTTTTATTTACCAAACCAAATGGCTTCCATCACATTGAATAGGTAGGTAAAAAAGAAAAGCAATGGCACCCCTTTTTGCTGGTGTGCAGATGCGTTGTGACGCATGCACATGCATAATTTATCACATGGAGTCGCCCTCAGAAAGATGCAACCGCAAGCATCATTTGCTTTTCCCCAACACAGTACCAGTACAGCATCTCCAAAAGGCCTTGGCAAAGTCAATCAGTCTCAAAAGCGAGACGCGCTGGCTTTGCCAGTGCTTGTTCTTATACCCACTGCATCACCGGCTCTTAACATGTGTTCTGGACTCCCCTCAGGGTCTGCAAAGCCTTCTAAGGGGGTCATTAACTGCTCAGAAAATTAAATAATATTAATAAAAAGTATATGAATAAAGAGGCAAAATGCAAAATTGAAATTTTAAAACGTTCTGTAAAATGGGAAGAAATTTGAAATGGGAGTCTAAAAATAAAGTTGGTATCCTGAGATTGATTAGTATTCTGTCGCATGTAGTAGAGAAGAGCCATTTATAAAGCAGTCAATAGCAGGCAGGTGTCAGAAAATTCATAAATGAAATCTCACCAAATCCACCATGAATCTGTCTGTGTAGATCCCGTCTCGTGCCATCATTGCCCCAAAGAGCAGCTTGAAACACTTCCACAGGACTTATGCATGCAGGCATGCTCACCCTGCGCCAGGCCAGCAACAGAGGCTAATTAGCCGTGCACAGTTACCCAGCCCTGATGATGACTTAGACAGTGACTCAAACCCAGAAAGTGAGTATCCCATATCATCTTCTGCCTAGTGAAGCCTTGGAGCTTAAGGAGTACATTCTTCATACCTGACTCACCTATGAGATGTCAGCTGACTGCAGCGTCAGAAATGGGCAGCCTCCTGAATCTACTAGTATTTAATGATTGTTTTACACATAGCAGGTTTAGCTGCTTCTGAACATATTAATATAGATTTACAGCATATAATAGAGCACAACGGTGTCCCAATGAAAGTATTAGGGTATCTATTTGTAGCATTAATATGCTTAATAAAGAAAAGAAGTCAGACGCATATCTTTCACATTTATAATACGGGGGTACATAGTAATGTGGTTCCTATCGAAGCTACACATTAACTTCGAGATCAAAAGTCTCTAAGAGTGTTGCTATTTTTCATTATTTAGTTTTTTTATGGTAATTATCAGAACAGACTCCCAATCATACATTAAACAACACACTATCCTCTCAATTATGTTTTTCCGAGGGGGGAATGTTCAATACAATACTTTAACACATTATCTACTTTGAGTCAGCAGTGTGTGAAGCATCTGTGGGAGCTGGTCCACCTTACTCATGTAGGATGCAGTATTTTGATGATTTTGTTATTTTAACTTATAACCTCTACCTGACCTGGTATTTGGACAACCCAAACTTAGTACTGAATAGCTTTGCATTTTTGATTTGAAACAACAGGACAGCTGTTAAAAGCAGTGGGTACAGATTTTCCTATGCGATTCTATTAAGGGATCTACAGTCCGAACACATTCTCAGTTTAGCCCCATTTCAGGAACAAAGAAAATAGAGATGAAGTAGGAGATTTTGAGGGCCTAATAAAACCATGAACATTTAATTTATGTTTTGCTAAGATATTCTGTTTCTGATTAAATGAGGGTATCCACTCAAATACAGGGTATTTGAGTGTATTTGAGCACTGAGTCCTAAATGTATCTTATAATCATAGTTCCTGTATGGCGGTAACACATTTGCCTTTTTCTCATCAAATATCACTAAATTATTCATAGAAAGAGAGTATGGAAGTTGCACAACCACTGGAAGGTGAAATACCTAAACCTGTAAGTTCTTCAGAAGGACCATTCCTTCTGGGAAAAAATCCAATAGAATTCCCAAATCTGTTAGGTTTAATGTTCCAATTTACTACCTCCTCTGGACAGGTGGTAAATGGGAGCAGGGCTTCTGTACTGGGTGAGAGAGGAGGGAGGCGATGGCAAGTGGAGGGTAGGGAAGCTTTGCAGGGTCTCCCCTTGCCATGTAATGAGGCCTGGTGGGGATGGGGCCTGGTTGCTGTTGCTGAAGTGGTATTAAGGTCTTTTTTCTGGCCAATAAAATTGAATGCGGAGTTCCTGCACCTGGGAAACCGAGGTGAAAAAACACTTGTCCATTTGTGATCGATTCCCTTATAGAATTATGCTTCACCAAATCATAATGAGGCCTTAGGGAAAGTATTAACTACTCGTGCCAAAACATCCTACATTTCACTTAGAAGTCCTCAATAGAATAAGTATGATCTCTACCAAGTGATTACATTTGGTAATATAAATGAATAAATCTTAATGGCCCCTCGTTCAGAATTAAGCATAATTAGCCAAAGAAAATCGTTGGGGATAATTACGATGTCGTGGGGGGGACACCGTTGTGGATTGGAACTGCTCAACCTTAGTTTGGTGGTTCTGATCTCCTGATTTGGATGTGACCGCCCATAGGGAGATTGGAAACATCCATTCTATAAATGAAGCTTGTAGGGCGGGTGGAATAGGCCCGCAGCACAAGCTTCCATTGTAGAATGGAGGTTCACAAACATCCCTGCACCGTGTGCCAGGCACCATGCTGTGCCTGCCACACGGTGCAGGGATGTTGGGGGAGGGGGGTACCACAGGTGCTCCCCAGGCCCCATTAAGGAGGGCCAGGGGCAGGCTGCTAGGGGCCCCAAATGACACTTTCTGACAGTATTTTCATATTCGAAAGGCCGACATGAAATGGTTGTCAGAAACTGCCATCATAATCCCGACAGCGGAGCCGAGCCTGGCTCTGCTGTCATTAGGGGATTATGGTGTGTTCCAATACACCAACAAAGTGCCGTGGATGGTCCCTCTGTCCGATACCTCTGCCCAACGCATCATAATGGGGCAGGGGGACTGCTTTTAAAGATGTTGGTCGGTTGGCAACCGACAGGCCGTTGGTTGCAATCCGACAAACATCGTAATTGGCCCCTTTATGTTTTCCAGCCAAATAATTTACACATCTGATCACAAAAACTGGAAATATTATAAAGCAAAAGATAATTTCTCTGGACCAACAGAATGCTCCAATTTCCTGAATTCCCACTTAAAAGAAAACCAAAGCTATCTTAGTTTGATCATCAGAACAAGTCATGCATTTGCACAAAAAGTACTGACGCTGAATACGGAAACATTTAAACTCGTTTGGGTCATTAAAAAAACCTTACTGCAGGTGCTAAGGGTAAGAATGGAGTCACCACTGAACAGGGATCTGTTAAACAGTTTATGCCTTTTCATGCAATTGGTAACACCCATGAATCAGTGTGTTGGGATATGTGGGGAAAGGCACTTGTCTGTAGTCCTTTTTCTTCTGTTGTAACATACTACCAATTTCCCATTTCATGGCAGTTGATTCTGAACATAGCACCTTATTTTTTGACATCTCTAAAATGAACTCCTGTGGAAATTTATTTTCAACCACTAAAATTTGAGTAGTATAAAAAAAATTGCTCACTTTTGTTGATAATGTGAGCTAGTCAACTTGTCAGAGAGTACTAACCTTGTTTTTTCAAATGAATAGAAGCAATTCAGTCTTTAATCCCTCACTGCCTCTACCACATAAACAAAAATATGATGGCCAGTAGCAGATAGGGAGAAGGGGTATTGGGGTAAGAGAAGACACTAGGCCAGTACTTTCACTTGCCACTTCTGCTGCATCCTGAGGTCTTCAAGAATCAGTCCTACATTAATCAAAGCAGAGACTGAATATGCCTTAGACATGCATGAGATGATTATCTTAAAATTTTCCTCTCTATGAGTGTAATAATTATCTCTAGAGTCATCACTATCCATTGTCCGTGGAAGATGAGTTATAATTTCTACTTGACTTGTGTGTCACTGAAAAGTAATAGCAAACATTAATGTCCTATGAATCATAACCTGGCACCTCTTATAAGCATTTTTGGAACTCTGAATACCTTATACATAATCATGATAAATAGCACGTGCAACATAGTTCTTTCTGTTCCATCACAGTGTGTTCTCCATGCAGGGAAATCTCCAGACGGTGCCAACACTCTGCAAGGCCCGCCAACTTTTCCTTCCCTGAGATGAATAACATACTAGTGGTGTTGGAAATTATCATCTTTGCGTTGTATTCCTCCCATTTTGGTTGGTTATAGGACTCTGAACACTTTACTCCTGCTAACCAGTCATAAAGTGTTTCTGCCATTCCTTTACAACCTGGGAAATTAGCATATACCTAATTGGTATATTTAACTTATTTATAAGATCCTAGTATAAGGTACTACCTCTACCCAAGGCCCATAAGTTGAATGCTACTACTGGGCTACAGCACTTACTGTACCACACAGTAAAGTAGCATTGTAAAACTTGTCTACAGACCTATCCCTGCAGCCTGGGTGTACTGTTTTAAAATTGCCATTTCGATCAGGCAAAAAATAACCTTTGCCAGGTCTCAACCTTCCTTTTTAATGCTTATAAGTCACCCTTAAAGTAGGCCCTAAAGGCCCATTGGGCAGGGTGTGTAGGGCATCTATATTTAATCTTTTACAACCCCTGACAGTGAAAAATCTCCCATGGGTTACACTATTACAATTTATAAGGGCAGATGTATGAAACCTTTTTGTGGTCACAATGGGTCCAGGTCTCAGAAAATAGCTGTTAAAGACCACAAAAAGGCCATTTCATATGCACAAAACGTAATTGCGATTCTTTAATATCTAACCGAGTTACAATTTAGGTTTGCAACCAAATACTAAATGGGCATTTGTAATGGGCGTGTTTAGGGCATCTCTTACATATACTGAATTGGATTGGTATGTATTAATGTTTTGTAAATTAATTCCGGTTGCAAAACATTTAAAGAGGTGTGGCGCCGCGGCAAGGGCGACTAACTCCGGAATCTGGGGATCACGATTCGATCGCCAGCGGCAGATTAGCCCAGCACCATGTGACTCTGGGCAATAGCTTGCTTAATCTTCCCGACGGCCCCCAGCGCCTAGTGACCCATACGGGTGATTGTTCGCGCATTACAAATGTGGATTATTATTATTATCTTTTAGCACCTCCTTAAAGGAGGGGGTAAGCCATTTGCAAATGGGAAGGTACCCTCAAGTGACCTCTTCCCCATTGTGAATGTTGACAAAATCATGGACCACTGCCTACTCTTAAAACAATTAAACTTATACTTTTCATATTTTCTTTTAAATACATCTCATTATCCTTTAGGGAAAGAATGTGATATTTAAAATAAACATTAGCAAAGGTAATAGGTCTGGCAAGGGCTGTGTGTGGATGAGTTATGATATGCTGCCCTTGTGAAAGGTCAGCATGTTGTAACTCATTCAATCACACAATCCAAGTACTTTATTTGACTCTAAAGAGCCATAAAAGTTTACATATATACATTTTCATTAAAAAAGTGCACATAGGCAAAAACAGTAAAATCCAAATTGATACAAAATACCTAATATTTACTATGAATCTTGAAGACAGTTAAAATATAGTTTAAAACTTCATATATAATATCTGTAGTTCCTAGAGAGAGCAGGTAAACCATTGCCACCTCATGAGCTCAAGTCCCTGATGTTAGTACTAACGGACGAATAAACTGCTTCCTCTGGGAAATATAAAATGTACAGATGTGAAGTTATCGCATAGACAGACAGGGAGTGAGGAAGACCATGTACCCTGGTTAGGAAAGGCAGCCAAAAAATCTATGTTTTTTCAACGGAACGTGTTCAAAAGAAATGCTTGCCTTTTGTTAAGATTTATTTGCAGATAGAAGGCAGGTTGTGTTTGGAGTTGACGAGAAAGCTCAAATTCTCCAGCGATCTTGCATGCTGCACTTGGCTGCTCAAGACAGTGATAAAAAAGTGATTTAATTGTAACAGGTGAGACATTTCTCAGGGAGTCGGGATTTGAATAGTATTCCAGGCAGCCCAACCTAGCAAAACTCGTTTAAATTCATCTTAGCCAGGGTATGTTTAAGCAGTCATCCAATTTCATTCAATCTGTTAATATAGTTCTACACAAATGAGCCTCTGGGTAATGCTGCCCTTGTGAAAGGTCGGCATGTTGTAACTCATAGTGAAGTCAGCCAATAGCTGTAGTGGGATGATACATTGCTCCTTGATGCTTTCTGGAGTGGGTGGGAGAGTATATGTATATGAAAGACACAACCCCAGACAAATGAATGAAGTGTGGCTGAAAACTAGTATAAATAATAAGGTCTGTTAGAAATTGGGTCTCTAGTTGACAGAAGTTGGCACCCTGTCCAAGTAGGGACCACGATCCTAGTCAGGGTAAGCTGAATACACACTTTAAAGTAACCTGTGCTCACCCTCTAGTAGCTTGGCACAGAACAGGCAGGCTTAACTAAAAAGGCAATGTGTAAAGCACACACACACATGGTAACACAATGAAAACACCACAAAAGGCTCTACACAAGCTTAGACAAATAGAGAATATGTATCTGAATAAAACAAGACCAAAGAAAAAGAAATCCAATCTGTGGAAGTATAGATATGAATTTTTAAAGAATTTATGCAAAACCAGTGCTTAGAAGTCAATAGCGCTAAGAGGTTACTTGAGGTCTCAAGAGACTGGGGTAAATCCAAAGTTCAGGTCAACTGCGCTGGAGGCCAGTGTCGATGCTGAGGATATGATATGTTGATCTTTTCCATGCCGTCGGCTCACTGCTTTGTCACCGAGCTACGTTGAAAAGTAGGTAATGCTTTGTTGTCGAGCCGTGCAGAGTGTCGTCACTGGGCCGTGCAGGATGTAGAATTGCCTTTACATTGGCGTGGAAGACCGGCGCAGTGGTGACGATGCATCGGTTTTGCAGCACAACAGCTGCAGAACCTACTTCTGAGGCCCATGGCTGAAGGGGGGCCATTAGGCAAGGGTGGTGCTCACAGATGGCAGAGTCCAGCAGCACCAGCAGGATTGCAGGAAGTATTTTGTGCCCCTGAAACTTTAGAAAACAGGAGGCTAGCCAGCAAGGCCTTGGAGTCACTCTGGGTTCAAGTGAGATGGGTCCAGTCCTTGTCCTCAACAGGGCAGAGATCAGCAGCCATCATGGCATCTCAGCAAAGCAGAAAGCAGTTTTTCAGAACAGTCAGTCAAGGCAAAGTGGCACTCCCTACATCACAGCAGTGTTTCAGTGTTTACTCCAGCAGAGTTCTTCCCAGGTCCAGTAGTGCACTGATTTGGTAGGGCTCGAGCCCCAGTAATATACCCAAGTGTGCCTTTGAAGTGGGGGGGGGAGGGTGACTTCAAAGCAACTCCTTGAAGTGCACGGGTCCCCTTCCCCCCCCGCCCTGTCTGCCAAGATATCTGTGGGAGGTAATCAGTCATTTGTGTAAGGACAGGACACAACCTATTCAGATAGAAGTGTGATGGAAGGTAGCCTGACAGATATGGGGTGATACCCCAGAACTAGTCCCACAATGCTTGTTTTCTGGTTCAATGAGGAACTGGCCTAGCAGGTTGGGCAAGAATGTTCCAGTTCGGATCAGGGTCAAGACTGATTTGCATATGACTGGGTCCAAACTGTGGTAGCATGGTGCGTAAAGGCCAGAGCTTCTGACTTAGTAGCATTTCTAAAATTGTAATGTCAAATCCAACGTTACCACTAAAGAGGATTTGTCATTACCATTCCAGGGATATGAAACATGATTCCTAGTGGATTGTACTTTGAAACCTATCTCATTAATATTCATGAGGTAGGTCGAAATGCGACCCAGTAGGATTTAGTTATTTGCGTACCGACCTATCAGCACATAGGTCACAAAAATACTGGTTGAAAATTGCGACCAGTTCTTATCAAATCTGGCCAAAGGTTCTTAGGTTCAGTTTGGGAGCAGCTAGAAGATGGGCTTAGGGAATCATTATATTAGTAATTGAAGAGCCAAATTAATGGTCAAGTTGGGTTTTATATTACTATTTTGAAAATTACACTTTTATCCAATTGTAATTTTCCTGTCTAAGCTAAAAGGGGCCTTTTACCCGTGTTCACTGTCACCTGACTGCTGATGACCGACCTGTCGTGAGATGAGCATTGCTCTCAAAACAGTGGACAAAAGGCTTGCGTGTGGAGAGGTGTTTTTTTTCTTTAACACAATGGCCTGTAGGGGCCATACCCAGCCTCTTCCTGTGCTTCAGAGAATGCCTACCCTGTCACTGGCAGAGGTAGCTCACACCTAGGCCTGCCTTACTTTTGTCTTGCTAGTCAGATTGACTTGAAACCCAGTGGGAGGGGAAACTCCCCCAGAACTTGTTTGCAGTGTCTACAAGAGAGAGTTTGCCCATTATCATAACAACACCCCTGGGAGGGCATAGGGAGATCTGCCCAGGGGAAAAAAGGGATGTCATGTTGTATTTAGGTGGAGAGGGGTACAGTGGGATAGTTTACAGTAAAACACACAAATAGTACTGCAAAAGTTGGTAGGGTCACCCCTGGGAATGTTTACCTAATTGGCTAGGGAGGGCCAGGAGATCTAGCTTTCAGAAATGTTTGTAAGTCTGAATGTAGAGGGCTTCATCTGGACCAATGCCTAGCAGCAAGCTCGCAATGTCAAGGCCTTCCTAGGCACAGACTTTGGAATTTGCTTGCTTGGAGATTCCCACCTTCATCGACAACCGCACCAGGAGCTCACTTTTCAGCAACCCATTGTTGGGCCCTACTTCAGGTCTAGCTTGCAGCTTGGCCCACTGATGACTCATCAATTGCTACTTTTTCTTCATAAACATTTCCAATTCAGAAGGTAAACTTTTCACCCGGATAAACCTGGTTCCTGTATCCGACCCATGCTCCATCGCGATTGGCCTTAACTTTTGATTTTGTCCCGATCTAGCATGACCAAATACTTGTGGTTTGCGCCATGTGCTTGCTGACACTTTTTTTTATTAAAACCTTAAAAATTCATAACTCCAGTTCTAAATATTGGATTTTTGTAAATTTGGTTCCATTTTATTTCTTAACACAGTCTCCATTTTTTGTTCGAGCCTAGCACAGTGCTGCTCTAGGAGATGACCTTTAGAAATCGGTCTGCACTTTTGTTACACTCGTACTTGTGCTGGCATCCACCTTGCGGAAGCGAGCAGCCTGTCTCACCCTCGCCCTCCCTTGTTTTCAATGCTTTGGCACCTATCACAGTCACTTAATATCCCATGCCGTGGTCCCCTTTCTCCACTGCCCATCGCTGCCTGTTAATTTTAGTGCTTCGTGCCCGTCGCTGCAGGTTCCCGTTTATTTTACAAACATGTTCCACTGCTGAGAGTCACCCAGTCTGTGCTTGTTCCATTTGCTTTGATATAGTTCAAAACCATTGGCATTATGGATCGGCATTCTACTCTCTACTGCTCCCTCTCGGATCTCCTCTCGCTCTCCGAATCTCTCCACTCCTCACCCGTCTCAAAGTGGTATTTATTTTTTGCCGTTTTATATAGCGCAAACTCGGCCCGGAGGTATTGCATCGCTTTAGATGAGCAGAGCACCAGTTACATCACAACATTTCTGTTTGGCCCGGGCAGATTAAGTGATTTGCCCAGAATCAATCACAGGAAGTTAAACTGAGACCGAGACTCAAGCCCATTTTCCCAACTCCCAAGTCTACAGCGCTGGCCGTTATACCACATCCTCGTCCCTTAAGGGGCAGGGACGGGCTTCATAAGAGTACCAAGAACCCTTCACCTGAGGCGTGGTACTTACATGGCTGCATGGTACGCCTGGTACATGTCAAGTGCTATTGTGTGCTTGACCAATCACGAAATGGCCTTTCTGGGCAAAGAAAACTGCATGTAGTTGGCAAAAAGATACTTTTAAACAGTTGACATAGCCCCCGTGTCCTGCACCGTAATAATTAAAACACTTGATAGGATACAATTAAAAGTAAGCTTCTTCCTATCGCGACCTTGGAGTCATGGCGCAGTTTCTCCATTGTAATGAAATAGTATCTCAGGTAATGGTTCACCAATTTTAAACCGTATTCCACACAGATATTGTTCTGAAACAAGCTACTGCCACTTACTCCAGAGGGGAGGCCACTGCAACAGCGGGAGTGCCTAGAAGCGAGCACATCACTTACTTCAGGTAGTGAGTGCTCTAAAAAACCTTCATTACCTCAGTAAGGTGGGTGTTTCACTGGGATGGCTGATCCTACTTTCAGAGCTTAGTGGGTGTAGTTGCAAGATCACCAGCAAGGCACTTTTTAGTCTCAAGTTCAGCCTTTGTTCTCACATTAGAAATACAATAAAAATGTGAAAAATATATTACTGTCAAAGCATACCTAGTAATGTAAAATGGATTGCAAAAATCCTCCCATGTTCTGATGTTGCTTAACAAACTTCCTTTTTCCATTCCACGCGTTCCGGTGTTGCTGCGCATCATCCTCCTCCCAGCCCTTCATTGATCTGATGCCCAGGGCCTGCTCTTCCGGTCCACTATGAACACTACCCTCTCCATGGTAATTAAGAATGTAAACAAGACAATCCTTCAATTCTTATATGTAATGAGTGTCCAACAGCCACGAGGGCAAACAACAAATTCATAATTATAACATGTTTATTTTCATAGCGGAAGCTTTCTTTTCTGAAAAACATTCCATGCCATTGGATATTTTAAAATTAGTTGTGTTGTTTTTGCTAAAGGCTTTGTTATGTATTTTCTCCCGTGTTCTGTTGGAAAGATGAGTTGTAAATCAGTGTTTAAGCAGAAATTACTTTAAAGGTGCATGGATAAACACCTAGAAGGTCCCAAAGGCGAGACCTATTAGTTACGCCAATGCTTGTTCTAAATTGCTTTGGTATTTTTATTGCGTTATGTTTTCACTTTATTACTGTTTGAGTACTGCATAAATATTTTACACTTTGCCTCTAAGTAAACCCAGACTGCTTTGTGCCAAGCTACCAGATGGGCAAGCACAGGTTTATTTGGTAACTTTTTGGACTCACTCACTACTAATTCTGAGTATTATTTGAGGTGGGTCCTCAACTCCCTCAACGGATACCCAAATCAATGGCATGTGAAGCATAAAAGTCTTCTTTCTAAGCACCACTTTATTCAAACTCTATATGGCCCTATGAACGGAATCATAATGTTATTCAATCAATCATGTATGTGTTATGCTGATGATACCCAACTCATTTTAAGGCCGGATGGGAACTCTGATCTTGCTCACAGTAACATTTGTTACTTGCCTATTATTTGTTTAACCTTATATGATGTGGAATCATAGGTCATGATCAATCTCTTGACATTCTGCTATTTTTTTATTTTTTCATTGGGATAAAGAAGTTGTTCTCTCGATAGGGGTTCTGCTTTTTTGGAGGCTATATTCAATATTCTAGATACAAAAACTCTTGCCTGAAGTCTCTTCCCCATCAATCTCGTGTGTGTCTGTAACGCATCCACATTGTTGGAGATTTATTAATTCTCAGTTTCTCTCCATAAGCAATGCTCTCTATTAGACTTTTAGGATGTTGGCTAGAGTGGTGTAAAGTGCTGTTGCTTGCTGTGGTTTTTCGATATACCGAGGTCTGTATCTTATCACCCCGGACCTGTAAAAGTATATCCAAAAATTTGATCTCTTTCGAGCTTGTAGAAACTGTAAATTTCAAGTTGCATATGTTTTGATACAATTTATTGGTATATTCGTGTGCCTTTTCTTCGGACCCCGACCATAAAATAAACAGGTTGTCAATGTACCTGGTCCAAATAAGGATGCTATCCAAGTACTTCTGATTGGTGTCTGCCCAGGCCACCTGCTTCTCCCACCAGCCCATCACCAAGTTGGCGTAGCTGGGGAAGAAGCAGGTGCCCATCGCAATCCCCATAATTTGGCAATAAAAAATGCCATCATGGATCAAAATATGCTCTTTTAGGCAATAGCGAATCATATCAATTAACATTTTGTTATGCTCGGTGAAACAGGCTGGTCTAGTAAGACTCACACGCTTTTACTCCAAAACTCATGATCAATGCAGGTATACAAGCTCACCACATCAATGATAATCATAAGATAAGTGTCGATCCAAGTAACGTTCTCAATTTTTGTTAAGAAATCTCCACTGTCCCCACAATAGGATGGGAGTGCAACTACATAAAGGGAGAGGAATGAATTTATGTGAATTGCTACATTTCCCAAAAAGCCATTATTGGAGGACACAATTGCTCTACTGGGGTATCAATTACCTTTTATGCAACTTTGGTCAAATATAAAAGACCGGTACCCTGGGAAAAGTCAAATTCATCGTGGTTGATGATACCCCTATCTCTCCACAAAATCAAACTCTGATGGAACCTCTCCACTGAGTCCTTGTAGGTCACCATGTCAATCACCTCATAAGAATATTTATGCGACAGCGGTCTCATAATCTCTCTTTCATTCCAGGGGGCTTCCATAATAACTACATTGCCTCCTTTGTCAGAGCTTTTTTTGACAATGGTTTTAGGTCTCGCCTGAGAGAGCGCTTTAGCGCTGCTCTCGCGAGAGCTTTTGTAAATGGGGGATCTGGAAGTGCAAACGAGTGCTTTCAGGCCTCCAAATACAGTGCATGTGCGTCGGCCGGGCGCGCGCACCATTTGGAGGCCTGAAAGCACTCGTTTGCTTTCACCTACGCGGGCCGCACGGCCGCTTTGATGTGATCGTGATCACTTTCACACAGTGCATGTGCGCCGGGCGCGCGCACCATTTGGCAGCCTGCGTGACATTTCGCGGGCGCTTTGATGTTCTCAGTGAGCCTCGCGGCCACTGCGAACATCAAAGCGCCCGCGAAATGTACACGCCATTTGCCACCCCCTCCCTTATCCCACTTCCTGCTTGTTAGCTATGTGATTCATTAATCAGAGCTTCTTTTATTCGTTGTGCCCGGTTTTCTGTCCAAGTCCGACCCTGCGGTCCTCACTTTTTATACCCCTCTTCACTGACTCTATACTGCCCCACTTTTATCGTCCTTAAGCACTGACTCTACGTGTCTTCTTGGTACTCAATCATCATATGTAAAGCGCTCTATAATATTTGGATAATGGCGCTACATAAAACAGCGCAAATAAATACATAGTCCTTCACTCCCTCTACAACGCCCCGTTCCCCCGACACACAATAAGACTATCTCTCCCTCCTCTCTTTCTTATGGCCTCCCCCAAGGGCTTAATCCACCCTTTCAGCACTGCCACCCTTCTCTCTCCATCTTTGTGCCCGCCCCTCGCGCCACTTTCTCTCTCCTCCACCCTGGCTCTTCCTCCAGACACCCACAGCACTGGCTAACCTTCTTCCCTGGCACATTTCGCGGGCGCTTTGATGTTCTCAGTGAGCCGCGCGGCCACTGCGAACATCAAAGCTCCCGCGAAATGTACACGCCATTTGCCACCCCCTCCCTTATATCACTTCCTGCTTGTTAGCTATGTGATTCATTAATGAGAGCTTCTTTTATTCGTTGTGCCCGGTTTTCTGTCCAAGTCCGACCCTGCGGTCCTCACATTTTCTACCCCTCTTCACTGACTCTATACTGCCCCACTTTTATCGTCCTTAAGCACTGACTCTTCGTGGCTTCTTGGTACTCACTCATCATATGTAAAGCGCTCTATAATATTTGGATAATGGCGCTACATAAAACAGCGCAAATAAATACATAGTCCTTCACTCCCTCTACAACGCCCCATTCCCCCGACACACAATAAGACTATCTCTCCCTCCTCTCTTTCTTACGGCCTCCCCCAAGGGCTTAATCCACCCTTTCAGCACTGCCACCCTTCTCTCTCCATCTTTGTGCCCGCCCCTCGCGCCACTTTCTCTCTCCTCCACACTGGCTCTTCCTCCAGACACCCACAGCACTGGCTAACCTTCTTCCCTGGCACATTTCGCGGGCACTTTGATGTTCTCAGTGAGCCGCGCGGCCACTGCGAACATCAAAGCTCCCGCAAAATGTACACGCCATTTGCCACCCTCTCCCTTATCCCACTTCCTGCTCGTTAGCTATGTGATTCATTAATGAGAGCTTCTTTTATTCATTGTGCCCGGTTTTCTGTCCAAGTCCCACCCTGTGGTCCTCACTTTTTCTACCCCTCTTCACTGACTCTATACTGCCCCACTTTTATCGTCCTTAAGCACTGACTCTTCGTGGCTTCTTGGTACTCACTCATCATATGTAAAGCGCTCTATAATATTTGGATAATGGCGCTACATAAAACAGCACAAATAAACACATAGTCCTTCACTCCCTCTACAACGCCCCGTTGCCCCGACACACAATAAGACTATCTCTCCCTCCTCTCTTTCTTACGGCCTCCCCAAGGGCTTAATCCACCCTTTCAGCACTGCCACCCTTCTCTCTCCATCTTTGTGCCCGCCCCTCATGCCACTTTCTCTCTCCTCCACCCTGGCTCTTCCTCCAGACACCCACAGCACTGGCTAACCTTCTTCCCTGGCCACACTTCACCAGCCCTCCTCAGTGGTTTGCTTTCCATGCCTCGCCCGTCTTTCAGCACGGGCTCTCCCTTCTATCGCTAGCCTTTCCCCGATCACTTCAGCACTACCTCCCCGCACCCTTTCCCTCCGCTGTGACTGGTTCCCTCTGCCCCTAACCGCCTGTCTCTCACCCTCCCGGGCACCAACTTCATTCTCCCTTTCTCCTCCACCACTGCCCCCCCCCCGAGCACGGGCTATCTAGCCTCACCTTTCTCTGGTAATGGTATTTTCTCCTCTCGATTTTTTAAGCACTTGCTTAGAATTTTTTTCTCTCGCCCTGTTCTTCGATTACCCCCCCCGCCGCATCCTCCAGCACCACCACCCTCCCACGCCCGTCATCCAGGAGTAGATCGCTGTTTTTTTTCTCTCCCACATCTCCGAAACCTCTATTCCCTCTCCTGCCACTCTTTCTCCAGCACTAGCTCGCGCTCCTTCACCTACCATTTCCCCTCTGTCACCACATCTCCATCGCCCCCTCACCCCGACTACCGCCTTGAGCATTGAGTCTCTCTCCAGCACGTATACTCGGCCCTTGCAGCACTGCTCTAGCTTCACCTTCTCCTCTTTTGAACACATTGGCCACTTGCCGCCCACTGTTACCCCTCCATTACTGTCAGTTGTTTTTGTCCAGGTCCCGGTACTGGACGATGTCATTGGTGACACGCAGGGTGGGGAGGAGACTGACAACTCAGGGCCGACTTATCCGACAGCGCTATTATGTGGCTTTGAAAAGCAAATTATATGGTACATTGTGAATGAAACAAATTATGTGCCACATTTTTGCATTATTGTGTAGTTATTGTGAAATTTGTATACATTGATGCAAAGTAGACCCCAATGGTGGTGAAAAGGTCAGGCACAAAATTATATTTACAGGCAATGTAATGTTTCTGCCTTGCAGAAATGCATTGGGCCTCTGTTAATATGGAATGGATGCATACATCGATAACAAGCATTTGCAATGCAATAGGTCTCGCATTCGCGAGAGTTTAAGCTATTAGCATTGTTAAAAATCAACACATAAATAAAAGGCATTGTCATTTACAATGCCAAGAGCTCAAACTCTCGTAAATGCGAGACCTATTGCATTGCAAATGCCTGTTTAAAATTGCTAATAGCTTGCTGTTGGGATTGAGACAAGTGGTCGCCTGTATGTGGGCTATTATCCCGCATGGATATAAGTTCTTGGGTTACAATCTCATGGAACACATCTATGTTACCATAAGGTAATATTGAAATAACTCGTGAAGGTAGCTTAAAGCCATTCCTACTAGGAAAATCAGCCTCAATGCCTGAGGTGTTTAACATGGTACGTGGACAAAATGATAAACCCAGTTCTTCTAACAATGAAATCTCCTCCTCAGTTACTTCTCTTTGTGATAAGTTCAAACCAGTAAATTTTGAGCTCACTTCTTCTTCGTTAATCGTGTTGTGCTGCCGGTGGCAGTAAGTTCTTCCTCCAATCGCTCTTCAAATCCGATGTCTTTGTTGGCGCCTTCTCAACGACCCCTTCTTTTCCTTTTTCTCTTGGAGGTTGGTGGTCTGATTTGGCTTTGGGTATATATATATATATTTATATGTGTATATATAACCCGGTAAATACCCAGTCCTCCGGCCCCCTTTTCACAATCCTAGGGGTGGTGCCTCTTCGCGCGGCTGGGTGGCCGCGAATAACATCAAAAAAACAGGTGCTCTCTGCACAGAAGCGCACTCGAGACAGCGCCGGTTTGTGGTAACCTTCATTCTGGAAAGAGCAGGATACATAGCGTGAGTCAATATGTCCAGTTGCTGCTTAAAATCACGACGCGTTTCGGGCGGAACGCCCTTCGTTCTGGTGCTCAACAGCAACACTCAGCATCACGCAGCTGTTCCATACGGACCAATTTCCTGCCCACAGATGGGCCAATCATATAGGAGGTCCGCCGCAGATGCATTCTGGGACCTGCAGTGCGTGTCAATCCCATTGCCATAATCTTCTTGCTGCCAAATTAATGGAATTAAGCCCTGGATGGGCCCCACCGATATGTTCCAGCTCGTAATACACCCAAACGCTGCTCCATAGAACCCGGTAAATACCCAGTCCTCCGGCCCCCTTTTCACAATCCTTGGGGTGGTGCCTCTTCCCGCGACTGGGCGACCGCGCATAACATAAAAAAACAGGTGCCCTCTGCACAGAAGCACACTCGCGACAGCGCCGGTTTGTGGTAACCTTTATTCTGGAAAGAGCAGGATACATAGCGTGAGTCAATATGTCCAGTTGCTGCTTAAAATCACGACGCGTTTCGGGTGGAACGCCCTTCTTCCTGGTGCTCAACAGCAACACTCAGCATCAAGCAGCTGTTCCATTCGGACCAATTTCCTGCCCACAGATGGGCCAATCTATATATATATGCCAAAAGGAAATCCCAGAGAATCATCGCGCTCATATATATATATATATATATATATATATATATATATATATACACACTTCACCAAATTTTGGCTGACAAGCGGGACACGGACTCCAATTAAGTGCAAAGTTTTTCTTATTTTTTTGCTGGCGCTTAGCATGGCTGAAGACACGTTTCGCTCATCAAATGGGCTTGGTCACAATAAATATATATAATATTTTTTACTATTAGACTAATAAAATGGAGTTCAATTAGCAGACATATGACCCCCCCTGGCAGCTGAGGTAAGTATAAAGTGCTTTTAAATGCAGCAGAAGGCCCTTCCATTAGAGTGGAGGAGCGCCGCCCACCCTGCCACCACCCTCAAATAAAACGAGTTTTAAACCTGTTTTAATCTTGTTTTGTTTTAATCCCCTGGACCTGCCCCCAGGACTCTGACGAGTCTTGGGGGAGGGTCCATGGGATGACATTGCTGGTGGGGGAGTGGTAGTGCACTCCCTTCACTGCGCAGGAGGGTATGGCCAGCCATCTCAGGACGGCCATACCCTCATGCACAGTGAAGCTCTATCCAGCCCCAGCTGCATTGCTGGGGCCGGAGAGAGCAGGCACACACTCCCAGTCTGCCTGGGAGTGCAAGTTGCCAGCGCCCAGGCCAATCCTGATGCTGTTTCAATGCAGTGTCAGGATTGGCCGCAGTGCAGTCTGGGAGCCTATGCCCAGATTAAGGAAGAGCGCGATGTGGCGGATGGCAGCAATCAGGTAAAATTTTTTTATTTTATATGTTTTTTTTCCCTAATCCCCCCACCTCCCTCCTCCGGCCCGCCTCACCACTTTGGCAGGGGATGGGCTGCTACTATTTAAATATGTTATGTGTATGCTTACGGGGGACAGTGGGTTAATGTGAGAGTGTGTGTCTAAGTGTGAATGTATGTGTAGGTATGTGTGTGTAGGTGAAAGTGAAGGTCAAAGGGCATGCAAAGTCACTTCCGCTCCCCCTGGCATTTTGATGAATTGACATGCATGGCAGTGAATTCAGGCAATGGCTAAAGTTGGCTGACCAATTGCCCCACACTTTATGCTATAGTGAGCTGAAGAAATGAGAATGAACCAAGGGACCAATAGATGAAGAGAGATATCTGAAAGCCCCTATGAATAAGTGTATTATATATACATTTTAGTAAAATCAAAAGGTGTTGGCTAACGCCGGACCTAAAAAAAAAAGAAAATGTTTCAGAAGAACCTAAATATATCAGATAGTGTATCTAAAAACATTGCGCAAACTTACAATTTTTTTTTTTTGCCTTTATATTTTTACCCTCATTTCCTCCTCTATCCAACATATTCTGTTATCTCTCCTTATCTGCTCTTTTCTGTATGCCTCGTTCTGTTATTCCTTTCTCTCACATTCCTTATTTCTTCACATTCCATCACTTTCCTCATTCTTTTTCCATCTTTCTATCTTGTCTATGTATCTTTAACTCTTTGCTGTCAACCTCTTCTGTCTCTCTCTTCCTGCTATTCCTTTCTCCTCTGTTCCCTGTATCTCAAAATCTTTTCTTTCAATCGCCACCATTTTCTAGGCTAATTATTTTGAATATACCTCATAAGCCCTAATTTTCAATGTTCACCAGTACCAGTATACCAGAAAAACATGAGCGGGAATACAGGAACAAAGGGATAGACAAATGAAGGACATACAGAAAATGTAAGAAGGGAGAAAAAGAGAGAGAAAAAGCCAGAGAAGGACATGGCAGAGAAAAGAAGAAAAAAAAGATTAAATATAGGGTCAAGTCAGTATCCGGTGGCATAGGTTTGTCCTTCCACCCATTAGATGAGGCCTAAGTTTCCCAGGTCTTTGGGAAGGGAAAGTGGTGCTTGGGTCAGTGTGGTGTTACAGGTGGAAATTTAGGCCTCTTAAGGGGATTAAAGATGCTTGGTTCAATGAAGTCTGCAATGGTGCTTCCGAAGTCGGTGTATGGTCCTGGTGCACAAAAGTAGTAACATGAAAGAAAACCAAAGGCAATAAACAACACAAAGACAAATGCAAAAAACAAAGAACAAAGATGAAAACAAACCACAATGAAAAATACCAGAAGAGAGAGTGAAGGGAGAGAGAAAGAGAGCAGCTGGAGAGGGAGGCAGGGAGCCTACATGCAATAGAGTGGGGTCCAAAAGGGCCTTGCCTGGTCGGAGAACCAGGCGAAGGTACGTCGTAGGTGGGAGGCAGGAGGCATCTGTTGAAAAAATCCCAACTCTTCTTTTAAAACATAATTACACATACTAAGTAACTCATCTGTGTTGTCTGTCACAAGCACCATAGTTACACCATCGTTTCTTGAGGTTCAGCACAAGGGGTAACTGTTGTATCCTTTCTTATTTCCCACCTTGGTACCTTCCATCCACCCCCGCACCCCTTCTCCCCTTGGTATCACCTGAAGCTTACCTTAGAATGTTGACAGGCTACTCGCCAGTGCGAGAGCGGTTGGCTTGATTAAAGGAGTTACTCTTCACCTCGGCTTCTGGCTTCTTTATTACACTGGCGACGTTTTTCCTGCGTGGGGGGCAGGTCAAGCCAATTCCCCTTTCCTGTGTGCTCTCGAAGTACTGTGCAGCAAGAAAAAGCGGAGCAGGAGTGGACAGCACGGGAGTCAGTGGTGTCTTTGTCACAGCACACGGTGTTCCATCTCCGGGTGAAGAGAGAGTTGCTGACGACTAGTATCCTGATGAGCGTGTTGTACCTGTCACCCGACAGATGACGTGAGAGGAATGAATTTCTAGTCAGTTTCGTCGTACAACGAAGCCGCCTCTCGAAGATCTCTCAGCTGACAAGGATCTGTACCCTGTCAGTTCTGCGTCGGACGGTGAACGCCTCCTCACAAGCCGCCTCTCGAAGATCTCAGCTGACAAGGATCTGAACTGTCAGTTCCCCGTCGGACGGTGAACGCCTCCTCACGCCCACCAGTAGGCGGAGTTCGCAGGGAGTGCAGGACGATTTTCTGGTTTGCTTCCACACGCCCATAACGGGCGGAGCTACCGTGTGGTGGTTGACGACGGAAGATTGGAGGCAGTTTGCGTCTAGTCAGTTCATTCGCCCACCTGCGGGCGGAATAATTACGGCACCGTAGGATTGAGCGACAGCTTCCCCGAGTTTCCAGTGGGTAAAGTAACGTGCTCGTCGAGTTCTGTTGGCTGTCGCTGCTGTGAGGTACCAGTTGCCACTGATGCTCGCTTCTACAGGCGCTGACGTACAGCGGGGAACAAGCTAGGAGCCTCGCGGATTCAGCTGGGAGGAGATCTGCAGTGGGTTGGAGGTGATCCGTGCCGCACTGGAGGAAGGTGTTGTCAGTGCCTTTTTCTTCAGTTCCTTCCTGTTTTTGGGGCATGCACCCTCGCTGCTGCAAGTATCCTTTATATTTTGGTCCCTGGCTACTTTATGTTGTGGTATAATTTACTTCACCACTTCTACTAATCCTGCATTAACGTACTACTGTGCTTTTTTGCGGAGCTGAGGCATCCACCTCCCTCCAGCAGTACATATTACTGGCCAATCATCGTGCATTACATTCCCAAGGTTTTGACAGTGGTGGCCTGACTACTAGTAGTGCTACATATTAAGTACTTACAGCTGGTAACTCTATTCATTTGCTTGCCTTGGACTCCCGAGGGACATTCTTTGATAACAGGGGCTGCATTTTGATTCCTTGCGAAGCATGGGTACTCCAGGAATTTGCCAACCTCCCTCATTCCTAAATGATAGCGGGGATCCCGATATTCATTGGAAGGAATGGACTAAATTATTTGAATCCTACTTGATTGCAATGGGTGGGGAGAGATTTTCTGCTCTAAGGAAACAACATCTTCTCCTTCACAATATGGGTGTTCATGGGCGCAAAGTGTATGAAACCTTGCCAGAGCCCGAGTTGGAGGAAGACGATGACCTGGATGTTTATGACATAACTATGTTAAAGTTAAGCAATCATTTTGGGGACAAAATAAATGTGGTCCTAGAACGTCATAAGTTCTTCAGTAGATCTCAAGGGAAAAGTGAGTCTGTGAAAAACTACATAGCAGTGTTGAGGGGTCTTACTCAAAGGTGTGATTTTGGAGATCTTAACGACTCACTCATACGCGACCAGTTGGTCAGGTGCACAAGTAACTCTAGGATTCAAGAGAAATTGTTATCCAAAAACCCTTCATTGGAAGAAGCTATTTCCATAGCTCAGTCAATTGAGCACACTGCTAAATGTAGGAAGGAAATTAAAATTCCTGAGGAAGTGGTTGCAGCGATACAAGTTGATGCGTCTAATAAGAATGGTGCTAAAGTTAGACATAGAGGAGAGTCTTCTACTAAGTTCCCTAGAGAACAAAATGATTTCAAATGTTATAGGTGTGGGAGTAGTAATCACCTAGCTAACAACCCCTCATGTACGGCTCGCAATGCTCATTGTAAGAAGTGTAACAGAAGGGGACATTTAGCTAGAGTGTGTAGGGACAACGACTCTCACCAAGTTAAAGCCATCAATGCACCTAGCGAAGACCAACCTAGTTTTGTGTTCCAAGTAAAGAGTCCGGCTGGTAGCAATTCTAATGATTACCCTAAATGTAACATTGAAATCAATAGGGAGACTTTTGAAATGTTTGCTGACTCCTGCTCACCATTTACTCTGTTAAATGTGAATGATTTCAGAAAGATCGATGGGGAACCCAACATGGTTGTATCTACACCTGACATTTCACCCCATGGATATACTAAAGATCCTATTCCGTTGGTGGGGATGGTGGAGACACAAATACATTTTAAAGGGAGGTCCACGGTGGGTAAAGTATACCTAGTCAGCTCTGGATCCAACCTCCTAGGGTGGCGTCACCAAAGGGAACTTGGCATTATCCTTGACCCCAACAGTAAGGAACAAGTCAAAATAATTAAAGAAGTTGCGGAAGTGTCGCCCCTCTGTGAAGAATTCCCCAAACTTTTCTCTAATGACTTGGGATTGTTGAAAAACTATCAACATAAGATAAAAATTAGACAAGGGGCCAAACCTATAGTCCATAAAACACGTCAGGTTAACCTACTCCTAAGACAACCTTTGAAGGAAGAACTCGACAAATTGTGCCATTTAGGGGTCATCTATCCTGTAGACGCATCGGAGTGGTTATCTCCAATCGTGATAGCCTCAAAGGCCAATGGACAAGGCATTCGTCTTTGTATTGATTTACGCAGCCTTAATGAAAACATTTGGGTAGAACGGTTCCCTCTCCCCAACATTAATGAGATGTTGAGTACCATGGGGAAGGCCAAGTTTTTTTCGGTGATAGATCTCTCCATGGCCTACTATCAAGTTGATCTTCACCCTGATTCTAGGCCACTAACAGCATTTTCTACTCCTTTTGGTACATACATGTTCGGTAGAATGCCTTTCGGTTTGGCCTCGGCGGCAGCCGTATTTCAAAAAATGATGCAAAGGGTACTGGAAGGAATCCCTAACAGCATGTGCTTCCAAGATGATGTGTTGGTATATGGTGCGGATGAAGAGGAACATGATTCCATTTTTAGGAAGGTGTGTTCTAGGCTTACCATTGCGGGACTCACTGTAAAAAAAGATAAATGCAAGATCAAAGTTACTGAGGTGGATTACTTGGGTCACAATCTTTCTTTTGAAGGAATAAAGCCTAAACTAAGTCTGGTTCAAGCTGTGGAAAATGCCCCAGTACCCACGAACAAGGAAGAATTGAAATCCTTTTTGGGTCTTGTCGAGTACATGGCGAAGTTCATCCCCAATTTTTCAGAAAAATGTGAGTCCTTACGAGAACTGCTGAGGAAAAATTGCGAATTTATTTGGGGAAAAAATCATTCTGAATCTATAGCAAAGTTAAAAAAAGAAATTATCAGCTCACGGGCACTAGGCCCGTTTGACCATAAGAAGAGAACCATTCTATGCACTGATGCATCCAACAAAGGTCTAGGGGCCACTCTAACACAGAAGGGAGAGGGTGTAGAAATCATCATAGCTTTTGCTTCCCGCACCTTAAGCCCACCAGAACGGAACTATTCCGTAATTGAAAGGGAAGCCTTGGCATGCTACTGGGCCATTAACCATTTCAAGCTTTTCCTTTGGGGTTGTGCTTTTACGGTCCGCACGGACCACAAACCTTTAACACACATTTTTTCATCCAAAAAAGTATTGTGTGAATCCCCTAGGATAGCTAAATGGGTCCTTGGGCTGGAGAAATTTAATTTTCGCATTGAATACCTCCCTGGTCAGGACAATGTCCTTGCAGACTATTTATCCAGATCTCCCATTGCAGGGAACAGTGAGGCTGACCCGTTAGACACTCCTGTTCTTTCCATTCTCACACCTTCCGTCTCTAAGGAGGAATGTGATGAGGAAATGGAGAAGGACTCCAGCATGAAGATACTCAAAGGTCTTATAGTAAACGGGTGGCCTGAAAAGTGTGGTGAGGTCATGGAGAGCTTAAAAGGGTTCTGGGAAGTCAGAAATGAGCTGAACATCCATGGGAACAAAATTTATCGCAATTCAAAAATTGTGCCACCTGATGCCCTCAGAGATAAGTTAATAGACCTTGCCCATGAAGGCCATTTGGGAAGGAGCCTCACTAAAAGCAAAGTGAGGAACAGTTTCTGGTTCCCAAAGATGGACTCTATGGTGGAACTGAAGGTTAAGGACTGCTACAACTGTGCCAAAAGTGACAAGGTAAAGTCCACTCACAAGGTTCCCCTTTCCCCCGTGGAGGTACCTACTGTTCCTTGGACAAAACTGGCCATGGATATAATTGGCCCAATGGATGCCCTAGGTCCACAAAGAAAATTCATGTTTGTTTTGGTGGACTATACTTCTCATTGGGTGAACGTAAAATTTACTCCCTCCACTACGACCAAGAACCTCATCGCTTTTCTAAAGTCAGTATTTTCCTATGAGGGGGTACCTTCAACGTTAGTGACCGACAATGGGGTACAATTTACTTCGGAGGAAATGGTATTATTTTTGAAGAACCTTACCATCAAGCATGAGAAAACGGCTCTCTACTGTCCCAAGGCCAATGGGTTGGTGGAGAGGATGAACCGTATGATCAAAGACCATATCCAACTGGCAATGTCTAATGGGTTCAATGTAGACAATTCTCTTAGAGACTGTTTGTGGGCCTACCACACGGCGCCCAATTTAGTGACGGGTATATCCCCTTTTGTGGTGTTGAGAGGGAGAGAACCGGGCACAAAGTTGTGTCCCCTGTGGCTCGAGGGGGGTAAGTCTGTTGTCTATGACAGAACTGAAAGTCAGGAAAAAATTCAGCAACATCAAGCCCGTTACAAAGAGTGGTATGACAAGAAATATGGTGTGAAGAATTTAAAAGCAAATGTCAATGATTCTGTAGTGATAAAGAAACCCACTAGGGTACCTGTGGGACAGAGCAAATTCCTCCTTCCTACAAGAATAAAGAACATGGGGAGGAATGTGGTGGAGTTGGAGGATGGGCATGTATGGAGCGGGGATCGAGTTGTGGTGTAACTCTTTTCTCGTACTTTGTTCCGCCATTTTGGGGTAGGAGATGTGCTGTATCCTCCCTATTCCCGGGTTCCACCCTAGCTCACTTTAGATTTTCGCCACCCGCTAGCTGTAGCGGAGACAGTGTGCTGTGTGATTCTTTTTGCCTTGTTATCCGTTATGTTGGGTAAGGAGATGTGTTGTATCCTTTCTTATTTCCCACCTTGGTACCTTCCATCCACCCCCGCACCCCTTCTCCCCTTGGTATCACCTGAAGCTTACCTTAGAATGTTGACAGGCTACTCGCCAGTGCGAGAGCGGTTGGCTTGATTAAAGGAGTTACTCTTCACCTCGGCTTCTGGCTTCTTTATTACAGTAACCTTCATTCTTAAGGCATTTAAGTCTTCTATAATGCCATCACCATCCTTTGGAATATACACACTTTATGATATGTGCTTCAATTCTGAAATGTGATTTTGGACCAAATATACTAATCATGTGTAATCTTTATTTTCAATACCCCTAAGGCCTAATGTGTGACTCCCTTAATTTATTATCTGACCATTCCTTAGTAACAACCTCTCTATCAATAATAGTTATTGGTGACCCAGAATAAACCAAACCTTTAATTCTCCTGTTTTGCTAGTTTCATAGAGCAGGTGGGTTTATCACTACCATCTTAACGTATCCTCATGTTCTCCTTAACTTCCCCTATATCATCAACCATATACCCATTTCTACTCTTTTTGTTTCTACACATTTTTAGAAAACATCAGAGTTTACCACAACTATAACACTCCTTACTCCATGTTGGACAATTTCTTATTTTGTTTCTGCTATGGTTATGTCCACATTTGGCATAAAACGTTTGAAGATTCATGCGGTTATCTGTGAAATGTCCTTTTTTGTATCTTCTGACTTTGTTAACATCACAGCAAGGTAGCTCAGGCATGGAAAGAGAAGAAATAAAAAAAATTCTGCAAGTGCTGGATAAAAAAAAGGAAACTCCGCCCATTCTTGCAAACTCTCCTTAAGCTGAAAAAAAACATTGCACAGAATTTTAGCTTCCACACTGAGTCTCTATCTACCATTTTCATGGATCTGCATTGAAGGTCTTTCAGTAACGTAGCTCAGATATCTTGATTTCAAAATATGTTCTTCGTAGAGCACTAATTGTGTATTATTTTCAAAAGCATCTTGGGGAGATAGCCACAATCTTTGGCTCATCAGTTCCTCAGATATTTTTTGAAACCTCTATTATTTCAATAAGCCAACAGTAATGGTCAGCACACACCTCCCCTGAAAAATATCCCAGCTCTCCTACACCTATGTTGCATTTAATTTAAGGAATGCTTCCAAAGGGCAGCTCTTAATGTTATTTTTTATAGTGGAAGGTAACTGTTTTTAAAATTTGTAGAGCTTATGTGAAAAAAAGACTACAATTACTGGAAATGTGTCTCGTTTTTTAAGTTAGAAATAACAGTTTTTCATTTCTATTTTCATCTGGCAATGAGACAGCTTCTGCTGTTTCACCAGCCTCACGTTTCCCAAAACGTTCTCAATAAGAACCCATACATATATACAAAGAGGGGCGTTTGGTCTACTCTGTTCATCCTTTGGTTCATTCAAGTGACAGTCACATTTTGCTTCTGCCCAGCACAGTATACAGTATGGTACAATGGGTCAGCCCATTTCAACCATTCGCTTTCTTGAACTGTGAGTGATAGCATTTTGTCTGAATACATGTGTACAACCACCTGAAAAGGAGTGTACTTTCTGACAAGGGGTTATGTGGCTGAGCTGCTTGACCACTCCTTTATTTTTACATATTTTATGACTGCATTTTTTTTGCATGGTGAACATTTGCAAAATCAAATACATTTTTTTTAAATCATTGCATACTTGCCAGATCCGGACCTTTTTGCTTCACCGTTCTTGTTTTGTAAAAGCAATGGCAGCTGCGGTAAGTAAACTATAAGGCTGGTAATGTCAGTGTAACCAACCCAGTGCTCATTTTGAGCCGGTGGATTCCGGTGCTCGGTACGCGCACTTTATTGTCAACACCAGCTCTTATGACAGAATGCCACATGTTGGTGCTGTTTCTCTTATTTTTGAGGAGCACAATAGCTGTTGTTTAATAATTAAATATATATTAAAATCACTAATACCTGCATCCTAAAGCTATAACAATAGCGTGTGCACCATGTATTAATCATCTTAATGTATATTTAAAGTCTGGATTGTCACACTTTTATCAGTGTGCATTCAAGTAGTGATAGTGCTGTCATTGGCAGTGCTAATGGGAACAATGGTTGGTGCAAGCTGCAGTGGCCTCGTTACAAGTGCCCTGGCACTTTTGTTTTTACAAATTAAGCACCGACACTGGCCTGCTTGTTTTTTCTCCTCAACCTATTATCTGCTTCGTTGCTGCTGCTACCTAATGATGTACCTGGACTTTTTTTCATAAGACAAGCTGATTAGGGTTTTCATGAAAAGACTGCCAGAATTTGGAGTGGAGATACTGGGGACGGAATATCTAATTTAACTGGTATTCCCACACCAAGGGACCTTTTCACAAACTACATTTTGTAGTATGTGTGTAGTTCCACTCACGTACAACAAAATGCTATTCACAAACCTCTGTGCGGAGACCTCCACCTCTCCTAGCCTGTCTATGTGCAGATCTTCACCAACATGATGCAGATCTCCACACATCTATTGTCATGTAGTTCGTGTAATTCTATATAGGATCTGCGTGTTTAGATAACTTAAACTGTGGGACTGGTGTCCAGACTGATTACAGACACCCCCACCAGATATGTTCATCTGTATACCGGCTAGCTCACAGTGCCACTATTAACTCCTCTTACCAAGGAGAGGATAGTTCCTGGCAACTGTCGAACATGACAACTCTGTCCAATCAGGGATCGTGGAAACAGTACAGTACTTTTCTGCTCAGTCATTCGTGTTCACTTTGTCGCAGAGAGATACACAGAATAAATGGTGGGGACATTTTCAATAAGTATTTTTTGAGCCAGCATCATTCTAATGTAAAATAGGTGTGCTGAAACAACCATAAGACAGAAACAGCTAAAAATTATTATAAGCATCAACAGAGTATATGGAAGGTAGATTTCTACCGTAGTGCTAAAACAAGAAATATGCAAGCATATTGGTACATGACAGTAATATTGCGTACTCCTACGATACAACTCTAACTAGATGTAACTAAGTTTACCTAGCATGTATGTAGGTGTAGAGCCCAGAATCCCCCTACGATGAGGCCAACCCCATTACCTGGGGCGAGAGGATGAAGGACCCCGTCTTGGTCTCGAGATGGACGCTTCGCGAGGGATGTCAGACCACTGCATGCTGGAGTGTCTGTGTGCAGGAACCTCAGCATCTCGCGTCAGTGTATCAGCAGGAAACTCTTTCTCCTCCATCTACCCCGGCAAAGATGGGTTGTATTTATACCCAAAAGGTAGCCTCAGGGATTTCTACCTTGATGTATCCTGTCGGTCGAGGATGATGGAAGGGATGATCCATATACATAGTTATTATGCAGAAGATGGTAATCCTGCCATGATTCTGAGAATTCTCATGCATATTTAAATAAGGTTAGTTTTCAGGGAAAACCACACATTTCTGCAGCACTTAACTAGGTAAAAGGTCAATACCAAACCTGTTATGTAGTGCAATGGTACACTAAATGTAGGTGAAGGGTTAGGTGACTACTCAAGCCTATATTAGGGTACCCTATAAAACCTAACAGTATATGATTTAAGGTAAAATGTGGGAAGGGTGAGGGGGAGTGGTAGGAAAATTGGGAGAATTGCTCCAAAATTAGCGGTTTAGGGAAATTTAAGGACAGTTTTTGCGAGTGATATACTAATATAAACACACCCACAAAAAAGTAAGACCATTGCTAGTAACAAACTATACGTCCAAAATTACTGCAGTCCGAAAGGTCACATATCAAGTGACTCAGTAAGTCATATACCACATATGGCCATTTATTTGTATGGCAACAGACTACCACATAAAATAATGGGGGCATAGAAAATAACGTTAAGATAATTAAATTATTTTGACTTTTAAATGATAATATATACATATGTATATACATTACAAAACAATAGTACTGAGACGTAACCAAAAAATTACACAGTGCAAATTCTTCCGTAGTTTTTTCTTATTTTGTTCTTCTTTATTGAATTACTTGTTGAATCTCTTTGCACAGCACATATAATATACAGCCAACACGTGTTTCGCACACACTGCGCTTCTTCAGGGCTGTTAACAAAATACCAAGAAAATATACACAAGTACTTAGACATAAGGACAGTATATACTAAAATTGCTAAGCCAATTATATACTAAAATGAAAAATACACAATGGCAAAAAATCCTTCATCGTTGTCTAAGATGATTATTTCAACCATCAACATTTGCTACCTGGTTGTTTAGCAATTATTCCGCTACGTATCAACAATGCCTTTATAATGCACATAAACTGCAAATATTACAGACACATCAAGACCTACCCAGGGGAACTCATTAGAACATTTATTATTATTGCAGATGTTGTTCAAACTAACATTAGAACATATTCGATTGAATAAATGATTACCTTTAGTAAAAATCTGTGTGTGTGTTTATATTCCTTGAGGCACTCAAGTGTAAGTTCTGAGCTAAGGTTAAAGCGCTCTTCCACAAACACTCCCTGTGAACAGCAATTCACTGCTATTTAATTATTATATATTGGGTACTTGATTTGGCTAATGTGCAAGCAAAATTCTGAATCAACTTACTCTATAAAGGTGATATAGTCAGTTCATCCTTATTGTAGACTCCCAAGACATTACTTAGTTCTGAATCTCCATGCTCCTCATCATATCTGTTAGAAAATGTATATTATTACAGTTATTGTAATGAAAGTCTGCATTTCAAGTCCCAAATGTTTATCTCTATTTTATATCATCCTCTCACCTTTTCCACAAAATTAGTTTCCAAACGTAATGCCTTCAGCCATCTGAATTAATCATCCTGTCTTGTAATCTCATTCCCCATGATATGGGACCCCCAAAAAATTAGATAAATATATATATATTTTAGATTTCTCCAAATGAGATAGTGTTCTCTGTCTTTTAACTGGATTTCTAGATCCTCTAACATTCCATGTTATAATACGGAATTATTATAAACAGTAAAACAAGAGTAACATTGCTGAAGAACAATAACTTTAAAGAAAAGAAAATCAGAGTAGGACCAGGGGAAAGGAAGAAGAACAAATAAGAATCACACAGAGAAGAAAAATAAGAGAAGAAGGGAAATAGGGAGAATTAAAAGAAAAGGGCAAAAAGGAAGACAAGAAATCCAAACAAAGAGACAGTACATATCCCAAAGGGACGACTGAAGTAACAGACCTGTGTAAATCAGGAAAAGACTGAAAGAGGGTAGTGATGACACATGTGACAATGACACGCCCTTGGGGAGGAGGTCCAATCCATGACAGGACCAAAAAACAAAACATTTAAGATGACGGACCAAACGAACGCAGATACATAAGGCGGATCTGCAAAAGAATACCAAGAGCCACATAAGTCATCATAACTCACAAAACTATTTAATTAAATAGAACATTTCAAACCAGCTGAGGAGACAAAGCAGAAGAATTTATATAAGAGCAAAGAGAACAAGAAATTCAACCACTTGAAGGACCAGCAGTATCCATATTAACCAAAGTATGCGACTGTATAAACGTTTTAAGTTCTGCAGGATCTTCAAAAGTTGTAGTGTTATTCTGGATGGTCACTTTAAAAGTGCATGGATGAAAAAGACAATATCGAGCGCCAAGAGAATGAAGAGGCGCTTGAAGGTTAAGAAATTCCTTTTGACTTGCTGCAGTGATGTTAGAGACATCTTGAGACAAGAAGACCCTTTGACCCAACCAGGCAACGTGACGCTTTGTTTTAGCTGCAGAGAATACTAACAGTAAGTCTGTAAATTTCAAAAAAGGATAATGACACCCCTAGGTTTAGTAGAAGATACAGACAAAGAGGAATGAGGACCAAGCCTGTGAGCCCTCTGGATATTACTTAAGACCAAAGAAGGCATGTCTAACAGCTCCGGGAGGAAGGAGGTAAACACAAGACAGGCTCATCCCCTTCCAAGGCATCGGGCAAACCATTAATACAGAGGTTATTTCTCTGATTCCTGTTTTCCAAATCCTCTGTGTGCTGTTGGAGTTTACATATCTATTGTTCCAAAGAATTAATTTATGAGATTGATCCTGTAGATCCGAAATGTGTTGCTCCATTGTGGATATCCGATTCTTCATTGATGACCACTTGTCATCCAAATGTTGCATTCTGTTGTTAGAGTCCTCTACAAAGGGATGCAACACACAAATTCCCTCCCGTAACATCTCCATGGAACTTGGGGACACTCACTTTTCAGGTGATGGGGGTCTTGCTTCAATATCTTGGATGCAGAAGAGGGTGACAAAGTTGTGTTTCCTGTAGATTGAAGAGATGCACCTTGAGAAGTGGCAGAGTTCCCCATTTCACCAGAGGAAATCACATGGGTTGTTGAAAAAGATCCAGCAGATAGTGCCGAAGGTGGGAGTTGGTTAGGGGTGAAAAAAAACTGTGTCTTCTGCAGCTTCCCCATAAACAGTTTATACAGCTTATCAGGAGTTGATAACATCTCTGGCAATATTCAAAATGATCCAGAGCTAGCAAAGAGCCACATTCCCAAAAGGCTACAAATTTACAGAGACAACAGGAAACAATCCAAAACTAGCATACAAAATTGTCACCCATCCACTTCTTATCTTATGAAGCTTGTATGATTTCCAAGGAGATCCTTATCTCTTCCTGGACTTCTTAGTCCCTGACTGCCAACTCAGACTTCTGGGTCTTAATCTTAAGTCTTGGTTATATCGGCAGTGAACCCTTAATTCAAAGGCCTTGACAACTCCTACCAGTCACTAAACAGTTGGCGCTGTTAATTTGCAGAGTGTAAAATACAATTCTCTTGGCTTGACATTCCATATCATTTTTCAATATACTAGGTGCAAGGGAATCAGAATACATATAGCAAAATAGAATAAAAAGAGAATGTCCAGAAGGCTTTTACACTGTAAAAAGGAAACTCGCCGCCATTCATTTTACTTCTGTGAGAGTCCCTAAACGGCTGCCGTTATTGAGACGGCATCTGCAAGGCTGATATAATACACAAAACAGACACATTTCCTCAAAATACATGGCTCCCCATGGAGCCTGTGTACTCCGCTGTCAGTTAATCCAAAAATTATCCGTCAAAGAGGCATGAAGAAACGCCAATATGCCGCAGACGTCCCATGTTGCGGTGGAGCTCTCCCGCTAGGCGGCCATCTTAGGTGGCGCTGAAGCCAGGCCCCTCCGAATGTTTTATATTTTAAGATGTGACAATATTTTCTGTATAACGTGTATCATTCAAATCATTATAAAAGGGCTAGAGTTTTTGGCAGGGTCTCTCTTTTTCTTTTTGCTCAGATACCTTCTGGTCTGCACTGCACTTATTTGATGTGGAGATATTTTTACCAGGGTATTTTCATTATTTTGCACTTACCCAGATTCCTTTGTTTTTCCACTGTTTTTGCTGAGAGGCTTCATCATTCAGTTACTAGGCACAAACAGCACTATTGGTTTATGTAACCTAAATAACCCAGCTCTTTTTATGAGCACATAGTGTCAATTTCACATGCAAGGCACTTGTTACTTATTCCAAATGACCCAGTTATTTGTTCAACTTTTTTTTAATCTGGATCATGTATTGTTTCTTTTGACAAATTATGTGCTGGCTACGCTGTAAACTTTAATTATATTCACTGAATAGATCTAACGATAAAAGAGATAAGTGAGAGCCCTTTTGGTAAAATATTTTTACCATGTTTTTGAATTCACTGTCTTTCACTGATCCCGCGGATCGACCCTTTCTTATAAGAGGAAAGAGTTGATGCATGCACTGTCCCGGTTTCACACCTATATGTGTACCTGCCACTTTTGCTTTCTATGTTCTTGTTTGTAAGGAGTGCAATGAGAGAGAGTAGACCAGGAGACAAAATAAAAAATAAAAGATTACCTGATCGCCGCTGCCTTCGCAGTCCACTACATCTCGCTCTTCCTGATTCAGGCACAGGCTCCCAGACTGCACTGCGGCCAATCATGATGCTGCTGCAGGAAAGCAGCATCATGATTGGTCTGAGCACTACAACTTTGCACTCCCAGGCAGACTGGGAGCCTATGCCTGCGCTATCCAGCCCCAGCAACGCAGCTGGGGCTGGAGAAAGCTTCACTGCTCATGAGGTGTTAGGCCGGCCTGAAATGGCCGTCCAAACACCTCATGCGCAGTGCACTCCTCCACCACAGTGTTATCCCCCTGGACCTGCCCCAAGACTCGGCGGAGTCCTGGGGGTGGGTCCAGGGAAGTTTTTTTTAAATGATAATAAAACGGGTTAGAAACATATTTTATTATCGTTTTATTTGTGGCCTGGGGGAGGGGGAGAAGCGCTTCTCTGCCCTAATGGAGGGGTCGCTGCTGTGTGATAGGCCCTTTCCCGAGAGGGAAAGGCAGGTTGCAAGCATTTATATTATGATTTTTTCCCCACCCCAGATGCTAAAATCGTGCTAGCAATTGTTTAAGAGGGTGTATTTTTTTTTTATGTTACTATTATTATTTTGTTCGCATAGCTGCAGTACATGCATGTCGTTGGCTTGGAGCCCAGATATATGTAGGAGGCCCTGTGCATTAACCTGAAATGAGCCGCGCACCTCTAGAAAGAAGGTGAGCGGCCAAATACCCTCTGTTTTTACTTTTCTTGAACAAAAAGGCCCTGCTTGAGTATATTTTTAGAGAAGATTGTGCCATACCGAAGGTAGAGGAGTTAGTGAAAAAACCTTCTTAATTCTTTGACAAAAAGGTTACTAAAGAGTAGACCTGTCATTCTGCCTTGAGCCCAGCCTCAGGTCAGGTAAAGGGGTGATTATGAGTTTTGCGGTCCATGGCGCAGTGGTGGTCCGACCACCGTATTACAACTTTGGCAGTCAGACTGCCATGGGATTGCCGCAATCGCTGGGGATCAGCGATCCATCGGCGGTGGTGCTTCAGTCTGCGGCAGCAATATGCCGGCGGTGCCGCTGCAGCACTGCCAAGCATATTATGACTTTCCAGACCTCCGATCTTTTCAAGGCGGTGAGCCTGCCATGAAAAGTGTGGTGATCAGTAAAGTAAGGTGGCTTTACAGCCACCCCTGGTGCCATTGTGTCTGGGATTGCATGCTGTGTGCATGCACCCTGTTCCTGCACAGCATGGACTACACAGTCTCTTGGCGCTGCAGTTCTAAGGCTCACATATGGGCTTAGAACTGCACCGCCGCAGGAACGCCAAAGCACTGCCTGCCAGACCACAAGGAAACTCGGATTCTGGTGGGCGGTGGTCAATTTTGGCAGTGTGGGAGCGGGACGGTGACTACACACACCCACACCACCAAAGTTGTAAGTAGGCCCTAAGGTTTCTAATTTAGGGTCCAAGAAGATCAACATGGAACAACAGGTCTCTTAGCTCAGATGGTACCATGCGTTTTCAGTTAAAAATACATTTCTCTCTGAGCTTATTCGACTAATGTAACTGGATCCAGTGTCAACACATTATCTTTGGCCATTAATTCAAGAGCTAAGATCTTTGTAAGTGGTCCATAAGTGTTTCCTGGCACCTCATCCCTACACGAGCCAGCCCTTTCTTAAAATTTATGGAAAATGTGCTTATTCATGTGGCCATATTTGGGTCTGTTTCCAGTGTCATAGTATCCTTTCCATCAAGAGATGGGCGTGGTCATTCTGACTGCAGATGGTTGCGAACCTCCCTGTCCATGGGCCATTGTAGCATAGTTTTACATATGCTGTCACCTAGATAGATAGGTACATTCTGCCAAATGTGGGTTTTTAGTGTCATCAGGGGAAAGCTTGTCATTCAATTTACGTTTCATTTAGTCTGCATCCCCCGAAGAAGAATTCTGAAGTTCGTTTTGATATGAATATGTTTTTCATTTTCCCTGACAGAGTCAACCATGATCTTTGGCCTTCATTCGACACAGAGTAGTCTGAAGTCTGCATTGTTTTCTCAAGCTAGCTTTGGGGTGTGCCCTTTTTTTGGTTGAGAGATATTGCCACAAGGAAAAAGTATGGTGCTTGATTTAACAATATCCTGGGTTCTTGCCAGGAAGACCTCTTTGAGTTTTTCAAAGGGGTCATTCTGAACCTCCGTGTGAGTTTTTCTCCTGGCCTTCATGCCAGGATGTGGTCTTTGGTAATCATGGTCATGAATTCATTTTTTGAGTAAGTTTTTCCTGAATTAGCTTTAACGCCCTTATCAGTGCCTGAACAACTAGCTATTGTACTGCAGAGTTTATAATATTTGACAGATTATCATTTAAGACAAACGCAGCAACAAAGTCTACCTCAGGGAAAGGCCTCCACTGTAGGGCAGACATAATAAAACCACATGGATGACATCAGACAACCTGGATCATGACTTCCAATTATATCCCTTCTTAATTCACTCCTAATGTTGATGGGATTACTTAGCTGAATGCTCTCACAAGGTCAGGGTCATGTTGGGTTTTGAAGGCAGCCCCACTTAGCATGTGGCTGGTTCCTCTTCAGCAGTGCTGCCTCAATGAATCACACAATACCAAAAGTGTGTGGTTATTCATGTGTTGGAAGGAAGGGGCATATATTCTTGCAGTCAAGAGACGCTCTAAGGGAGTTTAGCTTGACTCTTCTCTTTGTGCCCCTCAAGTAGTATGAAAGCTAGAGAGAGGATTCATGTATGCATATGCTTCTTTGGTGGGACTCTTGCATCACAATGCACAGGCAATCAAGAGCGTGGAGCTACAGAAAGGTAAAGGTTACGTGGAGGCCATAGCTCCATAAACAACCAGAAATGTAATGAAACTGCTATAATTCAGTCAGTCAAATAGCTTTATTTCGATAACAAGTATCATAAAAGCATTGAGCAATCCATCAGTACAAAAACACGAAAATACAGATTGTTAAAATTTATAAATATAGCAGCACGTAAATTAAAATAATCAGAATATAAAGCTATTTCATCATTCATTGAACATTTCATTTTGAATTAGTTAGATAAAAACACTGAAAATATAGTTTTAAAAAAAGGGTATTTGATGCGTTGTGAATGGGATTCTGAGCCTGTGTAGCAGATATAGTAAACAAAACCAATTTTCTCAGGGTTGCATACAGTTCGATTAATTCCACAGACCAGCAATACCTGCAGGTCATGTTCCCATATTCAATCATCCAGTGCGTAAAAATGCCTTGATATTGAAACTGATGAAAGGCTGCGCATGTCCTAACAAGGTAATGAGAGTGACAATAATGCAAACCAATTTAAAGCAATGGGCTTGTGCTGTCTGGTAGGCTAGATCTATAAAAAAAAAAACATACTAGACATTTGTTTATTTGATTTTTTGGAGCAGCCACAAGCTTCTTTCGTAACATGACAATTATCTGTTTTTTCAAAAGATAGCCACGGCACACGTCCTAAGGAAAATAGAGGATTGGAGACTAATTACTATAAGTAATTCACAAAAGACGACACAGGAAGTAACCTAATGAGAAGTGATGCCATGCCCCTAAAATAATAATTACTTCAAGGGTCAAGGACCTATTTTGCAGGACAGCTAAACATAATCATCAATAAATTATGAAAAAGAAAACATTTTTGTATTTTCATTTTATAGATCACATACATTTGTTCACATATCACAGATGCAACGAAATGTCTGAAAGTGGCAATATTTTTAATCAGACGGGTAGAACTTGTAAATTAAATTTTGTAACTGCTTTTAGTGGAGGTCTGGAAAGGTTGCGGACTGGGCCACTTCCCCCTGCCCCCCCTCCCCTCCCTGCAGGGGTGTGACGAGCGACTCGGGACTCCGGGATTGTTACTGCGCTAGGAAGTAGTGTGCTCTCTTGGAGCAAAAAGAATATTCATGACATGGAAAAAGAGTGAAAAATTGCGAAGGAGGGGGTAAGACAGCGCCCGCGAATGAGACTCCACGCGGAGTAAACAAGAAGCGCAAGCACGATCTGCAGCCTGTCATGCAAACCTCTGGCAGCAGCACACAACACGTAATTCAGGGACCAGATCTAAGCATATATCAAAACTAAACGAATGTTTGACTGGCTCTGTTTCTTGTGCAATATGGTAGCGCCCTCCTGGGAGACTTGATAGGATTAGGGTGAGCGATCTTCAGCATTAAGGGAATATATTCACATCAGGCAATCTCCCTTGAACGACTGAAAGGCGAGGCTTTGTTGACAAGACAGACAGAAGGACAGGCAGCACAAATATCAATGAAACGCCCTCCCTCTGATCTTATGCCTTCCAACATAATATACAGGTCCACGTGTTGAAGAGCATGCAATGGGAAGAAACAGGAAATGTCATTAGAAGAGCAGTTGGTACCACGCAAAATTAAGAAGCAAAGTTACCTCTTGCTGGTCTATATGTTTCCTCCCTACTTTAAGTTATGCCATTTTCAGTGACACACTCTGAAATAATCAATGTACTCCTACTGATGTCATTAATTGGAACACAGCAGGTTTTATCTTCTTGCATGGACGTTCATTTCGGGAGGCCAGAGGTATCACCTGGTGCCCCAGTCTTGCAAAAAGAACAGATGGGCAACCTGGCCTGACAGTTCGGGCTGGACTGGTCCCTTGAGCCACAGGGTTAAGATTGATTTGCATATGGCTGGGTCCAAACTGGGGTACCACAGTGAGCAAAAGAATGAACTTTAGAGCTATCTGCAACTTGTGTAATTTTAAATCCTTACCGAGCTGATGTAGAGGAGACGCTAAGAATTTGTCCCTCATTGCTGCAGGATTCTGGGACACACAGCCACTCGTATTCATTTCTAACTTGGTCCAGGCTGCTAAATGAAGCATAGCTACACAGCATTGGGTCTTATTCACAAGGAGCTATCATTGAATTAATGGCACTTTATTGCAGCCATAGTCGTGATAAATTTACCTCCCCATTCACAAGCTGGTGCGAACAGCCCACAGCACCAGTTTTACCCATGATAGCAGCCGCAAAAAAACATCGCAACAGAGGATCCCCGCAACTATCGCTAATGTGATGCAGAGTAGGCGTTCCCGTGCCGCGACAACATCACCCCTCAACATTCTCAACGACCAGCCCGATTGGCGATAAGAACACAAAACCGGCGATAAGGTGCGTTAGCACCAGGAAATTTACACCTGCTCTGACCTGGTGTTAATGCGGCGGCGATCGATGGTCCCTGAGTGCTGAATCGGGAGTGCGGACTGCCCTGCGTGTGCCCTTGCATAGGCTTTTGGTGGGGCGGCCACGATTTCATAGGGAGTGGAGCTGCGGAGGAGTGGCAGGCGGCCGATTCCTGAGTTGCCCCCCCGACGAGGCGAGGAGGACTTCCTACTACACGAGGGGCGCAGTAAATGAGCAGCGACTGGAGGCGAGTGAAATGCGCATTGGACAACAAAGGAAGACCCACACGCTTACAGGAGTTACCTGTAGTCCTGCCAGGAGAGCAGAGGCTCACGTCTGACTTTGCTGCCTGCACTGTTGAACTGATGGTGGTGAGCGAGAGGACGGCTCACTGCAGATTGGGCTCTGCCTGTTCCGAATCCTCATGTACCAAGGGCAGGCTTGGTCTGTGCTCATGTAGAGTTTCCTAAACAGATTTAGGACTGCGTGCGTGAGCTGACCTAAGCAAAAGATTTGTGAGCTGAAGTCTAGCTGCTGAAATAAAGCTTGATGAGAGTTTGAGCAGCAGCGTGTAAGAAAGAGATGTCTGACTTGAAACGCAGCTTGACAGGAGAATTAGCTTGGCCCACGGCTTAGAGTGCCCTTCGGGTGAGCAGTCGCTCTGTCTCGCCAGTACAGGATGGTATGGACCAGCTGCGCACAATCACAGATTGTGTTCACTGAAAGGTTGAGTCTCTCGATCGCAGTATTCACTTTGTAGACATAAAGCACTGAGTAGCCAGAGTCTGACATATTGTGGGCAATGGGTGTTAAATCGCAAAAGGTGAGCAGAGGGGCCGACTGGACATCAGCCATTGTTTTCCTCCTCATCTTGTTTTTCTCTGCTTATTGAATGGTTGGGCCCGGAGGTTTGGGATCGCCATCGGCGTAAATCCTGAGTAAACCCTGGAATTCGAGCCTATCAAACCAAGCTACTTGCTTCATATTGCTAAATACGATTTAATATTATAATATTAATATAATTGCTCCCCCACAGACTATTGTTTTTGGATTTTATCTTTTGCTTTTTGAGGTTTGTGTTTGTTTACCTTTTTAATTTGCTCCAATTTTACGATGTAATCTGTTTTGCTACCTAATCCTTACTCCACCGTCTTTTCCCCGCAATCACCTATCACAACTCCTCACCCCCCTACCAATCCCATACACTCTTTGCTTCTCCCCTTCCCCTCTACCCACCCCCCTCAGGCTCTACCTACCCAACCCCACACCTCAACCCCCAATAAACACCCATCTTCCTCACACACCCTCACCCCAACCCTCAATAATCACACATCCCCATCACACCAATATATTTGTTTCTCACTCGCTTCATGCCCTTTTATACTCTCTGACCACATCACCTGCAGATTTCTGCCCCCTGTTTAACCTAACCCCTACACTCTCACTTAACAGATCCACCAGCCATCACTCCATACCTACTACCCTATCTCCCCCCTCACACAGTAGACCTCCACCAGCAACTAATCACGTCCACTCCCTATCCCCAGACCATTCTCCTCCCACCTCCCACGCCCCTTCATCACTTCCCTGTACCTGGACTACGCCAAGCCTACACAACACTATTCGTCCTACCTACTTTAGCTTCCGAACCCCTCACTCCTCCCAACCCTGTCACCGCTCACCCCACACCATCTACCACATCTCTACCACATCTCCCCCTCTCACATTAGTCCACCCTCTGCAAATAACTCAGACCATACACTCCCGATACCCCCCTCTCCTCAATTGCCCAGATCCTACACAACATTAAATGTGACCTATCTAATTTAACTACGGAATTTGCCCAACTCAGAAAAGACTTCTTTGCCCATAGCACCAGAACCCTCCCTCACCATAAAACCACCATCCTCCCTCCCTCAAACATCCCCAGTAACAAACACAACCTTTGGAGATCACTCCCTCTCCGATGCCGTAAGCATAGACCTCTCCGCACCTCGAACAATCTCTCCCCGTCCGACCTCGCCGACCTATGAAACTCCTATCTTACTAATCTGCCAACCACCAACCCTCCACTCCCTTATGCCCCCATCCCTGTTATCATAGGGACAAATAGAACCCACTCCTCCCCCGCTTCCCCCAGACCACCACCTCAACTTTCACTGATCCACTCTTGCCCACCCTCCATACCCAACCCCACACTATTGAAATGCATGCTAGTTAACTGTCGCTCCGCGGTCCTACACGCCACGGAAATCTCGGAAACCATCCTGAGTGAATCCATTGATATTGCATTCCTCACTGAAACCTGGCTAAATGACCACTCAACGAGCATACTTGACCTTCTCTCCCCCCCAGGATACTCTATTCTTAGAAAAGACAGACCTAACAGAGTTGGTGGAGGGCTAGCCATTATCTTCAAAAAGGAACTTCAGATTTCCCTTATCACTAACCCAGGCTACGCCTCATGCGAATACCTGGAAGCAGAACTGTTAACTCAAAACTCCCGCCCAATTCGTCTACACAACATCTATCGCCCCCCAGGACCACCACACCCCTTCATTGAGAACTTATCTGATCTACTGGCGCAATCAGCATTATCCAACTGCAAAAATCTCTTTCTTGGGGATCTTAACCTCCATTGGAATGATACCAATGACCCCACCATCTCCCTCCTCACTACACTTCTTGAAATCAACGAACTCAAACAACTCTGCCAATCTCCAACTCACACTAAAGGATCCATACTTGACGTCATTCCGTCCAACGATGATCTGACTTCCGTTACCGATATCATCCCCACTGACTGGTCTGACCATCACCTTATACTCTTCACCATTGCTACCTCAGCAAAGCTCCCTGCCCCTAAAACTACCAGACCTAAGAAATTGATCAGAAACCTAAAAGGCATCCCCCCAGGAGTTCTACAATCGAAACTCCAAGCTCAACTTCTTCTCATTCCCCCCTCCCAAAATGCGAATGAGCTCACTGAACTATTTAACAATACTGTTCCAGATATTCTTGACCAACTAGCCCCGCCTAAACTCATAATCCAAAGAAACACCCCCTCAAACTCTTGGTTTAATACAGAGATAAATAATGAGAGACGGGCACTCAGACTGTCGGAAAGAACCTGGAGACACCATCCCTCACCCTCCCATCTTACACTTCTCAGACATGCCAGATTTGTATTTGTATTTGTATTTGTATTTGTATGTCGATTTGTAGAGCGCGATTGCTGCCCGGGGGCGTCCAAGCGCTAAGAAACCAACAGAACAAGAGGAGGTAGCCCGGTGTTATTGGGCAGCAGTGAAGAGGAATGTTTTTAGCTGTTTCCTGAATGAGGTGAGATTGGAATTTTTCCTTAGGTGGGGGGGTAGGGTGTTCCATAGCTTGGAAGCGTTGTAGGTGAAAGTCCTACCGCCAGTTCTGGACTTTTTTATTTTGGGAATTGTGGCCGTGAAGGTCTGGTTGGATCGCAAATTCCTAGTGGGGAGGTAGTGTGACACTAGGTTGCGAGTGATGAGAGGACCCGTTTTCCAGAACGCCTGGTGCACAATGCATAAGGCTTTGAATTGTATTCTTTGGGGAATGGGTAGCCAATGCAGTTTTTTCAGTCCATTTTTGACTGATTGACGTCGAGGGATCTGAAGCAAAGTGCGCGCGGCACAGTTCTGCACCGTCTGTAATCTCCGTATCGTGTACTCAGGGGCGGCGAGGTAGAGGGCGTTGTTATAATCCAGTCGTGACTGGATAAGGCCCTGAATGGTTACTTGTTTTGCCTCCATCGGTAGAAGATGGAGTACCTTCCTTAGCACTCTGAGGAGGCCGAAGCAGGTGGCTGCCAGTTTAATGGATTGAGTGCCGAAGGACAGAGATCTGTCTAGCCACACCCCAAGGCTCTTGATGCTGTCCTTTGGGGCCGGAGGGGTGCCCAGGCAGGGTGGCCATAGAGTGCTGAGGGAGTTAGGGTTGGCAGGGCCCAGGAGCATAAGCTCTGTCTTGTCTCCATTCATTTTTAATGAGGAGGAGGACATCCAGTCCTTGACTTCCTCTAGGCATTTCCTCAGCCCTCCTTTTGAGGTCTGGTTAACTTCCTGTGCCAGTGAGACCACTAGCTGAGTGTCGTCAGCATATGAAATGATCTTAATTCCATACTGACGAACAATTTCAGCCAGTGGCCTCATATATATGTTGAAGAGCGCCGGGCTCAATGAGGAGCCCTGCGGGACTCCACATTTTGATGGTCTGCTGGTAGAGGAGGAAGTTCCATCAAATACCCGAAAGGATCTGTCCTGTAAGAAGGATTCAAACCAAGACAAGGCTTTGTCCTTTATGCCGATGTTTGCCATGCGGTCCAGCAGAGTGTCATGGCTGACCGTGTCGAAAGCCGCGCTTAAGTCAAGGAGGATCACTGCCACTGATCCTCCCTGGTCCAGGATGTTTCTGGATTCCTCAGTGACCATGAGGAGCGCGGTTTCGGTGCCATGTCTTGGTCTGAAGCCCGTTTGAGTAGGATCAAGAAGCTGGTGGTTTTCGAGATATTTGATCAACTGGCTGTTGATGTGTCTCTCTAGGATTTTACCAAGCCAGGGAAGGAGAGAGATTGGCCGGTAGTTACTGAGGTTCGAGGGATCCAAAGTGGGCTTCTTTAATAGTGCTCGGACCATGGCTTGTTTCCATTGTGGCGGGACTACGCCAGTAATAATGGAGGAGTTAAGGAGGTCCATGATGACGGGCAGGGTGATAGCCGAGGCTGACATAATGATGTCTGGCGGGGCTGGGTCCCCCGGAGACCCGGATTTGACTTTTTTTGCCAAGGACTCAAGAGTCGAGAGGTTAAGAAGAGCAAAGTGGTCCAAGGTGGGGGTGGAGTTCAGGTCAGAATGGCTTGCGATAGAGGGGGTGCTGGGAGGAGCAGGGAAAGATTCATAAATGGTAGTAATTTTTTGCAGGAAAAAATCTGCCATGTTGTTGCAGTGTTCTGCGGTCTTAGACTCATCTAGACTGGGTGGTAATTTGGTGAGGCTTTTCACGATGCGGAAAATTTCCCTGGGTTTAGATTTCGCCAGGATAATTTTGTTGGCGAAATAGGCTGTTTTGCTGGACTTGATTTGTTCTTTATATATTTTGAGTAGTTTTTGGTATTGGATTTTGTTTTCTGGCAGAGAGTCCAGGCGCCATTTCCTTTCTGCTTGTCTACACTGACGTTTTGTAGTTCTGAGGGATTCAGAGTACCATGGAGCTGATTTGTGGCAGCGTTTTGTGGTGGTTTTCCGTTTAGGTAGGGAAAGGTCGAGTGACTTGGTGATCCATTCCTCATAAGAAAGGTTTGCGAGGCATGGGTCCTCATTAAGCGGGGGTGTGTTACTGGACAGTTTTTTGGTCCATGTCTCGATAGGGAGGCGGGACCACGGTCTAGCTATTCTTATAGTGGGTTTGGTGGCTGGGGGTCTGGTGGTGTGCCATAGAAAAGGGACCAGTAGATGGTCAGTCCAGGGGAGAGGGAGGGGTGGACTAGTTGTCAAATTAGTACAATTACTGAAAACTGGGTCAAGCAGGTGTCCTTGATCGTGGGTAGGGGAGCTGACCAGTTGGTGTAATTATAACGCGGCAAGGTCGTCGGTAAGAAGAGCTGCTGTGTGATCTGGTTTGGCATCGAAGTGAGATCCACTTACAAAAAACATATCCTCAAGGAAAAAGCATCCTTCTTCCGCACTCAACTTGACCGTGCCAAAAACAGACCCAGGGAACTCTTCAAAATCATCCGAAACCCGACTTCCCCCGCACCTCCAAATATGACAGCCTCATCAGACAGATGTGAAGAAATTGCCCACTTCTTCTCGGAAAAAATTGCCAAAATTGACCAATCCTTCCTTCCCACACAACTATCCTCCACCCCCAATCCAATCCTGTCCTCACCTCTAATACCTACTCCACATCCCCCCTTCCAGACGACACACACTCTCCTCTGCCCTCTATCCTACCGCTCCCCAGCGAGCCTCCTCTCCCGCCCATTTCCATACCCCCCCACTACTCCACAGGCCTCTCACCTTCCACATTTCCAGTAACCAACTCCCGTAAATCTCAACTTAAGAACAATGCCTCCTTGCTCAACTTTCTCCCCGTCACTGAGCTTGAAGTCCTCAATATATTTAAAACCGTCCTCCCACACAAAAGACCCAATACCCTCCAACCTTGTTGCTGCCCTTAAGCACATCATCAGCCCATTCTGGACCAAAATCATCAACACCTCTCTCTCCACGGGCTGTGTCCCCTACTCCCTGCAGCTTGGTCAAATCTCACCCATAATCAAAAACCCCAATGCTGACCCCAATGACCTAAATAATCTCCGCCCCATCACTAACCTCCCCCTTCTCTCAAAGGTACTTGAAAAATGTGTCCTACTACAACTAGACAAACACATAGAAAATTTCAACCTTTTCAACCCCTTTCAATCTGGCTTCAGAAAAGGCTGCAGCACCGAAACGGCAATGCTCAATGTCATAGATGACATCCATCAATCACTTGACAATGGCGAGACCTGCCTTCTTATCCTTCTTGATCTCTCCGCAGCATTCGATACAGACAACCATTCAGCCCTACTTAATGTGCTTAGGAACCGTTTCGGCCTTAATGGCACCGCCTACAAATGGTTCATCTCTTATCTACAACACCGTACTCAGCAAATCAAAATTCAAAACTGTCTCTCTACCCCCAATCCTGTCTCCCTTGGAGTCCCCCAAGGATCTATTCTCTCTCCCTCCCTGTTTAACCTCTTTATGGAACCTCTCACCCTCATTCTTAAACAAGCAGGCATAAATTACCACCTTTAAGCCGATGACACCCAAATCTATTACAAGATTAAAACTCATGCTGACATCTTACACCTGAACAACACCCTTACCAAGATCCAAACATGGTTCCATTCCAATCATCTCAAACTCAACCCTAACAAAACCGAAATCATTCTCTTCTCCCCCAAAAATAACCCTCTACCCGTTCAATCATGGATCCCTGACCTCAATGCACTCAATTGCTCACTCACCCTGTCCAACTCCGTCAAATCTCTTGGCATCACTATCGACAACACCCTAACCCAGAGCTTTCCAAAGTGTGTGGCGCGACACGGTACTGTGTCGCCTCCCATCTGTGGGTGTGTCGTGTAACGATAACATCTGCAGCCAAATTAGGGCGAATGCTCTTGCATTCAGTGATGAAGTACGGCGTAGGCAGAGGAAGGAGAAGGGAGAAGCGTTAGCCGAGCGTTCGCCCTTGTTCCCTTTGCGACGGTGACCTCTGCTCCCCAGGTAAATGTTCGAAATTTCTAAACCCTATTTAGACCCCTCGATGAAATGCAACCCGTTTCAGATGCGCGATTCCTTCGTCTTTGGGTGTGTCTTATTTATTACAGACACACGTTAAACAATAAATAGTATGCTAGGAGAACCAGGCGGGCAACTAGAGCCACATTTGGAGGGGGGGGCCGAAATGAGTGGCTGTAAGAAGGGGTGACAACACAACAAAAGCCTCATTAACGAGTAAATGGTCTTTTAAAGACCTGAGAAGTACTCGGGAGCGGCTGCAATTAGACGGACGCCAGACCGCAAGGCTGTCTCAGCCGGGCTGACACATGACGGGGGGGGGCTGAAGCCCGGTGAGCCCAATGGGTGTTGCGTGCCTGAGGAGAACTTGGTTGTTGCTGGACTAGTTAGCGCTAAAGCTGCTCCATATGATCTTTCTTTGGGTGAGTTTTATTTACCCTAAATGTGCACTAAATGATACCGCGGAAGTAGGCTCCGGGCAACTGGTTGGCACCCTTGCTGCCAGAGGTGTTTGACCCCCCCCTTCCCCCCCTTGGATCTGTGTAGGTCCCACATACGTACGTCTCGTTCTTTGTTTCTAGCCTCATAATCGCTGATAAGAAATTAATAATTTCCGAGATTGTACCTTGCCTTTTGACATTAAGCAGTCACCAGGTAATTCTTTCTGCTGCTGATGACACTGGCTTGCAGTCGTGTTCATCAAAAGGATATACCACTACTATAACTTTATTTGTGTGCTTTACAAATGATTAGTATCGGTGAATCATAGATTCTCCATTATAACGTTTGTATTGTAGAACCACACTGAGGCACTCGTCTGCTTTGCCAGCCGTGAAAAAAATGTTTTATGTATAAGCATGTGTTTATAAAGGTGAAGTCTTATTCCACTTGAAATCCACTCAGTAGTTTGATTCTTATGTCTGAAACTAAATCTCACTAAGCATATAACAGCAGGAACCTTCCAGGGTCAAAACAAAACTTGGAAACGATCCCTTGGCCCTGTCAGACAACTTAGTGATCCTGCACTACTGGCCAATCAGGGGCACCGCCCCATCAAGCAATGTCCTAATTTCACGAGGGCCGCAAAGGTCATGTAAAGCGCTCCAATCTGTATGAGCCCTACTCACATGTGGTTCGTGGGTCCCAGTTTTTAAGACGGATCCCCCTTCCATGATGCTCTTATGGCCTATAAGAGTCTCTTCTCCCCCTGACAAGACGTCGAGGACATTCTGGCTCCCGACATGGCAGGATTGGTGAGGGTGAAACTGAAGAAACTTAACAGTTCGTTTCTACATTTTGGGATGGTCGGGAGCCTTTGGCATCCGTTGTTTCATGAAGGCATGCCTCAGCCCTACGCTGAGTACTTTTTTTTCCCTTTATGATTTGATTTGATTTGATTTGATAAAAATTTATAACGCGCAAAACAATAACCCGCAGGTATCAAGGCGCCTAACAATACGATCAAAATTGAAGCAAACATCCTTACATATAGGCTTGCCGAAAGAGGAAAGTTTTGAGGGCACTACGGAATTTCTGTAGGGAGGGTAGGGATCTGAGGTCCAGAGGAAGGTCATTCCACCATTTGGGGCCAGAGTGGAAAAGGCCCTGCCACCCCACTTAGCTCTTCGTATGCGGGGAGCTGTCAGAAGCGATTTCCCGGAGAAACGCAAATTCCTTCCAGGAGTGTAGTGAGAGATGATGGAACCAACTCCCGAGTCGCTGTTTTTTGCAATGGCTCTATATGTCATGCATAAGACTTTGAACCGTATTCGATGTTCTACCGGTAGCCAATGAAGCGTTTTCCTGGCCGCCGTGGCCGAAGAGCGTCTGGGAATATCCAGAACAAATCTAGCTGTGGCATTTTGAACTACCTGTAAGTGCTGCAGGAGGCTCCTGTTTAGCCCCGCATACAGCGCATTACAGTAGTCTAAGCGTGAACCAATGAGTGCGACAGCTATTTGCTTTCTGGACTGCAAGGAAAAGTATTTTCTAATCCTTCGAAGAGTGTAGATCAAGCCCCAGCAGGTGGAGATGGTTCTACTCACCTGTTTGTTCATGTCAAGGGCAGGGTCTATCATCACCCCGAGATTCTTAGCAGATGTAGTGGGGGAAGGACACTTTCCCAGCGAGTCAGGCCACCAATTGGCTGACCAGATGTTTTCTTTCCCTCCAAACACCATCACCTCAGTCTTCTCCCCATTCAGTTTAAGAGAGTTCTGAATCATCCAAAGACCAACCGCCTCCATACAAGATCTAAACTTGGAGGCGGTTTGCACATCTGAATGGGAGAGAGAGACGAGTATTTGGGTGTCATCTGCATAAGAAACTACCTCCATCCCGAACGTTCTTATTAGTCTGGCTAGAGGGGTCACGTAGATGTTGAATAGGGTCGGGCTAAGCGCCGACCCTTGGGGGACCCCACATAGCACAAGTCGGGATGGAGATAGGAACTCCCCCAGCTTAACTCTTTGTAACCTCCCATCAAGGAAAGAAGTCAGTAGATCTAGGGCTGCGTCCTTCACCCCCACATCCCTCAGGCGCGATGTAAGTACTGAGGGGGAGAGGGTATCGAAGGCAGCAGTTAGATCTAGTAGGACCAGGCCCCCATCGACTGTCGTGCGGATTTTATCAAGCACGATGGTGAGGGCTGACTCGGTGCTGTGTTCCCTCCTGAATCCATGCTGGGAGGAGTCCAGGCAGCCAGAGCTCTCCACAAAGACAGCGAGATGCTTGTTAAGATGTGCCTCAAGCATCTTCGCTGGAGCCGGAAGCAGCGAAATAGGACGGAAATTTTTTAAGACCTCCGGATCGAGAGAGGCCTTCTTTAACAGGGGTTTCACTACTGCCTTCTTCCACTCCAGAGGGAAGATGCCGTCTCTGATGGCAAGATTCATTATTTCTAGCAACGGTGGTAGGAGGGTCTCCCTGCACTGCTTGATGATTTTCAATGGGCATGTATCCAGGGGAGAACCTGACTTAGTCTTATTAAGCAAGATCTCCAGATCATGCAAGGCCAGCGGGGGAAAGGAGTCCAGGGTGCACAGTGGGGAGGTGTCAATAGTGGTCATATTCATCTCAACCCAAGCAGTGGGCACACTGATACAAGCTCTTTGTTCCTCAAGAGCCAAGTGGATATCCTGTATTTTCGTGTGGAAAAATGAGGCAATCTTATCACATAGGTCTTGAGATGGAATAACAGGATCAGGAGCTTGCAGGTTGACTAAAGAGTCCACGATTTTGAAGAGCTCCTTCGGCGAGGAGAGCGAGGTTGTCAGGGCTACATAGTAGTCTTGTTTGGCCTGCACAATCGCCGCTTTATATTTCCTGACAAGGAGTTTATGGGCTTCCTTGTTCTTAAGGTCCCAGCTAGCATGCCAGAGCCTCTCCTTCCTCCTCACTTCTTGCCTGAGGAGTCTAAGAGAGTCAGAGAACCATGGGGCAGATGGTCTCTTTCTGGCTCGGTGGCGGGTCTGTACTGGGGCCAATTCATTCAGGGCCTCCATAGTAACCTGTTCGAAATGGCCAACTGCGGACTGTACACTGTCCAAACCTGTAATAAGAAGGCTAGCAGCCCAGGGCGCGAAGGAATCACTGCTAAGATTTCGAAAGTTTCTAGCAGTTTCCTTTAAGTGATTCCCTATTTTGCAGACACCCACCCTATGATATTCCAAGAAAAATGGAACCGCAAGGTGATCCGACCAAGATAGATACACCGGATCTTTGATGGTCAAACGAAGATCATTTGAAAAGATGCCATCTAATGTGTGGCCTGCACGATGAGTGGCCCCGCTAATTCGCTGCGTGAGTCCACAGGATGCCAAGGCCTCAATAAGACATGATGTGTCGGATAAATCATGCCGTTCTAAATGAAAATTAAAATCACCCAAAATAGAGAAATTTTCTTGACCAAAGTAGGGTTCCAGGGCCTGGAGGAAGTTGTGCGTAAAATCGGTCCTCGAGCCTGGAGGTCGATATACTAGGATTCCATTAAAAAAGGGACATTGCGCTTCCTTTATTGTAAAATAAAAAGCTTGAAAGCAATCCGGGAAGTCGAGTGTAGGTACAATATGACATTGGAGGTGGGCTTTATGAAGAATCGCTATGCCCCCCCCCACTCGACCCTGTCTGTCGAATCTAACCAGGCAGTACCCTTCCGGGACCGCTTCAATTAGATCAGGACCAGATGAATCTTTGGCCCATGTTTCAGTGACAAACACTAGGGTAGGCATTCTATCTGATACCATCTCCTTAAACATTATCTTATTTTTGACAAGGGAGCGGGCATTAATCAGAATGCCTTCTACTCCCACTGTCCTAGAACTAATGATGGCAGGTTGGCTAGGGGGAAGGTGATAAGGGACAAAATTGGAAGGCCTACGCGTGGGATGGCAGCCACATCGTAAGGGAAGAAGAAGTTCGTCAGGCTCGTAGGAATGCAAACATCCTTGTCTTCGAGGTTTCAGGCATAGCATTTGCCGGTGAGAATAACTATAGCGGGGTGAAAGGGTATCGACGAGGTCCAGGGTCCAGCCATCCAGCGCTTCCTCAGCGTGGACGGGCGCAGACGGGATGGACTCTGGCGTGACTCCGGTGTCACTAAGGCGTCCACGCTGCGCGTACACGCTGCGCGCCATACTCTGCCAATTATGTAGGGCTCTAGCCAGTCCACGTGTCGGCTTCAGTGAATGGCTGAGGAGCGCTTGTGACCCACCCAAGATGGCGTCCCAGGAAAACAAAGCGCGGGGACCGGGCCGCCCGAATGGCGGTGAATGCAATCCTGTTTTACAGTGCAGCAGTGCGATCCGGGTCTAAGGGCACAGGTAGGGCAACTGATAGTATCTAAACAATTTATTCTAACTTTTAAAAACAAGGTGTAACAAGCGCAATTTAAATCAAAGCAAAAGACAAAACGGGGTTTTTAAAATTCAATTGCGGGCTTCCAGCGCATAGCGCTATATACAGGACGATATTTATAAATACAATAACGCTCTGGTTAGGTTCGTGGGTGTTGTCATTCCTCTCGGGGAGACCCTACTGATGCCGGCGTGGTGTTGAGTTTAATTTTAATAAATGTTTGTAGATGGTGTGTGAGAAAGCCATGCGTGTTATGTCTGACGCCCCTCCAGGACCACCCTGCCTGGGCCCCGCAGCAAGGTCTGCTTACTTCCGGGGTACAAGTTGTCCCAACTCACAGGCTTTGATCCCCGAGGCAGAACACTTTCCTGCAGCTTTTTCATCGCTGCGCGTTTGCTCCAGACGCAGTGACAGCTCAAATCTGCTTTCTCCGTTATTTTATTACAGTTTGGCTCCCCAAATCTCACTGCAGAGGGAGGGGACTGGGGCGAGGGGTTCTTTGAAGGGCCAATTATCTCTCTGATTCAGAGTTTAACCCCAAATCTCTCAGAAAGTGCTGCTGCTGAAAATCCAATCACTGCAAGTGAATAGATTCCATTCCATCAGTTTTTAGTTCATCTCTCCTTTACCAATAGTGCCTGATCGCATGGTGATTCGTCTTGGAAGTGATAAAAAAGGAACACCCCAAACTGGTGAGCCGCCCCAGGTGTAAACAAGAGCATATGTAATGGCAGGAGCCTGAGCCATTACATGACAACATCTTGTTTTTGTGTCAGGCGGTAAAAAAGTGATGGAAGCCTCCCCACCCCAGATGGGATTCATCAGTCATGAGGGTTGTAGAGTGATGTGGATGTTTGAAGAGTCTCCAAGTGTAATGTTCTCCAGAGTCCGCCACTGTATCCTTTCCTGAACCTTCTCTGCGACAACCACTGGATTCTCCCAGCTCCCGGTGTTGTGGCCTGGCTGCTCTCATGTGGAGCCTGGCATGGGGAGTTAGGGGTGTGCAGGAGGTCTTCAGGCCCATCAACTTCACTGTCAGAGATTGACCTCTCTGGTACAGGCGCCATTGTGGGTTCACACTTACATGCCTTGCCTGCATTGTGAATGTTTGTGGGGTACTGAGGAAACATCCTGTGCCTCTCTTATGAGGGCCTAAATTCCTTGAAAATTACCCAGACATTGTAGAGACCCCTCACCTTGGCATTTCATAATCTTTTTTTATTTGCTGGGGTGTGTCATCGACTTCTGTGCGTAGAAGTTTTCCTGTTACAGGCACATTGATGACTGATGCGTGTACTTACTGCCTGAACTCTATAGCCTGCAGCCAAGCATGCAGAGTGAGCCCATGCACATCTGCCTCCTGGCTGAGATTCCAGTTCTGTGTTTACTGCTTACTCTTCCAGTGTAAATTCATTGTCATATAGCTGGGTTTGAACTGAGGTGGTGAAGTGAGCTAAAGAATAATGATGGATTCAACCCAGATCTGTGACTCGGGTGAGTGTCTTTAAAGTTTCAGCGCTCCGTCCATTATCTCCTTGTGTTTGCTTCTTTGTTTTCTAGACCAATCTTAAGTCCTGTGATATTATTGACTAGATTAGAAGTTGTAAACTTAAAGACACTGAAACGTGGATGCTTGAAAATGCTTGATGATGAAATGCGAGGGTCTTTATCTAATATTCAACCAAATATTAACCAGCTGTGTTCATCCTTTCAGCCTCATATATCTCATTAAAATAGTAAGACAAGTGCTGTTGTTTTTATTCCAATTTTGTAATTATTGTGCTATGAGAGACAAAAGAGCAATTTGGAAAAGCAAAGTGAAAGAAGGAAATTTTTAAATGTTTTCCAAAACTGCTGAACGCCCGCTGAAATGTGATATCAGCCCGCTGATTGTTGACCATTTAACATTGCTCGGAGAGAACCTTCATCCTTACTCCCCAAATTTTGAAATCCAAGACTATGATTGCATCAGAAATCCATTTCTTTCAACTGCAACTGGGAACTTTTCACTTTCTAAAGAAGAAATAGCTGAAATTAAACAGGACACTGAAATGTGGAAGCTTGAAAATACTTAATGATGAAATGCGAGTGTCTTTATCTAATATTCCACCAAATATTGACCAGCTGTCTTCATCCTATCCACCTCATTCATCTCAATAAAATATTAAGTATTGTTGTTTTTATTCAAACGTTTTCATTCTTGCACATATTTACATATTGTTAGTCATAAAGGACAACATGTTTTGGAAATGTATGTGTGTTATATTACAAATCATATATTTTTTTTAAAAATCAATGAAAGGTTTCCGTGAGATGTTGTGGCTCCTTGCATTTTGATATTTACAATTTCCATGACATATATGTATTTGTCCTTATCTCTTATATGCAGTTAATTTTACCTCAAAGTGATGAATGGAAAAACATATGACTCATTTTATTTTCTGTTGCCTTTTGGCGCGATGTGCTGAGGAAAGCGGTCCCACCTGGGTTCAATGCGCAGAGACCGGCTGATAAGTTGCATGATTGTTTTACCACTCACAATTCCCCTTCCTGAATGGATTTTTGTATAACTCATATACAGCAAGGCAGCAAGCGGACTTTGTGCAAGGTTGAAAGGGTTAGCAGTGCGTGCACCCGCCCTTTTTGTGCCGTAAATAACTGGGGCATGTGTCAATGTGTGCATCATTAAATTCATGTTTCAGGCACAAACCTTACCTTGCTTACACCCAGTTTTTCCAGTCACTGTCTTTGTTAGAACAGATTCACAATTGCTTTATTAACCTTCCTGCTTTCTCAAATTTGCTTCAAAGTGCACCATTTGCAAACTATTTTCTCAAAAGTTTCATGGGAGAGAACCCCCCCCCCCCCCGAACCCCTCACATTACCGTGTCGCTAGCTGGAGATTGTCTAAAAGGTGGGCCACCAACATGAAAAGTTTGGAAATCTGTGCCCTAACCCTTAATGTTCACATCAAAAACTCTGCCAAAGGAGCCCTCTTCACTCTCCATCATAACACAAGAAAATTAAACCATTCATACCCACCGATGATTTCAAACTCGTAGTTTAGTCGCTTGTTCTGTCACGTATTGATTATGGTAATGCCATCCTTAATGGAATCTCCAAGGTACACCTAGCTCCAATCAAAGCTGTGCTCAACCTTGCTGCCAGGCTCATCACGGACTACAAACGCTTCGATCATATATCCCCGGCTCTCAAATCTCTTAAATGGCTCCCTATAGAAGGCAGATCTGTCTACAAAACCGCCTGCATTACTCATAAAGTCCTCCACCAAAAACACTCCGCATTACCTCTCAAAGAAACTCCACACTGCGGGCTCCACTCGACCTCTGAGAAGCACCAACACCCTACTCCTAATCCCACCTCTGCATAAAAAGAAAGCTACACAATATCGCTCCTTCTCTGGCAATGTCCCTGTTATCTGGAATGCCCTCCCAAAAAACCTGCGCTGCAATCCCTCCTATTCTAGTTTCAAAAAAGACCTCAAAACCCACCTCCTCAATTATTATTGGGGTTCCTAACCTCTGTCCTACTCCTGATTTCTTATCTATCACACGATATTTGTTCAGTAATTTTATACCCTGTTCTCCTGTTTCACCATTTACCTAATTACTTAAATGTAGAGCTCCTGCCCCTGTTTAATTATCTGGTTTTGTATAATGCTCATGTTGTCTGTACTTTGTAAATTTTTGTTGCACTACCTTTCATATGCTTTTTAGGTCGAGGACTACCGGTCTGCCGAAGGCAGAACCGGAAGTCGGAGATTTAATGTTTCTGAGAGTGGCTCCTTAGCCCGCCTCTCTTTTTGCCTCTCCTCCATTGGCTGGCTTCCTAAACGGAGGCCAGCCATTGGAGGAGAGAGCCGTCCCTCCAAATAGGTTCCGTCTTTTTCAGATTCGGGGGCGTGTTTCTTACTGTTCTTTCCACTTTTTAGCAACGCCCTTTTTAGGCGTGTTTTTCTCTCCTCCTGCCAATGGCAAGAGGAGAGAAAAAGAAACACGCCCCCGAATCTGAAACCGCCGCTGCGTTTCTCCGAGGCATTTCTGCTTCGCCTCGGAGAAAGGCGGCGGCAGTCACGGGCTCTCCTCCAAATGTGTTAACTAATATGTTCATTTGAAGCAAGCCAAGACTACAACACCCAGGATGCATTCATTTATCAAATAAAAATCCATTACTGTACAAGCGATGCTCTTTCGACATAGAATGCCCCGGACCTTGGGTAACGTGTGTTCCTATTAATGTACCACCTAAACTTTTAACATAAATTATGATGGCCGGCATGCCTTTTCCAACAGAAATCACCTAATAAAATGAATACACAGAAACCTACGCTCAGATTTGCAATAAATTCAGCAGAAATACCTCCGCTAAACTGGCAGGAATGTACCATTATTTGAGACCGGGGGTGGGGAAGGGGGACCTGGAAAATCACAGCTGCACGCGTCTCCCCTAGAAGCGCCCCCATTCTGTCTAGCACAATTATGTGTCATCATTTCGCCGTTCTCTGTTGCTCCTAGCCTCCCCATTCCTGTTTCTATTTCCTCACCAGCGATGCACGTGTTGCTGTCTCCACATTTTCCTGGAGTTGGACCTGCCCTCCCAGGTGCAGATAACCAGAGCTGAGGCAGACAAGAGTCGGGAGCTGGGTGTCTGTGAGGCAGCGGTGTTTAGTGCGCTAGCACGGAGTTTAGTCGGGGTGTATGTTTGTGGTGGGGATAGTTGTACTGGTAGTGTCCTGCTAGTGTGGGTGGGGCAGTCGTGCTGAGAAGGTTAGAGTTCCTGGTGGTGGTCCGATACGTGCAAAAGTAGTTTCAGTGGGTCGGTAGCGGTAAGAGTGGTTGGCAGACGGTCTGTGCCTCTTGTTTTTCTCGCCTTATGCTATCGTGTGCCAGTCTGTGGGGGTATGTTGCTGTCCGCCGGTGCACCTGCCACTTGCCCCCGTGGCACCGCCTTCGTTTCCGTCCTGTTGGACGTGTACGTCCCTCGTTGACTCCGAGCTGAACAAGGGGTGGGCCGGAGTGTAAGGGGCCATGGAGTGCTGGAGCACGCAGCGCAGGGGGCGATCGATGAAGATTGCAACGGGAACCTACAGCTGGGCAACGCTCTGGAGGACGGTAAGGCGAGCACAGTACTGTGAACTTCCTTGGAGACCGGGCTTCCCACACAATGGCGCTGTATCACTTCAAATGATTAGATAACTCAGCGGGTTGAGTGCTAGCTGCTGGTTTATTTCTGTAACGTGCCGGTTATAGGTTTCAGTCCTGATAGGGGCGTCACGGACGTTCATCTTTGCAAGGTCGACCAAAAAACCTCCATTGAAATCCTATAGTTGCAGGCTGCTCCTAGACTAAAACGGCGTTAGAGAACTGTTTGGAAGTGTGGGAATCTGCCCCTCCTTTTCAGGTTGGGTGTTCTTTTCATGGTGAGTGTGTGTGTTTTTAATTCTTTAGTTTCGGCTTGTGGGTGGGGTCACGGCTCTGTTCCCTGATTATGCTTTGTAACGCGGGGGTGCTGCTTGTTGCACCGGTGGAGGTATCTGCTCTGTCTGGGTGACGTTACACGGTGTGAGATCAGAACTTCAGGCCTTGGGTTGTCTATGGCATCCTGCGAGGTTGTGTTCACCCGTACAATGTGAGACTTGAGGCACTGTTCCTGCTTACACTGTGAAAAGTAAGGGTATGCCCCACATTACACTACCTCACTCTCTATCTAACTCACTCTCTCTCACTACCTCACTCTCTATTTCAATACCTCACTCTCTCTCTCTATCTCACTACCTCACTCTCTATTTCAATACCTCGCTCTCTCTCTCTATCTCACTACCTCACTCTCTCTCTGCTAATGCAATAGGTATCACATATGCAAAAAAAAGCTAATGCCAATAGAAATGACAATGCCATTTATTTAGGGATACAAAAATGATAAAAAAAATAATGAGCAATACCAATAGCTCTACCTATAATATTGCCGAGACCATTGCATTGTAAATGCTTGTTACCCTATGTGCCTTATACTATCCTTATCTTGTAAAGCGCTCTGATACCTCTGGGTCTAGCCAGCGCTATATAAAACCTTCAAAATAAATAAAATAAATGCAATTTTAGTGACTAAACAAAATGTGTGGGTGTATTTTTTAAACAATTAACTTGCTATTAATGCGTGTTTGTTTCATGTTTGTGTTCTTTGGGGATACTTCGCGCTATTTAAGCACACCTAACTCACACGTTGTCACCGTGTGTCACACGATTTCGGCCCCCTACACACGGTCGCCCGGTGAGGGGTCGAAATCACATGGTGGCAGGATGAGCTGAAAAACACTGCAAACTAGTGGATTTCCAGCTCGTTTTCTGAGGCTGTAACCAAGGGCTGTTCACTGAAGGGTGTGAAAACACCCCAGGACATCGGCGATAGCCTCCGCAACCCTTTCTTTGGTGGGGGTGGGGGGGTGGGCTTGGTGTGGGGCAGAGACGCAGAGTGCCTCTTAGGTAGTTCTCTGCACCAGGCCCCCTCCTCACACGGTGAAGTGATTTTGTAAGTTGGGAGGTATGCATAAATGTAAACAGAAGTTCTTCACACTTGAAGTTCCTTACACAACATCTCTCAGCCTTGGGCTAAGGAGAACAGTCACCTTTTTAGAAATAGTGGGGGGATCCATACACCCGCAACTGCCCTCGGCTGGTACTGGTAGCCTGGTAACTTGTCCATAAGTATTCTGGAACGAGTCAGACAGCTCTCCAAAACGTTACTTATTTCTCTATGTGCTTACTGTTTTAGTTTATGTTTGAGAAGATAAAAATTACCGGATATCACTGCATTTCGAAAAATGTTTGCAAGGACTTAATAAATTACCTACAGGCAGGCCAGTAAAATACCAGCCAGGTGACAATCGATTACGATGACCCCCTTCCACAATTCTCTTGCCCTAGTCGTAAAATGGATACTACGAAACGCAGCTTGAGTCATTGGAAACGCTAATGACCGTCCAATTGTTACCTGATCCTCTGTGAACGTCCCTTCGAAGCCGTGAAGCGGTGCTAATGCCTGCCTCGCGCATGACGTAAGCCCTGGGGCCTCACCTGCCGTCAGGGAGAGAGGGCGGGGCTTAGGCCGTAGACCTTCTGGGTTTCTGTTGAAACCTTGGAGAATGCGGCGGGCGGAGGCTACCTGGACCCCGGAAGAGGGAGGAGGAGTCGGGCTGGGGTTGGGAAGGAGACACCCACTGCACTGGGGCCAGTCACTCGCAGGTTACAGCAGACGCTGGAGGTTTAACTTCGTTACTCTCTGAAGGGAGACTTGGTCAATTCAGCAGGACATCTAGCTACTTGTGCCGCAGAACATAGTAAGGACCCACCGAGGACCATGATGCGGAGGGTCGCGGCACTCGGGGTGGGCGGTGCGCTCCTGGTGCTCTCCTTGGCGGTCTGTGGAGCTGCCTCTGATCGTCTGACAACTACAAGTAAGTGTCCGGAGAGTCGCCTGCGCGGGAACACACCAGGGCCTTGGCTTATACGGTAACGTAGTTACCCAGTACGCAGTGGAAGTTACAAATACCTGAGTCTGGGGGTTCCGTCCTGACACAGTGCGGGAAATAATGGCTCCGAACTCGGGGGTTATCTCCCAGGGTTGCTTTCATTTCGTAACACTAACCCCTTATTGTATTTCCACCACAGAACCTTCCTTCTAGCCCACGTGCATTACGTTTTGTAGCAGTCAACTACTCGTGAAAACGAGATCTCTCTCTCTCTCTCTCTCTCTCTCTCTCTCTCTCTCTCTCTCTCTCTCTCTCTCTCTCTCTCTCTCTCTCTCTCTCTCTCTCTCTATATATATATATATATATAATTTTGTTTAATTATAAGGTAATTTGAGAATTTCTGAGTGAATAGGATAGAAGAGTTTGACCATTCGGATCCATTTAGGCGCGTTTGGTGAGTGTCATCTTGTTTTGGTACTTGAGTTAATCATAGATGCCAATATTTGGGGTCACCTTGGGAGGAATGTTTGGAAAAAATGAGAAATATTGTAGTTCCCAGTAACTTAATGCCTGAAGGTGACTTCGTACCTTTTGTCGGTCAAATCCACGCCCATTAACTGCTGTGATAGAGGTCCCTCGCCAGCAATGCCCAAGCCTGAAAAAGTAAAGTGCCCAGTTATTAAAAAAATAATAATAATAATCGAAGGCGCACGACCAAAGCATTTGGCAATATTCTTATTGATCACGTGTCTTACAAAGACAATTGTGGGAAGGAGTGACTGGTTTTGTTGTTATAATTCTTTTCCTTTCACTCCAGTTCCTTACAGCGGTGTCAAATGACATTTTTTTTCCAATTGATTTATTTCTTGTAGAGAACCCAGCGTTTTTAATGTCAGATTTAAAAGAATATATATTTTTAGAATGATCCCCAATCTTACAGTGCGATGGACGCTGAATCAAGACAGTGCACCAGTGTCAGTTACTTATTTACCAATGTGTTGTACATCTATTTATACTTTTTAGTTTGCTTTTGAGCCGACGTGCCTCTTGCTTAAAGCGTTTCGTGAGTCAGGCTGACTTTTAACATTTTGTATGGTGTAACGTCCACCCTTTGCAGTGTCCCTCTGTGTTTATAGTGTCCGGGTGATGGAGGACCCAGAAGCTGCCTATTCCCAGGGAAATACGTCAGTGTGACCCCCAAGCACCAACGTGCCTTGTGTTCCTTTTCTTATTAAATAGCGCTTCCGAATCGAGCGAGAAACCATTTTCACTCTTAATTCGCCTTGTTTTATGGATCTTATTTGAGCGTGGTTTATTCACACTTCATAATATACCAACATGCTCTCATTCCAGTTCGTGTCTCGCACTGAAGTTTGCACCCGTTTTGCGCCGATTACCGCAAAGTTTCCTTTGTGAATGCAGGTTTTGTATCCGGTCAAACTAGGACAGATCGCGTGCGCACATTACGGGTTTGCGCTCCTTTGAGCACGAGAATACCGTCTTGTGTGCGTTACTGACCCCCCCCCCCCTTCTCTAGGCAGAAAATTGAAACGGTCCACACCCACTGCACCCCTCACTCTTTTTTTTTTTTATACTAGAGGTGGGCGAGCCAACAAATTAAAAGGGAGAGCTGGCCCATGTGTTAGCTCAGGCTCCAAAGCCCGTGCACAAGTCGTGAAAATATTTGGCATGTAAATCATGCAACAAACAGGTTAGAATGTGATATGGTGTCTTAAGAATTCAAAAAATATATTTCTTTAGTAATTGCAAGCGTTTTACCTTGGTACATCAGAGCATGTCCCTGCGTTGAGACTTATTGGTTAGGTCAATCAAACATATGTAGAGCGCACTACACACCCGTGAGGGTCTCAAGGCGCTGGGAGGGGGGTGAGGGCCGCTACTGATGGAACAGCCAGGTCTTGAGTAGCGTGCTGAAAGTCAGTTTTTTGACAGGCAATGAGAGAGATTCTGCCCCTGTCCTTATGCCAATGCTGTTAGCCAGTTGTCGTGTGCATCCTATATGTGGCCTTGTTATTATCAGAGCAACATTACAGGCTATTCACTCAAGCATGAAAGGTTTTTGTACAGTGCACATCCTGAACTCAGATATTTGTAGGAGCTTTCAAATGATACAGTGAACAAAAAGGAGGTTCAGTAAAATAATGTATTTGCCTAGGATCACACAATTTGTTCAAGCAGGGAAGCTGGGGTTTATCCCTGGTTTTCTAGCTTCACACTGCAATTCAGCCACTATATGGGTATCTCTTTCTCATGTCAAAGATTTTGTCCTTAATTCTTTTAGGATGAGAATAGAGCATGTGTGAGAGATGGAATCCATGTTTTATTTTTGGCAGTTTTACATGGCGCAAACCATGTCCACGGGCATAGAAGCGCTTCACTTCAGACTAGTTTATAGTCTTCCCCGCCCCCCCCCCCCCCTTCTCCCCAATCACAGGGAAATTTGAATGGGATTCACAAATTGGTGAGAGAGATTCAAACCTGCCCCCCTCCCTCGGAAAAGCTCTTTTGCAGTGCCTCTCGCCCACCTCTAGTTTTTAATCTGAGGGTCATGAGCTCTTGTCCTATGAAATCTTCTCCCAAGTGGGGTGAAGCATGGCCGGACTGGGAACCGAAACTGGCCCTGGTAAACAGCTTGTGTGTGGGGGGGGCAAGCTGTTTACAAGGGGCGGTTTTGTTACAGGGGGTAGATATTGCAACTGTGCTGCAAGTCTCTCTCATGGGGCCAAAAACGTCCCCCACCCTTGCGGGCCACCGGGGAAATGCCCGGTGCCCGCTACGGCCAGTCCGACCCTGGGGTGAAGTGATGGATCTAGTACGAGGATGCCATGGAAACATGGGAGTTTGGATATTCAAAGATCTAACTGTTGTGAGTTTCTACCCTTCATATGGGTGGAAATTTGCTCCAACCTATATTGAGTGAGAATGAGGAGGGAACACTAGCAAGATTGGTAAATTGTAGGGAAATGAGTTACTGCATGGGGTGGAATTGGGGCCATTTCCCTCTGGTGTGAATCAGTTTGTTAAAGCACGAGTATACTGTTTCAAATTATTTACATATACCTACATGTGTTTTCTGTTGGATGTGACATGCATGTGATGAGACGCAGAAATTTGATGCTTGATGGCTACCTTTTTATATATTTTTTTTATTCTAAATATTGTTGCTCTGTGTTCTAATGGACGGTCTCTAGTTCTTCAAAGCTCACGTCTGACGAGACCATGGTTATTGATTTTTGGGAAACTCTTGATCTGATTACCTAATTGGTGAACTGACTTATTGGTTCTGCTTCTGTCCCCTGTCCTTTGGATCACATCGTAGGCGCTTTCTTTGATCAACAACTGTTTCAAAGCCCAGATTAAGAAACTCGTTGTGACCTGCTTCCCGATGATGAATGTGCCTGGGACATTCCTGCCCTCTCCTCCAAAGCCCACAAGGAAAGCCTTGGCTTGGGTTCTTGTTACATCCAGGCTAGACTACTGTATCTAGATTCCGTACCTGAGCACACATGAAATATCAAACAGTAATTGTCATATAACAATATGAAACAGGACAGATTGGTTGGTGGTTGCACTTTAATTTTCTTTCTTCCGTTGGTCCAGCCGACACATTTTTCGCCGCCCGGGAGTACCCGCGACTTCCTCAGGGCTTGTGAATATAGTACAGTGAAGATTCCACCCTGTGACCGGTTACAATTCTGTCCCGGCCAATAGGCAGGGAATAAAAGTAGATTCAGTCAGGTCAGGGTGTATCCTGTGCATATGATATCGCTGTGTAGTTGCTGCGGCTACATTGGAGACCGGGGATTGACGTGAACACACGCCAAAGCACGAAAGTGTTTACTTACTGACCATAGGATCTCAAGAAAGAATTAGACGACCGCAGCAACTACACAGTGATATCATATGCACAGGATACACCCTGACCTGACGGAATCTACTTTTATTCCCTGCCTATTGGCCAGGACGGAATTATATGCCCCTGTTCATCACCCTATGCCGGCGAAGTCCGAACCGCATGGCCGATTCCCGGTGGAGCTGCTCCGACAGCTATAGGGGAGACTGGCTCTCGCACACCGCTTTGGCCGTCACCTACCCAGCCGGTTTTCGGACATTTGTCTTGTCTTCTCCTCCGCTGCTGTCTCCTTCCTTTGGACTCCCAACTCTCCCTGATCTTTTTGGATCCTGCTTCTCGTTTTCGCTAATAACTCCTGTAACTAAGTATTCTCCCTCTTACCCCTTTACTCCACCCCCTTTCTCCTTTACGCTCCATTTATCCCTCCTCTTTGCTCCTTTCCTGTTGAGATCTAGCTGTTTGGCTGATGCCCGGTGGAGCTACGCTATAGCTAAAGAGGAGATGGGCTGTAGACTTCCTCCTCGGCCGTCGCCTACCCAGCCGGACTTTGAGCAGACTCTCCTTCATCTCTCCGTCCTATCTACCTCCTACCCCCTTTCCCCACCACTTTACCCTTCTAAGCTCCATGTATTTTTTTCTTCTACTCTCTTGAAATGTTTTTCTAGTAACTGATGTAATGTGTAACTGATGTAATTTTGTAATTTCTGTGGAACCTTATGTAAAGCGCTCTGATACCTCCGGGTCTAGCCAGTGCTATATAAAACTCTAAAAATGAAATAAATAAAAAAAGGTGTAGTATTGGGTCATGCTGTTATGCTTGCTTTGGCATGTTGAGTGTTTTGCTGTATTGCAACATGGAGTATATTGAAGTTTATTGTGGTGTTGGATGGAAACAATTTTATAGTTGAATGTTAAGGCGTGGCAGAGGGGGTGATGTAATGGGATTTGGTAAATTGTGTAATTGGCCTTCTGTTAGTGTTTTTCCACGGTGATGTACTATACATTCTTAGTGCCTGTTTGGCGTGTTGTATGGTGTATGTGGCACTGTGTTGGAGGCGTGAGGGGTGCTTCTAAGGTACTTGGCGTGGTATTGAGTACTTTATTTTGCTGTCCCTCTATGGTGTAGTGTATGTGGAGGGTTTTGATGGTGATTTTGCATTCTTCAGTGTTTACTAAAATATTTATTATTCCTATGCTTTACTTTTTTATTGTATTTATTTTGCTGTGGTGAAAACCTAACACCCTACTTATTACATTGCACGGTAGCTGCGATCTCATTTTTTTAAGCCATTTAGTTGTTCTTAGTCTTGTTTTTTTAAGCCATTTAGTTGTTCTTAGTCTTGTTTTTTTAAGCCATTTAGTTGTTCTTAGTCTTGGTCGAAGTTGCACAGAGCGCACTCGTATCTGAAAGTGATGATCGTCATGTTTTTGTTTTTTTTTCCCACCTCGCCACCTAATCCAGATATTACAGTGCGACTCTTTCCAGTTCGTTCTGTCGTACTGTCCGTAGCAGACCGTTTTCAAACGCTGTTGCGACGAGTTCTCTTATTAGTTGCCAGAGTGATAATTATTCAGGCAAAGTGCCCTTTCATAACATTTGCCAACATCATACGTCATGTTAAATAGATGTATTCCACTCGCCGTATGTGAAATAGACACGCGCCCCTCATCCTTTGAGCCCGCAAGACTAACATTACACTGGTTTCCACAAGGTATGCCTTTTCCGCCTTCAGTTGCTTTTAGGTTTCGGAAACTTGTCATGAGGTGACCACCTTTACCCGTGTCATAAACCTTACCCAGAGAGCTGTGTCCCAGGCGGGAAAGAACAGATCCGCCCCCCGAGCATTAGTTCCTGGTCCTCCGTTTGACCTTCACGCAGAAAAAGTGACCTTGAAAAGTGTGTAGCTGCTCGACAACACGACACAAGAGGGTAAATAGTGACCGTGGTACATTTACTCCTCCATGGATTAAACGAGAGCTAACGAGTGAAAAACGCAGCAGGTATGTTTGAACGACGGAGACGCAGCGGTGTAGCCCAAAGTCTGCTGGTTGTAGTGTTGTGGGCACGACACCACACTGGGGAGGGTATCCCGTCATGCCTTGTTACCATAACAGGCTGTTTTACAAGCCACCGCTGCCCCAGCAGGTTGACCCTATGTGCGTTGTGGAGTCTATATGCGCGCGCGCGCGACAGAGCCTGGCCTCCCTTAGATTGGATTTATGCTGAGTGAGTGGTGGGCAGTTATTTACTGCCGCTGAGACGTCCACAGCTTCGGTCAGAGGAGTGGCGTTCTGGCCCCACACGTGGTGATCCCGAAAAAAGAGGAAATTACCGATAAAACGGAGCTTGCGTTCACTGGAGTCTTCAGAGGATTCTAAAGGAGCAAGTTATTTTTTGCATCCAAATCATTAGCATTTATTTTAACAATGCATTAAAGCTTATCAAACCTCTTCAATGATTTGGACGAATTCAAAGTGTTAACATGCGGATGTTTCCCAGCAGGCACACAATCGAATGGTCTATGTTGCAGGTCAGTGTGTGCTCAAGCTGCACATGCAATGACCACATAACCTCACTGGGTCTTAAGATCTCTGTGTATAGGTTTACACGCAGTGCTGAGCAAAAGACACACTATTGCAACCAAGCTGCAAAACTGATAGTAAGTTGCATGTTAATAAAAAAAAATGCATACAGTTGTGCACATACACTGGGTCGAGGCTCGGTGTCGGCTCAACATCCTGCGATTTTGAACACATCACTTAATTTCCCTATGCCTAAAAAAAAAAGGGAAAAATGAATGCGTCCTCGCGTAATGTGACTGGTGCCCATTTAAAGGATTCGAGCACCTTCTGGTCGAGTTCGCGCTATATACAACTGCAAAATAATAACTACATTTAAAAAATCTCACAGCTGGGCTTCTGGCAGTGTGGGCCTATTAGTCTAGGAGGGGGATCAGGGGCGAGAAGGAGAAGGTACTAAGGGGCAATTCACACCTACCTGCTGGGTTGAACAAAGACCAGGAACCACTTCCTAATCCGCTGTCTTTGTGTGGAAAAGCTTTGAAGCTGGACATGACCAGTGACCAGTGCAGGGCAATCCACAGAGGGGAAAAGCCAACTACTTCACACCCCCTGACTTAAGCTAGAGGTAACTGGATGCGGCTGCTCTTTTGCTGATAAGTAAATCGGTGTTGCACAGGGCTAAGGTAAATAAGCACATTGCTGATAAAATACTTTCCCATACTAATATAATCTTCTAATTAAACGTGTGAAATATTCAAATACAAAGTTACTTGCGCACCTCCTGTGTGTATTTTGTTACTGAATGTGTATGTATGTATGTGTATGTGTGTATGTATATTATTGCATCTTCATGTAATCTGTTTCCTGTAATTTAATTTAACCAGACCCCTCCCCCCGGATTTTGCGACTTTGGGTGGCAGACTTCATGGCCCAAAAAAGCTAAATTTGCAGTCCAAAGCCTAAAAATTCGCTGCATTTTTGCGGAGGGCAAAAAATGTGCTCGACCCAAAAATACTGCAGACTTGTGCTCTGTCATGCTGGAAACTGTGCAGTGTCACATTCTGTAAAGTTGCAGAGTTTACATCAGCACAGCGCCTGGAATGAGAGGGTGTCTGATGCTAAAGAAGGCCGATTACAACATGAAACCTGCTCTTTTAGCATCAGACAGCTATGTGTGCACAGCAGAAGGGGGGGGGGGGGCGGCAGATGGGTTCACATGAGATAATGGGGAGCCAAGGGAGAGAAGTGCAGTGGAGGGTGGGGGGCAGGTGAGCCTTTCAAATGGCCTGCAGGGGGTACACCAAGGTGTGAGGGGGCATGCAGGGTAATTGCTCAGGAGGGGGCGAGGTGCATTTCAGAGGCAGGCGACAGAGTAATTTATCACCTCTGCTGCCTGCCTATACTGGCACCCTCCCTTTACTGGCAGCACAGAGCCAGTAAAGAGAGGGTGAACTCTAGTTTTTTTTTTCTTATTATTTTGCGGGCAGTTTTGTAAAAAATCACGGCTTTTTGACAAAAGTCCCAATTTCGATTTTTTTTTTTTGAAAATCGCGCAATTCTGGGGGTCTGTTTAAAACAAGTAATATGAAAACTCATACCCATTCCTGAACGCTACTCTGGCAAATACAATATCCCTCCCTGAGCCCCCAAAAGCCAATGTACTATCTATCCCTGAACACAAAAAAACTTAGTACCCCAATAAACTACCAATCTGAACCTTAATAATCCTTACTATCCCAATACATTATACATCCCTGAACCTTTAAAACCCGTTACTACCCCAAAAATCCACCCATCCCAACCCTTAAAAACCCATTACTAATACAAATACTACACATCACTGAACCCTGAAAAACCCTTTCCACCCCTATACGCTACCTATTCATGAACCCTAAAACTATTAACAAGTCTATATAAAGTAAATAAAAATGACACCAATGTAATATTCATTTTAATATTTTTAAATAACATAATTTTGAAATGGTATGTGTGTGTAATATAAATATTCTCAAGAGAAACCACATGCTGTAACGTAGCGGGGACACATATTGAGAACTGATGTCAGGGATCCTCACACAAGTACCACCATCACCAGGATGACATTTGTGAGGTTTGTTTGCTATGGATATGTATATATATATTTGTTGCTTAAAAACATAAGAATCGTACTTACCTTACCCTCAAAGTACTGACTGTGAGGTAATGGTAGCACACCTACTGAAAGTCAACATTTCCTGGACAGCCTACCGGATTCTCAAACTGGCTGCAAGAAGGATATCTATTTTACCCCTGTGGGACTGAGACCTCCTTAGCAGGCTTTGAGGTTTATAGAAGAGGTAACCGATCTGAAGTTGAAAAAATAAAGAAAAAAAAACTCTGAATACCATGGGCAGATTGCATTGCTTTCACATGTTCTATATAGGTTTTTTTTGCTCAATTTTTCCTTTTATTCCAGTTTAATTGTATGCAAGTTGGTTTCAATCCGCAGAATGGAAACTCTGTATGCAAAGGGATCTTCTGAAGTTTTAAATTGAGACAGTGAATTATGCTGTAACCAGTGATTCCAAGCAATTGGTCATGTCCATGGTCTTAACATTTTGTGCAATGCCTGAAGGTTCAACCCCCCTCCAATCATTGAACGTGTGAGGTCGTGTCTGCCTTAACCCTTATTAAATGGATCATCAATGTAGTCTTGTTGATGCAATTCTCCCAAAGTGGTGCGTTTTAAGTTAAATCTGTGTAAAAATAGACCTCACCATTCAGTCTGCTAGCTCTATATTTTTTTTAGTTTCCTTGTAAAAATGTCTTTGGTGCTGGATCTTTCCACAAAACATTATCACAATTCACTAAAAAAGATGATCAACAGGAAAATATATATTTTGACTTATTGAAATGGGTTATTGGTTTGTATTTTTCATGTTCAATTAGAGAATGTACATTTTTGCTAGTAGATCATCCTCTAACCTATATATTTTTTTTCTTCTCTTTTTTGAAGGATTGGCTAAAACCAGTACCAAAGGAGGAAGAAGTTTTATTGGACACAAGGTTGAACCTGTCAATGGCACTGGAAAGTCTGGGTATATGATTGACGATTTTTCAAAGAACGTCCTCACTAGTAGATTGACTACGGTTTTCCTTCCCATGGTCTACATCATTGTATTCGCTGTCAGTTTACCGAGCAACGGCATGGCTTTGTGGGTCTTTATCTTCCGAACCAAAAAGAAGCACCCAGCAATCGTTTATATGGCTAACATGGCAATGGCAGATCTCTTGTTCGTTATCTGGTTTCCTCTGAAGATTGCCTACCATGTAAAAGGCAACAACTGGATTTATGGAGAAGGCCTTTGTAAAGTCCTTGTTGGATTTTTTTATGGAAACATGTACAGCTCGATTCTTTTTATTACCTGCCTGAGCGTACAGAGGTACTGGGTAATTGTAAACCCCATGTCTTATGCCAGAAAGAATTCTCAAATTGCAATTGGAGTTTCAGCTTTAATATGGCTGCTCATTATACTTGGCACCATCCCTTTGTACCTGTATGATCAGACTGCCTATATTGTAGATCTTAATATTACAACGTGCCATGACGTCCTGCCTCTGGATAAGTTGGCGTTTGACATGTTTAGTTATTTCCTGTCATTGGCAATTGGAGTCTTTTTCTTCCCAGCTGTCCTTACTACGGTAGCCTACGTACTGATGATTAAAACCCTGAATGCATCTATAACAGACGAGAAGATTGGAAAGAAACGAAAGAAGGCCATCAAGCTCATCCTGACAGTGTTGGTGATGTACCTCGTCTGCTTCACACCCAGCAACCTTTTTCTGATAATACACTATGCACTGATCAAAAAACAATACATCAGCAGTGTGTATGCCTCTTACATAACTACACTTTGTCTGGCTGCAATAAACAGCGCCATAGATCCTTTTATTTATTATTTTGTTTCAAAAGATTTTCGTGAGAATGTCAAAAACACGTTTCTCTGCCGGAGCAACAGAACAGTTGAAAGAATGCGAATATCTTTCAGTTCCATGAAGTACTCAAGAAAATCTCACACATACATCTCAAGTTCAAGCTCTACAAAGACAAGTAATTGCTAATTTCCTTGTAGGTGTGAGAAAAATGGACACATTACGTGCATGTAGCATCCACGATTCCCCCTCCCAATATTGTGAATTTGTAAATACTTTTTTCTGTTGTGAGATATTTAATTTTGGTACTGTTTGCAGTTATTGAGCACCTCTGTATGTGAAGAATTCATGTTGTTGGGCAGGAACCCAATTGGGTGCTTCAAATGATATTGGTGAATACAACTTTAAAGAAGCCAGTGACTACACATTAACATTTTATTAGATGGCAACTTATTACTTTACTGTGAGGAAACTGTGAGACGTTTTGACCTTGTAGGATCCCGCCCACATAAAGTCACAATTTTTACTACATGGAAAATTGGACTATCAAACTTTTTAAATTGTTATTTTAGTTGATGCTTAACATGTAAGGATTGTCTTATAACGTCACTTGACTAGCTTTGCTAAGGGTTGTTAATGGGTGCAGAGATCCTAGAATTTTATCAAAATCCATTTGTTCAAACTAGGAGGGCTTGTTATGTCTGTAGCTGTACTTGGTCCATATGATTTCAAAAAATCATGAAGGGCAGCAGTATGCAGTGGGAAATCACTTCTACATATTGTTATGGTGCTCCTGGCCTCCTTTCCTTCTTCTGTTGCAATGATTGCTCTTCAGCTGCCATATTTACGCATTTTTCAAAAAAAGGTTTGCATGCATTATGGCTCCTTTTAACATCTTTTAGATTGTCTGGTGTAAATTTTATCATGGTCAATAATACAAATTTGTGTATCTCACAAATACTGTTCAATTTCTGAATATTTCAGCACCCTAAATGTACTGTTAAGTTTCACCTTTGTTGATGCAGGCCCAAAACAAGGCCATCTATTATACCTATGTGGTAATGAATGATGGCATAACTTTGAAAATGGTTTGCTGCCTTGTCTGTAACCTGTAATGTTTTAGAACATTTTTACTGGAACTTCATACTTATAATCCAATGTATTATAACTTGTACGGTTTTTTGAAAATACTTTATTTTATATATGCAATATTTTTAATTAAAATTTTTTTCTATATCAAAGTTTACTAGTTGCTTATGTTTTTGCTATTGAACTTTTCCAAATGTAACCTCTTTTCTTCTCATGTGTATTTTAGGTTATAGTGTCTCTTTCAGGTCTGTAGCGGAAAAAGTAAATCATGTTGTCACCCGACTGTAAACGTTCCAGCATTTATTCATAAGGAGAAGTACAATGCATCAACTCATAGGCTTGTCGTTTCTCTCATAACCATTTCAAGCGGTATCTGGACATATCCTCCTTAAAAGCACACAGTTGATTCTCACTTGAATGCACACGCAGGCACATCCAGTTGAGTACCGTGACCTTGCTGTTTTCTATTTACTCAACATCACAATTGTATGTCCACAGTGAAGCATCCATGCACCTACCCATGTTGAATTCAATGAATATGGAATTATTTGTACTTGTGTATGTTCCCTCCACCTGCTCTCAGAAACGTTCTCCAGTATCACTGCCAGTTCTGCTGTTATGGTGATTCGAAGAGAATTCGGATTCACCTCATGACAGTCTTCATTTTACTGCCTGTTGTGGTCCAGCATGGAGCTTCTTCATTCTTTTCCTCATTCAAGGTGTAATGTTTGGATTGGCATTTCTCGGGTAATTCATATGCTGGCACCTCTGTATGGAAAAAGTTTGGAGTTATTGTTCACACATTGGTGGTAGGTGTCTGCTTCGGACTCCTACGAGGCCTAAACCCCATTTTGGGATTCTTCGACTCCCACACCTGCCAGATGATTATCCAGTCCAGTGTACTTTTTAGGCTGGATTACTGCAATGCGCTTTTTTTGGGCTCCAATAAGACTGTGATCAAAAGATTTCAGCTAGCCCAAAATGCTGTGGCGCGTCTTCTATTCGCCCTCCCGAAGTCTTGTCCAGTCTCTGGCTTCATCCACAGGCTGCACTGGCTCCCAGTGGATAACTGAATCCTCTTCAAGGCCCCATGCATTACTCATAAAATTCTCACCTGTCTGGGTCCTCCCATCCTATCCAATTTGCTCCGTCCTCATGTCCCCTCTCGAGCCTTGTGCTCTGCGATGCTTCATTTAGCTTGTGTTCCTTTGGTTAGAAGAGCGAGAGCAGGAGGGTGCTCCTTCTCCACTATTGCTCCCGCCCTCTGGAATACTCTTCCTCTGTTAATTTGGAGCATCCAGAATCACTGGGCCTTCAGAAAGGCTGCGAAGACCTGGCTATTCTCCATCTAATCTTCTGTTCCTCCGCGGATCTCTTCTCCGAAACTAGCACTGGGACGCCCCGTTGCTGGGGCAGCTATATGCTTTACAAACACTTTAACATCACATTGACATAACATGTTCTACCGTTTATCATTTCTGCGCTTCTCTCCTACTCGGTGTCCCTGGTTTATTTTCACCTATTGGGTTCAGGAGCCAGAGACTACCAGGTTTCGACTCTAGCCTGCTTCTAAATAGTTTTACACTATGCACGGCAGAGTAGTAACTAAATTGCTATTTCCTATGTGCTATGGAAATAATTGCTCTGACTTGGCTATGGGATGCTTAGTTGGCTGGTAGCAGTGTGCTTAGAAATGTTGCAGCTTTAAAACATTTTTTTATATAGAACTGTACATCTACGGATTCCGGCACTTGGGGCTTTTGTTTCAGCCACTTGAGGGTCAAAAAGCACAACCATCCCCTCTTGCATTCCCCTGAGCCATGGCAACACAGTGTAGTATTTCTTAAATGTTTGGCTGAGAGCTGTAGTCCACATCCAGCGCAAACCCGTTCCTCCATCACTGCTTGAGTGAGAACATCCAAACTGCTCTATTCTTCTGCTTGTATAGCCACCAGAAGTTTGAACCATGCTCATGTCCTGTGTTAGAAATGGGGGTCTCTAGTTGGCAATGGCTGGCCACTGTCCAAGTAGGGACCCTTCTTCCTAAGTCAGAGTAAGCAGCCTACACCCTTTGACAACCCCTGCTCAACCCTGTGGTAACGTAGCACGAGCAGCTAGGCTTATCTCAGAGGCAGTGTGTGAAGCATTTATGACCATACACAGTAATATAATGAGGAACACTACAAATGGACACCACTCAAGTAGTTATGAAAAATAGGTATTTTTATATAGACTTAATCACAAGACCAATAACAGTAAAAATCCACAATACTATAAAAATATAATTACTTTAGAAATGCTGCAAGGAAAAATAGTTCAGGATGCACAAAATGATGTTTAGTTCAAGGCAGGGGTCTCTGCGACCCTTTTACTCACAAAGTATCTGGTTCCTGGAGCAAAACAACAAAAATGTCGCTAAGGAGTCGTAGCGAGAAATTTCCTCACGCTAACCAGCGATGCGTTGAATCCTTACCGCGAGGGAGGATGATGCGCTGGGTTGCGGGCAGGACAAAGCGACAAACTTCCTCACGCTAAGCCGGTGATGCGATGAAATCCTTGCCGCGAAGGAAGGATGATGCACCGAGCCTGTTGCGTGTGCGATCTTGCTGCGTTGACAAAGATGGCGCTCCGCGAGGGAGCGACTATCCGGATTCGATGCGGGGAAAATGGCGAACGCTCGGCGTCCGCGCTGCGATGATCCTGTTGCGATGATTTCAGATAGCGGGCGTTTTCAGGCCCGCAGACAGGTGCTGCGACGATCTTCGGATAGCGGGCGTTTTCAGGCCCGCAGACAGGTGCTGCGACGATCTTCGGGGTTAGCGAGCGCTCGGCGACAGCGGAGCGGTGATTTTTCTCACGCTCACCAGCTGCAGCGGCTCGCTAACGGAGGTTAGCGACGATTTTCAGCGCTCTCTTCTCAACAGTAGAAATAGAGGTCCTGGAACACACAGGAGCCTCACCTGCAGATAGTAATCCTCGCTGGGAGGAAACAGGAGGCTGATGGTGGAGTCTGATGTGCCTGAGACTCCAGCAGGAGGCTAGCTCTCTCCTAGCACTTGGGTAGTTGCTGTAGCAAAAGAAATAAAAGTCCAATCAAAGTTCCTTTCCTCTTCTTGAAGTCCAGTAGTAGCAGCTGCAGGCCAGTCCCAGAAACAGCACACAAGGCACAAGGACAGCCCTTCTCTTGCAGATTCCTGTAGCCACACGGACAGAGGTTCTTCTTATTATCCAGGAGCAATACAAATTGTAGGGGTTTGTGCACAAATATTTATACCCCCAAAGTCTTTGTTCTTGGGGGTCCCAAGCCTCTGAACCCAGCCAGAACCAGTTTTGCCCAGCCCTGGAGCACTTTGTTTATCAGGCTGCATCCTTCCTTTCAGAAAGAGGGGGTCTGCCTCAGACGCACAGTGGGAGGTGGAGCCAGCTTCCACCTTGCCAGGCACAGCCCTATTAAAGTGCAGGAGCTACCCCTCCCCTCACACCTAGGCAGGTCGCTCTATTCAGCCCAGGTCTGACTCAGCCTGCCCTGTCCCTCCAAAACCAGACAGCCAATACACATAATAGCAGAGCAACTGGAAGGCTTAGGCAAGAAAGTACCTATACTCTAAAAGTGGTAGTTTCAAACACAGAATATAAAAATAACCTTCACTAAAAGATGTATTTTAATATTCTGAGCTCAGGCATACTAGATTCGTTTTTCTACCATGTTCTGTGGGTCAGTTAGGACTATAGGATGTAATAGCCCAGACCTCCCATTCTGGCCTATGGAGAACAGGTAGCCTTACAGTAGTGAAAAACGAAATTGGGCGTAATTCACTACTAGGATATGCTACATACAACAGGGCATGCCCTACCTTACACATACAATGCGCCCTATCATAAGGGGGGCTTACATGATGCAGAGGGAAGGTTTAGGGGCTGGGAAGCGGGTGCACTTCAGAGCCAAGATGGCAGTTCTGGACTGCACGCAGACACTGCAGTGGCAGGTCTGAGACACACTTTACAAGCTGCTTCTGTGGGTGGCACAAACCAGTGCTGCAGGCCCACCAGCAGCATTCGGTTTACCAGCCCTGGGCACACACCGGCCACGCTACTAGGGACTAACGGGTAAACTGAATAAGCCAATCGTGGATGTACCAATTCATATGTCTTCTTTACAAAGGGAGCATTCGCGCTGTGGCACTGAATGGCAGCGGCACAGCGCCCAGAGCATCTATAACCAGCAAAAACAGAGGAGACACAGCGAAAAAAGGAAGGGAGACTCACGCCAATGGTGCCAGGTCTAACATCCTGCATGAACCTGAACCATTTCCTAGCTTCTATTAAAACTGGATGTGTAATGGATCTCTTAATCACGGGCGTGGAAGGTTCATACCTCTAACATGGACTTGCTTGGACCTGTTTTGTTGTCTATTAGATGCTGAAATGGCATGCTGTCTGTCTCCCTGAGTCTAGGAGGAAACCTTAAGAGACCTGCTGGCAACCCTGATCCTATGATTGCCAGGACGACCCTAACTGGTGTGATCTTTGTCAATGGGTATAGCTCTTCTTGTCCCATATGTATGACTAGATGTGTATTACAGTGTCTTTATTTACAATCTAACATTCTACTTTGTTCTGGTCATGGAGCATGGATATTGACCCTTTAGCATTCAAAATGGATTTGTCCCTCCACTACTGCTGCAGCAATCCTCACGTGACAATATCCCATTGCAAATGGTGTAGTATAGTTTCAGTTCTATCCGGTTACTGCTTTCTTAGGTCGAGCCTAACGGCAGCGTGCATGGGCTGCTTGCTCTGCAAGACTGCTATAGTAGTATGGGAGAGAAACCTTGCCCACTCTCCTCCCATATTGGTCATTAGCTTGTGTCATTGTCTTTCGTAAATGCTGCCTTCGGATTCGTTAATAGGCTGGTTAGTCTCTCCTTAGTACGGCCTTGTCTTCATTTGTACCCTCCCATGGTGCATGGCCCTTTTACCTCGGTTATTATACGGGACCTGTTATTTAGTCTGTAAGCACTATTTACTTTATTGAGTTTCTCTTACTACAGGCCGGACATGTGCTGCTTCAGCTAAAACGGCTTGTGTTTTTTTTTTTTTTTTTAGCATCTGGGCCACCCCTGTAACAGGGGCGCCTGCTTTCAATCACTCTAACCCGGCATTATCTCGTGCCTGTTTCAACTCCCCCCCCCCCCCCCTCCCCCCTGCCCCTCCCTTCCTTCCCCCACCCCTATGTAAAATGGATTTAGAAATGATTAGCGAATTGATTCATGTGAATTCCAGGTAGCACATAATCCTGTGCTAATGGGTTGAAGCTGACAACAGCACATCTGTGTTACAGGTCATCTGTAATAAAGCCACCTGACTGGTTGCTTTCGTAAGCCTGTTTTATTAACCACAACACCTCCACCACTACCACCACCAATACCTCCACCACCACCACCTCCACCACCACCACCAATACCTCCACCACCAATCCAATACCACAACTACCCCAATACCAATACTGGCACCAATACCAGCACCACCACTGCCCCACCAATATCGCCACAACCACTAATACTACCACCACCAACACCAGTACCTCCACCACCAATACTACCACTAATACCACCACCCCAATACCAGTACCACCACCAGCCATTCAGTCACCTCCACCAATACCAGCACCACCAATGCCACCACTACCGCCACCAATACCACCTCCACCAATACCTCCGTGCCTCTTGCTCACTAGTAATAGCAGGGGCACTGTACGAGGTCGGAGCTGCAGCCAAGACCATCTCTCCATGCATGCCAGAAAACACAGCCAGCCCTGTACCAGGAGGTAAAGCCAGGGCCCTACTACAGCTGGAGTGTTTTTACCAAAGATAGTGATGACATTACGCAATGCCACACTGCACACTCAAATCATGGAGAGGGCAAGAAATACCCCTCCCGCTCATTCTCCTGAGCCGCGACAGTGTAATCACAGAGCGAAAGGTGAACGCTTTGTTAGATTTTATAGCTCGAATCATATGTAACTCTCACTTCTCACTTTGTGTCTGTGTAATTTACAACACTTACACATCTTCTTCACTGCACTATTTAACTTTGAAGAGGTCGCAGGCCGATCTCTTCCTCTGATAGTTACAATCTAACAAGCAGTCGAGCAGGCCCTTTATTGCAATGCAATAGGTCTCCCATTTGAGAGCATTTAAGCTATTAGTATTGTAAATGACCATGCCTTTCATTTAGGTTTTAAAACCCAAAACCTAAATAAAAGGCTTTGTCATTTACAATGCCAATAGCTCAAACTCTCGTGAATGCAAGACCTATTGCATTGGAAATGCTGGTTTTCTAGGCGTTCTATACCCCCACTAGGTCTTCACTGTCAATTTTCTCTGGCCTGTTCACTTCTGAAATGCTTTCTTTGTTGAAACTTATATTCCAGATTTTGGCAAATTAGTGTATTACTATTCCCAACATCTGCAGCCTTGATTAGGTTGTTGGCAAAGGGTAAAATGGGTGTCAGCTGCTCAAACAGAAAATATGCAGTCTTCCTTTAAGGACCATAAACTTTTTTCGGCCTGATTTCCTCCACCAAACATTGTTTTACACTCAAATTGATTTCTCTAAATAGTCAGTTCCTTTATCTGTAGACTACATAATATTTACAGTCCATTTCCTTGAGGACATTACAGCTTACTTTTCTTCTACAGGCAGGCATGTGATATATACCCTCTTTTTGTGCTACTCCACTGCCTCCTTTTGTGCCCTGCTCTCCTTTGTATGTGTTGATTAGAAGGTATTTTGGGGGTTAAGCACTAATTCGTAGATGCATTACAGCACCAGTGAATTAGGGCGTACCACATGTAACACCAGATTAACTCTGTACTAATTTCTAAATTAGTCCTCTTGACCAAACAATTTGTAGGAGGTTTAGAATGTGAGGCCTTGCACACCGTTGTAAGGAATACCAGAGCTGTATTTGTCCAGCAGTCCTCCTTTTGGTCTAAGAACATTACCTGTACTCTGGTGAAAGTCTTGCACCTGGGCTCCAGACTGCTGATTAAACCCTCGCAGCAACACCACAGTCCAAAGTTATGAATGAAGGTGAGATTTGGAATTGCATGAGAGTAATACATTCCTTGTAGTCCAGCTGACCATCACTGAAGCGTCCACGGTTGAGAAGCTGTTGGGTTGCTTTCATGCACGCCTAACACTTTTATCCTAGACTGCCCTTATGTTCTGTATATTACATGTCCAGTCCCAGAGACACTAAGGTTTTTCCTCTTCACCCCCCCGACCTTGAGGTTATGTCGTGTTGGCTGCAGTCACACACCCTGCATCCAAAACCGGTCGACCGTTTCTCTGAATAATGAGAAATGGCATCAGAGTCTCAAACACACTTTCAAACGACTAATTCCTAGTTATCCGGGCGGCTGATGGAGCATGTAGGCTTCTTGGGAGCCTGCAGTCATTTAGATTTCTTTTAAAAATTAAAAATCTTCACTGCACTGGGCCCATTTGAGGGGTGTGTTTAATGCATTAGAGTTAATGCATAGATATTATTTTTACTTTGAATCAGACCTTTTCAGAAAAAAAAAGCCATCATGAAATCTAAAAAGCTTTTTTATTTTTATTCCTTTTTTTGGTCTTGCCTAGGCAGCGCATGCAAGACATGCTGTATTCAGGATTGTGCATAAAGCTCCGCCTACTTTCCGCTCATCTTTTTAAATTACTCCTGTCCCTATTCTTTTTAAATGGTGGCTTTTCATTCGTAATTGGGCTTATTAGTCCCTCCTTAGTACCACCTTGTCTCTTCTTGTAATCTCCAATGAAGACACTTCCTGTTACATGTGTTGTTACGCCCTAGGTTTTAATTACAGCCTCATGGTACTATTTTCTTAAAGGCCTTCAGACAGGACACTCACTTTGTCTTAAACGGTTGACAGTGGTTACTTTACTCGCTAGCACATCTCACATATATATTAGACCTTCTATAAATTTTGTCAGCTCCGCATAGAGTACAACCTATTGCGGAATTAATATAATAATTCTTTTCTCACATTTCAAAGCTACTAATTGTATATATGGACATAGCTATTTGTATGTACTCGTGGTACAGTCTTGCATGCAATGCATTGTGGGTAGGGTGGATTTACCATATCTTCTGCAGGGTGCAGTACCATATGTGACCAAAAGTTTACGATGCTCACTAGGGACCTCTAGTAGTTGCTTGCAGTACTGCACCTAGACAAGCAGTGCTGGTGCTTTGCTCACTAGGGACCTCTAGGAGCAGCTTGCGGTACTGCACCTAGACATGCAGTTCTGGTGCCTTGCTCACTAGGGACCTCTAGGAGCAGATTGAGGTTCTGCACTGAGACCTACAATGCTGGTTCCTGGCTCACTACGCTTTTCATGATTAGGGGAGCTATCACTTGTGAGTTAGGGCTAACTTGCGAGTTTTAAGGTAGCTGAAACAAAATAATTTCAGCCCTAATTCAGTCAATCAGATTGTGTGAAAAAAACAATCACAATGTGATTCACATGATTTGTGAGTCATGTATCAAAAGTTAAAATGGCAAATATATACAAAATGTTAGTACTTATAAATCTTGCTCTGTGCCTTTTTAAAATACTAACCTCCTCAAAAACCACAGACTAGGAACCAAAAAAGGCACTATTTCTGTGTAAAGTTTTGATCCATCAAGCAGTGCTCTTGGCTATGCATCATCAAGCAGTCACGGTCACAGCCATCTGTTTCAGCACTTTAAAATGGCTTAGGAAGATCCTTTGGCTGCTACCTAAAGCCACACAGAAAACAGTGGTCCACGCCCTTATCACCTCACGGCTGGACTACGGGAATGTCCTCTTTCTGGGTTCAAATAAATCTGTGACCCGTAGACTGCAGCTGGTACAGAACTCTGCAGCAAGACTTCTTTGCAGAGTCCCCAGATCTGTTTCCATTTCTGGCCACCTTCGGGATCTACACTGGCTCCGAGTGGAAAATCGAATACAAATTTTAAAGCGCTGAGCTACATGTTCAAGATCAAATGGGACTCAGCACCTCAATATATGCACTCTCTCGTCTGCCCATATGTCCTCACTCGCCATCTCTGCCACTCTTGAAAATTTTTCGGTGCCCAGGTTCAAACTTGCCAGAATGGGCGGCAGATCCTTTTCGTATCTTGGTCCGACCCTTTGGAATACTCTCCCTCTTGCTATTCGCAAGAAGCCCATCTACACCTGTTTTCACAGATCTTTAAAAACCTGGTTATTTGACCAGTATTCTTTTCTCTTCACTGTCCTGTGCATCTAGTTCCGTCCAGGCGACGGGAAACCCTTTTTGGGGTAGCTGTTGCGCCCTACAAATTCAATAAATAAATAAAATAGTGCTGGACATGTGGGGGGGTTTACTCTGGGAGTACATTGAGGGTTAAGGTGTGACAGAGAATGTGGGTGGACTCGCAGGTTGGAGCTTGAAAATCGTAATCTGTCAACCTATACATTTTAAAAAACCATCTACTGCAAATAAATTGGCAACAAGAACATATGATACTAAATCTATTTAATTGTTCACAAGAGACTGTATTTATAAATCTTGCATGGTTAAGACACCAGCTGCAGATATCATTGTGTGCCCAGCAATTTTGAAGGGATTATAGTAGCGGTAAGAGTACCCTAAGGGCAACACAGTTCTGGGAGTGTCCTGTGTTTTGTCCAGTAACAGTTTTAACTCAAAGTAGCATAGAGTTAATGTTCCTTAAAATCATGTAAATTGCAGATCACAGATGTGTATTTCATTTAAGAGTTTAGCGGACTACTGCTTTTGACACTGAGATCACTTTGTCAATTCCACTCCTTAAGTTGCAGGCCTTCTAATATTGCACAGCGATCTATTTATTGGCGTCACGGAGCTGGGTGCAAACTAAGTCATGAATTTAAATCCTTATTGTTTTTTCCCTCAAAGTGTTATTTTAAGATTGGAAGGAAGCGTTCTTTTGAGAAAGTAAGTCTTGTTGGAACAGAAAACCGCAATCACTCTGTTATGTTCTGACTTTGTTTTATATCCGGACTGTATTTCTTCCAACCATTCGCTCTTCACATATGTCTACAAGTATAGATATGTGATTCCTACACCTTATAAGCCTCATCTTACATAACATTTCCTGTACCGTAATTTACACAATTGTATGATTTAGTGTGCCTCTGTATGTGCTGTAAAGTGCTCTTACACCCTACACTGGGATGAGTCGCTTTATAAAAGAATTTAAGAAAAATAGTATATGCTATTTAATTCATGTGTGTAGTTACTCATAAACACAGTTACTACTGACCTATTTACTGTGTGTGCATATCTCTTACATAAGGAGGTTGAACAAAGTGGCAAAACCTGCCTCAAAGTCATAGTTTCTGTAAAGTACTTGTAAAGTGATTACAAGCTGTGTGCTTTTGTTTCCTTCCATTGCATTAGCATCTTGGTGATAGGCTCCAGAGAGCCCCGGTCAGGGTGATACTTGAACAAAAAAAAAGGGCTCATGGCCCTTTAAATCAGACCATGGTTTTATACCCAGCTGGATGTTAAAATCAAGCCCCCTCATTGCCTGCTGGAGAATTATGTCCTGGTGATGGAAAATTACACCGGGAGAAATTCTAGATGTTTCCTTGGATGATCCAGCCCAAATATCAGCCCGAAACTGGGATCCAGCATGATGCCTACCTTCGTACTCTGCAACCAAGTATGGGCCAAAAAAAAGAGGGGGGATCAAAAGCGAAATTTCCCATTTTAGTATCCATAGGATTCTTTGCGCCTTAATACTGAAATAATGGCTAAGTGGATTTTCACCAAATGTGGCGCATACGTCCCACTTTACTCCAGAAAGTGACTTAGCTTGGTGTGGTGTTAATCCTTTCAGTAGTTTTTGAGAAATTGTTTAAAAAGTGTTTTGGTCTGGGTATTTAGAGGTTAAATTATAGAGATATCTAGACTGTTTTTTAAAGACACATTTTATTGCATTTTGTAGGGTACGTTCTGGCATGCATATGAAAATAAAATCCAAAGATTGATTGCAACAGAGAAACTGAGGCGCATATTTAACATGTCTCCCCTTCTCCCACCTTCCCCCTCCCGACTGATACCCATGTTTTTTCTTTGACCAAGGCTCATCCGCCCCACCCCTTACCTTCTCACCTGTCATCACCCAACATACTTGCGAATTTCAGGCTCCAGGGAATCCACCCTAGTGGATCCTGGGAGAATATCAATCCCTCTGTATCTTGCCCAATCCTACCACATCTTTGTGTACTTTTGGAGGAAGCCTGTGGCCTCATAAACCAGTCTTTCTATTTTCATGCATTGATGAAGCCCACTCTTCCACTCCCGATTGCTGGGGGCCTCCCTTCTTTCCACTTGAGTGTGATGTCCCTTGGGCCACTGTTAGCCCCGTCCATAGTAGTGGTAGCTTGTGCCTAGTAGCATCCAACTCAGGTTTACCATGTATTAGAGCCACTTAGTGTTCCTGTGGTAACATCCATCACAGGACCGACATCAGACAGGAGAGAACCGGTGTCCCGTAGCACGATAGGCTTGGGCAACTCCAAATTGTATGTAGATGGTCACTGCTGGATGCCTCATACTCGAGACGGGTCTGGGAGGCAATCACCCAGATCTTACACAGTCTTTGCCTGGAAAGATAGGCTGTGAATTATCTTCAGCTGTATTTGGTGCAGGCTGGAACAATTGCAGAGTGTTGAGGGATTGACCTGAATTCCACCCCCTCCTTGTCAATGAGCGAGTCCAAGTCCCGCTCTCAGGCAGCTCGAAGCAAACCAAACAAGTCCCCTGTATTATAAATTGTATTATGATCGATCTGTGTCCCCTTATGATCTCTCAGTTCCCCCAGTAGCAACTTTGCCTTGAGTAAGTTACACTCTGGGAGTCTCTTCAGCCCGGAGGTGTAAGGGTACAGGGCGTGCTGAGCTGGAGGTACTGGTAGAATTCGCTATGATGCAGTCCAAATTCATCCTGCAGTATCTAATTGGGCTTGAGGATTGTCCCCTCCATCACATCTCCTACTGTCGAGATACCTATAGTGCCTCATCTCCCAAACCCTTGCAAGTTGCTACCTGCTCAAGGAATGCTCTCCCATAGAGGTGTCTGCTCTGTCAGCTTATTGTGCCATCCCAGTTGTTTTAGGATGGTTCTACACAGATTAGGCACCACTTTGATAGGTCGCAGGTGAGTAGGGTGCACCCTTCCTCCACATAGTAGGTGGTGGATTGGACCCCCTTCCCGAGAACCGCCCAAGAGTCCATTTCTCAGAAGCATATGCTAGGTCTCCCGAGGAGATGCACCAGTTTGGTATAGCCAGGGAAGATCCTTATTTTGTGTGAATGGGATCGCTGATTTGCGTCCTTGTCTTAATAGTTCGGCTGTGGTCACTATATTAATCCTCTGTGCACCCTCTCAATAATGAAGCAGGAGGATGAGGGTTCCACCGACACCAGGGTTCATAAGCAGCGATTCAGGAACCCCTTTGGAGAGGTCCCCTCGCATCCTTCAGGAAATCCCATGAATCTGAGGTAATTTTGATGTGTTCAGCCTTCTCCGTCTTCTAGCCTCACTGCGAATTCTCTGGAGAGCATTGTAAGATGCAGAATAGTCTTTCTCATATCTGCTACTGTCTCCCAAAACCCTCCCACCTGCCTCCCAAATGCTGTTCCCCACCTGGCAAAGGTCCTGACTCAGCAGTATCACCTCTGCTCCCATTTTTGGCCTCCAGCACGTGGCATGAATAATCTGTCACCAGGATACTGGAGGTGTTTATCTCTGTGCCACAGGGACCACCACCTTAGACAGCCCCCTGACCTATCCCCACTGGGGGATTACTTTGTTGATTGCACCAGAGAGATTTCGCTTAGGACCATTGCCTCTGGCTTCAAGGAAAAATCTTTCCTTTCAGCCTGAGGCTTTTTTTTTAAATTTTGATTATAAATTAATGATGAACAGCGCACCATCAAAGTGGAAGCAGCTGGAGTTAATCTGTGCATGTGGACACAGTTCAGGCTCCTTACCACTGTGGTGAATAGAAGAGGTACGGTTGAAAAGAGGAGATTTTCTCCCCTTTCTGAAAATACCCCTCTCCAGTGGTTTCCTTCTTGGGGATCTCTGCAGGAGGGGGGACACTGAAGCATGAATTTACCCAACTAGACCACAAGGGGCCACTTTTATTGGGAAAGTGACCGTCCGTGGCATGGGTTTAGTAACTCTCCTCCTTCCAAGCACTACACGGTCTTTCCAGATTACCGGTTATCTTTTTTTTAACATGTATCTGATAGGGAGTATACTGTTCCTGGCATTGGACCACCAGCCCTACACAGGGCCCAAGACAGTCGTTTCGCTCTCGGAAGCAGTTTGGAGGTTTGCTCCCAATCACTTTGAGAGCACCAAACTCACTAGACCACCAGCAATTACTTTTTCAAATTGTGTGTGGGTTGACCTGTAGTGGTACTGGGCTTGCTAGCCCACCTAACTACCAAGATAGACTGCCTCCATGTAATTGAGGGGGGAGGAATCTAGGTTTACCCACAATATGTTCTTAGAGACTCCCTAGAACACCAGTGATTACATTTATTGGCTGGGAGCTGACTGATCCTAGCACTGGTCCGTGCCCACATACTGTGACATAAGACAGTCTTTCTGCTTCTTTTCCCTGGGGAGGGGGTGGGGCAGTTTGACCACTAGACCACCAAAGTAAAAAAAAAAAAAGAATATATGTGGTGCTTTCTTGGTCTTATTAAGAGCGCCTTCTGAATGATGGAATTGTGTCTTAAACAGTTGCAGATGTGATTGGTCTGAGCACCGTGGTTGGGCACTCAGATCGGGAATGGGAACCTGGGCATGTTCTCTACTCGGGCTGTAATGCAGCCTGGGTGGAGAACTTGCAGTGTGCTCATGAATGTTTGGCCGGCTTCAGAGGGCCAGCCAAACATTCATGCACACTTGGGAGGGTGTCATCACTCCTCCCCCTTGCAGCCTAGCCCTCCCCCCAAAACGGCCCCAGCACAGATAAAGAAAATGCTAATAACATTGCATTGTTAGCATTTTATTTTTCCTTTTTTGCCGTGCTGGAAGGCAGTGTGGTGGCGTCCCTTCACCTTAGCGGAGGAGCTGCCTCTGGGCTAAAACAGACTTTTCCCTCTCTTACCATGGTTTATGGCTGCAACACTTTGGCCCAGGGTTGGTAGTCATCCAGGAATTCCTACCAACTCAGAACATATCTGAAACCATGAGACGACCCAGGGGAATAGAGAATGTTCGGACTTTCATAGATCGCACATGTTTCCTTATGATATAGTGTGTACCTAGCCAAAAGGCAGCTTGTTAAAGAAAAGCATAAAGTCAATGAGTAATAGGAGAATAAGTTAGATTGTGGACCGTTTATGCATTGTGATGCAATGTTCTTTAAAGAGATGAGTTTCCAACTTTCTTAAATTGGAGCAGCGTAGGGCAGTCCCGAAAGATACAAGGATGTTGTTCCAGTGCATATACTGAAACTGCCTCCTGTCTTGTTATTCCTTTTTAGCATTCCTTATTGTTAAATAGGTCAAAAATGAAATTTTATCTGCATTAATTTGAGGGAAATGTCAGGCACCTGCAGGCTATTGCAAACATTTCCATTCCCAACTGTCACCCAAGAAAATGGCTCCTCACAGGCGGTTGGGTCTAAAACATATGATAGGAGCAGAAAAAAACTTAAAATGTGGCAACTACATTGACACTATACTGAGTTCACACAGTTAATGTTTTGACTGGTTACTGACTGGTACGATAGGCCCAGCGGCAGTAATGGTTACCATTATTATTGGGAGAAGTGTGAGTGGTGTGACTTCTGTGAATCCCTGTAGATTCCATAACTTTCTCTTGCAGAAACATTTTATGATCTTTTTGTTTGTTTGCAAGGCATTCTTCGTAAGAAAAAGTTGTGGCATTGACACAAGCCACACCCATCTGGATTCCACTGAGTGTCTAGTTTTCATAAATGACTGGAGTTGGTAGGTTTTTCCAAGTATTGGCTGAGCACGTGCCCAAATACCGCAGCTATCCACATCATCAGAATGAGTGACTTGAAAAGAAAAATCTTGATGTTTCCTTGTTGCATTTCAGGTGTTTCCTGTCCGGGATGGTAGTTTCAGCCACACTAGTGGGATACCAATGCACCAGGAAAAGTGTAGTGCTAGAAAGTCTGTCAATCCCTACAGATTCTGGAACTCTCCCACACAGAAATGTGTGATTTTAGCCAAAGTTTGACGTTTGCAAGGTCCTCTGGGTAAGAAAACGGATGGGGAGTGTTTGAAATTAGGTCTCTAGTTGTCAGAGGTATACACCATGTCCAAGTAGGGACCACCAGTGAAAACACCTCACAAAAATAATCCACAACAGGTTTGAAAAATAGAGCTTCATTTAATGAATAAAACAACTGGCTTGGCAGTTCGGGCTGGACTGTTCCCATAAGGCACAGGGTCAAGACTGATTTGCATATGGCTGGGTTCAAACTGGAATGGCATGGTGAGCAAAAAAACGATGGATTTAGGCCCAGATCTCTGTACTGGGGTGAATGTATGACCTTGTTCTACATTCTGTTCAACTGTTATTTTTGCAACTTTCTAAAATTGGCATTTTCAGGTTTATATTTCAAAATCCAGAGACATCAAACTGAAAATTTCCATCTTGGTCCAAATTGGAATATACACTTATAAGGCAATCCTAATGTTAACCTATGGGCGAGATGGGCCTAGCATAGGGTGACCAGATTCTCAAAACAAAAAACGGGGACAGGTCATAGACATAGAAGTAGGACTACGGTTTTCAGTAACCATCGACATAAAGGTAGGACTATTTGACAGCTGCCATGGACATAGAAAAAGGACTATAATGACAGCTCCCTCCACAGACCGAGATGAAGCATTACAGACGACAAATCAGAGGTCTTTTATTGGCTGTAACCATTAATTCCATTTAAACAGACTTTGCCTCAACATTGGCTATAGTTGGTGACCACCCTTGCCTTGAAATTCCAAGTATGTTTTCGTATCAAATAAGTATATATATATATTATGACTGTTAACTGTGAACAATAAAGAAAATCGCACAATTGAAGAGGAGTTTGTGCTCTTTTGTTTTCTCCGCGAGGAAGTGAACGAGTGCACTGATATATATATATATATATATATATAGCAAATTGGTCATAGCGACGCGCATTATCTGCTGGTGCAAGCGTTGAGATATGACCAGTATCCCAGAGTATTTACAAACAAAAAGAAGGACGCTGCACTCCCGGAAGCTCATATTATCATGTACTTTAATGAGCAAACAGCATTGCACAAATTCCACCAATGCGTTTCAGCCATTGTAGCCTTGTTCATGGTAGTCTGTTTTCAATTACAAGTGCGTGCTGCTGAATTTTATACTCTCAGGGGCATTCTGGGACTCGTGGTTATTATATTATATTGTTATTTCACCTTGTTGCAATTACTAATATGAAAACAAGTATTTCACTTTATTTCCTTTTCTTTTTCCTTTCTTGAGGCAACAGAACTGTTGCATTTATAATTCTTACATAAAGAGAGTGCACACATAAATCCAACTCGCCAACTGCTAAAATTTTGAATAGTTCAATGTGTATGCACCTCTTTCACATTTAGTTATTTCCACATCCATCATTCCGTTTGTTGTAGCCTTGATTGGAAAATTAGTAATTGCATGGGCTTTCAAAATTATGGTGTTTCAAAACAATCCCAGTCACTTACTTTTAGCACTTCGCACTGTCATTGAAGTCCCACAAAGAGTTTCCAGACCCTGCTCGCTGATTTTTCATTCAGTTTCAGGGTCGCATCGGTATGAGAGGCATATATTTTTTTTAAATGGACACGCCCTCACTGGAGTGCTTTGACACCCAGTGGAATGTGTGCTCAATGCATTTCATGGGGGTTGAAGGCTGCCCTACTGCCCCTAACATGGCGTTTTTAGTGTCTTGAGATTCTTGTGGTTGTGTCACTTATTTCACAATAAGCACTGTCCCACCCGAACGGAATGCAGCGTTTCCTCTTCGATCTCTTCCCGGCTTAAAAATGAGAAATGCTTTGGCTGCAGAAAAACGTAAAGAAAACCTTTCAGAATGTTTGGAATTTCCCCTGGTTTCCTGTGTTCTCTTTAATACGACAAAAAAAAAAACTGTGACACGAAGTACAAACAGGTTACTGTTTCTAAACAAGGATATAAGCAGGTCCTGCAAGTAGGCTTTTACAAAATAAAGACATTCAAAGACGCACTGCTGTTGGAGTAGGAGCGCTGCATTAACAAAACAAAGGTATCTCTGGGAGCACCCTAAGTGACCGGCATTCAGGTGTGAATGTATGCAGATTGCATCCTTTGACTTCTCGGCCTGGAGACAGAGGTCACATTCAAAGCGCTGAACCTCGCGCTGTGGAATGAAAGGAGCACCTCTCCCCACCCCCCATCCCATTCAAAGCCCGATTTGATTTTGCTCTTGAAAGTGCAACGGAAAGGAGCATTCAGAAAATGGACACGCACTCACATCTACATTAGACTGTCCATGTTTAGCAGTTTCACAAGGCACCATAGAAGTCCAAGGCCAATCAGAACGCCAGGGCCGATGGCTGGCATGACGTAGGTGGCGCTGCGTTGTACAAAGAGAAGGGAAATCCCGAGAGAAAGTGTCTCTCTTCAAAGGATTTCCCTTCCTGCTACAACGCTCACCTAACGTCACGCCTTAATCAGTGCAAAGAGAGCATGCACGCGCATGCTCAACCAACCGAAACAAATGAAAAACCGGGACATTTGTATGTTTAACCCGGACACTGTTTAAAAACCCGGACATTTCATTGACTTGGAGAAAAGTGCCGGGACACGGGGACACTTCTCCAAAAACGGGGACCGTCCGGGGAAAACCGGGACGTCTGGTCACCCTAGCCTAGCAGTAGTGAACAACAAATCTAAATGTTTTTAACTACTTGGACATGTAAAACTTAAAAGCACATGTCCTTTTTAAAAAAAAATACACTGTACCCTGCCCATGGGGCTGTCCAGGGCCTACCTTAAGGGTAGCTTATATTTATTAAAAATTAAGGTTTCGGCCTGGTAAGTGGGTTAACTTGCCAGGTCGAAATGTCAATGGCACACAGCCTGTACAGTGGCAGGCCTGAGAGGTTTTAAAGGGCTACTGAAGTGGGTGGCACAATCAGTGCTGCAGGCCCACCAGTAGCATTTAATTTACAGGCCCGGCCTTATGTAGAGCACTTTACTAGGGACTTATAAGTAAGGCTCCCAGTAATCCGTTTTTATGGATTTTTGCAGATGAATGCAGACAGAAAACAACGTGTTTTCTGTCTGCATTTATTATTTAAATGTGGATAAATACAGAAAATTTAACTTGTTTTTAGTGACTTCCCGTGCTGTCTTTCATGAAATATAGCCCAACAGCTGAGCAGATGGACAGCATGGGAAATTAAAAAACAGGGTGAGATTTCTTTAAATATCGGCATATGTCAATGTACTTTTGAGGTAAAATGCTCATATTTACCAGTGGATGTACTGTTCTATAATATTTTGCGGTTTAAGTAGCTAAAACATGACCGACATCAAATTATGATTGCGCGTCTATCGGTTAAGTAAATATGGAAATGTACAATTTTGCACTTCATTTATCTGAGAAACACAAAATAAATATGCATAAATACAGCTAAAGAGGCCCAAAAATAAATATGGATAAATACAGACAGAAATGTAAAAAAAATAAAACAATACCATAAAATCCGGGTGCCCTACTTATAAGTAAATGAATTATGCTGATTGTGGATAAGCCAATGTAACCTTGTTTTAGGGAAAGAACACCTTCACTTTGGCACTGGTGAGCAGTGGTAAAGTGCCCAGAATCGTAAAGCCCAAAAAAATGAAGTCTGCGAAACAGGAGGTCAGAAAGCAAAAAAGTCAGCGGAACCGACGCCACGGATGCCAGGTATAAGAGTGAGTCACACAAATCACACCACCATGAACTCCCCTGGGTGTCTAGTTTCCAGAAATGTCCGGGTTTTGTAGTTTTCCCTGGCTGCAGTCTGAGCTCAGACCCAAATGCCATAGCTACCCACATTGTCAGAATGGGTAGATTTGAACAGCAAAATTATGATGTTTCGTTTGGTGACTTTGCTGTCACGGGCAAAAGGCCCAGCACCACAAGTGGTCTACTGTTTTTATCGGGAGAAGTGTAGGGACACATAAAACTAGAGTGTTTGTTATTGTTAATTGCATTTCTCTAAATATTTGGTTTCCAAATGTAAGCTAGTGTGTGAAAAGAACACATTTTGCTAAATGACCTCTGAATCACATCATATTATTGCTAACCCCACATTTTGGTTTTGTACATTTGCACAAAGAACCACTGTTTCTGTAGGAATTTCTTGGATATCCCTTAATGCCTTGCAAGATCACTTCAATTAATGTATGTGGCCTTAATGATCCTAGGAAGAGAGCGAAGGTAACAGGATTGCTGAGATCTTTACAGTTGGACCTAGTATGCCTCCAGGAGACTCATATTGAAGTATCACAGTTATACCTCTTGAAACAACTGGGATTCGATGTATTAGCAGCAAGTAAGCAAAGCGCTAGAACTAGGGGGGTAGCAATATTAGGGAGAAATAGTGATTTAGTGGTGTATAGGAAAAAGGAGGATCAGTGGGGTAGGTGGGTCGTTGTGGAATTATGTTTCAAAGGGACGCGGTTTACACTAGTTACTATATATGGATCCACGGAAGATGATCCTGATGTCTGGCAGTTTATGGATATGGAATTGCCGCAGTGGCCGGAACCTATTATTTGTTGCGGGGATTTTAATATTCATGACCCAACAAGCTCCTTTGCAGAACCAGGGGGGAGGTACTTAGGGAGAAAGAAAAAGTCACACAGAGCCCTTGCCGATATGGTTCAACATAATTCCCTTGGGGATCCGTGGATGAAGTCTCATCCTCTTACAGACGGCAGTACCTTCTTTTCCGTCCCACATAAAGTATTGGTTAGGTTGGATTTTAATCTCCAATTCTTTAATCCCGCACTCAAAAATAGGAAAACAACCCAGAATTATCTCTGATCATAGTCCTCTGGTTCTAACGCTAAATATCACTCCGGTAAATGTTAGGAAAACCCAGTGGACCTTTGAGCGTATTCTACTAAAAGATGAGGCTTATCGGAAACATATGGAAGGTTGGATAAAAATTTTTGGGGAAGTTAATAGAGGTACGGCGTCCCCTGGCGCGGTTTGGGATTGTTTTAAAGCTGGGGCTCGGGGGGAAACGATGAGTTATGTATGGGCAAGACGGAAAAGGGAAAGAAGGTACTTGGAAGATATAAGGCTCAAGTTACTTACAGCAGAAGAAAATCTTGCTATAGCTATTACACAGGGAATCCCACTTGAGCCTTATATACTTAGGTTAGTTACCCTTAAAGGAGATGCTACGGAGGGTATTATCTCGAAAGCCGCGGAGAAGTGTCTTGCACATAATCAGGATACCTACGAGCTAAGTGAGAGAGTCGGACATATTCTCGCCGTTAGAACTAGACAGCGTACAGCCATGGCTGATATCAAGGAGATCCAAGATTCCCAGGGAAACTTAGTCACTGATTCTGATCTCATTAGGGAAGTTTTCCACAAGTTTTACACTAAGCTTTAGTCTTCGGAGGATATGAGGGGCCCAATTGAGGTAGGTAGATACCTTAGTGACATTGTGGCTCCTGTTTTATTACCAGATAATAGAGAGTTATTAGACGCCCCCTTTCAGCTGGATGAACTTAGAGGTGCTTTGGAGAGTCTCCCCTCGGGGAAAGCTGCTGGGCCAGACCAAATCCCGGTGGAATTTTATAAACTGTTTCAGAATATTTTGCTCGTCGAGATGTTTGACATAATGCTACATACGCAACGGGGTGGTTCTCCTCCGTAGTCTTGGGGGGGGGGGGGGGGAGATATTATAGTTATTCCAAAAAAAGGGAAATCCCCGACACTCCCTGGCTCATACAGACCTATTACCCTTATGAACTCTGACGTCAAAATCTACTCAAAAATACTTGCGACAAGGCTTGCAGGGAATAGAGCAACTTGTAAGCTCGGCACAACATGGCTTTATTCCAGGCAAGGGAACTACCCAGCATGTAAGGACAGTCATTACAATGTTTGACGCCGCAGGAACCCTGGGTGACCCTATTGCAGCACTGTTCTTAGATGCTGAAAAGGCCTTCGATAGGGTCACCTGGGAATACCTTTGGGCAGTCTTGAGATGGAGTGGTATAGGGGAAGGCTACATAACAGCTATTCAAGCCTTATATAAAGGACCAACAGCTAAAATTAGAGTGAACAGAGGGCACTCAGATGCAGTAAAACTTTTTAGGGGAACGAGACAGGGCTGTCCTTCATCCCCTCTCCTATTTGCGCTATTTCTTGAGCCCCTATTGCGACGACTGGAGAGAAATGGTGGGATTTCTCCAATGGTTTTGAATGGTCGTGCAGTAAAAATTTTGGCATATGCCGACGATGTGGCTATATTAACCCCCGACCCGGATTTGGCTAAAATAGAGGTCGAACGTGAAGCTACTATATTCGGGCAATTTTCGGGTTACAGTTTGAATAAATTGAAGACCCTGATAGTTAAGAATAAATATGCCGTCTGTGCCGACTCCAGGGTGGCTACGTCAGCTATGTATTTAGGTATAGTAATAGCAGCTAACCATGATGCTATCGTTGAGGTTAATATGACCCCTATTTTAGCCAAAGTAAAAATAGATTTAGATAGAGTCAACAATTTGCATTTTTCCTTACTAGGCGTTACCAACGTGGTGAAAATGATGATCTTGCCAAAGTTTCTCTATTTAGAGCAATACCATTATTTTTTTAAACTAAATGGTTTAACATACTGGAAGGTATCTTAAATAGGTTCATATGGGCGCATGGAAAAACGTGTAGAGCTTATAGATTTATGTCTCTACCTAGAGAAAGAGGAGGATGGGGTGCCCCTGATTTTAGATTATATTATTTGGCAACTGCCCTTCAATACATGCAGGGTTTAATTGGAGGAGGGGGGATCCTCCAGAAAATTACCTCCTCTTCTACAGATGTTTATGCAATTTTGTTAGGACAGGAGACAGAAAACTGTTTATTATACTATACTGATCTTGTGTGCCTCAGAAGGAAACAGTTTAGGACTCTAGCCGCGGCTATTAAAATATGGAATGCTTTTCTGAAAAAGATGGGGTTGGGCAGATTTAACAGATACATCAAATTATATAATAACAAGTCTTTTCCTTCCGAAATTTTTTCAGATCCAGTTATGGCCGCATGGGACCAAAAGGGAATTAAGCAAATTGGGGACTTAAGAGACTCTAGGGGTATAGTACAGTTTAGCGCACTTGTAAATACATTTGATTTAAGCAATAGGGACTTTTTTAAGTACCTACAGGTTAGGAGTTTTTTGGGCAATAAACAGGGTGGTGCAGTAGGGTATAAAATTAATGACTTTCTGGAGACTTTAACTACTGGTGGTGCACACACGATAAGATCAGTCTATGGGTTATTAGTTAAAACTAAAGTGGATGACTTGGACAAGCATATGCATAAGTGGGTTGAGAAACTTCAAGGAGAACTTGATGATTTTCAGGATTAGTTGGATTTGGGCTCTACTATACTGTGCTCGGCTCCTCTGCAATCCCAAGATTATAAAACACTATTCTCTTTGTACCATACGCCAGCCAGAATTGCTAAATGGGGGGGCACAAATGGGATTAGCTGCCCTCGCTGTAGCTCAACTGATGCAGATTTAATTCATACGTTTGCTACCTGCCCTCAATTATACACGCTAATTAAGGACATTGAGAGTTTCCTGGCTAGGGCACTGGGGATACAGATATCACTAACCCCCTTGTGGATATTGCTGGGAATTGGACATGATGAGAACAACAGTAATTTAGACAAAGAGTTTTTGTTCATGACTATGGCGGTGCATAGATTAACCTTAGCCAGGGCATGGCTAGATAAGACCCCTCCGTCTATGCAAATATGGTTGGCGAATCTAATTGCTACATTTAATTTGGAGAAACCCATATACGCTAGAAAGGGAAGAGCAGGGAGAGCTCGAGGTTTAAGAATTTGGGAACCATTAGCACGGTGGAGGGACGGGATTGGGTAGAGGGTAGAGGGATTTTGTGTTGGAGATGGGATTATGGATCGTTAATTATGTTGAACAAGTCCCAATTATGTGTATGATATTTTTGTTGGAAAAAGTGCATTGTGGAATCATTAACCAACTGATTGTTATAAAATGTGCGCTATTGAAAGTATAATAAAAATTATATTAAAAAATAAATAAAAAAAGAGATGTGACGGTTCACAGCGAATTTTAGCGACAGTGTTTGTTCAGGAGGGACACATGAATGAACTTATCCCTTATGATGAACTAATGAAAGAAGAAACTTGTGAAGGGAAGAATAAAAAAAAAAAAAAAAAAAAAAGAACCACTGTTTCTAAACTCATTATATTGGGAACATTGAAAAAAAACCATAGGTTTCCTTCACACCCAGTTTTCATTTACTGCTTTTACCATATAAATTGATACATGATGAAAATCGTTATAAGCTGCAGCTCAGTTGATGGCTCTGGATATTGCATGCTTATGGACAACCAACACACATTATAAATCCCTGTGACCAAGAGAGTTTGACAAACATAATAGTATATTTTACGTTGGTAAATCAGCCATCAGAGAATGAAAACATTGTCACCTATTTCAATTTTTCCCCACTTATTTTCATTTTAACCATTAGTTTCTATTGGAAACCCGTGAGCAATCTACACATATGACCCCTTGCTGAATTCAGAATTTTGTTGAAATGTATAGCTTTCCGAGCACTCGTATCGGTTTCCACCACAAACCTCAAGTAGATAGAAATCACAAAAAACATATGGAAATCAACTCCTACTTGGAAAATTGCAAAACCTCTGGTAAAACCGTTTTTACAACTCTGCTGGGAAGATGGTGATCTTAGCTCAGAAAACATTGTGTTGATGTCATTCTTAGGAACAAAACACATACGTTCTTTCACTGCACTTTTTTAAATCATTTTTTATTATATAAGCATGTTACATTTTAGCTATTTTCACGGTCTCCATAGGGGAATCCACAAATCCTGGGTACCTATAGAACCTCCAATATATGGAAAAAGAGGGGGCAAATTTGACCTGGGTAAAATTTGTAAGAAAAAGTTATGAAGGCTTAAGCATGACGTGCCACAAAAGTTAAAAAGAAAAAGGGCTCAGTACCTATTGGATAGCAGTACAGGGGTTAAAGCAAAGTTATGGTTATAAAACAAAACCACTAAAATATGCCACTTATGGGCAGGTAAGCTAACTACAATGTGCGATCAGGCTATGTAGTACTTATGAACTCACATATGACATCAGTCATGACATAACGAATGACATTATTGATGACTTTGCTGGTCAGATCTCTGATGACTACATACTATGGTAGCAACACTCTGTTCATATCCCTTTATGTAATTATTTTTAAGTGGATTAATATTGACTAAGTGTCTTGCCTAAAATACTGTTACAACTCATGATACACTGATTGAGGAATTGTCAATCCACCTAATATTTCTATGACTACACCATGCAATAACGCTGTAACCTCTACTACAGAAACACATCCCTCCTTCAAATATGAATCCACTATAAAATACCAAAAAGGTTTATTTCAAATCCTGTGCAGCAATATTGAGACAAAGAGAACTGATTATAAACCACTATAAAAGTGCTAAAATAGACAAATATGCCCACTCCTTCTCTTCCTCACTTGAACCATCACACTATGAAATGGCAACAAAAATACCATAAAACTGTAATAAAAAGAACATTCAGGGTCTGATTCAAAAATTAGATTTTGTAGTACTTAAAGTAGTACTACTTACTACAAAATGCAATTTACAGACCTGCAAGTGTAAATCTTCAACTCCACCTCTCCTATCGTTTCTATGAGTAGATCGTCACGTCCCTTGCACAAAGAAAACACTATTTACTTCACTTCCAGAATAGAATCCTTACAAAAGTCAGCCAGGGAGCTTTGTCAGGTCATAAATAACCTTACGAAACAACCCGTAGCTAAAGGAGCTAGTAGTAGTCAAGCCTTTGCTTCAGGAATAAGGTTGACTAAATGTGTGATCTATTCAGTGCCTCTGGGCATAAGTACCTTATGTCGCAACCAGAGGACAGCACAGCTTATTATAATATACAAAGCGACTCGTCCATGGTCTGTCTGACCAATTTCAGCCCAGTCTGTACAACACAGGCTGAGCATCTTATTCAGACTATGAATTCGACATCCCCGAATAATCCTTGCCCCCCCCCCTCGGTGCTCAAACAAATCCCTGAACTAATAGCTAAGGTTCTGGCGAACATCTTTAATTTATCTTTGTGGAAGAAAGCATCAATTTTTCCCCTCCTAAAAAACCCAACCATGACTCTGATGCCCCCTCTAACTATGGACCCATCTCCAGGATTCCTTTCCCAGCCAAAATCGTAGAACAAACTATGAACATTCAATTAACGCAGTTCATTACAGATAACACTCTTTTGGACCCAACGCTTCAGATCAGAATACAGCACCGAGACAACACTCATTAAAGCCACATATGAACTTAAAACCATCCTGGATGGAGGAGGCAAAGCAGCTTTGATCCTACTAGACCTATCCGCGGCCATTGACACTGTGGAGTGTAGACCATTCAATACTTTAATGTCATCTGGAGACTATAGGCATAAAACAGTACAGCTCTGGAGCTACTTAAATCCTTTCTAAAAGACAGGGAAACACAGTGATTCTAGATAGCTTCAGCTTCAACACCTTCTCACTCCAATGTGGGGTACCACAGGGGTCCTCACTGAGCCCCACCCTTTTTAACGTATACGTATCAGAACTTGCCCTGCTGATTCGATCGTTTGGTTTATCACTTACCTCTTAAGCAGATGACACACAAATTGTGTTATCCGCTGCTAATGAGGTCATGTACACTAGCTCACAGCTGCTATGCATGAGAGAAATTGGCACTTTGATGGACAAGCACTGCCCCAAGCTAAACTCGGATAAGAGTAAGGTTATCCTCTTCTGAAACAATCTCCACTTCTGGACTACTGCTAGCTAGCCATCAGATATGGGCCTGCTCCCATTGCTAGCTTCTAAAGTCAGGAGTTTGGGAGTGATTCTTGATGACAAACTAAACCTCAGTAACCAAGTCAAGGCCACCCTATCTTCCTCCTATAATACTCTAAGATCCATCAAAAAGATCCTCCAATACATACCTATTAATTCAAGGAAAACAGTCATATCCTCCCTCATTCTAGCTAAAAGGGATTATTGTAATGGTCCATACATTAATCTACAGAAACATTACAAAAATAAACTGCAGGTCCTTCAAAGCTCTGCCGCTAGATTACTCATTAATCTCCTCAAACATCACTCAGTTTCCCAAGCCATCAGGGATCTGCACTAATTCACTGTCAGGAATCGGATCAAATTCAAAGCCTTTTGCATCATTTTCAAGGCCTTGCATGACAAGGGTCTTGAATTTCTGAAACAATCTTTCTCCTGGTACGTTCCTAGCAGGAACCTCAGATCGTTGGGAAAGTCATGACCTTTAAGTTGAAAAAAACCAAATTGGGTCGTAGCAGTTTCCTCTCTGGAGCAACTAGACAGTGGAATCTTCTGCCTCTACAAATTAGATCCACCTCATCGCTACAGGTTTTAACATCATATATGCTTTCAAAAAGGAGGTCTGTATACACATCTCTTATTGATCTAGGACATGAATGAGGCTTTTTAATTTTTTTTTAAATATGATGAGATCATGACGGGAACAGTACTACAGTTTAGATCCTTCACACTAGCACTTTAAGACTTGGCTACAAGATGCACTTTAACCCCTTCAGTGTGGCGCGGATTTCCGCACCGTGCTGAAGGTTAGTTGCGCGGGCGGGGCCGTGACGGAGCGGTTCCGTCATGTGCACAGCACAACCGACGCGCATGACGGAACCGCTCCGTCATGCGCATCGAAAGGGGTAAGCAATCTTTCCACAATTGGGAGTTATTTCAACATAGATTTAAAAATGCACAAAATGAAACGTTTATATAATGATAGTAGATCAGTAGCATTGTTATATATATATATATATATATATATATATATATATATATATTCACTGAAAAAACCATAGGTTTCAGGGACGTTATCGTTAGTTGGACATTTTACTCGTACAAACCCAGAGAAATTCAGCCGTTATAGTTAGTTGAGCTAACTATAACTTGCGCCCCTGCTATGCACTGCTGATGACGTCACATATTACACCACTCATGACATGGTCAGTGACATCACTGATGACATCTCAAATGACATCACTCATGACATCATCTGGTGACTGTGTGTTTCTGTAAATTTTAAATATGTTTTATATATATGCCAAGGTATATTGAAGAATGAGTGGGTGTATAAGTGTCTGAATGGATGATTTAGTAGGTGCATGACTGACTGTATAAGTGAGTGATTAAACGTGTCTTACTGAATGCAAGTGTTAGTGACTAATCTGTGTGAATGTCTGTATCAGTCTGTCAGTTGGTGAGTAAGCGGCTGCCTGTATTGGTGAGTAGCTACATGATTGTTTATATGGGTTAATGATTGGTTGTCTGAGTATATGTATGGGTGGGTGGGGGATGTGTGACTATGGCTAGATGTGTGAATGGGTGAATCACTGGGTGTATGGGTTCAAGAGTGCATCTGTGCAGGGCTGTATGGGTGAGTGAGTGTGTGTATGGGTGTGTTGGTAAGTGAATGAATATCTCAGTGGTACATGTGTGAGTAACTACATATGTGAAATGCAGTATATGTGAGTGTTAGAGTATATCAATGACTATATGTGAGAGTGAGTAATTGTGAGAGTGGCTGTAGGGATGAGTGTGTGCTTGTATCAGTGATTGTATAAGAGAGTATGTGTTAGTATCTGTATGAATAAGTGAGGAGGAGTGTCTATAACTATATAGGTGAATAAATGGGAGTGTGATTGATTCTTTGCATGATTGACTAGATGTGTGAGTAACTATGGATGAGTGGCGGTGTGTGCGTGTCTGTATGAGTGAAATGTCCAACTAACTATAACGTCCCTGAAACCTATGGTTTTTTTCAGTGAATTTCAAAGGTTTTTTAAATGCTAATTTCTAACTATAACGTCCCTGCAACCTGTGTTTTTTCAGTGAATTTCAAAGGTTTTGTAAATGCTAATTTCTAACTATGCCTACAGAGGTGCAGAAAGAGGAAGATAGGTGCAGAAAGAAGCAAGAGAAATGCAGAAAGTGGCAACAGAAGTCCAGAAAGATGAAGAAAGGTGCAGAAAGAAGCAAGAGATGTGCACAAAGAACCAACAGAGGAGCAGAAAGAGGCCTTGTTGCAAAGTCATCCTGTGCCCCCAACTTTTTGCTGACGGCTATTGTTGGTAACTGACTCTGACTAACCTGGCTCTGAGCCAGTGCTATGCTGAAAGACACTTAGAATACAGTGAAAACACCTACATACACTAGGGTACACTATATGGGTTGGGGTACCTCTGTGATTGGCATGACCTTCCCTGTATGGCCCTAGTACATAAAAGGACAGGGGGATCAAAACTTCCTCTAGCTAAGAGGTGCAGAAGGAGACAAGAAAAGTGCAGAAATAAGCAACAGAGGTGCAGAAAAAGGCAAAAGAAGTACAGAAAAAAGCAAGTGAAATGCAGAAAGAGGCAAGTGAGGTACATAAAGAGACAACAGGGGTGTTGAAAGGAGCAAGACAGGTGCAGTAAGAAGCATGTAAAGTGCAGAATGGAGCAACAGGGGTGCAGAAAGAAGCAACTGAGGTGCAGAAAGAGACAAGAGAACTGCAGAAAAAGGCAAGATAAAGCAGATAGAGGCAAAAGAGGTACATAAAGAGACAACATGGGTGCAGAAAGAAGCAAGACAAGCGCAGAAAGAAGCATGGAAAGTGCAGAATGAAACAACAGGGGTGCAGAAAGAGTCAAGAGAAGTGTAGAAAGGAGCAAGTTAGGTGCAGAAAGAGCCAGCAGAGGTGCAGAAAGAGGCAAGTGAAGTGCAGAAACAGGCAAGAGAAGTACACAAAGAGGCAAGAGAATTGCTTAAAGAAGCAACAGTGGTGTAGAAAGAAGCTAGAAGAGATGCAAAAACAGGCAGGAAAGGTACAGAAAGAGGGAAGACGAGTGCTGAAAGAGACAACAGGGGTGCAGAAAGAAGCAAATGAGGTGCAGAAAGAGGCAACAGATGTGCAGAAAGCGGGAAGAGAGGTGCAGAAAGTACAAGAAATTTGTAGAATGAGGTCATGAGAAGTGCAGAAAAAGAAAGAAACGTGCAGAAAGAAGCAACAGAAATGCAGAAAGAGGCAAGAGAGGCGCAGAGGGAATCATGAGTGGCTTGCACACCATTAGTACCAATTTAACACCCACATTTAGCAATTAGTAACAGGTGACCATTCTAGTTTTGCATAGGGCCTTCCACCATGCTGTAATACTTGTCACTTCATTTTTGGTAACTTTTGCCCCGTTTCAGCTAGAAACAAGTTTTTTTTTGTTCAAAACCGCAATTACGGTGCAGATGATGAATTATGTGTCTAATGCAGAAAATGTATAATTGTGCGAAAGTCGGTGCAGCCAAACAGTCACATAATTCCAGTGGCCATGCTCATACCTCTGACTAGATCCACAAGTGCTCCTCCGTGATTGCATCTTTTTTTGTCTCATTGAGTTCATAGTTGAGCTTCTATGGAAACGAGGAAGACTAAACCTGAGGTTACCACTCCACAACACAGACTACCATACCACATAATTACTCTCCATAACACATAAACCCACTCTACATAGTTCCTACACACTAAATACCACATACTTTCTATCCACATAATTTCGCTGCACAACATACCACATAATTCCACTACACACAACGTGCATCCACTCCACTCCAAAAAACATTAGTAAAAGACATTTGCATTTACAACGCCAATAGCTCTATTTCTCACAAATGCGAAACCTATTACATTGCAAACACTTCTTTAACTAGTAGTAGCATTTGCAGAGTGGTGCAGAAAGGGTGCTGGACCTTCGACCAGTGCTCAGGAATTCTGGTACATAGGGCTTACAGGAGGTACCAGTAGGGCTTCTTGGCCCCCAAAGTCCCTCAGGAGTAAATTGGACTTCATTCCCCATCCTGTAGTCTGCCAAGAGGCACGTTTGCAGAATCGTGGAGAAAGGGGGGCATGGCCTCCGAAGTCGTCTTAGCAATCACACTGTGTGGGACTTACTGGAGGTAACAAGAGGGGTAGTTGGCCCCCAAGGGCATCCTTGAGGGCCAACTACCCCTCCTATTACCTCCAGTAAGTCCCACACAGCAGCATTGTTAAGTTCAAAGAGCAGGCCCGCCCCCTTTTCCCACCACTCTACAAACGCGCTCCCTGGTGTGCTCTTGGATGGGGATTTAAGTCCCTTTCACTGCTGGGGGTCCTTTAGGGGCTAACTAGCCTACCTCTTACCTCCAGTAAGCCCCCCACAGTGGGATTGCTGAGAGGTGGACAAAGGCCATGCCCCCTTTCTCCACCACTCTGCAAACGTGCCCCCTGGCGCATTCTAAGTTGGGGCATTAAGTCCCCTTGAATACTGAGAGTCCCTGGGGGTCAACTAGCCCACCAGGTACCTCCAGTAAGTGCCACACAGCTGGATTGCAGAGAAGTGGCCTGAGGCCATGTCCCTTTTTACACCACTCTGCAAACGTGGCTTCTGGCGAACTGCTGCTCAGAGGATGAAGTCCACTTGTGTCCCGAGGTCCTCAGGACACAAGAGGACCTCATCGCCCTACCAGCAGTGCGCCAAAAGCTGCGTTTGCAGAGTGGTGTAAAAAGGGGCATGACCTTAGACCACCTCTCTGCAACGCAGCTCTGTGGTGCATACTAGAGGTACCTGGTGGGTTAGTTGGCCCCCAGGGACCCTCACTATTCAAGGGGAATTAATTTCCCAACTTACTACGCACCAGGGGGCACTTTTGCAGAGTGCTGCAGGGAGGGGGACGGGGCCTCCGGCAAGATGCCGACTTTTTATTTTATTTTATTTTTTTAGAAGGGGGACTGTGTATTTTTTTAAATAAACGGGAGGGGGGCCACGCGGCCCCGGGGACCCCATCCCTGGGGCATGGCCACATACTAAATCCTTTTTTGGTTATTTTTAAGGAAGGGGCTGCGTGCCCCCCTCCTGAGGCCATTATTGGCCCGAGGACCCCATCCCCGGGGCTGTGCCTCTAATTTTTTTTATTATTATTTTTTTTTAATCAGGGAGGGGGCTACTTCTGGCCCCGAGGACCCCACAACCTGGGGCCTGGCCCCAATGCCCCCACAGTGCTTTTGAGCAAGGGGAGCTGCTGACATGCAGCCTTTGTCGGAATTTCGGATAACTATGTTTTTTCTTAATTTTGCGATAAGCTGATGGTACTGTCTTTCTTGAAAAGAGATCTTTCTTTGTTTTTGATTGATCATAATATTGAGCTTTTTTAATTGAGCCACAATCTGTTCATTGAACACGTCAATGGAATCTATAGCCATAATCGATACAAACATAGATTTCAACTTAAATGGAGTGGCAGGTCTGGCACATGTCGCCAGTTCTTCTTGTTGATGTAACATTATCCTTGACATATCCTGAGGAATCCACTCAGGGCTTGTGATCTCTGCCGCTCCTCTTTCCAACTCTTGCAGATCTTGCATTAACTCAAAGTCCAAGACTAATAAACCAGGGGTACTTATGCCACCGTTAGACTGAGTTGCACCACTCATATCAAGTTGGTTGTCTTTTAGCTGATGAAATTTCCTTAGTTTAAGTTTCCTTATGAACTTATAAATGTCTGCCCTTGTCTGTGTGTAATTAAAATTTGATTCTGGGCAATAAGACAACCCTAAGGATAAAAGCTGTTGTTCTGCAAAAGTCAAGTTAATATTTGCTAAGTTAATGATCGTTTTAGCTTCATGAGCTTGCAATGTGTTTGGATTTGAGGGTTCAAGGCAATGTGGGTCACTTTCTACTTGCGTGTCCCTCTCCCTCGACCTTGTTTCTTCAAATTGTCTCCTGTCCCTCTGGGCCTGCCTTCTCCACCTTCTCCTCCAGGTGTTCCTGTTTTGGCTGCCCCGTTGTTGTGGGACCTCAGAGTATCTCTCCGGCTTTGTTTTAAAATGTCTAACTCTTCCCCTGCTTCTGATTCGCTCTCCAAAGCAGAGCTTAAATAGGATAATGATGTTGATTCTGTCGTTTGTTGCCCTCTTGCAGTTTGATTACGGCTCTGCATTCGTTGGCTGGCGGTTGCCGTTCTCATATTGTCATATCGCTTTGCCAATGTAAATATTTGACCATTTTCATAGTCCTCATGATCCCTCTTGTATTTATATGTTTTTCTCATTTTCATTCTATCCTCTTCTTTTTGCAATCGTGTTACCATTTCCTCATGTAATTATTTCCTGCTTTGGGGATCACCTTGCATTTTAATTTCATTTTCCAGTGCTTCTATCTTGGTCTGCTGTTCATTTCAGTCTATTTCATGCATATTTAACCAATAACACCACCAACCTTCGAGATTACTCCAAGTTGCATTCCGTCCACTCTGCCATCATGAGTGGGTTTGGTGCCTCATAACTGGAAGCGATCATAATACGAAGTCCCCTAGGTACCCGTCCCACATCTAAGTACCTTTGCAATGACCTTGCTTCCCACCACTTGGACTGTTCTTGGCGTTTTAGTTTTTCCAGCACCTGATAATTATCTTTCAGTCCCTTCATCTTGCCACTCGATTCCTCATTAGCATCCATCCTGGCACCTCGCAGTTCTGAGGGAGAGTTAGAAAACATCTCCTCTGCGCCTAGCTCGCGGTCTCTGAGCGTGTCTGCGGACATGGTGGCTAATATATGTATTCTCCTTTTTGCTGCTCCTATGTGCTCTCCCCCTCGACCAGTGTCCAAGGGAGCACCAGGATAACATACCTCCCAACCTGCTTGCTGCAATAAATTGCGTACCTTGTGTGTCCAGCGGATAAACGTGTAGCTCCTTCCTTCTGATGCTCACTCCTCAGAGTTTCTCACCGAAGGTCCGAAACCTCCACACCCATTCCACCGTACTCATTTTGCACGCTTTGATTTCATTGCTTGCAGGGGGCTCCGTCGTTTCCATATGTGAAAAGTGCCCCGGGGGTCTCCGCCTGCGCCGTACCACGAGCCTGCGATGTTGCTGCCAGACAGAGCTTCTGGGATATATATATTTATATATGATTTATATTTATATATATATCAAAAACGAAATCCCAAAGTATCCCAGACACAACGGCGCAACACCAGGGCAAAGACTCCAATAGCGTGGTTCTAGACGTGGTACTTTATTCACACATCAAAGTCCAGATGACGCGTTTCAGCCACCGGACAATATATATATATTTTAAATGTAGAACACAAAAAATCCTACAGCACAGTTAACTTAGTTAAATATTAAATATTTAATTAATTTAAATTATTTAAAATAGCTAGTTAAATTAACACTGTTTTTGAAGAGTTATTAAAAAACAATATCCTACCAACAGTGAAATGTTTATGGTTATTTTTATGTTAAAAATTGCAAAAGGTTGAGCATAGAATTAGTTGAAAATAATGTAGTTTTTTTTTAATGAATGTTAAATTAAATCAATATATCATTATTTTCTATGGGGTACTATTTTAAGTCCCGGCCTCCAATATTGTCTATGACATAGTGTCCAAGGCCCAGATGTATTAAGGCATTTTGAGGTCGCAAACCCTGCGAATTGCAAAAAAGCAGCGTGTGCGATCGCAAAATAGCCTTCTCCCATGTATGACAGTGTTTCACATTGCAAAATAGGTATTCGCTAAAATAGCGAATACCTATTTTGCTAGGTCCACATTCTGCGAATAACCATCTGCAAATTCGCAAATACGTCAAACAATTTGCGATTTTTGCTAAAACCAATGTCGCAAAATGCGAACTTGCAACAAAAAGTATCAAAAAATTTGCAAATTGCAAATCTTCAAAATCCGCAATTTTGCACCTGATTTTTACCACAAACTCAAAACATGTGGGTAACATATTTAAACAGGCCCACAATGCAACTGGGATTTCCACAATGGCAGCGCTGTAAGTGATAGCCAGGAGGATGCAGATTCAAGCTGCAGCAAAGAGAAGGAGTAGACAGGAACACGTCTTCAGAGTGCGCATCACTCTGTTTCTTGCAGACAGAGGAAGAGATACATGAGAAGTATAGGCTGGACTCAGCTACTATATTAGACTTGATTGCTGAGCTCAAACCTATGCTTGAACACCCAACCCGCAGGACCCAAACAATTCCACCACATGAGCAGGTCCTGTGCTCACTGCACTTACCGGCATCAGGGAGCTTCCATAGGGTGATAGCAACAGCAGGAGGGGTCTCCCATAGTTGCCTGTCATGCTTTTCCATTAATTCCTGGATGCAATGGTACAGAGGATACAGCGTGACATCATTTTCCCCGCCACACAACAAGCATTGCAGCAAACCAAACTGGACTTGTACCAGATTGCCCAATTTCCCCATGCCATTGGTTGCATAAATGGAACCCATGGAGCCCTCTCACCCCCTCAGCCAATGAGTACGTATTCAGAAACTGGAAATCATTCAATTCAATCAACATACAGGTCATCTGCAACACAAAATATATCATAACTGATATAGTGGCAAAAATACCCTGGCAGTACACATGATTCCTTCATTTTTAGACACACTGGGATACACACACATCTCACTGGGGGCGAATTTGGCGAGGGATATCTGCTAGGTAAATGCATGTCAAGCAGTCTTATACACAGTTAGGAGCAGAAGTGAGAGGACAGTGTTCAACCGTATGTCTTTCATCCTGTTGGTGACAGTGCATATGCAGTGCGCGAATTCATCCTCCCACCGACCTCAATCCTGCTAATCCAAGAGAGCGAAGATACAATCACGCCCACAAGTCAAAGCACTGTGTGACCGAGCGGACATTTGGTATACTGAAGAGCAGGTTCGCTGCCTGCACAAAAGTGGAGGAGCACAACAATATGGCCCAGAGACCTGCTGCAAGATCGTGGTGACTTGTGCCATGCTGCACAACATTGGGACAAGAAAAGTCAAATCAGTGGAACTCACAGTTACACAATCAGATATGGGTGAGGTACCAGGTCCACATTGCAGACCAGCAGGTGGTGTAGGGGCAGCTGAGGGCTGACAGAGACGTGACAAAATAACATACAACTATTTCTAGATGAGTAATGATGACACAAAGCAAATGACTGACTTTGACTGACTGTGTTTTAACGTACCTTAGAATCAGGTAAATAGCATGCACTTTCTGTTGCACATGTCATGCACACAGGGCATGAGTAATGGATTTACAAATGTCCATATGCTATGGGTTACTTCATCCATTAGCATTCAGCTGTGGCAACTCAGTTTATTTCTTCCGTGCATGTCCTGCAGTTGCACGCTCAGGGTGCTGACTGCTCTCCCTTGAGGCATCTGATGGTGTTCCCTGCCTCACACTACCCTGTCTGGGTTCTGTAATTGATGGGGTGATGCTGCTTCGGCTGGAGAGCTACTCACTGTCCCCTGCCCCCAGGAGACCTGTGCCACCTATATTTGCAGTCTGCAGCTGGTCAACTCCATTTGTGACGTGCACCAAACCTTTGGCAGCATCCTGGCTGCAGTGTGCCATTTCTATCTGCATCATCACTGTGCGTCCTGACACTACTAATGTGGCATTTGACAAACGGTTGACCGCCTTGATATATATATCCAGACGGGTGAACAGACGTTTCTTGATTGCTCCAGTCACTTCACTAATGCTGTCTGCACAGGCCTTATTTCCCTCTTCAACTTTGTGATTGAGCTCTCTGATGCCCTCCTTCATGTCTGTAAGACTATGATTAACAGGCACCAGCTTTTGGCTTGCAGGCACTGGACCTTCACCATTGTGCCTTCCAGGCCGGAAAATACGGAAGGATCATCTCCTGCGTCTGTTCTGGTTTGTGCCCTTGGACTGCGTCTCCTGCAACTGTCATCCCTATGGTGCATAGAGGGCTGATCATGTTCCTGCCATGCATGCTCTTCTTGCTCTGGAAGTGCCTCATCCTGTATGCCTTCGGGTTCTACCTCCAACACCGGGAGTGGAGGCACAATGTGACGGTGTCTTCTAAGGACAGGTTTTGGCAGTGTTGTCTGATCTGTGTCCTCTCCCCCTACCTGGTCCTGTGTCTGGGCTGCCTCCACGGCTTCGGTGTTGTCACCCTGTGTTTCAGGTTCAACTGTAAATACAAAAGCACTACTTATTGTGTGTCCTGCTTTCCATTGTTCACTGAATAAATGTTTTTGCATTTTGGTTGTCTAAGTGCTGTGTTACATTTTTGGCTTTACTATTTTGTGTCAACTGCTGATACATTGCTGTGTGTCATTGCTCAACTGTGTTATGTGTGTGACTACATCTCCCATGATGCATTGTTGGGTGGGCTGGAAAATGTGGAATGGAGTTGCATTGTTACTTTGTGATTGGGGCATTCCTGAGTGTGATATTAAGTTGGTAATGGGTCAGGGCTGATTTAGCATGCATCTTACCTTGTCTGGTGTTGGGCGTGTCGGAGCTGTCGATATCTGCAACCTCGCTGATGCTTTCAGGCTGTAGGGTGGACTCCACCAACTCCTCAAGGGGTGTGGGTTCAGGCTCTGTGGATGTTCCCTACACCAATTTTCTTCACCTCCTCAAGCCTGGTGGCAAACTTGTCCTTAGACCTTGAGCGCATGTCATACCAGCGCTTGCGTAGTTCACCAATGGAGCACTGTGTGACACCTATGGCATTCACCTTAGCCTGTATGTCCAGCCATATTTTGCGCTTTTGAGACTCAGGGACATGAAGGGATTTCTTGCCAAAAGCACTTCATGGCTCTGAACCATCTCCTGAATGAGCACCTACTGCTTCTTCTCTCTGAATTTGTGTTTTCTTTTCTTGACAGCTGCCTCCTTATCCTTCTCCTGTGGATCCATTGTGTATTGGTGGTGTTGCAGTTCAGAATGGTGTGCTTCTCCTCCCAGACTCTGAAACAGCCTCTGGCAATCAGAAACAGCATGGGCAGTCACACTTCCTGGGTGTGATGTCATCAAGCTGCACCTGAATTGCAGATTCACTATATTTGCGATTTCTTAATAGCGAATTCGCTAATAAGGAATCGCTATTTTGGAAATCGCTGTTTAATTTTGTGATTTTTAGGGAATCGCTATTTTTTTGCGAACAACTAATTACATTGCGTTTTGCGATTATCAATTAGCGAGTCACAAAAAAATCACTAATTAAGAATCACAAATCACATTTTTGATACATATGGCCCTAAAGTGTGTTACTAGACTTACTACTGCTTCTCTTTGGCAGGAGTAACATAAAATTGTACATTTTGTGCCACCCCCGCTTCACGGGAGTGCAGTGAACCCCAAAATGTTTTTTTGTTATGTATTTTGGTCTCTATGCAAATAGGACTGCCCACAAGGGGTAGGGAGGTCTGGTATCCCTAACTTGCCTATGTTTTTGTAAATCAATTTTCAGGACTTGGGGACCAGAGACAGAAAAAAATGGCTGAACATATTTACACCAAATCACAAAAAGCATCCTTTCTAGATAAATATCTTTCTGCCAAATTTGGTGTAATTCTGTTCAGCCGTCTTTAAATGTATCATTGTCCAATTTTCCCTATGGAAGGTGCATGGGGAAAGAAGCATTTTGGAACTCCCCCTTTTCCTCAACCCCCACTTGATGGATCACCCCATAACCTTGGAGGAAGGAACTGCGGTGGATGAACTTTTATTTGGATTGTTTTGTCAAGATTCATCAAATGGTGCCAAAGGTATTAGCAAAACAAAAAACGCTCTTCCTGTGGAAAATCTGACTCGTGTATAACAGTGACTATCGCCTTATTTGTAAATGAAGTAAGTTGAAAAATCACACACATATATATATATATATATATATTCACTGAAAAAAACATAGGTTTCAGGGACGTTATAGTTAGTTGGTCATTTCACTCTTACAAAATCATAGAAATCCCCCTGTTATAGTTAGTTGAGCTAACTATAACTCACGCTCCCACAATGCACTGCTGATGACGTCACATATTACATCATTCATGACATGGTCAGTGACATCACTGACATCTCAAATGACATCACTCATGACATCACTGATGACAACATCCAGTGACTATGTGTTTCTATAAAATGTAAATATGATTTATATATATGGCAAGGTGTATTGAAGAATGAATGGGTGTATAAGAGTCAGGATGGATGATTTAGTAGGTGTGTGTCTGACTGTATAAGTGAGTGATTAATTGTGTCTTACTGAATGCATGTGTTAGTGACTAATACAGACATTCACACAGTTTAGTTTGTCAGTTGATGTGTAAGTGGTTCCATGGGTTGGTGAGTACCTAAATGAGGATCTTTATGGGTTATTGATTAGTTGTTTGAGTATCTCTATGAGTGGCTGAGTGTCTGTGTGGGTAGGTGGGGTTGGGTGTAACTGTCCATAAATGTGTGAATTGATGATTCACTGGGCGTATAGGTTCAAGAGGGCTTCTGTGAAGAGCTGTGTGGATGTGTGAGGGTGTGTATGGGTGTGTTGGTGAGTGAATGGATGCCTCAGTGGTACATGTGTGAGTAACTGCATATGTGAAAGGCAGTATATGTGAGTGTTGGAGTGTATAAATGACTATATGTGAGAGTGAGTGATTGTGAGAGTGGCTGTATGGATCAGTGTGTGCTTGAATTAGTTATTGTATTAGAGTGTAACTATGTGTTAGTATATGTTTAAAGAAGTGAGGTGGTGTGTGTATAACTGTACAGGTGAGTAAATGAAAGTGTGATTGATTATTTCCATGACTGACTAGGTGTGTGAGTAACTCTATGAATGAGAGGTGGTGTGTGAGTGTCTGTAAAAATATGTGAGTGCATATGATAATGCTGTATTGATGGCTGACTGTATGTATGAGTGACTGTATGGGTGAATGAGTGGATGTGTGTGTAGAGCTAGGAATTAGTGAGTGGATATGTACTAACTGGTATTGGTGTGTTGATGGTTTCGAAAATGATACTCTGTATTTTAGAGTGGGTGTATCAAGGGTTATATATCAGGGTGTGATGAGGTGCATCAGATTTTCACGTGGATGATGTCATCAGTGATGTCATCAGTGATGTCATTTGAGATGTCATCAGTGATGTAATCAGTGATGTCACTGACCATGTCATGAATGATGTAATATGGGACGTCATCAGCAGTGCATTGCGGGGGCACGAGTTATAGCTAGCTGAACTAACTATAACAGTAGAATTTCTATGGTTTTGTATGAGTGAAATGTCCAGCTAACTATAACATCCCTGAAACCTATGGTTTTTTCAGTGAATATATATATATATATATATATATGATGTCAGTTTCAGCATCACACTGATCCAAACGACTTTCTTGGTGAGTCAAATTATTTTATTGCTGATTGCACATATTCAAGGCATATTTCCTCACATAGTCCTCATTTCCCTTCAGTATGTGTGTGTGTGTGTGTGTGTACATATATATCTGTATATATATTTTGTACGAGTGAAATGTCCAACTAACTATAACGTCCCTGAAACCTATGGTTTTTTCAGTGAATTTCTAAGGTTTTTTAAATGCTAATTTCTAACTATAACGTGCCTGAAACCTATGGTTTTTTCAATGAATTTCAATGGTTTCTTTAAATGCTAATTTCTAACTATAACGTGCCTGAAACGTATGGTTTTTTCAGTGAATTTCAAAGGTTTTTTAAATGCTAATTTCTAATTATAATGTTCATTAAACCTATCTTTTTTTCTGTGTTTTTAAATTATCATCCCATTCTCAACCTGGTCAAAACTGCAAATCTCACCACTTTTCCATCGATACCTTCCGCCAAACAAATTCGCCACAAATGAGAGCCACAACAAACGCTAATGATATGCAAAGTAGACGTTCCTGTGAAAAAAAAAACACCACTTCCCCATATTTTCAACGTCCAGCCACATCTGCAATGCAGGCGATAGGCCGAGTTAGCAGTAAGAAATTAACTTCAGCCTTTAACTGGTGTAAGGATGTCGTCTATCTACAGCGTGAATTGGACCCAACTCACAGCCACATCTAAAGACCAACACGTGATACAGCTACTGATCATGCAGCTCCGACACCCAACAAGGCCACAACACACACCGCCACCACCACCAGGACATCCCCCCTGGGACCACCACCCCTACTACCACAGAGGCAGCGCAAAACAGGACAACGGACCTTCCCAAAACACCATGGCCCCTCAGCCGCACAATTGCTGAATGATGGGAGATGTGGGAACAAAGAATGTGTGAAGGAGGCAAGTCACCCATCAATAATAATGCACACAATACCAAGTGTAGCGGTGATGTGCTGGACAGACATCACTATGCAAAGCACAAACCTCTCCATGTGGATATAAACTACTGATACTTGTAGTGTTGTGCACAGTGGGCGCAACCATGTTACCTCAGGCAAAGGGGAAGATCTCGGTCATGTAGCTGTGTTGTTCCCCCCTGGAAGCGTAAGCGGAGTGGGCTGGTCTAACGTACGGCACTCCTGCGTAGGAGTATGCGTAGGAGTATGAATAAATAGGCTGGGGCTCTGGGTGTGGTTCACTTGTGGGAAGGCCAAAGCTTCTGCCAGAGCGGCAGCCCACACCCTGCCGCCATGTCCCCGGGCACCGCAGACTTATGTCTGTACAGACTACTGCCTTCGATCTACACTGCAGACAGCTGTGCTCACAATTCAGATGGAGTGGCGATTGCAGATGACGCAGTCCAGTAGGCAAGACACATTGCTCCCAGTGCGGCCCACCCGGACCACGCATCATCGCAGGCTGCGCACACACTGAGCGCCAAAGGTACTACTAACTCATTGCACCACAAGTCATTGCAAGGAAGAGTGAACAGTTTTATGTCAGCAGTGAGGCATACTATCACTCGAAAATCGAATTGAGGCAGAATTCAATAGACAACAGACATTGGTCCAAGTGCGGCCCTCTCGGACCACACATCATTGCAGGGTGCACACACGCTGAGTGCTTCAGGTGCCACTAACTCAGTGCACCACAAGTCAATGCCACGTGGCCTTATTGAGGCAGAATTCAATAGACAAAAGACATTGGTATGAGTGCAGCCCCCCGGACAACGCATCATCGCAGGGTACATACACGCTCAGTGCCAAAGGTACTTCAAACTCACTGCACCACAAGGCATCGCCACGTGGCCTTATTGAGGCAGAATTCAACTCAAGCCGCAACACATGGTGCCACTAACCCTATTCAACACAAGCCGGCGACACGTGGTGCCACTAACCCTGTTCAACACAAGCCAATCCCATGTGTGGAACTGTGTCCTGAGTCCTGAATGGCAGTGACCCCAAGTCCGTGGCAGTGACCACAGCACCAGACTCCCTCTGATCAGTTAGGCATATTTCCATATGCAAGGCCGGCGACACGTGGTTCCACTAACCCTGTACAACACAAGGTGCGACACGTGGTGCCACTAACCCTGTTCAACACAAGCCGATCCCACATGTGGAACTGTGTCCTGAGTCCTGAATGGCAGTGACCCCAAGTCTGTGGCAGCGACCACAGCACCAGACTCCCTTTGATCAGTTAGGCATATTTCCATATGCAAGGCCGGCGACACGTGGTGCCACTAACCCTGTTCAACAGAAGTCGGCCACACATGGTGCCACTAACCCTGTTCAACACAAGCCGATCCCATGTGTGGAACTGTGTCCTGAGTCCTGAATGGCAGTGACCCCAAGTCTGTGGCAGCGACCACAGCACCAGACTCCCTTTGATTAGTTATGCATATTTCCATATGCAAGGCCGGCGACACGTGGTGCCACTAACCCTGTACAACACAAGGCACGACACGTGGTTCTACTAAGCCTGTTCAACACAAGCCAATCCCACATGTAAAACTGTCATGAGTCCTGAATGGCAGTGACCTCAAGTCCATGGCAGCGACCACAGCACCAGACTTCCTTCGATCAGTGAGGTATATTTCCATATGCAAGGCCGGCGACACGTGGTGCAACTAACCCTGCTCAACACAAGCCGGCGAAACAAGGTGCCACTAACCCTGTACAACACAAGCCAATCCCACATGTGGAACTTTGTCCTGAGTCCTGAATGGGAGTGATCCCAACTTCGTGGCAGTGACCACAGTACCAGACTCCCCTCAGTTTTATTTGTTGTTGTTTTCTTTAAATAAAATGTTTTATATGTAAACCTATACATGAGTAAGATTCTTGTTTGTCCAACCGCACAGGGACACTTCCGGGCACAAGAAGGTTTTCGGGGGTATGTTGGTAATGTGGGAAGAGGGTGCGTTACCTGCTGATGTGGGGAGAGGCAGCGTGAAAGGGGTATCTCTCACAGAAAGAACTCAGATATGTTTTCAGAAATGCCTCGGACAGATGCCAGCTGACGGACTGAATCACAAAATGTTTTTTAGTGCTTATGTAGAGTGAGTTATGAACAGTTCACACCCAGGCTCGCAGAGGGACAACAGCGGCCCATCCGCTTGACTCACAGACACAGTACTACGAGCCGTTTGCTCCCAAAGGAACAGCAGCGTAGTAGCTCGCAGAGGTACAGGCACAGTAGCGTACTAGCTCGCAAAGGTAGAGAGCTGCGAGCTGACGGACTGGCTTCTAACGGTATAGCTGCAAAGTGGTGATGTTGGGCAGAGGGAGCGTGAAAGAGTTATCTCGCAGAAACAGAGCTCCGGTATATTAAATTGCCCCTGAGACCTTTCTTTTATACTTTCACTCGATGCAAGAAAGGCCGCTTTCTGGACCAAGACCTTTCTCCCTGCCAAATTTGGCGTAATTCCGTACAGCAGTTTGACCTGTAGCCTTGTCTAAAGTTTCCTATGGAAAATCCATTGAGAAAACACGTTTTCTCACCCCCCACACAGCTACCTGTCGCAGGCGTACTTGCTGTTGGTGTGCAGGTCAGTGGTCTAGTTGTCAACATGTCATGGCCACTCCCTGAGGGCAGGTTTGCACACACACCACACCCATCCGGCACATGCGTCACAGGCCATGTGACCACACAAATATAATGGATCGACAACGTCACATCCTTTATTGCCGGTGGTGACTGGATGGCGGACGGTCCATGGGTCTCAATCATAAAGAGTCCATGAAAAGTTGTGCAGAGGGTTAGTCGCACCCTCAGCTGTATGGCCGTCAGGTGCCTACTACCACGTGGCGCGAACTTGAGTTCCACAGTGTTTGTGCCACCCAAAGCTGATGTGGCCATCAGGGGCCTACCACCACGTGGCGTGGACTTGAGTTGCACAGGGTTAGCGCCACCCAAAGCTAATGTGGCCGTGAGGGGCCTACCACCACGTGGCGCGGACTTGAGTTGCACAGGGTTAGTGCCACCTGAAGCTGATATAGCCATCAGGGGCCTACCACCACGTGGCACGGACTTGAGTTGCACAGGGTTAGTCGCACCCTAAGTTGTATGGCCGTCAGCGGCTACCACCACGTGGCGCTGACTTGCGTTGCACAGGGTTAGCGGCACCAAAAGCTGATGTGGTCTCCGCCATTGATGACTCAGGACTCAGCGACATGTGTGAGATCTGCCGGGCCGCGGAGATGCTGATGTGGTCTCTGCCATTCATGACTCAGGACTCAGTGACATCTGTGAGATCTGCTCAACCGTAGAGCTTTGACGGGCACATGGAGTGCCCACTGGTAGACACTCCAGTAGCAGCAGGTAATTATTTGCTCATGGATGCGCAGGGGCGGCAGTATCTCTCTCTCTCTCTCTCTCTCACTTCCCTCTCTTCACTCTCTCTCTCACGCTCTTCCTTCCTTTCCTTCTCTTTCTCTATTTCCCTTCCCCCTTTCTCACTCCCTTTCTTTTCTTCCCTCTTTTTTCTCTCTGTCTTTTTTTCCTTCTCTGTGTCTCACTCCTTTGATATGCGCATTACACACGTCCTTATTTTGTGCTTTATTTTCCAGGCTGTGTCTTTGACATTCATGGTCCCGACAGGAGTCTTCCTCCTTGTTGTTTTGTGTTCATTTTTTCAAATTTAGTTTATCCTTTATATATACGTTTACGGGAAAAAAAAGTTTGAAAAGAAAAAGTTTTTGGTTGTTACTTAAGTGCTGTGTGACTCTTTCTCGTTCTTATTACTGTTATTTTGTGGTGTCCACCATGGTGTTAAATTTTGGGGCAGTTATCACGGGAGTACTGGTGATGTCTGCAGTTTGAACCAGCTTCTAAATAGTGTGTTGGATTTATCTCAACTTTAGTTGCATTAAAGTGCTGATAATAAAATGCAGAGTAGGCATTACTGTGCAAAAAGACACGAGGTGCACCTTTGCGATTTATTCTAAATACTAAAATCCTGTATTGAATTGCACTGTAGTAGTGAGTGCACGTACAGTGTACACACAAAATCAATGAAGAAATGTCATTGTATTTATATTGATTGGGAATAGTGAGTCAGGTGCTGGATCTTGAAGGGATACACTTCCCAGTTCATTTATTTTTCTGTACACGAAAGAACCACATCACAACTTTCACAACAACTGCGATGCAAAACAAATTTCGGCGATAAGTCGCGTTAGCACCAGGGATTTTACACCTGCTTTCTGTTGGTGTTAAGCAGGACAACTACCTGCAGCATGAAAGGGAACACAGCCAAGAGCCACACCGAAACATCCACAGGTGCCATAGAGTCAATGAGCATGATACACGGATACCCATGAGGTCCACACACTCATCGCAACAACCCCAGGACCACCAACGCCCCCCGAACTCGCATCTGAGCAAGTGTGTCCGTGTGGTCATTGTGTTAGCATGATAGGCACGGGCCCTGCAACATCACAGTGTCAGTGGACGTTACCTTGTCACCTCAGCGTTGGCAGTGAGCCTGGACATGTAGCTACGCACGCATCCTCCTGCATGCACAAGCGGCGTGTGCTGGTCCGGCGTACACAGGTCAGTGCAGGGGTCTGCCTATCCGGAAAGGGGAACGGGGTGTTTCGGATATGTCCGTGTTCAGGAAGTGCAGTAAGTGTGTCTCTGTGTTCTGGTGTGGCCGCCACAAGGGTCACAGCAGTCGATGTTGTTAGGTGGCATGCACCACCTCCAAACTGCAGTGTCACAGTATGGTTGGAATGCCGCAGGGCATGCGCGAATAGGCATTACAATGGTGTGCCATAGGAATGCACGGGATACAACAGTGCACCGTACAAAAGTGTGGGGGCTCGTGGGAGGGAGGAGCAGCTGTTTGGCACATAACACACAGTGAACCCGCCCATGTGCCACGTGCTGGGCATCTCATCCATGATGACCAGGGTCGCAGACATCCCACAACACCCACGACCGGCCTTTGTACACATCCTGTATGAATGCAGCTGGAGAAGTCACTGTAGGGATGAAAGGTTCTTTGTCTGAGCTATCTTGCGCTAGCACATCTGCTGCTCCGAGAAGGAACTTGCAAGTGGCCAGCCCCCCTGACAGATACGATAATATTTGCATCCGTTTCCCACACTACGCACTGCCCGATTTGGGAACAGCGAGTACACATCCCACACTCAAAAGTTCTTCGTCGTAGTTAGCGTGCGTGAAATGGCCTTCACACGTACTCCCACCACAACCCTGCCCTGCAACCATTGCACACAGATCCGGCTCATTGCACCAAGCTGTGCCATTTCATCCACAAGACTGGCACATGGCAAGCCAGTGCAGCTACAAGCAGAGCCACTGACGCAATGGCAGAACATCCTGAGCACATGGTCGACTCAATTCACGTCCACCTATACCTTGCACATCTGCTGCATGTCCTGGGTGCACTAACTTTGGCAGTACTGCGGATCACTTACCGGCTGAGCTTCCACATTGCGGACGTCACCTGAGTTCCACCTGTATTGCAATGATGCACGTGCCTATCCGAGTGGTGCATGGACGTGTGCCTCTCCACCCAGTGGGTAGCTGACATAGATTATGATGGGTGTGTGCGCCCCCTGTTGGCCCACGACCAGGAGTGTCATGGTGATGCCCATTTATGGCATGCATGGATGTTTGGCATGCATGTTGGGAACTGGGCCTGGGAGGTTGCACGTGTCGTAGTATGCAGTGAGCAAATTGACCCACTTCCCGATTCTGCTTTGGTGCACATTGGGTACAGTGGTTGGAGTCAGCACATCTGTCTCGGTCAGCTGATGGATTACGTCGACGACATGCCAAATATTGTGGCCAACCATCACTCATTAGAGATAGTGGCTTACGCAGCTGCATTCGCGTTCATGGACGAGTGACAAGGTACCTGCAACCACGACTCGATGTGCCACATTGCACGTGTCCCCCAGCATCATTTCACATTGTACATCTGGTCACATGTCCCAAAACAACAGTAGACATGGCTGCATTGGCGTCGAATCATGTCCGAGGTGCGGACAACTAACACTGCTTGACACTGACGTGTGTTGGTGATGGACTACTCCGAGGTGAAAATGCACGTTTTCCTACGTGCTTTATTCAGGCATGCTGCTGCATCTCTCTGCATATCGAGGCACTACTCTTGGCCGTACTGACACACACTTTTTTAAATAAAACTTCCACAATTTCACATGTCTCCAAATGTGTTCTGTCTTCATTTGTATGCCAATGTGTGTGTCACGGACTCTCTGGCTGCCTGCCATACGTGAATTGATACCCCATACGGACTGTGGGTTTATACTTATGCGTTCTCATGGGCCTGTTTTGTACTGATGCTTTTGGGCGCTTATCCGCCAGAAGCGAGTGCATTTGTGTCCTGTGTTCGATTGTGCGAATGTTGGTGTTTGGACAACATTGTGCTGGATGTTGATGTACTGTGCTTCCTATATGTGTGTGCTGCATTGTGTGTGAGATGTCCCTTCATGGGAGCTTTTGTTCACCCTTCTCCTTTTCAGGCAGTGTGGTTTTCACTTCTATGCTTGTTCAGTGGTGTGATGGTGGCGGGTTGTGTGACTTGTGCTCCTTGTTGGTGTGTTTAATTTTGGCCATGGTTTGTCTATAGTTGTGCTGTACTTAATTCTGCATGTGTGCCATTGTGCCCATCTCCCCCCCGTCCCCCCAATCCCTGCTTCTTCCTCTTCCTGGTGCTGTTGTGTCTGTAATTTTGTTGCTCCACACATAAATACATGTAATGAACAAATTAGAATAGTTCCTTGATTATTTTAGGTTTCAAAACTTCTCTCTATTGTTTTTTTTTTAATTTCCCATATAAACAGTTTTTTTAATATTCAAGGACCCATAGAAGTCCGAAGTGCAACGTATTCTATCAACACACTTTCTACAACATTCTATAACACGTGCAGGTTAAAAGTTCATCAATTTTTTTAAACCTAACAACATTTTTTTGCAACATTTTCTCTAACATTTAACGGCACGTGCAGGTTAAAAGTTCATGATTGTTTTAAGTTCGAACAGTGCCTTCCAAATGCAAGTAGCAGGTGTGGTTGAGTTGAGCAAATTTTATCCTATGATATGTACTCCACGTTTAAACTGCTTTTTCTTAACCAATCACAAAGATGCTTTTCCACAAAACGAATGTGCACCTTACGTTTAAAAAAACCAATGCTTTTCATCTCCCAATCAGGTATAATTCTGTATGGCAAAAAAAAGTAGTTTCCCATCTTTAAACATATGTCTTATTCTACGAACGGACTGCATGAGCTACAGACATCTATCCATTCCTCCCAGCCAAACCTTCAAAATGCTAGTGTGGATCATAGGACATAGCTATGTTTTCTGGTGCAAGAGGTATGCAGAACAGAGACATATTGACTTAGACCTAGGTTTACAAAATGTGGACATTAAATGGTTTGGACAGAGAGGATTGAAGTGGCACCAATTGGTGCCTTTGGTTAAAGCCTGTTTGCATCTCCAACACCCTGACCTCATGGTTGTGCACTGTGGTAGAAACGACCTAGGCACATTGACTGGGGTAGGTTTGGAAATGCTAATGAAGGACACCTTTTGACAATTGATGTTGCTTTTGCCTCAAACTGTCTTTGTATATTCCAATATATGCCGAAGACAGAAGTGGAATTGGTCAAACCAATTTTGTCCTCAGATTGAAAAATCTAGGAAGAATGTCAACAAAGCTGTGTCTGCATACCTCAGAGACCATAGAATGGGGTGGATCTACAACAACAACATACGTTTTCATATAGATGATATCTACAGAAGTGATGGAGTACACTTCACAGATCAGGGAAATTGAGTTTTTCTGAATAACCTGAAGCTGTGCATCCACACTTATATGTAGCTCCAACTAATAAACACAAGGGATCTTTTTAGAGCTGCCTAATATTCCCAATATCGGTTCGCAGAGTGACAGCTGCGATCCGGCTAGCACAGGGAGACTTGCGGGCTGTCGAGCAGCCTCGCAGAGGGACACCTGCGGCCCGTGGGCTCAGCTCGCACAGGGAAAGCTACGGCCATTGGCTCGGCTCGCACAGTGTGAGCAATGGGCCGGCGGCTCGCAAACGCACACCAGCATGCTGGCTCGCAGAGGGAGAGCTCCAGTCTAACTCGCCAAGGGACACCAACCGGCCAACGGCCCTGCTAGCAGAGACACACCTATCACCTAACGGACTGACTCGCACATGTACAGCTAGGGACACGACGGCTTGCAGATGCACAGCTGCAAGCCGATACTGTTTTATGCTTTAGGGTAGTACAGTGGTATTTGGGTAGTGGGGGTTGTGCTGGGGGTAGTATTTTAATGTTTAGGGTAGTGCAGTGGTGTTTGGGTAGGGGGTCATGCTGGGGGTAGAATTAGGGTTTAGGGTAGTGCACTGGTGTTTGGGTAGTGTAGGGGATCGTGCTGGGGTAGTGTTTTAGAGTTTTTCGACAGTGCAGTGGTGTTTGGGTAGTCTTTGGGTAGTGTAGAGGGTCATGCCGACAGACTGACTCACACAGCTCCGAGCCGAAAGACGGGCTTCTAAAGGCATACCCGCGACCTGGTGATATGAGCAGAGGCAGCGTGAAAGGCATATCTCACACAGACACAGATGCCAGTGTTTCCTTGCACAGGTAAAACTGCGGACCTGATGGCTTCTACATGGAGAGATGCGAGCTGACGGAGTAAATCACAAAATGGCTGCCAACACTTCCTGGTTTCAACCATTCACAGTCAATAAGCCGCAAGCTGGTGCTTGTAACCCCTCAGCCAATCACATGTCAGAATTCTCAAATTTCGATATCTGTAAAATTCGATATTTCTCAAAAACTACTGAATGGATTTACATTTAAACAAAAGTGTGGTTTCTGGACCATCACCTTTCTCCCTGCCAAATTTGGCGCAATTCTGTTCAGCAGTTTCACCTGTAGTCTTCTGTAAATTTTCGTATGGAAATTCCATGAAGAAAACACGTTTTAGGACCCTCTTTTTTCTGAAGCCCTCCTACACCATTCACCCCCAAACTTTCAACATTGGAGCTAATCAAAAAAAGATAAACTTTTGGGATAATTTCATAAAGATTCGTCAAATGATGCCAAAGTTACAAGCACATAGAAGACTCAAGGAGGGGGGCCACGCAACCCCCCTCACCACCTAAGTGAAGTCCCGGGGCGCGCAGACCCCCGCAACCCCTGCGAGCCCCTGCTATTATTTTTTAAGAAATACCCACTCAACCTAGCCCACCTAAGGGCCTCATTAAAATAAAATGCGAGAACCCGCGACCCCAGCGCAAATTTTTGCCGATTTTTTATTTTAAAAAAAATGCTTGTTTGGGCCCTGGGGTCTTCCTGGGACCCTCTGAGCAGACCTAGTGGGTCAGGGTTTTTCTACCCTGCCCCCTTCTCTTGTTTTATACCTTTGTTTCTCCATTTTCGGGTGACTCGCTTCTACCAAGCCACAAGATGGCTGCCAGCACTTCCTGGTTTGGAGTGCTAGCAGCCAATCACAGTGAAGCTCACGCATGTAACTTAGGCTCCACCCAGATATCGAAACTTTTATATTTCTAATTTCTCAGCAACTACTGAATGGATTTACACCATTTTTAAAAAGGCCGCTTTCTGATCCAAGCACTACCTTTCTGCCAAATGTCGAGTACTTCCGTTTAGTAGTTTTGGCTGTAGCCCTGCACAAAGTTTCCTAAGGGAAATTGATTTATTGACTCTTATTTTTTGAATTTCTCAAAATCTACTGAACAGATTTACACCATTTTTTAAAAAAAGGTCGCTTTCTGAACCAAGCTCTACCTTTTTGCCGAATTTGAGGTAATTCCGTTCAGCAGTTCAAGCTGTAGCTTGTCGCAAAATTTCATATGGAAATTAACATGGAGAAAACGAGTTTTGGGACCCCCTTTTTTCTCAGCCCCCGCTTGACGAATCACCCCCAAACTTTCAGGATAGGAGCTGACCTGGATAGACTTTTTTTTGAGAATTTCAGGAAGATTCGTCAAACGACGTTAAAGTTATTAGGTAATATATATATATGTATTACCTACTGGCAGTCGCCAGTAGATAGTTACAGTTAGAACCTAGTAATAATTTCTTCTAATATTTCATTTTCATAGTTCCAGATAAGCTTTTCGCTCTTTGTGAGCTCTTCAGTGGAACACAGTGGGTATGAGTGCAGAAACTGTTTGCAGCATAACATTTAAAGGTTGTTGTTGTAAAGAATGGTTCCCAGGATCAATGGCTCTGCATCAGGTGTGGATATCACTTATAGTAGCATGCTGTTTGATGAACAGTTAAGAGACTTTAACAGTTATGTCTGATGTTAACATTTTGTGGAGTCTTTCAAGGCTAGTGGGCTTAGCCTGCTCATTTCCCTGGGTCAATTTAGCTGTCCTAACTAATGCGGCAAAAATAAAAAAAACTGCCAGGCGTTATTTCGTATTTTTAACTAAGACCAGAAAAGCCTGGCCGCTTTACTATAGGAGGATGCCCCCCCGGGGTCCCTGCTCTAGCCAAAAGAGTGTCACCACTTGGAATAGGGGCAGGCACCATAGAAGTAGCTCTGGTGCAAATAGCTCTGGAACTCATGTTTTTTTAAGGCATTTGTTCAACTAGTGTCTTACCATGCACTCTGTTCACATTGCTCCAAGATTTTACTGTGTCTCAGGGGTTCCCAGCATATGTTGCCATCCCACCACCCACTGCAGTGTGACCACTATGTAGCATGGCACAGTGTCAGTCATGCTGAGTTCGTCTTTGGTGACTAGCAATTGTAAAATAGTAAGAGCAACTGTACACCTCAATAAATCCAAAAATATATATATTTAGCGCACGGCTGCTTCATCCAGAAGCACCACAGCGCTAAAAGTGGAGATTAATCACTGAAAACGAGTATACGCGACACAGGCTAATCTTTATTGAAAAGAAAGGTTTTCAGATGCTTCTTGAAGTTGAAACTGAGGTTCTGCTAATCCATCTTGGCCAGTGGTGCCAGGTAAAGATTGAACAGAGTAGGAGTCATAGCTGAGCCCTGAGTAACACCAGATAGAAGAGGCTTAACGTGGGATAAGAAAGGCTGAAGAAGAACCTCCTGGGACCTATCCTCCAGGAACGACCTTAGCCAAGACAAGGCTGTGCCTTGCATGCCAGCTGCACAAAGCATATTCAGAAGGGTGGAATGTTAGACTGTATCAAATGCTGCAGATGGGTCCAACTTAACCACCATTTCATACTGACCACAGTCCAGATGTTCTTTAATACATTCAGGGCCAGATGTATGACCATTCCAAATTGTGACTCTATTGCGAGTCGCAAAGTGCGAGCAAACCTGAGGATGAACGCCAGAATCTCTTTTTCAATATGTACATTATTTCCCATGTATTTTCTGGAGATATGCATCCAGCAATTATTTTTCGCAATTTGGAATGTACAACACTGATTGCGATTCCCAATGGGGTCCCTAAATGCAAGGCTTATGAATATTGAATGAGCCACTCGCAATTTGCGACCCCATTGGGAATGGTTGGCCTTCCCAGGGATGGTGGCCTGCTGGGCTCAGCAGACCTCCATGTCTGGGACTGCTTTTAAATAAAGCAGTTTTTTGTAAACGCATTGCGCTTACCATAAAAAAAAAAAAATGCTTTCGTTTCATTTTTTAAGAGCAGGTAGTGGTCCCTAGGACCACTGCCTGCCCTTAAAAAATACTTTAAGAGCCAGTCACAAAGGGGAAGGGGTACCCTAGGGATCTCTTTCTATTTGCGACTTCATTACCACCCTCTTGAAGAGGGCGGTAAATTGAGAGTATTTTGCGACTGCAATTGCGGTTGCAAAACATCCATACATGGCTTGTGAGTCGCTATTAGGAAGGGAACGCCCCTGCCTAATAGTGAGTTGCAAAACACTATTTTGCGAGTCACAGTTTTTTGCGAATCGCAAAATAGTGTTTGTACATGGCCCACAGTGATTTTGCATGCGCAAACCGGTTGCAAACGTGTTTGCGCATACAAAATCACGTCGTACATCTGGCCCTAAGTCACTTCCAACAAGGCAATTTCAGTACACACACATTGCTGGAAGCCTGGCTGTAAGTCATGGTAGAGGCAATTAATTGTAAGATCCGAGGTGTGCAAGGATCTGCTCCTTTGACGCAGGAGAGAACCACAGTGGCTAAGGACGTGGACCTTTTTGTTACCTGGGGTTTTAATGAAGCCACAGAGTCAAGGCCGTTAATTATCCATTTATTGAAATTGGTTACATCCCTGTCAAGGGCTCCTGTGAGAGAGGGTGTCGAAGAATGTAGCTTTAGGAAAAGGGATACCTCCTCAATCTTATGCTACCATGTAGAAAGAAAAGGGGACTTATCTTCTTTCCACTGATTCAGTGTCCCTTTAAAGGAGAAAGGGACTAAGAAATGGCCTGACCAGGTGAGACTTTGTTTTGGCAAAACCAGCATGTTGCAAATATTAGAAAGATCAGATCAATCATATGCCCTGCTTTATGCGTGGACGATCTAACCCGTTGTGGGAGGGTCATACCTGCCAGAGTGAGGCTAACCATCTCTGCCTGAGAGCATTTAAGGTCATCCATATGTATATTACATCCCCCAGGACTGTAGCATTTGAGTATTGTTTAGAAAGCTGAGCAATAGCATCAAACAATTGGGAAACATAGTTGTTTGAGCAGTCAGGAAGCCTGTACATCAGACTTCATGAGAAGCAAAAAGAAGGAACTAGCTTGAAGCTAAAAATACGGCCCTCAAAACCCTCTATTTTCCTCAATGGGATGGAGGTCCCTTTAAAAGTTTCTCTAAAAATAATGGTGACTTCTCTTCCCCTTTTTTTACCATCCCGATTAACATGTGGGATACGATATCCAGAGGGAATGGCTAGAGCTAAGTCTGGAGCAGAGGTTTCCTTCAGCCATGTTTCTGTCAAAAGTATGAAATCCCACTTATTATCAGAGAGTAAGTTAAGCACATCTAAAGAGTGTTTGGGGAGTGACCTACACTTAATGAGGCAGGCTCTGAATGCCGGACATACATTGTTTGGGTGGGTTGTAAATAGATTAGAAGACTCACTATGGGTACAATGGGTAACTTTTCTACAAGTGGGCCCCTCGGGGGATTTTTTAAAATCTGCTCACAGTCATCGCACACACACCACATTTTGCTAATAAATATACAGGGTTAAAAGGTTGCAAAGGAGAACACATGTCATTTCTTAAGGTAAGAAGCATTTCTCTAGACTAAGTCCTCAACTGTGGGGTGGATTGGCCAATTGGGCAGCGTGTCTGGCAGTGATCCAGACGAGGACCGGCGCAGACGGGCTTGCCTTTGATGTACCTTCGGCATGCAGCGGTGCGTCTGCTGTGTGCGCACGCTATGTGTCCGTGGTGCATCTGTGGTGTGGCTGACATTACATAGTGAAGGGAAAGTGGAGGGAAAGGAGGAAATTTGCCCGTTAGCCGGGCTGCTAGAGTGCTAACCAAAATGGCATCTCTGCAGTTGCAACAGCGACGGAAAAATGGCCCTCTCTGGTGCAGTCAAAAACACAGATATTACATTTAGTTCCCCCCTTACAAACACATATCCCCCTTGGCAGAAAATTACCAGGTAAGTAATTCCCCCGAGACCATTTTAAAAAAAAAGATTTCAATCAAGAGTCCTTCTAAACAGATTCAGAATCTCGATGTGCTAAAAAACACGGTGATTATAAAAAAAAAAAGCATTTAAAACAAAGAGCCCTACCATCACAGTTCTTTTAGCACAGACTTGTTTCAGTGTCTGAGTCTGCCGTGCATCCATGGTGTCCCCAATATTAAATAGTGGAAGGAAAGGAGGATGTTTGCCAGTTAGCCCGAACGCTAGAGCACTAGCCAAAATGGTGTCTTTACGGTGGCAGCGGAGAGGAAAAATGTCGCTCTCTGGTGCAGTCAAGAACACAGATATTACATTTAGTTCCTCCCTTACAAACACATATTCTCCCTTTGCATAAAATCACCAGGTAAGTAATTCCACCAAGTGAAAAACAATGAGACTTTATTTAAAAAAAAGATTTCTATCAAGAGTCCTTCTAAACAAATTAGGAATCTCAATGTGCTAAAAAGCAGTGATTTTTCAAAAAATGAAGCTTTTAAAATGAAGTGCCCTACCATCACAGTACTTTTGGCACAGACTTATTACTGTGTCCGAGTCCGCTAATGTCCGACACCTACCTTCACTACAGATCAAGTTGACTAGTGAAGGAGCAAGGTTTCGTTTAAAAGAGACTTGCTTGTATGCAATCCTCTCAAATAACACGTAATAACGTAACTAACCTGTTTTGTAAATACTAATATTGCATTACACCCGACATACTGTATCTAGGGGAAGCTTTCATATGTGTATTACTAACCAGTAACCCGAGTGTCTTAAAATGGCCGCCAAAAACGCAGGATTTTCACTGCGCATGCGTCTACTGCATCTACGTAGTATGACGTCTTCTATGCTTGGAGGGAAACTTTGCAGCTGCGCAATGGCTCTTAAAATAGCCGCTTGAAACTCACATGTTAATGCGCATGCTATTGCTTAAACTAAACCTTATAAGTTCTACTAAACACTAATGCGAAAGATTTAAATAAGTAAATGGGGATAGAGTAAGAGGTATACAGTGAAATCATTTATTTTCGTATTCTAATGTGTCTTTTCTGAATTTATTATTAGTTCATATTTGGGACTCAGAGGGTGACTGAAATCCCTACCCCACCTGACTTGCGTGCAGGCGCACAGAAACCTGCCCGGAACCATGATGGCAAAGTTGAAACACAGCCAAGGCCACACTGGAGAGCTCAACCTATTGACCCGGAAAAAGGGAGAATATTAGAACAAGTGTATCAAAATGTATTGATTATAAAGTGAAATGCGGGTGGGAATAAAGCTTGGAAAAACGATTTAAGGGGCGGGAACATTAGACAAAGGACCCTAAGTATAATATTACATCTAGTACGGTGTGATGACCTCCTCCCTTTGCCTTGCCCAATCAGAAGTAGGGGTTTTCATGATATTGAAACACAGGGGGTGGAACATACACGTAGAATAGTATAATTGAGGTAAGTTTAGTTAGTTGCAGAAGGAGTTGACACCGTCATCACAGATGCAGGGGACAGCCACAGACTCTATGCTGATTCCAGATTCCAGATGGCAGAGACCCTGCTTGAGAGAATGAGTTGATCGGAAGCCTATCATCTAGAAGGGGATTTGTGGAAGAACTATTCGAGGAGAGTAGTGCCAGAGAGGGGTGCGACGCAGGCGCCTGAACCTGTCTTGATCTTTATCTCTCTGTCCTGTTCGGGAAATCTTCACCCGACTCCTAGGCCAGGGGTTCTGTCATCGCATTATACTAGGTAATTATAAATTCTGTGTAGTATATCCCTGTACTGCTCTCTGTTTTCTCCCTCTTCAGGTACCGTCATCATTGATCTTTTATTGTGACTTTGCTTTACTTGACTTTAAAATCTTCCTGAAGGAAGAAGGTGTTAACTGTATTTGATTTTTTTCACTCGCAAAATAATTGATTAGATAAAGATTTTTAAAACTTTGTGGTTATTTGGAGGTAAAGTTAATGTCATTTCTACTTAAACTAACTCAGCAACCTGATTCATTGACTAGAGGAAACTTTTGACAAGGATATTGAGTTGGTAAGATTTTGGTAAGGGTAAATACAGATTTACAGGTAAACCTAAAATTGATGCCAGCGGGTTTTGCTAGCTTATTTGTATGAATGTTATGGGCCCAGGTGAGTAAATAGTATGTGTGTGTTACCCGAGCTGGTAACCCGCACCATCACTAGTATGCCAATTAGAACGTCCTTCCATGAGGCGATGTGGCCTGCAGAACAAGTTCAGGAAAACTTACCAATGAGTAACTCCCACCTGACTTGCCTAAAACGCCACTCAACATATCTCCCCTCTGCCCACACGGCCAAATCGAAACATGTATACACTCCAACCTGTACAACTCCAAAGAAAAGAAATTTCTCAGCACCCTAAGTTCAGCCTGGGAAGTTGTGTAAAGAAGGCTACTATTCTCCTCTTTTCAGCTACCTTCCTAAATTATTGAAGAGTACCCATTTTGCCACTATTCACTTTACAAAATGCTTAACTGCAAGTTATAATTAAACCTGATCAAGTTCAAGGCCAATATGTGTGTAACTTTATGTCATTGGCAGCTCTGGATATAAGTCAGGGCATCTGTTTCTTTTCTCGTTGGTTGGTGAACTGTCAGATTCAGATGTTGTCTGCTGTGTAGTTCTCTACTTCCCAGCAGGAACTGCATGTATGTTGGGCAACATAAACATAGGTATGGTGCCAGCCTGATTCTACGAACCTTCGCAGGAATTGTTGTCCTAGGGACCAGCTAGCCCACAGTGCCACTAGATGCACTCCTAAACCTAAACAGGTAGCAAATGGTTTTGGTAACCACAGAACATGACAATCCTGAACCCCTGTCAGGGCTCATGGTAACAGATCTAAACACATTTCACTCAGTTACTCTTACTCTCAGAGAAGTATACAAGGAATACTCAATGGGGCGTTTTCAATATTTATTGCACAAGCACAATTCTTGTATAGAATATATGTTCTGCGATGATCAATAGACAGAAGCAGGTAAAAATGATTAGCAATATAAGGACAGTAAACAGAACGAAAAGCTCCACCATCTTGTGAAAACAATGTGTATATGCAGACATATAAAACAGTATATATATATAAGACTGATAAATGCTGCTGCACAGCCGAAACGCGTATCTCTCAGCTAAAGCGGGGTCGAGGGAGACCTGAATTATTAAATTATAATAAATGAGCCCTATTCCTACCTACCTCGAGTACGTGCCTCTTCTTCTTTGGTGGAGTGGGATGTTTCTTTTGATTGATATATATATATATATATATATATATCATCATCATCACAAGGTTGCCCTCATTAAAGACGCGCTCTCAAGACAGACGAACTCAGCAGAGTCTTTTATTTGAGGCAAACAGCATTTTGCATTTCAGAAAGAATTCATTCGCTTTACGTGTTTTGAATCTCATGATTCTTGTTCACAGGCATTTCTGAATAGATCTGGAAACACTGCAGGACTTCACTCTCCTCTGCATGCTGATTAAATAATTGCCCTCCGGTGGGCCTCTCCAGTGGGTTCGTTCTCACAGGGCATGCTGGAATTCGTAGTCCCTTATTATTTATTTTAACCCTCCAGTGGGTGTGTGCCAGAACCATTCCAATCATAATTATTTTAAGCCCTTCAGTGGGCCCCTCCATGAAAAATACTGTCTACTTGGTGGTGGTTGGCCTATCGAGATCTCCCTCCTGGTTGGCCCTGTGAGCCCTGCTGTGTCTGGCGCTTCCTCTGTCTCTTTCGGGGGTCGGACCTGGACAGTAACATATTGAGGAGTGGCCTCTTACCTCTTGGCCCATCATCATCATCACCCTCCCCAAGGGGCCTCTCTTTGCACCTCCTCCACCCTTGAACTCCTGGCTTCCCCGGTACTCCCTTTTTCACAGCTGGGTACTTGGCCTCCCTTCTCCTGGCCGCCTTGCCTCCCGAAAACAGGGGCAACAAAGACACTGACTCTGCGGCCACCCACGACAACCCGGTCACTTCTATGTAGTCTAAGGTGACCCCGCAGTCACAGGGGGACTCCTCCTCTTCTACACCGCCCGCTCGGTTGGCTGCCCCCGGCGTACCCATCACCCAGGCATTTATGTCCTCCTTTCTGCAGGAGATTAAAGATGAGATTGGCGCCCTCCGGCAGGATTTTAAGGCTGGGCTCCAGGACATCCGCAAAGAGGTCACAAAGATAGGCGATAGGGTGGATGGTCTTGAACGTACCATGGACACCCAGACGGAATACCTCGAACACCTCTGGCACAAGGTATCTGAGCTCGAGGACCAAAACATCTCCTTACAGCTGAAGCAAAAGGATTTGGAGAACCGCAGTCGGTGGAATAATTTACGCATCAGAGATGTTCCTTTGGGTACGGAAGGGGCGGATATCTTGAAATACACTGCGGACCTCCTGCATGCTGTACGGGAGGGTGAAAGTCCCTCCCCACCAATGCTTAACAGAGCGCATCATGTACCTGACCCCCGCAATTGCCCCAAATTAGTTCCGGATATCATCACAAGAATCCACTTTTTCGCCGACAATGAGGCCATCCTTCAAAAGGCACAGGGGGTCAAGTCAGTCTCCTACAATGGACTGTCCATACAAATCTTTCAAGGACCTGGCTCCCTCCACACTCCGAAGAAGGAAGGAGTTCAAACCTGTAACGGACAAACTCAGAGACCTTGGGTTTAAATGCCAATGGGGCCATCCGTTTGCTCTGATATTCCCCTGTGAGGGTCATCGCCGGGTCCTTCGGTCCTTGCGGGAGGCGCGGCAGCTCCTCCATCTTCCTGATGAGGCTGAAGATGATGACCTCCCTTCCTCCTGTGCACGATTGCCTGGGGCTTTCCATCCTGAGTGGTCTACAGTCCCTCCTCCCAAGTCCAGACACCGATCACTGGGTCTCGAATCCTCGCAGACCATGCAGGATATCATCGGCCACGTCTGCTCCCTGAGTGGCTCCCTGTCACTTCCGATCTAGATACCTGGATTTATGCAACATTTCACCTCTGACCCCTCTCTGGTGATCCCCGTAGCCTGTGCCCAGTGGTCTGGTTGCCTTTCGCTTATTCCACTGCTACACGGGATGCGGACGGCGGTGGCTCTCGACTCCCTGTGTGTCAGCTGCCCCCCCACATCCCAAAGGAGAGTGATGTCTCCGAAATGGTCCACCTTCGGGATCCTGGACTGTCTCCATTAGACTCTGTACTCACTTGGCCCAGTTGGCCGGTTGTTTTTTTCTCTCTATTTCCTCCTTATCGTTTTTCACTCTTCTTTCTCTTTTGCCCCCTTTGAACGTGCCTTTGCTAGGGGCTGTGACGCTGCAATCATTCAGAGGTGGTTTGGGGGGTCCTCTATAGTTTGGTGTGATCGACTGTTGGTCTGACTATGTCCCCTCCCTGATTCTCTCCCTGCCTCCTCTGTCTCCATGCCAACCTCTCTTTGCTGCGCGTCCATGGAGGACTACACCCTCCCTGTTCTTGGGGGCTGTCTTACGGGGACCTGTTGGGGTGCACCTGACTGCTGACATGACCTGGGTTGACTTGGCTCCCGGCTGGGTGGAGGCGACAGGAGCTACTCCTTTCTCCGTTGTATGACAAATATGGTCAAATTCCTCTCCCTTAATGTGAAGAGGCTGAACTCCCCTAAAAAGCGTAGTCAGATTTGGCGTTATCTGCTCCACTACGATCCCAATGTAGTTTTCCTTCAGGAAACCCACCTGCTTTCTTCCAACACCCACCTTATGTCCCACCGTAGGTACCCCATCCAATACTGGGCATGCTCTCCTCCCAAGACTTGCAGTGTGGCCATTTTCTATAAGGCAGGCTGGCGAGAAGCGACCATCAAGGTACAGCTGAAGCTGAGGGGAGATATCTCACGGTCCATATGATTTGGGAGCCGGGTTCCTACACTTTCATTAATGTATATGCTCCCAACCAGAAACAAGACGCATTCCTTCGTTTGAATTTGGGAGCCCTTCTCCGCTCCCTCACTACTATTGTCCTTGGCGGTGATTTTAACTTGGTTTGGGACCCTAAGAGGGACCGTACTGTGCAGGCGCACCATGCGACCGGGGAATGTCGGCGTCGCTGCGGGACGCCCTTACCGACTCTGGCCTTGTTGACGCCTGGAGACATCTACACCTGGACTCCCGCGATTACTCCTTCTTCTCTCACGTGCACCGCTCCTATTCACGCATTGCTTACTTTTTCTTATCGCTCCCCCTGATCCGTCAGTTACGCTCTGCGTAAATCTCCGATATATCGATCTCAGACCACGCTCATGTCTTGCTTACACTTCAACCTCCGGACGCTCGATGGAACCTCTCCCTCGATGGCGGCTGCCCCGGCAGGTCCTTCACGATCCTGTCGGTGTCACGGATGTTCGCAAAGAAATTAAGGCCCTCTTCGTCGCCAACTCGCTCTCTAACACCACTGCAGATGACCATTGGGATGCTTTCAAAGCTACCATTCGGGGGGTTATTACCTCAATATCCATTGCCCGGTCCAGGGAGGCACACCTGGTTGAATCCAACCTTTCCAGGGATATTAAAGACCTGGAGCACAGGGACCATGCGCATCCGTCCCTTAGCAACAAGCGACACCTTGCAGACCTCTGCGGCTAGCTATGCCTTCAGCGAACCAACAAGGGGGAAAGGCTTTTAGTCACTCTCAAACAAAAGTTTCATATGAGCAGTGATAAGGTCGGGGCATGCCTTGCAAGGCGCCTTTTGGCCCAGACTGCTCGATCTCACATCGCTAGACTCCAGAGACCGGATGGCTCTTGGGCCATCTCAGAACTTGATAAGAGCCTTACGCTGGAGGACTTCTACAGGGAACTCTATGATCCTGCCCCTTGCCCTCCAGACTGTGTTGCGACCTTTCTAGACTTATGTTCCTGGGACCCTATCGATCCCTACTTCGCAAAGTTGCTCGATGATCCGATCTTCCATGAAGAAATCGCTAAAGCCCTGAAACAGCTCCCGGTAGGCAAAACCCCGGGCCCTGGAGGTCTGCCGGTCACTTTTTATTGTTTTTTTTATCCCCAACTGCGGTACCATTTGCTCCACCTCTTTAATAGCTTTACCGATCATTCAGGCCTCTCTCCTACGATGTGGAAATAGTGCTTATTCCCAAGCCAGGCAAGGACCCGACTCAGCCTGCCTCCTTCCGCCCTATTGCCCTGCTGAATACAGACGCCAAACTATTCATGAAAATTCTGGCGAATCGCTTGGAGCCCCACCTACCAGGTCTCATCGACCCAGACCAGGTCGGATTCATTTGCCACGCAGCATGGCTTTCGGTCCCGTCATTCTACCGAATCAGCCATGATTATTGCAACGGAAGAGAACCGGAGAATTGTTGCTGGAGGGGGCAGAGCGGTCCTCGTACTCCTAGACCTGTCAGCAGCATTTGACACCGTGAATCACACGGTGTTAGTGCAGCGGCTGAAGGATGTGGGGGTCGAGGACACTGCCTTGTCTCTCCTCTCCTCGTTCTTGGAGGCGAGAGAGCAGAGTCTACATTGGGATGGTCTGCAATCTGATAGTTTCCATCTTCCATGTGGGGTCCCACAGGGATCGGCCCTATCCCCGACAATGTTCAACATCTACGTCACTCTGTTGGCCAGACTTATCAAGAGGCATGGGTTTGTCCTGGTCTCTTATACTGATGATTCTCAGCTTGTAATCTCAATATCCCATCAGCCTGAGGCCACATCCATCAGTTTTCACGCATGTCTCTCTGAGATCATGACCTGGATGAACCATAGCTTCCTGAAAATTAACCCCAATAAAACGGAGGTGATTGAGTTTGGCCAGGGCTGTTCCCTGTGGAGTGCCTCCTGGTGGCCGGTTGAGGCCGGGGAATGCCCGTGCCCTGTTTCTAAGATCAGAAAGCTCGGAGTCATCTTCGATGACCAGCTGAATTTCTCTGCCTCAGTCTCACTTTCTCTTGCTTCTTTTTACTAAAAACTTTGAGAATTATTTTTCCTTTTATTTCACAAGAACTGCAAAAGACGGTGGTGGTGGCTCTCTTCCTGTCCAAGCTGGATTACTGCAATGCCCTTTTTCTGGGCATTGATAAGACTCAGATGAGGAAACTGCAGTCTTTACAGAACGCTGCAGCACATCTCCTTTTAAACATTCCGAAGGGACAATCAACTTCAGCAGGAATTAAGTTACTGTACTGGCTTCCTATCCAGCAGAGGGTGGAAGTCAAGGCCTTGTGCCTGGCACACAAGGCACTTTACGGTTGTGGAGCAGAGGATATTAAAAAAATATTCCCATCTTACATCCCCTCTCAAGCTCTTAGATCCGCAAATTTGGGTCTTATCCTTACTATTGAAATCAAGCTGGCAAAAAGGGGTGGTAGGACTCTATCAAACTGTGCGGCAAAGCTATGGAACAAAATGCCAATGGCTATGAGACTCCAACTTAACCAGCAGCTCTTTAGGAAGGACTTGAAAACATGGCTGTTTTCCTCCATTCAGTCTCCCCGGTAATACGGGCCGTACTCCTTCTCACAAACACTAGCGCCAAAACGCCATGGCATTCGAGCGCTTTACAAACATACATCCCATCCCACCGCCAGGGTCCGGACAACATCCGCGAGATAGCCCACCTGGTAGTGAATGCGCGTATCAGAAACATCCCGGCCTGTTTGGTGTCCCTTTGTGGAAATATGGATTTTTCTGGTCAGTTATGTCCCCTATCTTGGACCCCAACGGTTTCATGTATAAATCACAAGTACATGTATGTTCCCTCCAGTTCCAGTTATGAAGACGCAAACACATGTGTGTCCACCGCCAACATGTCCTCTTTCAGATCCGCCATGAATGGGCTGGATATTCCATTCCTAAGTATGAAAGGCCACCGCCTTTATATGGTTCACTTATGCCATTTTACAGTCCAGGCAAATAGGCCCTGATTCTGCCATCAAGCTTTTCCTGCCTTCTGCCTCTGAAAGCTCCAGTTTGAGCTCGCATCTGTATCCATGAACTTTGTCCTCATTCTCTGCACAGCTAACGGTGCCTGACATCAGCCTGTTGCCTGCCAAAAAACTGTATTTCACCTTGTGATTATCTGCTCCGCTCCCTACCCAATGCATTCCAGTCTAGTAGTTTAAGTAAACATTCTTCCAGCTACCGAGCAAAAGGCTCGGCTTCTCTGTCTTTATGCAAGTAATTCATAGCCCTGTTACTATGAAAGATTTCGGCCCTCGCATCTAGTGTAGACACTTAGACGCTTGTACACGCACTAACAGTCAGTATAGTCAGTATAGAATAAGATTCTACTCTAAGAGACCTCTCTTTTGGATAACATAGTTCTTTAAACATAGGATGTTAGATATGATTTGGGATTAGGTTGACTTGACCCTCCAGACTTCTGTCGCCACATGTAGAGCTAAATGTCAAGTCCCCTTCACCCCCTAGTTGCACGTCAATCACACGTCATGCTGCTGCGCGCGCATTTCTGCCAAGTATTTCTGCTGACATTGCGAAATTCTTTCATGGAACCACCCTATTATGACATCATACCTGATGACGTTCTTTAGTTACGCCTAGTTACACCCACTTTTGCTACGCATGTATGTTTTATCTTTACTATCAATTGTTACGCCTCCTGCATTTGCTTCACTGTAATGCCTATTGTATAAAAATGATTACCTATCAATAAAGTACGGTCTTCACTTCCTGAACCTTCGTGGTGATGGAATCTGGAGCTCATCGATTTAAATTGATTATGGAATAAAGCCCGTTCCGAACCTCTAATACCACGGATTCTGCCTCTTATTTTACTGAGCTATTGTTATAGATTTTCCGCATCAAATTAAGTCCCGGTAATTAAATTATTTACCACATGAATGGCGCCCGAACAGGGACACTTTCTCATCTCACGCGCCGGCGGTGCGTTGCAGGCCCGGTCTCCTGTCACAGCTGGACGGACAACAACGCGTACCCACAGGATTTCCTGTATCTCCCTCCTGCCGAGCGGGGGTAACTGAGGCTGCGATCAACACCCAGACGAGGCGGTGAGAAGTGCGAAGTATCCCGACCAGAGCCTAGCTGAGAGAGCAAGATCCGAGGTATACAGAGGCCCACCAGTTTCCGAAGTTTCCGAAGTTCCGAGTCGAGTCCAGTCCGGTTCAAGTTCAGTTCAGTTCCGAGGCCTTCCGTTCCGAGCTACCCGGTGAGTACCATTATCGGGGAGGCGTTCTGACGTGCACATAGGTTGTGCCGGTCAAGACGGGTTTGGGTACACAAATCCGGTCTGCACTGTTTCAGCAGTGTATCTGTACTGTTTAGCAGTATATCAAGTATGTCTAGTATGTAATTCAGAATTTATCTAGTTAGTATCGAGTATTATGCTTAGTGAACGGCCATCATTGTTTATTCATTAAATGTTAAATGTTAAAATGTTTTAAATACGTTCTGTATATTGTGGTGTGAATGACTGTTCGTTATTGTGTTTTATGGTATTAAACGTGTTCAAAATTAGGTATCAGATCAGTTCTCAATATGCCGCTCTTTTCGAAATTAAGACAGATCACAACCAGAAAAGGGGTACTCGAAGAAGCTGTTCCCATTCCTCCTAGGGACACTCCAGGGTACTTCATGTATCATAAACATGGCCTAGACGCCATATTATTTCTTGATCTATGGGTAGACTACACCAAGGAATTACCAGAAAGTCAGAGGTGGCCCGCAGCTGGGACCTGGGATGCAGATTGCATTGTGAAAGTAGAGGAAGAATTATGGAAAAGGAAAGCTAGACAGTCACAGAAAGATGCCATTGAATTATGGCGTAAAGAATCATATAGACGTACAGAAAAAGCACGTAGACAGGAAGAGAAGAGTAAGGAGAATTCAAATAAAGTTCGAGAAAGTGTATTAATTGAAGAAGGTACTCGAGTAAAGTCAGAACAAACAGACAGACAAAGAAATGCCCTTGTGAATGGTATGTATCCTCTTCTGGCCGAAGGACTACCTAAGGCTACTCCGGAGATACCAAGAGACTTGCCACCCCCATTGTTTCCGATAAAAGCACATCCCAAAGGGCATCCCAGAACCGCAGAAGATGTTTTTCTTTCCTCTTATTTAGACGACGCAGCTCCCGAGTATGCTAATGCTGCGCCACATAGACCGCCTGCCGAGGGGGTTCAACGCCAAGACCCTCCTCCTCTGCAACAGCAAACTCCGACACAAGTTCCGGCAAGCACATCTGTTTCTACATCCGCATCCACACCTATGGTTGCTATATCTCGTTCAACGAATCCTTTCACATCCAGCACCCCAGGTGGTGCTACCGGAGGTACATCAAGCATTTTTTCTACGCCACCCAGAACAAATAAACTTTCCTTTCAAGAAATAGCCCACCAACGTACGCCCAAACTAGTAACTCCCAGCACGCTCAAGGAACTTCTAATAGATTGTAGATATGACCCTGTGCCCGGAAAAGGGGACGAAATGATGCTGGCATCATTACGTATCCGACGAGCTGCAATATACTTAGGGAAGCTACCAGGAATGACTGCACATTTAGAAAATATATATCATTTTGTTCAGTCAGGGCGAGACCCTGAGAGTATTAACAGAGCCATGGAGTACCAAAAGGTGGAAATACAGGGGGAACTGTTACGTTTCCTCATAAACTGTGTGATCAGAAATCAAGATCAACCAGGGGTAAATCCGAAAGAAATGCAAATTCTTACTACATGGAGTCAGAATATATCAGAGGGGAGACATGATAAGCGATCATGCATAGTAGCTATGAGCCGAAAGATCCGCAAAGAAATAGAACGAATACACGAGGAAAGATTAGCAGTAGACGAACCAGAACAAACCGAGGACGAGGAAGAATTAGAACTGCCCAAAGGACAGTTAGAAACTATGGCCTATGTAGGTAGAGGAAGATCTTGCAATAATACTAGATGCTTTACTGATCCGATATGTCCGATACGTTCAGATAATAACAGAAAATTCCAAACTCCTATAATAAATATAAGGTCCCCCGAACATTCATTCCAAGCCGCTGACAAATTACTCCGAGAACGAAGGGGTTATCATATGCTCGATTCTATGGACGAACAAGAATTAGCCAGGTCAGCCGTTCACTGGGTTGATAGTCCTGGAAAATATGGTGATGATACACTAGTACATACGTTTTTAAACCTCGCCCCAGATGAACAGCGTTTAGCTGGTATCTACATGATTCAACAACTCCTTATATTATATAAAAGCCAACACTCCGATCCTGGCCCCTTACCTGATATATTGACTGAATTACTCACGAATAAATGGAGAGGTTCCGGTACTAAGTTAATTAGAGAAATACTAGAATCCAGAAAGCAGTACATCCTTTTTGTATGTCCCGAACATGTCTCACTACCCATCAAGGAAAGAACGACGTATTACATGGATAGACAGAATCCCTTACGCGAAGTGCACCCGATAAAGGGTGATGACAATGAGTTTAAACGTGTGTTTGTATACACACCCATATCTAAAATAGAACTATTGGAAATGAAGAAGGTGGTACCCAGTCATGACAAAGACCCAGCGGGTTTCCACCGTGAAATTAAAGATATGTTACTCATGGGAGAATATACCTACCCCGACATTATGACAATATTGAAGGTATTAATGCCTGCGGGCATTTACGAAAAACTCAAGGAAAAGGATTGGGAGGTGGGAGACCAGAAGATAGATTGGACAGCATTAGAAAACGAAGAAAAAGCTCGAGGTCCAGGTTCAGGGCTCGGGGACAAGATCAAAGCACTACCAGGTCTACTAGTACAGGTACTGCCACGTTTATTAACTACGAAAAAGGAAGACTGGGGTGCAATCTCAGCCTGTAAACAAAAATCAGATGAAGACACTAGTGATTTTTATTCCAGATTTGAGAAATGTTTTGGTATAAATAGTGGAATAAAAGCAAGTAGCGAGTCGTATCCACATCTGTTTGTGACAAAGTTAGTTGAAAATGCCTTGCCCCAAGTTAAGAATAGAGTATTGAAGTTCGAAAGTACCTGGCAAGGTAACACTCCATCGCAAATGTTACAAATGCTACAGTATCATCACAATAGAATTAGAGAAGAACAAGAACATGAACATAGACGCATGAAAGACACGAAAATGAAAATGCTAGTTTCCCAGACAGTACCAACTGACGGTCATAAGAAGGGTATAACACAGTCCGGTGTTTCAACAGGTCCTGTTAAAGGGACGTGCAACTATTGTAAACAGCCAGGTCATTATGTACACGATTGTCCAGTTTTAAAACATAATATTGCCATAGGTAACGCAAAAGAAAGACCACGACCAATTAGACAGGATCAGAACCAACAAGGAGCCCCGCAGCATGCACAGTCCATGCCAGCTCCGCAACAGTCTATGCCAGCTCCACCACCGCAGCCTATTGCTGCCACACAAACAACGACCCGACAGATGTATCAGACCGCACAGTATGACTATCCTGATTATCAACGATACTCATGAAACAGCCTAGAGAGGGAAGTTGGCTTACCCCTTATCGAGGTCCCTGTAGATCAAGAAGGACCTTATGTACACAGTGAACTGTTAGGTCAAGATAGAAAATTCTTGCTTGATACAGGGGCAAGTCGAACAACAATAAAACGTAGTGAAGTTCCAGGGGCACCCCTCTCAGGCGCACAGAATGTTTCCCTTGGTTTTTCAGGAAAACCTATCATTAACGAAGTAACACAGCCTCTTCCACTTACGATAGGTCCCTTGACACGAACTACAGACTTATTACTTACTAAATCATGTCCAGAAAACTTGTTAGGCATAAAAACTTTGAAAGCTCTAGGAGCTATAATATGTTGTTCTCCAGAAGGAGTAAGATTATTTTTACGTGATTTCAAAGGGCACTACGTGTCCCGAGACATGGATCACCGACTACAGACTTTACCGACACATTTATGGGCACAAGGCCCTACAGATGTTGGTTGCATGAACATTACACCATATCGAGTCACACTAAAGGCAGGAGTGGTACTTCCACGAATGCGACAATACAAGTTACCCCAAGATGCTGTAGTGGCTTTACTACAAATCATTGACGAGCTTATTACCCAGGGAGTGGTTGTGGAAACTGACTCCAATGTATGTAATTCACCGATAATTCTGATTCTTAAACGAACCGATCCAACAGCCCCGCCAGTATATCGATTGGTTATTGATCTGCGCGAATTAAATAAATGCATAGTACCACAATACCCCGTAGTCCCAGATATTTCTTCATTACTGACAGCCATTGATTCCGAAGCAACATTCTTTACTGTAATTGATCTCAAGAATGCCTTTTTCAGTGTCCCAATAGATCCGGAAAGCCAATACTTGTTCGGATTTAGTTTAAATGGACGAAGCTTTAAATTCACACGCGCACCTCAAAGATTTACAGAAAGCCCCAGCATTTATAGCCAAGCACTGAAACGAGAACTTGACAGTATCCACATGCCAGTCAACACTGCCCTGCTTCAATATGTCGATGATCTGCTGATCACCGCTAGAAGCGAACCTGAATGTGAAAAAGCCTCACTGACGGTATTACAATTTTTGGCCGAAAAAGGGCACAAGGTGTCCCCTTCTAAGCTGCAATTCTGTGTCCAGCGAGTTGTTTACCTTGGTCACTCGCTGTCCAAGGAGGGAAGGCAGCTTACACCAGATCGCATCCAGCTAATTGCAAATATGCCGATACCCAAGACACAAAAGGAGGTGCGGGCTTTCATAGGCCTCACTTCATATTGTAGGCAGTGGATCCCTCAGTATGCATTTCTAGCAAAACCCCTCATTCAATTGACAACACAGGAGGCAGCCACATCGACTGTTCTCCCTTGGACTCAGGAACATACACAAGCTTTTGAAAGCCTAAAGAAAGCCTTATGCCAAGCACCTGTTTTAGCAACACCATGTTACAATAAACAGTTTACACTCTTCGTTACAGAACGCGAAGGTACTGCCTTGTCAGTACTCACACAGGAACAAGCAGGATCACACAAACCATGTGCTTATTTTTCTAGTACATTAGATCCCGTAGCCCAGGCTTTGCCTGCGTGCCTGAAATCAGTGGCAGCAACAGCTTTAGCAATCAGACAAAGCGATGCCATAGTATTAGGACATCCATTGACAGTACAAGTACCACATGCAGTAGAGGTTCTCTTGAACCGCACACAAACACAACATTTGACTATAGCACGACTTACTGGTTACGAATTAACATTGTTTCAGCCACATATAGAAATCAGACGTTGTAGTACATTGAATCCTGCCACACTGTTACCTATAAATGGAACAGACCCACTTGCACATGATTGTATTGAAGTTATCACTATCACGACGAAACCTAGACAAGACTTGACAGATGTCCCATTGTCAGATCCAGACCTGACGTTGTATGTAGATGGTTCATGTATGAGAACAGGTACAGGAGAACTAGTGGCCGCTTATGCAGTCACAACAGACACTGAAATCATTGAAACAAATTGCATAAATACCTTGTCCGCTCAAGCAGCAGAGCTCATCGCTCTGACACAAGCCTGTATTCAAGCCACAAATAAAAAAGTCAACATATACACTGATTCACGTTATGCATTCGGAGTTGTACATGACTTCGGCGTGCTGTGGCGAGAGAGAGGTTATTTAACTTCTCACGGTGCCCACATTCAGCACGGACCCCTTATTCATGCCTTATTAGATGCAATACATCTACCCACTGCAATATCAATTATGAAATGTAAAGCTCATACGAAAGTTACTGATATCATTTCTCAAGGCAATGATCTAGCTGACAGAACAGCTAAACAGACTGCTCAAACTCAAACATCCGACATGACAAAGACAATAGTCCCGACACCAACACATTGCATGATGGTTAAGGATCCCGCTCTTGACGTAATCGACATACAGACACATGCTACACCAGACGAAATAAAGAAATGGACTGAATTAGGAGGGATCCAAACGGATCAAGGATGGATGACGAAGGAAAAATCTGTGTGGTTCCTTCCTGATTCAATGGTCCAAGTCGTTATTAACACTGTACATAGTCCAGCACATCTAGGAGAAAAAGCTATGCTAGACAGCATCCAACACATTTGGTTCAACAAACATTTACGAGCAGCAGCTAAACAAAAAGTCCGTACCTGTATGATCTGTTGTCAGTTTAACCCAGGTAAAAGCATTCCCGTAGAACAGGGTGGATTTCAGCCTCCTGATCACCCTTTTGAAGCCCTCCAGATGGATTATATCCAGATGGAACGATGTCGAGGATTCAAATATGTTCTCGTAGTTGTCTGTGCTCTTTCCCGTTGGACAGAGGCATACCCGGTTTCAGATTACACTGCCCCGACTACTGCCAAACAGTTAGTTCGAGAATTCTTCCCACGGTACGGTTTACCACGTGCTGTCTACTCAGATAACGGTCAGCCGTTCTCATCCGAACTAATGAAACACGTTTCACTTTTGTTAGGCTATCAGTGGAGATTCCACTGTGTCCGACACCCCGAGGCAGCAGGTCTCGTAGAAAGACATAATCAGACCCTGAAAATTAGATTGTCCAAAATTTGTAGAGAGAAAGGTGTCGACTGGGTAGTAGCCTTACCCGTTGCACTTTTTTACGTGAGAATGGTAGCACACTCTCGAACAGGGCTATCCCCTTATGAGGTGATCTTTGGTAGACCACCAAATATGTGGGGGACGCCTATACCACGAAAAATAACTGATATTGACTGTAATATGCTGACAGATTACTTGGCTTCCTTGATGTCTGCACTACAATTTTGTCGTTCACAGGTAGCTGCAGCCTTTCCCGACAACACCGAGGTGAAACCCCATGACGTAATTCCAGGGGATTTAGTTCTAGTGAGGAACTTTGATCGGAAGTCTCAGCTGGATCCTAGGTGGAAGTCGCCTCAACTTGTCTTGCTGACGACGAGGACAGCCGTAAAGATCGAAGGTCGAAAAGGCTGGATACATTCAAGTCATATCAAGAAATTTCATGGACTACCGTCAGATGTAAATGACACACCTTGCGTGTCTTCCCCGAGTGACTCTAAACTTCCTTTGGTTGAACTGAATAGCCATGAACTATATAAACTAAAACTCAGGTCTAACCAGTCAGGCAATTTGATTGTTTAAGTCCTCTCCAAGGTGAAGCGGTCGAATTTGTCTCTGACATGTATCCCTTAGACCTGTACAGAGAAAGAAACAAAAGGATAAAGCTGAAACGACATGCGTACTGTAAATCACTGCATAGTCATTGCACAGTGACGTTATTAATTCTGTTTTCCTTAAGTCTTTTAATAATTACTGCAAGTATATTGTTGCACACATATTATCCTATTTCTAGACATGTTTATAATGTTACTGCTGAACATTCTTTTAGTGAATTACCTCCGCATGAATTGTTTTATAGATTTGCGCTGCGCAATAACACTTTTATTAGTATGTTACATCATTCCCATCAGGTTAGCAATGCTACAAATTGTTGGATATGTGGTCGACTCCCTCCCTATCAGAACTATAAAGGAATTCTACCTCTCTTTCCATACCCGTTCACACACAACGGCTCCTGTGGAGCATGGTTTAGTTTAATTAATTCCCTAGATTCGAATTCTGCAGTTTACCAGAATAACCGGGTATGGGGAAATCTGAACTTAGTTTTACTCAAAGTCTGTCACCCCAACAAGGAGGGACTTCCCAAAAGAACAGGAACTGATTTAGAAAATGAAGTGTATGGATTAGGTAATTTTACGCTTAATCTCATGATCTTAAATGTCGAATCCGAAGCTACTCCAATTTTGCCCGCCATGTCAGTATTTCCAGTAAAAGGTGAATTATGTGTAAGAAAGAATGGTTCCATGCATATGGGCCATAGTAGATGCACCACTGTAATAGAATTTAGTGATCAAGGCAAGTCTACATTTAGAGCTTCCCGCCATTCCTATTTCATATGTGGTCAGACGGCATACATACGTTTGCCACTAGATTGGGATGGTACCTGCTACATTGGATTCCTTTTGCCACCTGTTTTCCTAGCTCCTCCTGATTATCACAGAAATACTCATTTAGTACACAATAGAGAAAGGAGAGATCTCCCAATAGTCGATTACACTGAGACAGCATGGGAAAAATATACAGATTTCAATAAAGGTCTCTTTCCCTATATAGGTACAGTTACCAATAGTAAGCTGATACGTAGATTAACCAGAACCCTTGAAGCAGTAGTGAACGAAACTATTTCCGCCTTAGGCAATTTAACAGAAGAGCAGTCTGCTATGCGGATTGTTGTGCTTCAAAATCGTCTTGTCCTTGACGTCATCCTGGCCGATAGGGGCGGAGCTTGTAGGGTCATCGGATCAAGTTGTTGCATTTTCATACCAGAAAATTCGCCATCTGTATATAAAGCCATAACTCGCCTTCATAAGATTGTAAGCCAGATACACCAGAATCCAGGCACCTGGACTTGGTCCGGTTGGTTTTGGAGTGTATTATCTACCTTTGGATGGAAGGTCCTATCCTTCCTAGGTATTGGCTTCCTCATATTATTCAGTTGCTGTCTATGCCTACAATGTGGACCAGCGATCTGTGGTCTGTGTGCCACATCGTGTATTCCACCACCAAGATTTCATTCATCACGGAAGAAGAAAGAAGAACAAATGATGCTATATGAACAGATCAATGGATTGATGAAGATTGATATCTCTTGACGGGCAAGTAGGGGACAAGGAGGGAATGTGGAAATATGGATTTTTCTGGTCAGTTATGTCCCCTATCTTGGACCCCAACGGTTTCATGTATAAATCACAAGTACATGTATGTTCCCTCCAGTTCCAGTTATGAAGACGCAAACACATGTGTGTCCACCGCCAACATGTCCTCTTTCAGATCCGCCATGAATGGGCTGGATATTCCATTCCTAAGTATGAAAGGCCACCGCCTTTATATGGTTCACTTATGCCATTTTACAGTCCAGGCAAATAGGCCCTGATTCTGCCATCAAGCTTTTCCTGCCTTCTGCCTCTGAAAGCTCCAGTTTGAGCTCGCATCTGTATCCATGAACTTTGTCCTCATTCTCTGCACAGCTAACGGTGCCTGACATCAGCCTGTTGCCTGCCAAAAAACTGTATTTCACCTTGTGATTATCTGCTCCGCTCCCTACCCAATGCATTCCAGTCTAGTAGTTTAAGTAAACATTCTTCCAGCTACCGAGCAAAAGGCTCGGCTTCTCTGTCTTTATGCAAGTAATTCATAGCCCTGTTACTATGAAAGATTTCGGCCCTCGCATCTAGTGTAGACACTTAGACGCTTGTACACGCACTAACAGTCAGTATAGTCAGTATAGAATAAGATTCTACTCTAAGAGACCTCTCTTTTGGATAACATAGTTCTTTAAACATAGGATGTTAGATATGATTTGGGATTAGGTTGACTTGACCCTCCAGACTTCTGTCGCCACATGTAGAGCTAAATGTCAAGTCCCCTTCACCCCCTAGTTGCACGTCAATCACACGTCATGCTGCTGCACGCGCATTTCTGCCAAGTATTTCTGCTGACATTGCGAAATTCTTTCATGGAACCACCCTATTATGACATCATACCTGATGACGTTCTTTAGTTACGCCTAGTTACACCCACTTTTGCTACGCATGTATGTTTTATCTTTACTATCAATTGTTACGCCTCCTGCATTTGCTTCACTGTAATGCCTATTGTATAAAAATGATTACCTATCAATAAAGTACGGTCTTCACTTCCTGAACCTTCGTGGTGATGGAATCTGGAGCTCATCGATTTAAATTGATTATGGAATAAAGCCCGTTCCGAACCTCTAATACCACGGATTCTGCCTCTTATTTTACTGAGCTATTGTTATAGATTTTCCGCATCAAATTAAGTCCCGGTAATTAAATTATTTACCACACCTTGACGCCGAAAAGGCCTTTGACTGTGTTGATTGGGGCTTCCTTACGGCAGTTCTTCAGAAGGTCGGCCTGGGCCCGGGGATGATCTCTAAACTGATGGCTCCTTATGCGACATCCTATCACTCGCATTCGGTTTAATGGCTCCTTAACAGCCCCATCCCCATTCACCACAGTACCAGACAGGGGTATCCCCTCTCCTCCCTCTTATTCGCCCTTGCGGTTGAGCCCGTAGCTATCGCTATACGTCGTAACCAAGATATCCGTGGCGTACCTATGGCTGGCATAGAGCATAAAGCCTTCCTCTTTGCTGGTGACCTTCTCCTGTCTTTGTCTTCCCCTTCGACCTCTCTTCCAGCGGTGGCAATGCTTCCGGGGACCTTTTGAAGCCGCCTCCGTATATCGAATCAACCTCGCCAAATCCCATGCCCTCAATCTTACGCTCCCGGCCCCGAAGGTTCAGGGACTGCGGGACCCAGTGCAATGGACTGACGTCTCGATTTGCTACCTCGGCCTGGAACTCACTCCTACACTGACGTCTTGAACTTCGGCTAACTGGCCCAGATATAGGAAGTCCATTCGGGATTATATACCTAGGTGAGAAGGTCTTCCCCTGGCATGGTTGGGGCGACTTAACACCATTAAAATGTCCCTCCTTTCCCAAAATTCTCTACCTTTTTCAATCTCTTCCTACCCCCATACCACAAATGGACATTCTGGCCCTCCAGCGTGATTTCACTAAATTCATCTGGGGAAAATCACGTCCTCGATTCTCTCACAAAATTCTTATGCTTCCTAGATCGCGGGGGGGGTCTTGCTTGCCCTAACCTGTTGGAATACTATTGGACCTATCATCTTTGGTTCATTACTGAATGGATTGTCCCTTAGAGTGGGAAGCATTGGTTTCATATGGATCGGAAGGTGACCTGTCGGCCTTTATGGGACCTTGCCTGGATCCCGCGAGAGGCCTGCCCCCGTAGTGCTTACATAGCCACTCCAACAAGAACGGTCTTGGGGATCTGGGATAGGCTGGCGGTGACCCAGGGCCTCACGATGTTTCCTTCTCCGAATACGTCCTTAACACGCAACCCTATGTTCCCCCCGCCCTGGCGCCTCCTGCCTTTGATGCCTGGACTGTGGAGGGACGCCGTATCATCCAAGATTTCTTTCAGGGCACTGCCCTCGCACCTTTGAGCAGTGCAAACAGACTTTTTGCCTCTCAGAAACCGCGTGCATGCAGTATTACCAGTTGTAACATTGGCTTAGCTCTCCGGCTTACACCCGGGAGGCAACCCGACAGCTTACCCCCTTCGAGTCGTTGGTCCGCAGATTTGACGGTTCAAGGGAGCTGATCTCCAGAACTTATTCTGTCCTGCAGCACTCCTAACAACTCCCACCTCATGGATACCAAACGCGGTGGGCGTCTGACTTGGCCGCTGATATTTCTCTGGCAGAGTTGGCTCACCTGTGGAGGGACATCCCGAAGGTGTATCATAGTACTCCCCAGCGTGAATCAGCGTACAAAGTGATGACAGGATGGTACTATACCCTCACTCGCCTTCATCGGATGTTCCCAAACTCTCCTTCGCTCTGATGGAGATGCCAGAGTGCCGAGGGGGACTTACTGCACATCTGGTGGTCCTGCCCGGGTCTTGCACTGTTTTGGAAGGAGGTCCTACCGGCCCCTCTTTTCCCATCACTAATGATTTTGAGCATTAAACCAGGCACGCTTAAGGCTATGACCACGGCGGAATGGCACCTGATCCTCCACCTATTGGGGGTGGCGAGACAGTCCATTGCTGCCTGCTGGAAGAGGCCCTATCCTCTCCCATAGCGGCTTGGTTCCTGAGATTGTGGGATGTCCTGGCTCTCGAACTACTCACGGCACGTCTTAATCACAAGGACACCCGATTTGAACGTATTTGGCAACCACTGATACGACACTTTACTAAAACTGAGCACTCTCGCCTGATGCCCCCCAGGTTACGAGCCCTGCAACTGTTTGAGGACTTCCTGGAACCCTTCTCTCCAGCCGGAGGCCGGAGTCTCCTAGCTGACCTATCTAACTTAACGGGAGGGTCCCTCCTACTCCTGGGCTCACTGGCCCCCACTCTGACCACCAGATACCCATGGCGCACCTGACGTTGGCTTCCCCCCTTTTTTACCCCCCTCCTCCGCTTGAAAGGGGCTCTCCTTTTCTTCTGTCGACTTATTTCTTTTCTTCTTGTACTTTTCTTTCCTCTCTCCTTTCTGCTTTTGTCTTCCTTTTGTTGGTTGTTCTTGTTTGCTTTCTACAAAGCACAGATTGTTTCCTAATGCCGCAATGTGATATAGCTATCCTGTGGGTGGGTATAACATCCAGGATATTGGAGCTACAGTTATTTAGCTTTTACTGCATGCCTGCTCACTTTGCCATGTCATCCTTTTAATGGACGTTTAGACTCTATATGGGCAGCGTTATTTTGACCCCCCCTCACGAGCCCTCCGTAGACACAGGCTCTTTGGCCATGCCGCATTTGCCCCGGGAGGACTCTACATCATGCCTTATGTCAACTCACCATGTTTGGTGGGAGGAGGTTGCCTTGATGGGTAGAATTATGCCCATAATCTGTGATGCTCCCTCCTCGTTATCACTAAAGCGACATGTATGTATGATTTACTTGATTTCAATAAACAGAATTTAAACAAATAAACTGGGGTCCGTAGTGGACCCCCGGCCCGAGGGACCACCACCTCCCTGGGGCTTTACAAATATGTTGGAGGGGGGCCGCGTGGCCCCCCTCGTGGAGCCCTCCTTGGCCCTGGGGACCACAACCCCCCAGGCTCCAGCAATGTCCCGGGGTGTCCCCCTCTGGGACATTGCAGTTTGTTATGGCAGGGCGGTCATTGCTCCCGCCCTGTCATAGCAAACACTGCTTTGCTTCGTGGAAGCTAGAGCAGGAATCCTGCTCTCACTTCTATGAAGCAAAGCAGAATTGCTTTTGGGCAAAGGGAGCTGCATGTTAGCAGCTCCCTTTGCCCAAAAGCAATGCCTGCTCCTGAAGGTGGCGGGGAGCCAGCAGGGACAGCGGTGGCATTGTATTCCCCCTGCTGTCCACAACCGGAGGCCATGCCCCATGGGACGGGGTGCCCGGGGCCAAAAATGGTCCAAGAGGGAGGCCACTCAGCCCCCCTCCCTTCTTGAATATATTTTAAAAAAAGAAATAAGTCCGGGGCTGGGGTCCCCGGGCCAAAATTGGCCTGAGGTGGTGGGCAGTGCGGTCCCCCTCCTTTAAAAGGATATATATTTTTTTTAAATATGTGGCCATGCCCCGCGACCCCTTTCCATTTCTTTTTATTTAAAAAAAAGTGGTCCCCAGGGCCCCACCCCCTCCCTGCACCACTCTGCAAAAGCACCTCCTGGTGTGTTCTGGGTTGCGGATTGAAGTCTACTAGAATCTTAAGGGTCCTTAGGGGCCAACTAGCACACCAGGTAGCTCCAGTAAGCCCCACACAGTGGGATTGCTGAGATGTGGCCATGCCCCGCGACCCCTTTCCATTTCTTTTTATTTAAAAAAAAGTGGTCCCCAGGGCCCCACCCCCTCCCTGCACCACTCTGCAAAAGCACCTCCTGGTGTGTTCTGGGTTGCGGATTGAAGTCTACTAGAATCTTAAGGGTCCTTAGGGGCCAACTAGCACACCAGGTAGCTCCAGTAAGCCCCACACAGTGGGATTGCTGAGAGGTGGTCCAAGGCCACTCCCCTTTTTACACCACTCTGCAAACGAGCCTCTCGGCTCATTGCTGGTGGTGCGATGAGGTTCTTTTGTGTCCTGAGGACCTCAGGACTAAAGCGGACTTTATCCCCAGAGCAGCAGTGCGCCAGGAGGCGCGTTTGGAGAGGGGTGTAAAAATGGGGTGTGGCCTTGACCACTCTCAGCAATCCAGCTGTGTGGGGCTTACTATAGATCACAGGAGAGCTAGTTGGCCCACAGGGACCCTTAGGAGGCAAGGCGACTTCATCCCCAAACCAAACTCGCACCAGGATACGCATTTGCAGAGTGGAAGAAAAAGGGTGTGTGACCTGTGTACACATCTCAGCAACTCCACTATCTGGGGCTTACTGGAGGTGTCAGGTAGGCTGGTTGGCCACTAACAACCCCAGCAGCAATTCACCAGGGGGCGAGTTTGCAGACTAGTGGGCAAAGGTGGCATGGCCTGCCATGAGAACTTGGCAATGCTGCTGTGTGGGACTCACTGGAGGTAATAGCAGGGGTAGTTGGCCCCGAAGGTTGTCCTTGGGGACCAACTACCCCACCCGTTGCCTCCAGTAAGTCCCACATCGTGGTATTGTAAAGAGGTCTTCGGAGGCCACGCGCCCTTTCTCCACCTCTCTGCAAAGGCACTCCCTGGCACACTGCGGGTTGGGGGATGAAGTCCACTTTACTCCTGAGGGACTTTGGGGGCCAAGAAGCCCTCCTAGTACCTCCTGTAAGTCCTGTGCAGCGGAATTCCTGAACGCTGGTCGGAGGCCCAGCCCCCTTTCTGCACCACTCTGCAAATGTGACTACTATGTTATAGTTATAAATTAGCATTTAAAAAACCTTAGAAATTCATTGAAAAAAACATAGGTTTCAGGAACGAGATAGTAAGTAATTAGCATTTTAAAAAATCTTTGAAATCCACTGAAAAAACCATAGGTTTCAGGGAAGTTATAGTTAGTAATTAGCATTTAAAAAACCTTTGAAATTCGCTGAAAAACCATAGGTTTTAGGGACATTATAGTTAGAAATGAACATTTAAAAAACCCTATAAATTCACTGAAAAAAACACAAGTTTCAGGGACGTTATAGTTAGTTGGACATTTCACTCGTACAAAACCAGAGAAATTTGGCTGTGATAGTTAATTGAGCTAACTATAACTCCCCCGCAATGCACTGCTGATGACGTCACATATTACATCCCTCATGACATGGTCAGTGACATCACTGATGACATCTCAAATTACATCACTGATGACATCACTGATGACATCATCCAGAGAATAGGTGATTTTTATAAGTTTAAGAATGTTATTTATAGATACGCAAAGGTGTATTGAAGAATGAGTGGGTGTATGAGTGTCTGAATGGATGATTTAGTGGATGACTGTATAAGTCAGTGATTAAATGTGTCTTAGTGAATGCATGGGTGAGTGACTAATCTGTGTGAATGTCTGTTTCAGTCTGTCAGTTGGTGTGTAATTTTCACAGAAACTAATCTGACATTCTAACGCACATACATGTGTATTAAAAGTCATAGTGTGAAAGAGACGGTAACTTAGAAAATGTGTACATGGTGAAAAATGGCAGCGCTTCTCTCCGGGCCTAACTAAGACACATGACAGTTTGGGGGTACAAGCATTAGATGCACTTGATTTAACAGCATTAGTTGTCACCATTAGATTGCTCAAGATTGCCACCACTTCCATTTTCTCTTTGAACACCCATCTTTTAGTGGTCTCATCAAAATTACTTGCTTTTCAACTGTTTCACCATTTTCAGCTTTGTGGGTAATTCATTTGAGCTGGGGTTATGTTCCCAAACAGCATTCACAGCTTACCTGTTCACTATCCTGTCTTATGAAAATCTGAATTCCAAGATGCTTGAGGAATGGGCTGAGAATTTAGAAATATACCCAAAGGGCATGATGCAGATCTTATAAAAGTATGCAAGGAACGATAGAGAGAGACTATTGAAAGAAATGGAGGACATCTTTGAGTAACTAAAGAAATATGCAAAATAAGATATGATAGATACATGTCTGGTCAATATGATTAAAAAACTGGAGAAAGCTGAGGAAGAGAACAAGAACAAAAAGCAGAGGAAATCCATTAGAGACCTGAACGATTACAAAATGGGAACAATGTTCACGTTTACTAGGAAATATGCCAGACAAAATATTATTTGATTGAGAGATGAACAGTTGGTATTTGGCCAAGCATGTGATACCTGAGTGATGTATCTAAAGGGAGTACAATGAGTATCCTGGATAAATTAACATACAAAGGAAATATTGTAGATGAATTTTTCTTTAAAACAATGGCCGAAGTAAACAGAAAGCAAGCAGGGATTGTCCAAACTCAGTAGATAAATTGAGTATCAACCTTACTTTTCCATCTGTATCGTCTCCTCCACACTTTTTCTGTTTATGAATTGAAAGATCCTGTCTTTCTTTCTTGTGGACTTTTTTGCTCGCATCTTTCAATACTGTTCTTGAATTTCCTCTGTCTCTAAATATAGTTAGAGCCTCCCTCTCTGCTACGATATAGTCGGGTGGTAGTCACATTACACAATGGCCACCATGTTTGAGACTAAAATAGTAAAACATATGTTTTGTGTCCTTCTTGATATCTATACCGACCAAACTGCCAAATGGATTTTACTTTTGGTTAAAAAGGTGATTGCTCACTGGGGTTCACTGACATTGACAAAGGCCAGGGAGCCGGAACGCGTTTGTCAGTTTTTTATATCGATGATTGCACGAAAAAACAAATAATTATCTAATCTTCAAGCATGGAGTGCTCAGTGTTTCTCTGAAAGATGTTGCCGTGTTTGCATGAGACTGTCCTAGCCAGCTGAGGCACCCGCTGTGTTGACAGTGGTAGCCGTGTTGGAAAATAGCAGTTGAAGTAATTTTTTGCCACCTGCTCCACTGCTATGATCACTCCAAGATAAAGGATTTTACTCGCCGAATCGTCAGATGCGACATCACATCGAAGCTGAGTGTGCGTGGAGAGTTGTCAGTTCACCACCGGGCTATGGTAAATTTGACTGAGACGAATCTGAGGATGCGGAGCCGCCGGTACAGCCGCCCCCAGAGAGTACACTTGACATCCACTTATCACAGCTATTAAAGAAGGCGGTAGCAATGTTAAGGCTTAATCGATGGTGATACATTTGATAATAAATCCAATTGTCAGCAACCACGTTAGAATATGTTCAAAGGGCCCAATATCCTCAATGGACTGTTTGTCAAATTAGAAAGAACATATGAAAAAGAAATCGGGAAGTGGTGGGAGGCCACTACATTACAACGGTACTTGGATGTGAACAGGATCCCTAAAGATCTCAGAATCTATACAATACCTTCATATGAAAATTCCAACCCTAATCTTTTACGGGAAGAGGCGTAATTCACTACTAAATCCACGAAAGACATGGTGGAAATACTAATTAAATCCACTAACAGTGATAGATGCAAGCTGCTGGAAGAAATCCAGAAAATAGAAAATAGAGGAGAGTATCACTTCGAATTCCGACAAAGAGCAATCTGATCGGCTCAGGCCACAAATAAAAGCACGCTTTATAGTGCATGAAAATGATATAAAACAGCAAAAGCCGAGCAAATTTGCCCGTGACCAAAGCGACTATGAATTATGAAGAATATTGACCTTTGCTAAAAAAATGTGATGCCCCCAGCAAGATATTACAAGCAACAAGAAACCTTAAAGTGACTGGTGTAGGAGATACTTCACAATCCGAAGTTGATTCAGATCTCTCGGAAACAGATACAACGAGAGGAGCAAAGCATGAGTGGAGGGGCAAATTTTCCCAGGAGAAAATATTAGGGGTGGGCGAATTTGCGTAGTCGCGCTACGCAAAGCTCCACGAAATGGTAAAAAATCTCCGCGAGCACTCAGAAATTCCGCGAACACGCAGAATTGCTAGTTCGCGATGCATTTTTCCTGTTCGCAAACGCTGTTTGCATGCTCGGTGGGAAATATCTCGCGAGCACGCATTTTGAGAACGCGAACAAGGAAAAAATTTGGCAAAGCCGCGGAACGCAGATTTTTGGGCAATTCAGCGTTCTTCGCGGAACGCAAAATTACCCAAATTCCGCAAATTCAGCGAGCAGAACGGAATTTACCACCCAGGCCTCGAAAATACCTGCAAAGGTCACAACCCCCAGAACCTGCAGGAGAAAGACCAGGCCAAGGTTTAAGGGAAGGAAATCAAGCAGTGCTTGCACATGTCACCAGGAGCAAGAGAGGCAACTTTCGCAAGTAGAGGCAAATAATCTTACTATTGTAAACTTGTCTGACCGTCAAATTACCACCATAGAATCCATTGTTCTTCAAAAAGGTTTAACATTCTGGCCGACCAAGGGATGGGTCTATACAGAGATGAGGATTGACCTTTATTAGTTTATAACAAACCTCACATTAAAAAAGCTTCATATGCAGCATCCAAAACACAAAACAATAGAAACTACCGACATGGGGGCATCAACAGATGTGTTAACTGGGGGAGATCTGGAAACTTTCCAAATGCTACATAAGTTGCAAGAATCATCAACAACCTCGCAGGGACAGGACACTGGTAATGTGGCAACATTTCTTGACCAGATAGGCATCGAACAGAAAAGTGGGAGGAGTAAATTAAAATTGAAATCTAGATTTATCCCTAGAACTCCCTTTGATGCTATTGATTGTTTCCGTGAAGCAGTGATCCAAGAACTGGATAAAATGAGGACAACCATACAATCAAAAACAACTAACAGGAAATGTAATCTTACCAAAGAGCAATTGGAAGCAGTCCTCTCGCTCCAAAATGATGCATCATTGGTTATTAAACCCTCAGATAAGGGTGGAAACGTAGTGCTGTTAAACAAACAGACATAACAAGAGGAAGCACCACGACTGTTGGGAGACTTGCAAAGTTACATAAGTTGAATAGGGGGTCATACAATGAAAGCATTGAAGCCTTCCATAGGATGCTCAGTAGTTGGCGGGACAAAGGAAGTTTGGAAGAAGAAGAGTATCAGTTCATCATGGTTGACCATCCAATTTTGCCTACATTTATCACTTGCCAAAAGTACACAAAGATAGAGATAGACCACCAGGACATCCTATTGTGTCATCGAAAGGAAGCCTTTTCGAAAAAGCTTCAACTTACGTGGATTCTTTCTTGTTCCCTATGGTCAAAGATTTGAGTTCACTTATTCAGGATACCTCAGATTTCATTTGATTAGTGCAGGACATTCAGTGGGAAGATGATTTTATGCTCATTATATTGGATATCACCAGTTAATATACCTGTATAATACTTGAAAAAAGGTTTTGCTGCATTGGAATATCAGTTACACAATATGATTTTATTACAAATCGCTTCCTTTTGTTTGAACAGTATCTTTGTGTTTTCTGGGCAATTGTTTTTGCAGACACAGAGGACTGCCATTAGCATGTGCTTTGCCCCTAGTTATGCAAATTTGTTCATAGGCTGGTGGAGAAGCACGTGGCCTGGGCAGAGCATAATGAGCAGTGGGTTGAGAAAGTAGTCCTTTCGGCTGGATACATCGATGATCTTTTTAATTGTGTGGCAAGGTGCCCACTTGGAGGCTAAAGAGTATATTGCAATCTTGAATGATAATGACTTGACTTGAATTTGAAATGTACTAGCCAAATGAGCAAAACAGAAGTACAGTTTTTAGATCTCACAGTGTTTGTTTCCAACAATAAATTGTGTACGAGAATATTTAGAAACACCCATGGCTGGTAACACTGTGCTACATGCACAAAGTGAACACCCACTTAGTCTTATGAATAGCATTCCATTCGGAGAACTCCTGCGAGTAAAGCGCAATTGCTCTCTACCAACTGACTATATCTTAGTAGAGAGAGAGGCCCTCATTAGATTTAGAGACAGAGGGTATTCAAGAACAGTATTGGAAGATGCAAACAAGAGAGTCCACAAGAAAAAAATAAAGGATCTTTTAATTCATAAACAGAAAAAGTGTGGAGGAGACGATATAGCTGGAAAAGTAAGGTTGATACTCAATTTATCCACTGAGTCCAATCAGATCCGTGGAGTTATACAGAAACATTGGAGTATTCTCCAAACATATATGATATTAGGTAATGTGCTACCAAATAAACCTGATATTTCCCTTAGGAAAAGTGTGTTCCTGAAGGACATTTTGGTCCACACTCACTATGTGGATAGGCCCATGAGAAAGGCTGAAGTTATTGGCTTCTATCTCTGCACCAAATGCAAAGCGTGCAGGAGTAGTACAAAGGTGAAATATTATGAAGTCCCCGGCAAAAAAGAGAAGGGAAAAATAAACAAATTGCTCAATTGCAATTCAGATTTTGAAGTTTATTTCCTAATATGTCCCTGTGACAAGAAATATATTGGCACTATGATACATCAGGCTAAGAAATAGGCTCTGGAGCATACCAGAGCCATTACCAATCAGGACAACACCTATCCGGTAGCGAGGCATTTCGCCGAGATGCACCAAGCAGAAGTGACAGATTATGTTTCTTCTGCATTAATCAGATGACCCACAAAGAAAGGGGTGGAGACAGAGTTAGATTCTTGAGACAGATGGAATCCAGGTACATTGTGGAGTTGAGAACCAGGGCACCAATGGGTCTTAACAGTGAGGAAGAACTGTGGACACATATAGGATAAGAACAGGTCATATGCACATTACCTCAATAGATGCGTTAAGCTAACCAGCGATGTACTAAGACTGATGTATATATAGATTAGGTTTCCTTCCAATGTTTATCCATGTTTTATGCTAATGGTAGTTATAGAATGCTTTATCAAGAGCATGCCCATTCAGGGCGTGATTCTCAGTATAAAGATTGGAGTTTAGAGACCAAGTATAATGTGTTCCACTTGATAGATATTTGAGAAAATTTGGACTTAATAATTGATGAATTTTATAGATTGGATGTTAAATCAATGTAACGTATGAATTTATAAGATTAGAAGACTGGAGGACATATCGTTTAATTTTAATTTTATTTAAACTCATTGATTGTTTATGAATTTTAAATATTAATATAAATAATGAGAACACGAGTCCAGTGGGCATGTCACTTAATGTCCAAAAACTCTGATGTATGTTTGATATAAGCATTCATCTTGCACATTACAAAATGGCCACCATGTTTGACACTAAAATAATGGAACATATGTGTTGAGTCCCTCTTCGATGTCTAGACCGACCAAACTACCCAATGGATATTACTTTTGGTTAAAAGGTGAATGGGTTCACTGACATTGACAAATGCCAGTGGGCCGAAACGCGTTTGTCAGTTTTTTCTATCGATGGTTGCCCGAAAAATGAAATAATTATCTAATCTTCAAGCCTGGTGTGCTCAGCGTTTCTCTGCAAGATGTTGCAGTGTTTGTGCGAGTCTGTCTTCGCGAGCTGAGGCACCTGCTGTATTGAGAGCAGCGGCAGTGACGGAAAATAGCAGTTGTATATATATATATATATATATATATATATATATATATATTCACTTAAAAAACCATAGGTTTCACACATGTTATAGTTAGCTGGACATTTCACTCGTGGAAAACCATTGAAATTCCCCCGTTATAGTTAGTGCAGGCAACTATAACTCACGCGACCGCAATCCTCTGCTGATGATGTCAGATATTACATCACTGTATTTAGACACTTATTTACCCATGTCTTCTTCCATTAATTTTTAGCTATACATATATTCAAATATTTTTTTTTCAGAAAGACACATATGTCATCAGTGATGTAATATCTGACGTCATCAGCAGAGGATTGCGGTCGCGTGAGTTATAGTTGCCTGCACTAACTATAACGGGGGAATTTCAATGGTTTTTCACGAGTGAAATGTCCAGCTAACTATAACATGTGTGAAACCTATGGTTTTTTAAGTGAATTTGCAAGGTTTTTTAAATGCTATCTCCTAACTATAACGTGTGTGAAACCTATGGTTTTTTCAGTGAATTTGTACGGTTTTTTAAATGCTAAGTTATGTATTTTTTTTTATTTTTTTTAAGGTTTTTCACCTTCGCGTACCGTACGCCAATTCCTAACTATAACGCCTCTGAAACCTTTGTTTTTTTCAGTGAATTTCAAAGGTTTTTTAAATGCCAATTCCTAACGATAACGTGCATGAAACCTATGGTTTTTTCAGTGAATTTCAAAGGTTTTTTAAATGCTAATTCCTATCTATAACTTATCTCTAAAGATATCATGTTTAATGATTTTCATTGGATTTCTATATTTGTCAAATTCAGTGTGTCAATTACATTAATTATGTTTTATTGAAATTCTTTTTATCACCATTTTTAAATTTATTTATTTAATTAATTCTTTTAAAAACTTAAAAAATAATATTTGTTTTTATTGGGTTTTTAAAACATATTTTTTTATATTTTTAAAAATATTTCTTTAACTATATGTTCAAAACTTTATTTTATATATATTTTTTCCATGTTTTTGGATCCGCGCACCCTATGCGCACCGTTCTCGATCCCTACGCGTTAGCATCCGCGCATGGTATGCGTTGGGTACATGTTTAGTGCGCGCTCGCAATGCGACTGGTACGCGACTCCCAGCCTATACGCGACACTTTCGATGTACGTAACGCGACGTTTACGCGCTTCCACGATGCGTCATCTGCCTCTATGACACGGTAGGTGCGCGGATCCCGCGGAATATGTAACATTTAAAAAAACATATATATATATATATTTCATGTGAATATTAATTGAAGACAAACTCTAAACTAGTCTTAAAACTAATATATTTTTACATCTAATCCTATAATTTATTTTTATTCAATTTCGCGGATGCGCGCTGGGTGCGTGCTGCCTATGCGCAGGGTGCACGGATCCCATGTGACCAGCAAAAAAAGAGATTTGATTGGTTCATTACACTTCCTGTTCTAACTATTGAAAGACCCCACCCAATTCAATCATTCTTCTTTGACCTTTTTTGGAGGAGCATCTCTTTGCAGAGAAGAAGATTTTTTAGACTAAGTTTACACTTAGCTCTAACTTTTTTCAACTAAAAATGGCTTCAGGGCAGCAGGCATCACCTGCATCTCCTCATACATCTGAGGATGAATTTTTGGTGGAGGCACCACGCAAAGAACGTTTTTCTTCAGTGGTGTGGAAATTTTTTACTTTTCCCGAGGGGCAGAATAAGACCAATGCCACCTTGGTCACATGCAAGATTTGCAAAAGAGTGCTGCAGTGAGGGGATCCTAACAAGAAATAATCGTGCGTCACGGCTAGTATGATGAACCACCTAAGGACCCTTCATCCAAACAATCTTGCACGAGAAGAGTATAAACAGATGAGAAACACTCCTTCTCCTACGCCTTCCACCTCATCGCAGCCGAAAACTTCAAGAGTGCATCCATCAGTCCAAAACTTGGACATCCGTCCTCAATTTCATTATTTAAAAGTGCTCTGCACTAAGTGCAATGCGACTTTGTGCTACGGTGAGCAGTCGATCGATCTGATCTGCCGCCGGCAAGAAAGTCACATTTGCTAGTTTAAAAAAAAAAAAAAATTATTGTTCCCTGAAGTTCTTTGTTTGGTTCCTCCTGTTTTGTTTTTGGGTTTTTTTTCTCCAAAAAATCTGAAAAAATCACAAAATTGTTGGAAAAACCAAAAACAAAAAAAAAGAAAAAAGAAGAAAAAAAAGTTCATGTAAGAACTAACTTTCCTGGTTTAAACAAAGAGCTACATTTCTTTGTTAGTGTGTGAAAGTTTAGATGAATGTATGTGTAGTATGTAATTGACTGAATGAATACATTAGTAGCGTATGGTGAATGTATAAGTGCAGAACTATGAGGAAGTGCTGCAGCATCACACAGTAACCTCTTTAACTGCAGTGTGCTGTAGTACTTCCAAAGCACAGGGATGCAACATATGTACATAAATATGTTGCAAATCTATGCTTCTCTCTGCACGGCTGCTTAAACTACAGCCATGTGGTGACACAGGCACCCTTGCACCATAGTGCAAGGATATCTGTGTCATGTGCTGTTTGTTTTTGTGCAGGAAGACACACCTTCCTGCACAAAAACAATCAGTAAAGGCATTTTTCTCTTTCAATGTATGCTGAGCATTGTTGCATGCATTGAAGTATAAAAATGTGGAGAAATGAAAACAAATCTCCTTGTTGTGCTTTCCTACACCATTTTTAGAATGGTGCAGCATTCACACACATATCGAGATTTATGATTTATGATAAATCTAGACATGTGTCTTGTTCTATGAGTATTCAGTGCAATCATGCACAACACCCTTTCAACGCAAAGTGGTGTACATAATGAGGTTGTATTTACATGGAGTATATAAAGTGCACAGAGTGCCTTTTCCTCTCTTTGTAAATATGAAAGAGTGTCTTGCACAATAAATATGTTACAAAAAGTGACATATTTCCGGTTTTAAAATTCCTTGCGAATGATAGAAGGTAAGCACAGAGTTTTGTCTGCAAAGATGTTCAAAGAAGAATGATTGAAATGATTGTGGTCCTTCAATAGCTACAATGGGAAATATTATGAACCCCTCAAATCTCTTTTTTTGCAGGTCACATGATATCTGATTATGGTCAGATTTCAAAACTACATAGGTATAAACAGAGTGTTTTTAGAAACGTGTTTCAACTTTGTAGCTTCTTGCAGACCTCCTCATTCTGCATATTGAGACTTAGTTAAACTTACCTTCACAGTAATAGGAATAAAAAATGGTATACATTTTTTTCAGATTTTCATTGCAATCTAAATTCATATAAATTGCTTATTTTAAAATTTGGATCTGTGAAAGAAAAGGAAAAAATAATTATAACATGTAATAATACATTTTTTACAACACAGCATAATTTCCACAAAGTAATTTGTTTGCCTTTTTTGCTGTTCTCAGAATATATTGAATTTCACTAAAAATAGTGATTTCAATCGTACTCATCACTTAACAGCGGGCAAATAAAAACCAATCAGAAAGATGGTTAAAAAAAAACCAACATGCTATTCTCAGCAAAATACCACAAGATACAAATCACAGATATATAAAATGCTTACGGCTAACAACATTTTATAAGTTTGACTTACAAAAACTATAAATGTTGCCGCTTTAAAATATTCGCCGAATCTGAGGATACATTTTTGGAGAAGGCACCACGCCCACAACGTTTTTCTTCAGTGGTGTGGAAGTTTTTTACTTTTCCCGAGGGGCAAACAAAGACCAATCCCACCTTGGTCACGTGCAAGATTTGCAAAAAAGTTCTTACGCGAGGGGATCCTAACAAGAAATACTCGTATGGCACGGCAAGTATGATGAAACACCTAAGGACCCTTCATCCGAACAATCTTGCATGAGAAGAGTGCAAACGGATGAGAAACACTCCTGCTCCTTCGCCTTTCTGAGTTTCTTTTTTTTCTGGCATGATTTCTCTATTTTTACGTTGAAAAACAGTATCTGTAAAATAGAATCACAAATAAATGTATATTAATAACTTTCAAATTTATACTATTCCATTACTGTACAAACACATTTTATATCACAACTGACTAAGAAACTATAGCCCTGAACCACAAGTGTGACGATGGTTAAAACACTACATGCATAGTGCATACTACTTTGAAGCAGTTCATGCCCTAAAGCCTACCTCACTAAAAGACTACATGCTAACTGACTGAATGATTACAGTACTATAAGGAGACACACTGGGTGAGTGACAGGGTGTTTGCTAGAAGTGTATGAATACTGATTGGGGAATTGAAGGTGTGAAAGACAACTGTGTAGGTGATTAGAGGACTGCCTCCATAGTGAATAGGCATTTGAAGCAGTCTATGTGCTAAGGCCTTGCTCACTGCATGAGTACTTGGGTACTGACGGAATGATTAGAGTACAGCAAGGAGAGTGCCTGGGTGAATTTGTAAGTGGTTGGCCTTTGACACAGTGAATGGATTAGTACTTGGTACTGAATGGGTCACTAGACGAGTGCAAAGGGAGTGACAGGATCTTTGCTGGACTGTATGGATACTGACTAGGGAATTGAAGGTGTGAAAGACAAGTGTATAGTATGTTAGAAGACTGCATGCATACTGCATAGACATTTGAAGCAGTCTATGTGGTAATGTATGGTTCAGAACATGAGTACTTGGAAACTGACTAAATCATCAGACTATACTGCTAGGACAGTGCCTGAGTAAAACTTTTACATTTTCAGTTCTGGCACAGTGAAGAGAATAGTACATGGTACTGCACTTTAGTGTCAAACCCTGACTCATTTTATCAATGCATAAGCATAGAATAGCTTCTAAAGCTACTAAAACTTGACGACATGGCCGGTTTTAAAAGAGTTATCTGTCAGCAAATACACAATGTTACCAAATGATTCTATCACAATCCTTACCCAAATGCACACAGACTCACAGTGTGATTTTAGACAAGCAACACTATCCTAGGAGTTTACCAAAACTCATTCACTAGTCTAGAAGAGGTAAGGGTACTGCACACAATCTACATATTTAAGTACAGCACATTAGTGTCAAAGCATGACTCATTTAATCAAAGCATAAGCAAAAACTGCCTTCTAACGCTACTAAAACTTGACAACAAGACAGGTTTTAAAACAGTTATCTGTCAGCAAATACACGATGTTACCAAATACTTCTCTCACAGTGGTTCCCAAATGCACACAGACTCACAGTGTGATTCTAGACAAGCTACACTATCCCTAGCAGCTTACAAAAACTCATTCACTACTGTGCAAGGGTAAGTAGACTACACACAATCTACATATTAAAGTACAGCATTAGTGTCAAAGAATGACTTATTTTATCAATGCATAAGCAAAGACTTGCTTCTAATGCTACTAAAACTTGACAACATGACAGGTTTTAAAACAACAGTTATCTGTCAGCAAATACACGATGTTGCCAAAATGCTTCTCTCACAGTGGTTCCCAAATGCACATATACTCACTGTGTGATTCTAGACAAACAACACTATCCCTTGCACTATACCAAAACACATTTCTTCATCTAGAAGGAGTACTACATTTTAGTATAGAAACATAACTCATTTCACAAATTCATAAACAATGACTGGTTTCTAATTCTACCAAAATATAAAAACAGCACAGTTATCTGTCTGCAAACACATGAAAAACACAAATGCTTATCACAGAATGGTTTCTACATACACACACTGTCAATAAGATTGTAGAGAAAAAAAGTACTCCCTACACTTTAGCAGGAGAAATACATTAGTCTGATTAAAATCAAAATAGTCTACATAAATCCCCTCACAATTAAATAACTCACCTTTCAAGTTGTTTTGTAGATTAAGAAGTATATCAGTCACACACCAGATATCAGTCACACACCAGATTTTCTTATGCAGAATCTCTGCACTATGCACCTCTGGCAAAGTTTCCCTTTAATTTTCCACAAATATACATGTAAACATCAAATCACAATCCTTCACACATAAATTCAAAAGCAAACACACATTTCTATTGGTTAAACATTTCAACCCTTTCCAAATGAAATACATTTCAACCCTTCCCCCAATCTGCCTTCTGCCTGTTACCATAGAAACAGGTCATGGAACACTGTACTGAGCACACAGGTCACAAGTTCAGCACACAATGTTGCTAAACAAGACAGCAAGTGTGCTTGACTTTTCAACATATCAGCTTATCATATATAATGTTCCTTTCAATCAGTTTTTGTGAACCAATAAGAATCATGCGTTTAAAAAACAGAAATATACACCCTACCTTTCAGTGTAGAAAGTTGTCATACAACCAATGATTTCTTGTCTTTTTTGAAAAAAAATTTCCTTGGATCCGCGCACCCAACGGGACAGGATCCGTGCACCAAACGCGATAGGATGCGCGCACCCTGCGCGCATTTCACCGTTTAAAAAAAAAAAAAAAAAGGGGGGCCACAGGGGGTCCACTCTGCCCCCTTTATATGTTTTACACACGTATTCCCCTTGCTTCATCAACCTCGCTTCTACCGAGTCAGAAAATAGCCGCCAACAGTTCCTGGTTTCGAATGTAGACAGACACTCGACAGCCAATTAGTATTCAGCGTGCGATCGGGAGGGTGCACGCTCGGTTCAGGGAGGGTGCACTCATGGTGCGCATAGGGTGCGCGGATCCTCCGAGGCCATAGATATATATGTACATTTAACTCTAATTTTTTTAGGAACTACTGAACAGATTCACACCATTTATGCAAAGGCACAAGTCTGAACTGAGGACTACCTCTTTGCCAAATTTGGTGTCATTCCGTTCAGCGGTTCGGGCTGTAGCTGCGTCAACAGATCCTATGGGAAATTGCATGGGGAAAACGTGTTTTGGGACCCCCCTTTTTTCTCGGCCCCCACTTGACGAATCACCACGAAACTTTCAGTGTAGGAGCGGAGCAGAGCTGGCCAAAAGTTTGGAAGATTTTGTGAAGATTCGTCAACCGGCACCAGACTTATTGGGAATAGAATGTTGCGGATTTCCTATGGAAAATAGGTCCTAACTATAACCGCCAGTAGATAATATGTGTGTGTGTATATATATATATATATATATATATATATATATCACCAACAAATCCACTGCGTCTCACTTTCCCGGTTTCAGGACGAAAGAAGGCACTGGAGCCGAGGCCACAAATCAAAGGTGTGTTTATTTAACACTAGGTCCGACGCGTTTCGGAGTTTACACGCACTCCTTTATCACGGGCAACAGACTGTGTTTGTTCGGCATAGTTAAAGTGCTAGTGCCGGTCACGTGCAAAAAACATAGTAGAAATACTATCATCGTATTTTAAATCAACAATTGATGTATTTTACAGGACATGACTCGCCAAATGAATAATAAAACGTGATTAATCAGATTGTGGTTGAATTATGCACAATTCATTAATTTTACGTGTAATTCAGCTCAGTATACTGCTCTGTGCCGAGACTTTTGAATCAAACAAACTTTATCGACAAGCTCATGCTCACAACATAATGTGCTTAGCAAAATAACATTGCTCTCCTTGTCATTGCTAAGTTATGCCCTAGTGGGCAGAATCAAAAATTCAGCATAGGCAAAATAACATTGCTCTGCTAGTCCTCGCTAAATCATGCCCAAGTGGGCCGAATTAATAATTCAGCATAGACAGATATAACAAATAACAAGTTCTTAAACAATGTGCGAAACAAGTTAAATAACTCATATTAAGAAAAAGTGAGCAATTGAGTAGCCTGCGTTACCGCCCAAGTGGGCATTAATCTTACATTCAGAAGATCCATAAAGAACTCGTGTGACATGATCAAAGTTTACACCGTATTTCAAAAAGTAATTGCAATAACACCATTTTCTGTGTACACCATTTCAACCTGAGAGTAATATGTCTAGTCTTCCCAGTAATTTTCATTAATTCCGTCAAGTCATCTGTAAAAAATTGGATAAAAGACAAATTTGTCATAACAATCAAACGTGCACTAACCAAGATAAAAAATAACACAAAAAGTTAAAAACACACAGGGGAGTTTCACCTAGACTTTATCCAAGAAGACTTCACAAGTGCACTGACAGCTCCTCATCAAGATTAAGGCCTATAGGGGCCATCGTATTGAATTTGATGATCATCTTTGATTCTAACCTCCTGAGCTCCCGTGTCCTGTTGCCACCCCTACATCTAAGAGGGATGTCATCCAGAACAACAAACTTTAGAAGGTTCGGATTTTGGCCATGTAACTCATTGAAGTGACGCGCAATGGGATAGTTTTTGTCATTTTTTGTAATTGCTCTGCGGTGTTCGAGAATTCTGATCTTGCACTTGTGAATAGTGCTTCCTATGTAAAATTTGTTGCACGGACATCTAAGTGCATACACTGCAAATTCAGTGTTACAGTTGAGGTGTTTTTGTATTATAAATGGTGCCTGTTCATTTGATAATCTTAATGATTTACAACTGCTACTGAATTTGCAGGCCTTACAATTGTTACACACAAAGAAACCTTTTATGTTGCTTTTTTTCTTCTTTTCGGTCAACAAACTTTTACATAACATGTCACCTATTGATTTCGGTTTTCTAAATGTGAGGGAAGGGTATTCTCCCACGTACTCCTTAAGGTCTTCATCAGTTCTAAGTACATCCCAGAATTTTTTGAGGCTTTTCCTCACTTCCCAGGCTTGGTTGTTAAATGTAGTGATATATCTTAAGCATTCTTTTGTATCTTTCGTCAATTGCTTCCCCACGGGACATATCAGTTCCTGTCTATTTAACATCTCAACTTTTTTTGAGGCCTCATTAACCAGGGTTTTGTCATATCCTCTAGCTAGGAATCTCTCAGTCATGACTTGTTTTTCCAACAAATAGTGTTCATCATCGCTGCAATTTCTGCGTGCTCTTAGTAGTTCTCCAAAAGGAATACTGCGAATAAGATTTTTAGGGTGACAACTGCTGGCATGCAATAAACTGTTGCCTGAAGTTGCCTTCCGGAACAGTTTAGTACTCAATCTGTTCTCCTTAATTACAAGTTGTAAATCAAGGAATTCAAGACTGGTGGCATTGATATTACAGGTAAATTGTAAATTAAACTCATTATGGTTCAAACTTTGGACAAACTCATGAGCCGTGCTATCTGGTCCCTTCCATATACAGAAGATATCATCTATATATCTTAACCAAAGGACGGCGTGGTCATTGAATAGTCTGTTGTTGTTGACTACCTGCTCCTCCCACCAGCCGAGATACAATCCTGCAAAGCTGGGGGCGAAGCAGGTTCCCATCGCCGTCCCTTGTGTTTGTTTGAACATTTGGTTGTCAAAAATGAAAAAGTTCATGCTAAGACATAATGTGATCATGTCCAATAGCATCTCAGTGTGGAAAAGAAATGACAATGATCTGTTTTTCAAAAAGAATCTACATGCTTGTATTCCTAGACCTTGTGGAATGCATGTATAGAGACTACTCACGTCCAAGCTCATAAGTAAGTAGTTGGAATCCCACTCCACATTATTGATGAGTCTTAAAAAATCGCTCGTGTCTCTAACATAAGAAGGTAATGACTGGACTAATGGTTGCAAGAAATGATCTACATATTTAGAAACATTTTCAAGAAGACTTTCACGTGATGAGACTATTGGCCTCCCTGGTGGCTTCGTGGCATTTTTATGAATTTTAGGGAGGAGATAGAGTACCGGAATCTTAGGATTCTTGCAGTGTAAAAATTTGAATTCATCATCACTGATTAAGCCATTGTTTCTCCATAGTGTTAATTTTTTGCACACTTCACTAACTGCTTTGTCATATTCTGTTTTATTGGAGATGTTGTATCTCGTTGTATCTGATAGTTGTAGTCTGCCTTCTTCTAGGTACATTTCACGTGGCCAGATCACCACATTCCCCCCTTTATCGGACTTTTTGATGACAATGTCAACATTGGCTTCAAGCTCATTTATGGCCTGTCTTTGTTTTACAGTTAGATTGGGTCTTGCCCCTGACTTACATTTGGCTAGCTTTTTAAATTCGTTGATCATGCCTCTTTCAAAACAAAATATTGCTTCATTTGTAATTTGAGGAAGGAAGACGGATTTTGATCTAAAGGCAGTATGTCCTCCCGCCTCTAGATCAATCTCAGTATCGACTAAATTTACCAGAGGATCATCTGAAAAACCTGCCACTTCTGCTAACTCATGTACCGTCTGTAGCATCTCGATATCATCAATGGCTAGATTAGAAGGTATACTAGGTGTTGTCAGGGGTTTGGTACTCTTTTTCCCAGCAAACCATTTTTTCAGTTTCAGCTTCCTAACAAAGAAGAAAAGACTAATACGAGCCTCTGTGTAATCAAAAGAGGCCGTAGGACAAAATGACAGACCCAAAGATAAAACATTCAATTGTTCTTGAGTTAGTATAAAATCAGAGAGATTTACCACTGTGTTAACGTCCCTCATTTTTTGGCAAATCGGCCCCTTGTTCGAGTTCCCACCGGGCTGTCTGTTGGATTTATTTGCTTTGGTCTGTTTCCTCCTCTGCCGCCTCTGCCACGATTTCCTCTTGGGCTTCCGCTGTGTGCCTGTACATTTACTCTTTCCTTGGCCATCAGCGTATATTCCTTTAAAAAACGTGCTTTTACTAAATTCGAGTCTTGTGGTATTGCAGCCGCAGTTTCTTCGATGTTGTTGATATCTGTATTAGATGTAGTGGCTACCTCCTCGGTGTCAGAGTCTGGTATGGTAGCCACTTCTTGATGTCTACTTCCGGTATCGACGTCCTCGTCAGTGTCATTCCTTAATTTTTCGAATTTCTTGCCAAAGGTAAGTATCTGGCCCTTATTGTAATCAATTTCATCTCTTTGGAATTTACTAAGTTTTTTCTCTTTAATGTCTTCTTCTATTTTGGACAATTTCTTCTCCATTTTCGCCATCTCCAACTCAAACTCCTCGATCGTGTACATCTCTTTTAACTGGGCAATGATCGCTTCACTTTCAATTGTTAATTCACGGCTTTCTTTCTCAGCATATTTAATCAAAATATTCAGCATATTCATTGAGCAACTGTGATTATTTGATATCCACTCTTCAATCATATTCGGGTCAGGTTGTTGTAGCGTGGGAGTGATAAAAATTCTTAGTCCCCTTGGTATTCTATTACAATCTACATACTGTTGTAGAGCTGTTGCTTCCCACCATTTTGATTGTTCTCTTTTAAGAACTTTCCAAAGTTTATCCCAGAGTTTTCTTTTGTCAGTCACAGTGCTAGAACCGGGCTGTAGTGCATTTGCGTTGTCCTGATTTTCTGGTAATTTGGTGAACAGTTTAGTGGCTGCTTCTCGTCTCCTGGTGTCTCTAGTGTTAGACATTTTCGATGTCGGTTACTTGTTTTCAAGATGCGACACACAACTTGCCTTAGCTGTGTAAACACTATTTCCTATGATGCGAGATTACTTGAATGAACTTCCATCTCGGTTTCCGTATAGCTCCCGTCAACAGTGACTGTGTATGCGTTTCCCTTCGCAAAAGAAGGCTTACCTGATACGTAGCAGAAAATGGATGAGAAGGCTCCGTCCTACGACCGTTCCTCCTTCCACCACTGCCACCGGTAGTCAGGCAGTTCCAAATGCGGGGGTCAGCAGTACGATATCACACCACTGTGCTTAAGCGGGCAGGGGAATTTTCAAAATAAATCCACAAGATACTGGCTTTTCCCAAGCCACTTGTACGGCGGGCACACGGCAGGGGTAGCCACCCCCTAATATCACCAACAAATCCACTGCGTCTCACTTTCCCGGTTTCAGGACGAAAGAAGGCACTGGAGCCGAGGCCACAAATCAAAGGTGTGTTTATTTAACACTAGGTCCGACGCGTTTCGGAGTTTACACGCACTCCTTTATCACGGGCAACAGACTGTGTTTGTTCGGCATAGTTAAAGTGCTAGTGCCGGTCACGTGCAAAAAACATAGTAGAAATACTATCATCGTATTTTAAATCAACAATTGATGTATTTTACAGGACATGACTCGCCAAATGAATAATAAAACGTGATTAATCAGATTGTGGTTGAATTATGCACAATTCATTAATTTTACGTGTAATTCAGCTCAGTATACTGCTCTGTGCCGAGACTTTTGAATCAAACAAACTTTATCGACAAGCTCATGCTCACAACATAATGTGCTTAGCAAAATAACATTGCTCTCCTTGTCATTGCTAAGTTATGCCCTAGTGGGCAGAATCAAAAATTCAGCATAGGCAAAATAACATTGCTCTGCTAGTCCTCGCTAAATCATGCCCAAGTGGGCCGAATTAATAATTCAGCATAGACAGATATAACAAATAACAAGTTCTTAAACAATGTGCGAAACAAGTTAAATAACTCATATTAAGAAAAAGTGAGCAATTGAGTAGCCTGCGTTATATATATTCACTGAAAAAACCATAGGTTTCACACATGTTATAGTTAGCTGGACATTTTACTGATAAAAAACCAATGAAATTCCCCCGTTATAGTTACTGTAGGCAACTATAACTCACGCGACCGCAATCCTCTGCTGATGCTAATACTGTATTTAGACACTTATTTGCCCATGTCTTCTTCCATTAAATTTTAGCTATACATATATTACAAATATTTTTTTTTCATAAAGACACATATGTCATCAGCAGAGGATTACGGTCGCGTGAGTTATAGTTGCCTACAGTAACTATAACGGGGGAATTTCATTGGTTTTTTATCAGTAAAATGTCCAGCTAACTATAACATGTGTGAAACCTATGGTTTTTTCAGTGAATTTGCAAGGTTTTTTAAATGCTAATTCCTAACTATAACGTGTGTGAAACCTATGTTTTTTTCAGTGAATTTGTATGGTTTTTTAAATCGTAAGTTACTTTACGCCATTCGTGGCGTGCGCGCCCACTTAACGCAGTTCGTTCCGTGCGCGCGCGGTGCGCTTCGCGCACCGCGTGCCCATGTTACGCTAGATGGGCCATGAACGCACGATGCGCTTCGCGCACCGTGCGCACATGGAGGACATATGATGAACATCGTTGTGACAGGTAAAATATATGTTTGGCTTACGCGTACGGTAAGCGTAATCGGCGAAATTTTCGAAAAAATTAAAATTGCCTTTTTTCACTTGGGGGATCGTTGGGGACTCCCTCAACATGGCTAGGTGCTTGGGAGCTGTCTAAACAGCCCCTTTACATGTTTTTGCCCTTTGTTTTTCAACCCCCCGTCAGAGTCCGAGAGAGAAAATGGCGGCCGCCGCTTCCTGGTTTCGACCGATTCGAATGTTTACTAAGATCTAACAACCAATCAGAATCGCGCTCGCGCACGTCACCGTACGCGTACGGTAAGCGCACCGTAAGAGCACCGTAAGCTGGCTCAGATATATATATTGATTTAAAGGCTATTTTCTCAGAATCTACTGAACAGATTTACACCAAACCTACAAAAGGCACTTCCTTGACCTGAGGACTACCTCTCTGCCAAATTTCATTTAACTCTGTTCAGCCGTTCGGGCTGTAGCTGTGTCTAAAGGTCCTATGGAAAAATGCATGGGAAAAACGTGTTTTGGGACCCCCCTTTTATCTCAGCCCCCGCTTGACGAATCCCCCCGAGACTTTCAGGGTAGGAGCGGAGCGCAACGCCCCACCTATTTTGAAAATTTGGCGAGGATTCGTCGACCGGCGCCAAAGTTATTCAAAATAGAATGTTGCAGATTTCCTATGGTAAGAGGGTCCTAACTATAACTACCTACTGGCGACCGCCAGTAGGTAATATATATATATATATATATATATTACAAAACCAATCCAGCACCGCCACTGACAACCAACAGGCGGAAAGAACGCTGGCAGGGACCTCTACGATGTGCTCACGCTGATAAGGATAAACGGAATCCGGAATAGGTGCAGGAATTAATTTATTAGGCAAAGGCATGAGTCCATTGCAATCGTCGGACATAGTGTCCACCATGACGCGTTTCGCTTGCATCAGCGAGCTTGATCACATGTATATATATATTTCTATATAGGTTTTATTAATTGAATAATGTGGCAGCACATAAAGAACTCACTAGTGATCACTGCACAGCACTACAAAGACCAGTAGGCAGCTCTGCTGCCACACCCACCTGGGCGAGTGTCACGAATATTTAAAGCGCTGTGGACTGTTTTAGCGCTTGCTTGAACTTTAGCCCCAGATGGAGTGCGGAGAGGAGCATGAAACGCGTTGGGCTTTGTGAACTGAGGGGAATGACCTTTGCCTTTGAATACGGCAGCTGCTACCAATAAACGCTGAATACTTACCTTCCTGTGAGAGGCTTCTGTTAAGGGAGCAACTTGTTTGTTGGATATATATAAAAATATATATATATATGTACGTACTCGCCACTGCAGTCCTCAGCTTAAAAACGATGCAGACCCAGAATTAGTGCAAAGGATAAGTCTTTATTTGTGGCCCCGTTTGTCCGCCATGACGTGTTTCAGCCTGCAAGAGGCCTTGATCACATGATGCTGTTATGAGGAGGAACAATATTTAAAGTGCCAGGTGCGTAAGTCATTGTGTCACATGGTCAATAGACATAAAAGAGTGTCAATCAAACGTTTTTAAATATAAACAGCTCATTGTAAAATAAATTTTCACCCTTCTCTAATTTGAGACTGTGAAAAAATGCAGAAATGTTATATCGTGAAATGCATAATACACATTAACAAAATCCAGACTGATACTATTCACAGTAAATCTGGAAATTTCTGAGCATACTTGGTAATATTCATTCAAGATTGCATGTTTGACATCATGAAATATATAGAAAATAAGACCCCAGTGGGTACATAAATTCAATGATGCAAACTTAAAACCAATACTAGACTGGCTTAAAAAAAGGCTAAACAAATATATTATATATATGAGTATATATATGTGTGTATATGTATATGTGTATATATATATATATATATATATGTATAAAAAAAGTTTAATAGACATACCCATAAACATACATATAAAAAAGGTTACTATAAAATCCCTCCTAAATGTCAATAAATACATATAAGAAATACTGAACAAAATTTAAAACAAGAATCCATAGTGCAATTGTAACTAGCCCCAATTTTTGGGCATATCCTTGGGTACCGAAATGAATACAGCATCGCATGATGATATCCAACAAATTCTTTCACAAACGCAAAGTAATATATCAAGTCATTGGTGTGGCACACAAATTACAAATGTGTTGAATTAAAAGTGTAAAAAATCTAAGTGTTAAAAAATGTGTGCATAGATAAAAAATACATAAGAGGAGGCTGTGTTGTTAGAGGCTGATCTTAAAAAACAGACGTTATACTGAATATTCATATGGTTTGGGCAGACTAATTTATAGGCATGTATGGAAGTTCTCACTGGCATTAAGACCATTAGGGGTCTTAGTATCTAAGATTAAGATATATCGAGTTTCCAAAGCGTGAAGGCGGGCTTCATGGTCACCGCCTCTTCTCAGTGGCATTACAGAATCGATAGCAAAGAATCTAAGGAGCTCCGAGTTGTTGTTACGGAACTCCTTAAAATGACGTGCCACTGGATAAGCAGCATCATTGCTTTTGATTGCTCTTATGTGCTGGAGTATCTTCTTGTGGACCTGCAACTTGGTACTACCAACATATTGCAGGCCACATGGACACTCCAGCACATAAACTTCAAAATCAGTCTTGCAGGTGAGCAATTTTGGAATGGAAACCGGGGTATCTTTAAACGGGATAGAAAAAGATGTTTTGTTGATCCCCTGCCTCCAAGCTTTACAGGATGTGCATTTGATAAACCCCTTTCTGCTGTTGATCCAAGATTTGTTGGTCAACAGTTCGGGGCTACTCTTAACCAAGGCATCGCTCATGGATCTAGCTTTACGAAAAGCGATGTCTGGGGTAGCAGACATCAAACTGCCAATGACGGGGTCATTATGAATCAGGATCCAATTTTTTCTAAGAATTTTGCGTAGAGCCTGGTGCTGCCTGTTGAATGTCAATATTAGTCTAGTAACTGACTGATCCTCATTAGCTTGAGTGGCTGTCTTAAGTTGTTTGTTTTTGAGAGCCACTTCCATAGTTTTGCCATTAGCCTTGCTTATGGTTTTGTTCACCAATTGTTGGGAATATCCTCTGGCTAAGAACCTTTCTTTACTGGACTCTTGAGCTATGTTGCATTCTACCTGGGTGCTGCAGATGCATCTTATGTGCAACATTTCCCCAAAGGGAATGCTGCGTATGAGATGACCAGGGTGGTGGCTGGTGGCATGTAGTACAGTGTTAGGATATCACAAAAAGAAGAGGGTAAAAAAACCAAATTCGTAGAGACCAATAAGTGAGTGGAAAATACACCAAATTTGTAAAACTGCCCTCACACACAGCAAGCTGTATCATGCTTCATCATAGGGCTGCTACAACACCTCCGCGCCAGCCAAACGCCTGGAGGTGGAGCAATAGGGGAGGGGACACAAACAAACAACGTACAAAGTAACGTGGAACCAATGGTGAGTTAAAAGTGAAGAACCAGTGATAGAAAGTGATTAAAAACAATACTGGGAATACCTTAATCCAATTTTAATAATAGGTGCCCAGTTTGGAAATAGAAAAATCAAAAAACGTGGGTGATGGGTTTGGAGAGCTTATAATGCGGTTCCAACCCCCCCACTCTGCATGGATGTCGACATGTTTCAGCCGGTACTAAAAATTAATAATTAACCCAGCTTTCCTCAGGACTTCTCACCACTGTTGTTCCCAGTTGTGAAACCTTCCTACTCCCAATTTGGGAAGTATAAGGGAAAAATATATATATACCTCAAATGAGGTCTCTCGCCTTTCGAGAGGAACCGAGTTTATTGAGTTTATAAACTTGAAATGGCGGGGGAGTAAGGACAGACGCCCACATGCACTCTTGCTTTCTTGGGCTGCTGACCACCAACGTATTTCGCCGTGAAGGAGGCGAAATACGTTGGCGGACAGCAGCCTTCGGAGCCATCGTGCTTGGATTGTGAATGTGGAGGAAGTGCTCTCTCCGGTAATCCTCGTTCCCAGCGAAAACCAGAGGAGTCGATTACGGCGGGGTTTGGAGAACGGGGTAAGGAAGTTTGGAGCCTTTTCGGAAACGCAGGACAAAAAAGCACAGGAGTATTCGAAGTGCAGATGGAACCAGCGCGGCCTCGGTGGAAGGCTGCTGCTGAGGATACAGCGTGAACTACTTGACGGCGTCAAGTGAGGAAGTTCCCGAAGGGTGAATTTCCAGATAACGGAAGAAAATTTGTTTAGCAAACAGAGAAGCTTCACGATGGAAGGCAGCTGAATCACTGTTTGTCCCTTTAAATACACAAATATCGGATTTGAGCAGACCGGGTAATATTGCAGCACGGGACTCCAGAAACAAAAAAGAGCTTTGGGAAAAACTATGGAAATGCGCAAAGATGGAGCAAGTTAAGTGGTGGGAAGCCACCACTCTGCAAAAATATGTAGACTGCGAGCGCGTACCTCGTGGTTTGTGCATTTTTCTGACCCCAACGTTTAGTGACCCAGACCCTGAATTAATTGAAGAGTGGGTACAGAACAATCACCAATGCTCAACGACAATGTTGAAATTGCTTATTAAATATGCACTTAAAGATACGGCGAGACTGGCAATGGAGATTGATCAAATTACTTCCCAACTGAAGAGTCAATATTCTAAGAATTACTTTGAAATAGAAATGAAAAAATTGACTTTAAGATTAGAGAAAGCAGAGGAAGAAATAAAAATGAAAAAACAAAGTAAATTTTACCGCGACCAATTAGATTATGAACGGGGCCAAATTTTTACGTTTGGCAGGAAATTTGATTATTTAAGGGAACTCAATCAAAAGATATTGGGAACTCCGAAAACAAATCAACCTGACCAAACCATAGAGATACCAGAGACAAGTGAAACCAATATGCAGCTGGAAGCTAGCACAAAAACAGTAAGATTGGAAGAACCGACGGGAAGGCCATTGAATAATGAAGGGGTAAAATCCAATAATTTAAAGGAGTTCTCGCTTATGGCACAAGGCCGACAAGGGCTGGGAAGCCCAGACGCACAAGAATCGCCAAGTCGAGGTCGAGGTCGAGGCACCAGAGGAGGAAGCAGAAGAGGCGCAAAGACACAGGGTGTTCTGGATGCTTACGTGGGAATGAGAACAAGAGGCAAGATGGACAAAAAATGAAGGACAATCACACTGTGGTAAATTTATCTAATATTCAGTTAACGCTTGATCAGATTGAAGTTTTGTCATTGGGTCTAACGTTTTGTCCAACAAGTAACTTTAATTACACTGAAGGAAGGATAGATCTTTTTCGTTTTGTAAGAAAGTTGAAGCTGCGAAAATGGTTTCAGAATAGAAAAATGATTACTACAACAAACTCTGTTGAGCCTACTAATTTAACGATTGAAGATATAGATCTATTACAGGCAATGAAAGGGTTGGAAAAAGACACTGACAAAGATATGGATGTAGAAGCATGTCTAACTGAAGAAAGGATAATTTTTGACTGTAGTAGTGACAGTAATTTTAAACCAAAATCTAGATTTTTACCTCAAATTCACAATGAGAATATTGAAGTATTTGAAAAAGGAGTAATTAATGAATTTAAAAAACTAGATAAATTCAGTAAACCTAAATATACTAACTTGAGTCAAAAACAGAAAGCGGCAGTTGAAGAACTACAGAATAATAAAGAAATGATTATTAAAAAATCCGATAAGGGCGGAAATGTTGTTGTGTGGCCTATCAATATGTATTTGAATGAAGGTAGATGACAGTTGGAAGATGTAGAAAGCTATACAATCAGTAACAGAACCAGCTATGAGAAAAGCAACAATGAGTATCAGCTGCAATTAACTCTGTGGAAACGTGAAAAATTGCTTTCAGATGAGGAGTATAGATTTCTTAAATGTGACCATCCAAAATTGCTAGCATTGTATTTATTGCCCAATTTGCATAAAAACAGTGTAAATCCTCCAAGACGACCTATTGTGTCCTCTATTGGAAGTACTTATGAGAATACTTCCAAATATATTGATAATTTCTTACGTCCGTATGTTCAAAAACTCCCTTCATATTTGCAAGATACTCGAGATTTTTTAAGAGTGATTGAGAAAGTCCAGTGGAAAGAAGATATGTGGCTAATGACACTTGATGTCAATAGCTTATATACCTGCATACCCCACCATTTAAATTAAAGCAAATCATCATTTTTTGAAACAGCGGGACATTAAATATTTTTGGGGAGACAACCATCTATCGAGTGAGGAGACGCTGTGGAGAGCTCGTGCTGGCTGCCGTTCTCTTGCCGTTTTCTTGACTTCTACAGCCTGCCTGCCATATCACTGATCCTTGCGGTACCCGCTGCACGGGTCCCGCATCACCTACCTTGTTGGGACTGAGGCTACATCAGACTAGAGCAGCAGGGCTGTGAGCGCCAGGGCTGGGACTCCATTTCCCAGTTGTCCCTGCGTTTGGTATCACCTGCACCTGGACGCTCTCCCTGTTTGCCCCGCCTCCGACCACCGACTGAATAGTGCAGGCTTGCACTAGTAACATTGGGAGACAACCATCTATCGAGTGAGGAGACGCTGTGGAGAGCTCGTGCTGGCTGCCATTCTCTTGCCGTTTTCTTGACTTCTACAGCCTGCCTGCCATATCACTGATCCTTGCGGTACCCGCTGCGCGGGTCCCGCATCACCTACCTTGTTGGGACTGAGGCTACATCAGACTAGAGCAGCAGGGCTGTGAGCGCCAGGGCTGGGACTCCATTTCCCAGTTGTCCCTGCGTTTGGTATCACCTGCACCTGGACGCTCTCCCTGTTTGCCCCGCCTCCGACCACCGACTGAATAGTGCAGGCTTGCACTAGTAACATTGGGAGACAACCATCTATCGAGTGAGGAGACGCTGTGGAGAGCTCGTGATGGCTGCCGTTCTCTTGCCGTTTTCTTGACTTCTACAGCCTGCCTGCCATATCACTGATCCTTGCGGTACCCGCTGCGCGGGTCCCGCATCGCCTACCTTGTTGGGACTGAGGCTACATCAGACTAGAGCATCAGGGCTGTGAGCGCCAGGGCTGGGACTCCATTTCCCAGGAGTCCCTGCGTTTGGTATCACCTGCACCTGGACGCTCTCCCTGTTTGCCCCGCCTCCAACCACCTATTTCCTTTATCTGGAACTGCTGCTGACGCTGCGCGGGAGCGCGCGGGAGTGCGCCGGGAGAAGCCCGGGACAAGGGCGGGACAGTCTGCGACAGTCCGCGACTGGCAGAGACTGGACTGGGCTATTTACGCTGCCCATTTATTTTGGTAAAACGTTATTATCGTTGGTTGCCCCTCCTATTGTGATTGGCTACGTGACTGTATATATTGTTTTGGCGTTGCTATTGTTAAGGCTTGTTTTCTTTTTCTTCTTTTTATTTTTTTGTTTTTTTTCTCTTAGCAGATCACTTTGTATTTCTAAGGGTAATCGTGTCCATAGTGTATTGTGGTGCACTATGTCTAATCCAAAGCTTCCTACGGCCATAAATACTATGGATAACTATCTGGTGCAGGTAGTAGCTAAAATCAACACTGAGAGGAGAGCCTCTCTGGGGTTGGATGTATCCCCGGAACTTGCATTGATGGATTTCCCCTCAGCTGATTTACCTGATTTAGCTAGTAGCAGTAATAATGTGATACTATCTGAATCTGTTGAAAACATCAACTTGACCCAGCCTAGTTGTGCTGCTGTGGCAAGTAATAGTGAGGAGGAGACTGAATTGTATACAATAGGGGAAAAAGCCCCAGTGGTTGTTCCACGTATGACAAGAAGAGTAGGAAAGGGTCAGCCTACTCGTGGAGGCCTACGCTCAAGTCAGAAAAAGCCGGCTTCCCCACCTAATAAAGCAGCTGGGGTTGAGGAAGAGGGGTCGACTGATGATATTTGTATGGCCCTATCCAACGCTCAGTTTAAGAAGCTGTTGGGTATGATTGACTCGAAAATTGGTGGCATCGTTAAACCCCTGGTTGGCAGGATAGAACAGTTAACTGCAGAAGTGAATAGGCTGGGGGATCTCTTGGACAAAACTTTAGTTAAAGTAGGGAGTCTACCTGACGAAATTGTAACTAGATTGGAGACTAAAAAGGGTACAGGTAGTCCGGATGATGGAGGAGCAGTGAATGCTTTGCCTAGCCAGCCGGTGGTTCCACAGCTAGCCACAGGGGTGGCCGTTTCAGGGGATGCTGTCCCTCAAGGTGAATCTATGGCTGTGAACACAGCAAAGGGTTCGGCTGAGCTCATTGTTGAGGCTTCTCCTCTGGTACTTGTGTTAGCCAACGTCCCCATATTGTCTCCAGGTCAGGAAGAGTCTACTCCTTCTCTGTTGTCTAAGGCTCTATACTGGCTGTCTAACAACATGGTGATAACTCACTGGGGCAAGCAACAGCTGGCAGCAGAATTAGTTATGGCAAGGAGGGTGGAGTGGATTGGAAGCAGCCCTAAAAGATTTCAGGGTGATTGTGTTGTTTTAAATTTTTCAAACCCTGAAGTATTAATCGATATTCTTCTGAATCTGTTACTGCCACAGCGAAGAACTGCTGATATTATCCCTCTGACCCTAGACTTTTTCTATCACCGGAGAGGGAGGGGCCCCAATCCGTCTATGCTGCGGACGAAATGGAGCATGGTGTCAAAACTGGGGAGAAGGGGGTCACAATCTGCCGAATGCGGCTTTAACACAGGAAGAAGGGTTGTACATTCTGAAGAGTGGGGAATACATTTAGAAAATAGGTTCTCGGCTCTTTCAAACTTAGACGAATGCGACTGACTTCTTGGGGCCGAAAGTATTGTTCTATCTGAGTCAAATGATCAGGGTAGAAGCAGTCCATCTACATTACAGGGTATCGATTGTGGAAATAAGTTATCTCCTTGTAAGGCTATCTGTAATAGTGGCCAGCCTAGCGCTGTGGATTTAGTTATGGGTAACCTTGGCACTCCTAATCTTATCCTTAATACGCTAGTGGGTACTATGACGGGGGCACCAAACTTAATCTCTTGGAACTTGGCAGGTTTTCACTCTAAAATTGAGTGTGGGGATTGGCTTGGTTTTGTTACCTCATTTGATGTATGTTTATTTCAAGAAACCTGGGCATGTGAACCTGTTTTTGTCTTGGGGTACTTAAATTTTTCTGTACCAGCTATAAAAGGACTAAGAGGGAGACCAATGGGGGGTCTTACCATCTGGGTTCGACAGTCCCTCAAATTTTCTATTAAATGTATGGTGACTAATTCTAACGATATCCAGTTAATTAGGATAATTAATGATACTTCAGGTTCTCTTGATGTTTACAACGTGTATGCTAGAACCACCAAGGGTGGACAATCAGGAGTGTTAAATGCCCTGGGCGACCTCCTTGACATTAATTCACAAGGCAAGAATATTGTTATAGCAGGTGATCTTAATCGGACCTTTGAGCCCTTAGCGACTGGCGAGGCTTGGAGCTGAAGAGGATTCACTTTGGGGTATCCCTGCTTTAGAACTGAAGCCAGTCACACGTTGGACTGAGGACATAATAGGCCTGAATGCTATGTGTCTCGAAAAGGGACTAAGAGCCTTAAATGGTAGAACAAGATCAGATATAAAAGGGTCTATGACTTTTGATAATGGGAGACACAAAAGTAGAATAGATTACGTAATTTGTAGCATGAATCTATGGTCGTCTGTATGTGACATGGAGGTTGTTGAGAGACCTGAGAGTGATCATCACCCTCTGTGTGTGGTGCATAAATGGTGGACAGCTTTGAACGATTTGAATTGCTCTAACGTCCTTGCCCCTCCTCTTGTCATTCCTGGCAATGATTTGCGCAGGTTAAGATGGGCTACTGTGGAGACCAACCAACAGGTGATTGACACTATTAACCTAGAAACTGATAAATCTATTATGGCCATGGAATTGATTAGTGCTCCTCTTGGCTTGGCTGAGATGGTTAAGATCCACGATTCTCTCTTTGGTCAAATAAAAAAACATTTCCTGAAACCGGTTGCACGTAAAGGGGCAAGAGTATGCAAAAATGCAAAATGGTATAACGCCAATTGCAGAGCCGCCCGGCTCGCTTTGGGCCGTGTAATCAAAAAGAGGGATCCAGTGGCTATCTCCCTAGCCAGGAAGGACTATAAAGTCTGTATAGTAAATGCCAAAAAAGCTTGGGACGAGCAGCATTGGTTAAATCTGAAAAGAGCTAGTGACAATAGGGATTCCAGATTGTTCTGGAATATTGTTATGCGGGGTTGCGAGAAAGCAGCGGACCCCCCAAGTAACAATGTCCCCCAAGAAGACTGGGTGAAATTTTTCAGCTCTCAATACGCCAGTAATAATCAGATAGCTTGTGAGGATAGTATTGCCTGGTCTTTTTCTCAAGAGAATCTCTTCACCTATAAGGAGACAATGTCTGCCCTCAACACAGTAAAAAGAGGGCGTGCCCCTGGTTTAGATGGTGTCCCTGCTGACATCTTTGTAAACGATAAGGTGCGATGGTGTAAATATATTCATTTATTGATTAACTCCATCGCAAAAGGTGCTGAGGTTCCGGCATCCTGGCGGGGTGCTGTGATCATCCCAGTGTTTAAAAAGGGCGATAGAGCTCAGCCAGGTAATTACGGCCAATAAGCCTCATTGACACCGTGCAAAAAATAGTTGGCCACGTTGTTGTAAACAGGCTCCTTGACTGGGCAGAGGAGAATAATATATTGTCTCCCTTCCAAGCAGGGTTCCGAAGAGCGACGAGTACTGTAGACCAGGTCTTTCGCTTTCAATTACTGCAATGGAGGACTGTGGTGCTGGGAGAAGGCAGCCTATATGCGGCCTTTATCGATTTACGGGCTGCCTTCGACCTGGTGCCACGGGCCAAACTGTGGCAAGTTTTACATAGCATAGGGGTTCCACCGGAGCTATTATCGCTGATAATGCGGCTCCACGAGCAAACTTTTGCGAAAATTCAGTGGGGTGGATATGGGATGGTCACAGCGGACTTTTCCGTTGAGCGTGGAGTGCGTCAAGGATGTTCAATGGCTCCGACCTTGTTCACTCTATTTATTAATGGTGTAGTCTCCCGCATGTTATCAGCGTCAGTGGATGCTCCTTCACTTGCAGATTTAAAAATTCCCATTTTAATGTTTGCGGACGACACGCTTATTTTATCAAAAAAACCTAGTGGTTTACAGCGTGCTCTGACTATTTTTGATACATTTTGTGGCGAACATGGCCTAGAGGTGAATGTCACTAAAACCAAATTAATGTTTTTTAAGCCGCATCGTAATTTTAAACCAAAAATTGTCATGAATGGCCGGTCCCTAGAGGTGGTGAAATCATTTATGTATCTGGGCATACAAGTTGCAGATAATAATAGGTGGTGCGAGCACATAGACATCGCTACATTGCGACACAAGCAATTATCTGGTGCCATTAGTTTGGAACATAGGAAGTCTTTGACTAAACCTATTAAGCCAGTCCTGAAGGTTTACGAAGCGAAGGCAATTGGTTCCGCTCTTTATGGTGCGGAGATGTGGGGGTTCGAAAAATTGAGTTCCCTACAAATCTCCGAGAACAAGTTTCTATGTTCCATTACAGGTACCCCGAAAAGCAGCCCATTGTTGCCTTTAAGGTATGACCTTGGTAGGAAACAAATCACGGACCTAGCTAGACTCCGCCCAATATTGTACTGGCGAAGGCTCTGGACAACTCCAGAGCTTTCTCATTATGCGGAAGGGTTTATTGATGTTATTAAGGCTGACCGTTTCCATAAGATCGGATGGCTTAAATCATTAAAATCATCATTGATTGAGCTTGGGCTAACCTCATTATGGGCAGACCCAGCTGGTGTAACCTTTCCTGCTAAATCTGTCATAAAAAATATATTTTGGGAATATGTTGTGCATAGGAGTCTGAGTAAAGCTAGTACTGGGTCCCTGACTGCTGGCTTTCTGGAAGTCAAATTATATTCCTCTTTGGAACCCTATTGGGACATTATTACAAAGCCGGGAGACAGAAAGCTCCTTTTTCAGTTGAAAGTGGGAGCTCTTCCCATAAGGTCCTTCACATCAAAATGGGTAGAAGGGGGGTGTGACTCTTGTCCGGTATGCGGGCAGGGGAAAGAAACTCTTGGCCATTTTCTGTTCGTATGTCAGGCTTATTGTGAGCCAAGACGTGTTTGGTTATCACCTATGTGCAGGAATCTTGGGACTACCTGCAGCTCTGTTGCTCTGCGTATTATATGCACAAGCCCAGTTACTTGGATATTAATTGCCACCGCTAAATATATGGGATGGGCGTGGACGATCAGGCAGAGACTGCTAGTTATTTAACTATTCTCTGTTTGAAAATGTTTCCCATGGATATTATCATCAATTAATTTTAGATAATTAGTTTTATATGTTGGCTAAATTTTTAAAGATGTATCTGTATTTTATCATATTTTTTGTTAAACAGGTATTATGGGAAATTGTCTGCAAATGAATGTAGCTTAATTGATTTAATATTGTATTATTTGATTTTAATCGATTGTATTTCAACTGCATTTTAACTATGAGTGTTTGTCCTGCTTTTATGAGTAATCACTCGAAAAAAGCATTATTTGACTTGACTTGACTTGAAATATTTTTTGCATACAGAAATGTTATTATGCATGATGCAAAGATGTCTCTCGAATAACTACTTTTTGTTTGATCATGTCATCTATTGTCAGGCCAAGGGAACTGCAATGGGGACCTGCTTCGCCCCCAGTTATGCGGGTCTATACCTTGGCTGGTGGGAGGAGCAGGTGGCTGGTAACATCTTGGCCTTTACCCAAAATGTTAGTCTCTGGATATATAGATGACGTATTCTGTATTTGGAAAGGAGAAAGGGATGATGCTATGCAATTCGTTGCCAGTTTAAATGCAAATGACTGCAATCTGACATTCACATGCGCGATAGAAAAAGAAACAATTGAATTTCTAGATGTAGCTGTGAAAGTGAACAATGGCAAATTGGAAAGTATGCTGTTCCGAAAATTAACAGCAGGGAACAGCCTTCTGCATGCAGTAAGCTGCCATCCAAAAAATTTGATCCGTAGCATACCTTACGGTGAACTTCTACGGGCAAAAAGAAATTGCAGCACAGAATCAGATTTTGAATTGGAAATGTCAAACATGAAAGAAAGATTTTTGGAAAGAGGATACTCAAACAGAATAATAAAACAAGCATTTACTAAAGTAAGAACAGTTTTGAGGGAAGATCTTCTAGATCCTAAAATTCTAAAACGAGAAGATGATGAACCAATTAGGTTCATCACTGCATATTCTAACCAATCATGGCAAGTCCGAAACTGTTTGAAAAGGTATTGGCATGTTCTGAACATTGACCCAGTTTTGAAAAAATCAGTGGGAAGTCAACCGAAGGTTACCTTTAGGAAATGTTTAGCACTCAAAGACCTTCTTTGTAGCTGTATTGTGAAAGAAGAAGAAAACAATCGGAGGGAAATAAAGGGATTCTTCACATGTAATTCATGTAAAGCATGTAAAAGCAGTGTAAACCGAAAGGAATTCCCTTTATCTAAGAGTCATAAACCCTATGTGATTCAAAAACATTTAACATGCAAATCAGATTACTGCATGTATGCTTTGTGTTGTCCTTGCCCACTTGTATATATTGGGAGTACTATTCATCAAGTGAAAAAACGAGTTCTAGAACATACCAGGGCAATTATCAATGAGGATAAGCAATATCCCATTGCTAGACATTTTAAAGAATTACATGGGAAAAACGTCAATGTCCTACAGTTTTGTGCCCTGGATAGAATTCCAAAATCAAAAAGGGGAGGGGACTGAACAAGAGAATTGCGACAATTGGAGTCCAGAATGATTATTAGGTATGATACGGTACAGCCACTAGGCTTAAATAAGGATGAAGAAATGTCGGTTCATCTGGGTTGACCGTATCATAGAGTATTGCTGCATATTGAAAGCTCAAAATGTATTATATTTTGTAAATAAGAAGCTATAAGTTTGTTTTTAACTTTTCACATACACTTTAGTGACGGCACAATTTTGTATTTTTTGTAGGAGACAAAAACTGTCAGCGTACCAATAAGAAGATTGACAAACTGAGGCACAATGAAATTATGATTTTGTTGAATTTGAATGAGAAAAATAGGAATGCCATCGAATTTTGAAAATTGGCGCCCACTTGGGCGCAATGTAATTAGTCAATATGATGGAAATTGCCCACTGGGGCTAAAACAAAGAACGCAACAGTGATATATATGTGCATGATAATTTGTTTTGGTAAAAAATTACCACTCGATGAGCTTGGGGTTAAATTGCCCACTGGGGCGGGACCATATTCATTTAATGTAATTTTGATTTGCACAGTATATATACAGCGTATGTTTGACATGTGTTACAACATTGGCATGTATAACAAATTGGAAACTGTTCCAATAGCAGTGTATATCACACAGGAACATTTGGAATTTGACTATTTCAAAATGGATGCCGTGTTTGAACGTCTTTGATACTGAGTTGGGGCAGGTAGTCCTACTTTTATGTTATTGTTTAAACACTATATGTTTTCACTGTTTACAAACTGTCGATTACCCGTGATCAAGGTGCGGCTGCACGGAAACGCGTCAGGCGTTTGTTTGCCATTTTCTAAATAAAAAAATCACGCTTATGGAGCTGGGCTCGAGATTGCTTTTTGAATAAGAAAAGGCTTGTTGAAAATTTTGTAGGAGGATCGCTACCTCGCTCGAGCCCGCCACCGCAAAAGCGGCAGGGAGACCAGCGAACTGTATTTTGAATATATATATATATATATATCCACCACCACACCCGCCTCTTTGCCAAAAAACGGGTCCGACACATGCTTTTGGACGGATCAGGTAGGTTTAATTGCCACCAAACAGAGAAATTCAAGCTTAAAACACCTGGCAGACGCGTTTCGGCGAATGCCTTCATCATTGCCAGCATTGTGTTTTAAAAATTAGTTGCAATATGCAGGGACTTTACATACTGCTCGTGGTGTTCCTATTGGTACTCAAGTGTCCAATCACAGCCCTTGTTCTTCAATCACTGTGAGCAGTAAATGCCAAGGATGCTGGTAAATGAAGTCCTGCAGTCTGTAAGGGTCCCCAAAAGTAGTAGTGCATGTCAGCAATCCCACACCGCGGACTTTGGTACAGTGACCGGTCCGTACATTAAGTAATGCCCCAGCTTTTAGCCAGCCTGTGAGTCCGCTCATCCACTGCCGCAGGGACCATGGCAGCAAACAAACGCCTGTCGCCATCCAAATCAGCAGCAAACTGCTGCTGCTCTCTCCTCGATACCAGGAACATTATCTTGGGCAAGGGGGTGCCGCTTTGTGCATTCAGCACCAAACACCAACAAAGTTGTCGACTTGAAGCGGAGCACCAGATCGAGAGGCGTGCCGGTCAAGCAGCGTCGACAGCTGCGTACATATCCACCACCACACCCGCCTCTTTGCCAAAAAACGGGTCCGACACATGCTTTTGGACGGATCAGGTAGGTTTAATTGCCACCAAACAGAGAAATTCAAGCTTAAAACACCTGGCAGACGCGTTTCGGCGAATGCCTTCATCATTGCCAGCATTGTGTTTTAAAAATTAGTTGCAATGTGCAGGGACTTTACATACTGCTCGTGGTGCTCCTATTGGTACTCAAGTGTCCAATCACAGCCCTTGTTCTTCAATCACTGTGAGCAGTAAACGCCAAGGATGCTGGTAAATGAAGTCCTGCAGTCTGTAAGGGTCCTCAAAAGTAGTAGTGCATGTCAGCAATCCCACACCGCGGACTTTGGTACAGTGACCGGTCCGTACATTAAGTAATGCCCCAGCTTTTAGCCAGCCTGTGAGTCCGCTCATCCACTGCCGCAGACCATGGCAGCAAACAAACGCCTGTCGCCATCCAAATCAGCAGCAAACTGCTGCTGCTCTCTCCTCGATACCAGGAACATTATCTTGGGCAAGGGGGCGCCGCTTTGTGCATTCAGCACCAAACACCAACAAAGTTGTCGACTTGAAGCGGAGCACCAGATCGAGAGGCGTGCCGGTCAAGCAGCGTTGACAGCTGCGTACATATCCACCACAACACCCGCCTCTTTGCCAAAAAACGGGTCCGACACATGCTTTTGGACGGATCAGGTAGGTTTAATTGCCACCAAACAGAGAAATTCAAGCTTAAAACACCTGGCAGACGCGTTTCGGCAAATGCCTACATCATTGCCAGCATATATATATATATATATATAGATATATATATATATATATCCACCTCACAAAGTTTCGCTTCGAAAACCCGAGCCACTTTCAATGGCGGGTCACGGCGGGAAAGCGACTCCCAATATCCAACAACAATCGTTACCACGTTTTCACAAGAATGATGCCATGGCCGCAAACTTCATCTCAGCGTGATTTTATTTTAAATGGTCTTGTCACTCTACGCGTTTCGGAGAACACACCTCCTTGTTCACGAGTAAGAGCGTTGTGTACGACAACTTCCTTAATGTAATCATGTGACACACCCACTCATAAACAGTGAAGACAGATTTTCCGTATGAAAAGATTCTCAGAGCTAGGAAGACAGAGTCTTTAAAACATTATTGTCACGGTATTGTGGGGAAATACATAAGTGCTAAAATATTGCTTGTATTTTTCATCATAGAATTTAAGCACATCAAAATGAGATATTATCTCTCACGTTAACGCTTGGAAGATTGAAACGGCTTTCATTACCATAAGCAATCAAACTTATCACAATAATCTTGCCCAAGTGGGCAAATGAAAATCTTGGACTAGTTTAAACCGATCAATATCGATCAAATGCATGAAAAGGCCGGCACTTTATACAAAACCGCAGATCGCAGATCACGCCACAGTGGGCCCTAACATCAATGTCATCTTATGTAAGATAAATGCAAACTTTCAATATCCAAACTGAAGTTCATTACTTAAACAAGTCCATCAGTCAGTTGCTTTCTTTTCTTCCACAGGCGTATCCCCATTCCGTATAACTAATTAGAATTACTCTAGTCATATCCCACTCTCTGTTTGAACCACATCAGAAACCTGTGAAACATAATCAAATAAGGTGCAATTATTGATCAAAAAATGAATTCTAGTTGTTTACATTCGCTACAGTTCAAATATAATGGAATGAGGATTAAAAACAATTTATAAAAACAATTACTTGTCTAACCTGTTGACAGTGGGATTTTAGTTCATCAGAGATACAATCCAAAACGTAAACATTAACCCAAATGAACTGCTAACCCTTCATCTCCATTATGACCTTCTGGTTGCATCGTGTTATATTTTATAATCATTCTGGACTCGAGTGGTCTCAATTCCTGAAGTCTATCGCCCCCTCTGTCTCTTACGGGGACATTTTCAAGGGCACAGAAGGACAATTTGGTATTATTCTGATTGTGGCAAGATGCAAAATGCCTTGCAATAGGATATTGCTTGTCGTTGTTTTTTATGGCCCTCAGATGTTCCAATATACGTTTCTTAGCCTTGTGTATGGTACTACCAATATAATATTTGTCACAGGGACATCTGAGGGCATAAACGACATACTCTGTATTGCACGTATAGTGTCTCAGAATTTTAAAGGGTTTCATTTGGTGTGACAGCTTGACCTCTTTACAATTAGTGCTGTACTTGCAGGCTTTACACTTGCCGCAAGTGTAAAACCCTTGTATTGTGCTTGTTTTTAAATTAGTGGTCGTCAGGGTTCTGCAAACACTATCCTTAAGGGACTTGGCTTTCCGATAAGTTATTTGGGGATACTCCTCAATACATTTATATATATATATATATATATAAAACTTAAAATGTCTTGGCCCACCTCGTCCACTCGATGGGTTGCCCCAGGTACAGATCACAAGAATTGCGACGGAATCAGCAGTTGCTGTTCACGAGAAAGGTGCTATAATTTGATTCCATCACCTCAAAACAATACAAACAGACAAGTGTCCGCCATGACGCGTTTCGATTGGGAAACAATTTCTGAGACTCTAAAGTCTCAATTTCTCACATGCAGTACCAACTTTGTCATCTACATTGTTGAGTGCCCTTATAAATTATGGTACATTGGCAGCACAACTTTGATGGCCAAAAAGAGGATCTTAGAGCACATGAGGGCCGTCAACAACAGGGATCCCAAGGATCCGGTAGCCCGGCACTTCAAAGACAAACATTTTTCTGACTCATCCCAACTTACATACTGTGCCATTGAGCAGATAACTAATGATCACAGGGGTGGGGACAGGTTCCTGAAGCTTAGGAAAAGGGAGTCTAAGTACATAGTCAAAATTTCCAGCAGAGCTGAACCAGGATGAGGAACTTGCAGTTCACCTCAAAGATGAATAATCTGTTTACCGCCACTCTTAATTTTCCTTCATCTCCAACGAGAATGAGAAGTGTACCCGTTTGTATGCCTAGACATACATTAAGGGGTCTATTAGGATGGCGGATCGCGAAAATCACCCCGACCGCCATGGTAGTGGGAAAAGACCGCCAGCAAGGACCACGGCATAACCGTCGGTCCAATTAGTATGCTCCGCAGTTGAAATCCGACCGCGCTGGTATGGTCGCGGCCATTAACATTGCGGCGGTTGCTGCTGCCAACAGCACCGCCGCGATTTCAAACAGAGCATGTCCTGCATTTCCCTGCACTGCGTGGCAGGCACTGCACAGTGCCTGCCACCTGGTACAGGGGCATGTAGGGGGTACCCTCACCCCCAACACACTGGGGGCTCGCAATGGGTCCCCAGAACCTGTCTCCGCCAGCCTTTCAATGGCGGTTCAAATGCAGCGGAAAGGCTGGCTTCTGCTGGCATCATAATCGTGCCGGCGGAGCCTGGGTCTGCACTGGCCCCATTTTAGCGGTCCAGCTCCGCCCGCCAGGCAAGCGTGAGGACTGTTACTGGCGGAACTGTGGCGAACGGGAATTCTCACCTCTGCGTTCATCACTGCCATGCTAATGTGACCGGCGGTTTTCCGGGTTTCGCTCGCAGACGGATGGCTGCCGACGGCCCGGCGGTTCCCACCACCAGCCTGGCGGCTGCCATCCTTCCGCCATCCTAATAGACCCCTAAGTGTTTTTAACTTTGCACTTTGATGCTAACTATTTTTCTTTGTCTTTGTTTTCTTCTTTGTAGGAGCAAAGGAAGGGACCCATCACTAGAACCTCACCAGCACGGGCTTCCCTTCCCTTTTCTTTGCCTTCACTTCTGGGATTCCAAAACAGATAAGATTTATGCATGATTGATTTCAGTTTTAATTCTAGTGTAATTCTAGTGTGATTTCTTTGCTTACTGGGCAGATTGCCATTTCCTTTGGCATTTTGCCATATCATTTATTTTCCGTAAGGTACCACTCTCAGTAACAAAATTCCAATATGGCCGACACAGTAGATACTTCTGTGTCCTTTCTTTGTTTCAACCAAACATTTTTAAGGACACCCTACTGGTGTCCAAACGCGTTGTGTGAATAAACAGTTTCCTGCAACACTGTGACTACTTTTGCTGTATCCTGAGAGTGTGCCTACCTAACTCTACAGTGGATATATATATATGGGGGAGTGTCCGCAACCGCACACTATCCAAGCCAATGCCTCTGATGAAGAGATATTCGAAACGCGTAAGGCGACGCACTGGAACTGCTTTATTCACTTGTATGCTAAACCCGTCTGTACCAAAGACTAAAGGTTAATGAGGTGAACCTACCTGTTGTTCGAGTGCTTTCCTGCTGTGTGGCAACCTCTGGAGCGTTGATTTACAAGCGGCAGCCCAGCCACTGGGAAGGGACCACCCCGTGATAACTGGGGGCCACTTGGGACTTGGATATACCTGTCCTGCCATGGGGCAGTGGGCTGAGGATAAAGACAGGTCGGCAGGCGAGGGGCTTATGTAGAGCCTTTAACCCCTTCCGTGCATGTGAAATTCCGCGCGGTGCGGGTGTTTGTATTAGTGGGAGGGGATTCAGACGTCCGGGAGCCATCGTGCGCACACGCCCACCGTGACACGTGACGGCTCCCGGCTGTCATGCGCACGGAAGAGGCTAAGGACAGCAGAAAATACAAGTGCAACGATTTACGGTGAAATAAGAGGACTGTCTTTCCCATAATGCATCATATGTGTATGCGAGCATAACAATGGGGGAGTGTCTGCAACTGCACGCTGGAGGGAACATTGCAGCTGACTAGGTCACGCCGCGAGCTCTTCCCCACCTCCAGGCACTTCCTAATGACTCCTGAGCACTAACTGCAGAGAAACCCTAAGGAATTACTCACGGAAGGTGGAGCTTCCAATACCGGTCGTCCTGACCTCGCCTCCCCGGCCTTGAATGCCTCCAGGTGTCGACGTGTGCGAGCGCAGGGGGTTTTGTTTTCTTGGCGGCCCGTGGGTGCCGGCTGCCGCCGCTGCCTCTCACTGCCTCTTGCTGATGCTTTTTACGGTTTGACGAGGTGGGGGTGTCTGTCGGCGTTTCTGTGTATCGCTCTGTTTCTTGCCTCTTACTGCCTTCTGCTGCTTTCTGCCACTTGGTGCAGTGGGGGTGGCGCCCAGTTCTGGTTTACAGGGGCTTGGGAGTTCCCTACAGCAAATCTGGATCAAGAGCTGGTAGGGCTGTGTGGGGGACTTACGGTTGCTCTTGGAGGGGGAAGACTACTCCAGGCGGCGTCTGGTACCGTTCTGACAGTCGTGCAACCGCCAGGATTTCCCTGCGAGGAACACCAGGTAGAATTTCATTCAGGTGGAAATCAGCTTATAGTAACTGCTGTATTAGTGGGGCAAAAACAAAATTAGGTCTTAGCAGCAGGAGTCTCTGTTTGATTGAATCCTTCTCGGTTTTACAACGGCAGGACTTAAAAAATTTACAGTATTACGCTCAACATTTACAAGGACAGAGAACTTTGCTGCAAACATCCCCGCCTTCTAATAGTTCCCAGGGTAGGAGCACAAAGGGGTATTTTAACCTGTCCCAACCTAAAACCCCCGGATGAGCTAAACGAGCAAAAAACATTAAATAAGGGGGATTGTAATGTGAGTTCCTCTTCGAACCTCCCAGCTAAGAGAGGTAAAAAAGTAAAATCTAGGGTTCCGCCTGTAATACCCCCTCAGGCACACACCATAGACTGTATAAATAAGGGGAGAACATCGACGGTTAACCCAGCTGAATTGCATGAAACACTGGAAAGTCGGCTCTCTCAAGTGGTTACAGAGGAAGGGCCAACTACTTTAGAGCACCCTAATAGATATACTCTTCGTAATAAAAATTACAACCAGTTGGAGCATTTGGACGGCTCCCATACCACCTGTCTCTGCGCTCCTACTGCAGGGAACCTTGCTACTAGCTTCGCTACTAAAAAATCTATTAAAAAAACAGGCAAGAATTCAAAAGGAGATCAGCAAACTATCTCGGCTCGGTCTTTACGACAGTTAAAAGAATCCTCAAGTCTTTAAATTAAGCCGTCCTTAAGATCCTTTTTTAAGGTACAGGAGAAAACGTATCTAACTCCCCCACTGCCATTGGAGGAGTCCCGGCCTACTATAAGTAAGGGCAGTGGGAAAATACCACCAACTAAGATACTAAAGGTAGTTGAGGCCAAAATGGGCACAAAGGAAATCTTCTCGGCTCCTGGGGGGGCGGATTTCCCCAATATTACAACAGAAATTATGTTTGAAGCACTGAGCGAGAATGGCCTGGGACCTACATCTGGTCTTGACATTGCTAACATTATATCAACCCCTCCGGTAATTTCAGCACTGCGAACTGCTCCCGACCAGTCAAACTTGGTGCAGTTGTTAGGCGCCCTCTCCTTGGAAATTCGGAGCAAGTTCGCCATTTCAGTGGTAAACCAGGCTAAGATCCAAGATTCATGTGAGTCTTTAGAAGTGAAAATGTTGGCCATTACTGAAAGAATTGGTGTAATGGAGGCCTCAATTGAAGTCTTAAATAAGCAAGTGGAGCTGAACTGTACCGAAATCCAGGCATTAAAAATGGGTGAAAAGGACATGCTAGGAAAGCTGGAAACATTGGAAAATAATGCCAAATGCAATAACCTTAAAATCAGGAATATTCCGGAAGGTTCAGAGGGAGAGGACATCAAAACCTATGTTATAAGTTTATTAAAAGACTTCATCCCCGTCTTAGATGCTAAGGAGCTGGAAATAGATATCCAGAGAATTCACAGAGACCCTTTCTCCAAGAATCCAAATAGGAAAAATCCCAGGCGAATTCTGGTTAATTTTAAAACCTATGCTCTAAAAGAGCGTGTTCTATCGGAAGCCTTAAAAGCCCGGACTTTCACGAAGGGGGATTGGGTCTTTCGGATAAGATGGATCTTTCCAGAATGACACAAGATAGACAATGGGAACTGGGGAAATTCATACCAATTCTAAGATCACTTGGCGCCACAGTACAGCTGAGGTTTCCCGCCTTACTTAGGGTGATGTGGGGAAACAAAATGCATAATTTCAGGGGCCCTAAGTAGGTAGGGATCTTTTTTGACCAAATTAAAGCTCAGGGATAATGTTGCGTAGAAAATGCAGGACAAGAATAGGTTGCCGGGCGGGTGATGAGTTCATAGGGGTTATTCTATATCAAACCCCATGTGGAATAGGAGGGTTCCCAGGGGAGGGGGGGGGGGGTTGGGGATACACGAAAAGAATGTAATTTTAAATTTTCACTGGGTGGGGAGCAAAGGAGGGGAAAAAAAAGAAAAAGTCCTCATTTACACAGTTTTCTTAAGGAAGTTGCTAACCAGATAGAAATGGACGGTATCCAGAGTGCATTTCGCTTGATTGGAGTTGGGGCTCGCTGGGCTGGTTCAAATGATTGAAATTAGAATGTGTACTAGGAATATTAATGGTTTAAGGGTTCCAAGCAGGCGAAGGAGGATATTTCAATACTTAAGGCAAGCAGACTTTGATATTATGTTTCTACAAGAGACTCATCTAACAGCTGAGGAATGGGAATTGGCTATTGCTAAACAAAGATGGATAGAGAGCTCACTTCACACCACAGAACCCTTCTGTACTAAGGGCGTGGCCATTATCTTGAAAAAATCTGCTGACGCGGTTCTAGGCTCCTTTAAGATAGACAATAAGGGGCGCTGGATTATAACGGATTTAAAAATACAAAATAAGTGGGTGACTTTGGTGGGATATTATGGCCCAAACATTGACGATGAGACATCTCTTAGAACGATCTATAATCACCTGCTTGACTCAAATTACCCCATTATTATGGGTGGAGATTTTAATGTTCTTTTAAATCCATCTCTGGACAGGTCTAAAGGGGGTAGAATATTACATACGAAAATGGGCTCACTGATCAAAACCCTTATGGTTGATTTTAATCTGGTAGACATCTGGAGAGTGAAAAATAAGACTATAACTGGCCCTCAAAATTTCACTTTTCATAATAAAAAGCATAAACACCATTCTAGAATAGACTATTTTCTGATAGATCATAGATTGATAGAACTGGTTGGTGTAATTTCTCACATCCCAGAACAGAACATTTATCAGATCACTCAGCTGTTCGGATAAATTTAAAATTCTCTCGCCAATCAGAAACCAAAAGATGGACGTTCGATAAATCTATTCTTAACGATGAGTGAGTGGTTGCACAGTTAAAAATGGACACTCTGTTTTTCTTTGAAGCAAATGATAGGTCTGCCACTTTAGAGATAATATGGGACGCCTATAAGGCTTTTATCAGTGGCAGAATTATTGGCATCTCAGCTAATATTAATAAGGTAAATAAAGAAAGATTTAAGATATTGGAAGCCGGAATTCTCAAAGCCTCGCTTATCCAATCAACTAATCGGAATAGTGTAGAACAGAGGGAGGATAGTCCCGAGCTGTTAGCTAAAAGACAAGACATGGCAGATTATTTAGACAGTATTATTAGAAGAAGATGGGAAGTCAGCAAACTGGCTAACTATGAATATGGAGAAGATAGTGGGAGGCTCCTGGCCTGGAAATCTCGAGTTAATCTAACGAGAAATGTGATTAAAGAGATCCGCAATATAGAAACAGGGGAGATACTATCAGATAGGGCCAAGATGGAAAAAGGGTTTGAACATTTTTAAGGACCTATATACTGAAGATCTAGTAGTCACTGACTCCCAAATTAAAAATTACCTAGATAAAACCTCCTTACAGTCGTTACCTGAAGATCAGTCTCAACAACTTAATAGGAAGATCTCACTATCTGATATCAGCCGTGTAATTAAAAATTTAAAGAGGGGGAGTGCTGCAGGTCTAGATGCAATCCCTAATGAGTTTTACATTGCACTAAATGAGACGCTTGTCCCGGTCATGGAGAAACTTTTTGATAGCATCTTTACAAATAATTCCCCAATCCCTAGTTCCTGGAACGAGGCAGCCATCACCTTGATTCTGAAACCCAATAAAGACAAAAAAAAATGTGAGTCTTATAGACCCATCTCCCTGCTTAATTGTGATTATAAAATCGTTGTGCAAATTATAGCAGGGAGATTGAATAACATAATGAGAAACTTAATCCATCTGGATCAAAAGGGGTTTTTCAGAGGGCGCCAATTGCATGATTTAACTCATGAGTTAATTGGTGCTATTGATATCGCTTCAGCTAATAATTTGCCACTTACGATCTTTGCATTTGACACAGCCTAAGCTTTTGACCGGGTCAACTGGACCTGCTTATACCAGCTAGTCCAAGCGTTTGGCCTAGGAGAAAATATTGCAAGAACTCTTAGGAAGATCTATAAAACCCCTACAGCTAGCATTATAGTTAATGGAAACCTAACCAATTCAGTTACTTTGGAGCGAGGCACTACGCAGGGATGTGCCTCTCTCCCCGCTTCTTTTTGATTTTTACATAGAACAACTGGCACAAATAATCAGATCCAGTGAGTTCTTTGCCCCTTTCGAATTTAGGGGATGGTCTTAAAAATTGGCCCTGTACGCAGATGACCTGATGATTTTTACAAAGGATTCACCTGCGATCTTGCCAAGTTTAGAACAACTGTTGACAGATTTTGGAAAGATATCGGGCTATCAAGTTAACTCCCAAAAAACTGAGATTATGTCATGGAACTGGCAATTTAGCTCGCCATTGGTACGCCATCAAATAAGATATTTAGGTATTCAAATAACCCAGAACATCAACGAATTGGCTCAGATTTACTTAGAGGTTAAACGGAAGGAGATTAGAGCCTTACTGAAATCTTGGCGTAACCTCCCATTATCAATTCTTGGTCTCTCTAACTTGGTTAAAATGTCGGTTTTGCCTAAAATGACATTCATCTTTGATGCAATCCCTCTATTATTCAATTCAGTTGCTCTAAAAAACTTGCAGTCGGACATAAATAGTTTCCTCTGGGCTGACAAAGGGATCAGGATTGCATGGAAGAAATTGAGGTGCTAAAAAAAAGCTGGGGGAATAGCCAGTCCTGATTTCGGATTTTACAGCTGGGCTTTTCTTTTTAAGAACATAAGATCTCTTCTTCTTAAATCTTCCAGTTTTACGCCTTACCTCTTAGCTATGTCTAATAGCTCACCGCAAGGGGGTGATGGGTTCCTTTTTAAATTTGGACACCCCAAATACTTAAAATTAAACTGAAGGTGATACGGTCGGCCTGTGAACTATGGTTCCAGATGAGGAAACTACTCAAAATTCCATATTACTGTGCAAGCACACCCATTTGGAATTCTCCAGGCACTCCAGAATGCTTAAATGACAGATTATCAGCCCCTTTATGGGAAAATGGTTTTCAGAAATGGGGCCAATTACTGCGTGATAACAAACTTTTGCCATGGGACAAGCTTAAATCTCAAACAAATCAAAGTTTATCCAGATTTAAATTTTATCAACTCTTCTGCTGGCTTATAAATCAGGGCAGAGATGGTGTTATACATGAGGAATCAGAGAGCAGGTTTTTAGTCGCGTGCCACCAAAAAAAAGAAGTGGCGAAATGGTACTGGATATTGATTAAAGGAGATTTCCCACTAATGCCTATGGAGGAGCCCTGGAGAAGAGAATTGCATTCCAGCGATATGTAATCTTTATGGCAAGTATCTATATGCACTTTGTGGAAGGTTGTGAAGGCTGCATCATTGAGGAGAAATCATCTGTTCACTCTCCACAGAGCTTATTGGACCCTGAAGAGGCTCTCTAAGCTGGGAGGCGGAGAGAAGTCCTGTGTGAAATGCAAATTGAGAAGCGTAGATGACGTGCATATGTTCATGCAGTGTCCTCAGATGCAGGGCTTGTGGAGGCAAGTTGGTAAGAACATTTCAGATGTAATGGGCCAAGAAATTCAGGTAAGCCTGATATTAATTATTTTTGGGATTTTACCTGAAGACAGTATTAATATCAAATTGTCAAATTTCCAAGCCTCATTATTGTTTGTTTTAATCCTTTTGGCAAGGAGAGAAATCTGTCTAAATTGGATCTCTCCTAATTCTCCAAAGGTTTTAGATTGGGTGTCATCTGTCAAAAGACCTCACAAGTTGGATATGGGTTGTAAGGCAAAGAAAAAAACTAGATTTTGGGGGCTCTGGGACAATTGGGCAAATAATTTGAGTCCTGCAACTTCCTAGTAAGCAAAAAAGTCCAATGATTATGAAACAAGTGAGTTTTAGGGAAAATGGTTTATGGATAAACCATGGGCTTCATACTACCCTCGTAAATTTCCCAAGTGTCATACGGTTGGTGTCCCTAAAAACCCTTGAGGTGGAAAGAGATCTACAGGGCTACGTCTCCCCTCGGACGGGCTCAAGAGGGTGCCATGATGCTGTTTTACGACCACTCACTTTATTTCTTTAATGAGGACAACAACAAAAAAAACAACAAAAAAAAAATGATTGATTTCAGTTTTAATTCTAGTGTAATTCGAGTGTGATTTCTTTGCTCACTGGCCAGATTGCCATTTTCTTTGGAATGTTTCCATATTATCTATTTGAGGCACTTTCCATGGTAGGTACCACTCTCACTGTCTTAGAGTAACAACATTCCAAAATGGCCGACACATTAGATTCTTCTGTGTCCTTTCTTTGTTTCAACCATACATTTTTAAGGACACCCTACGCGTTGTGTGAATAAACAGTTTCCTGCAACACTGTGACTACTTTTGCTGTATCCTGAGAGTGTGCCTACCTAACTCTACAGTGGATATATATATATATATATATATATATATATATATATATATAAGTACAAAACCATTGAAATTCCCCCGTTATAGTTAGTTCAGCTAACTATAACTCGCGCGCCCGCAATGCACTGCTGATGACGTCACATATTACATCACTCATGACATGGTCAGTGACATCACTCATGACATCACTGATGACATCTCAAATGACATCACTGATGACATCACTGATGACATCACTGATGACATCATCCAGTGAATGTGTGTTTTTCTGAAAATTAAATATGTTTTATATATGTATATCTCAAGGTCGATGGAAGAATAAATGGGTATATAAGTGTCTAAAACGATGATTTGTTTTTGAAAAATTGATTGTGTAACTGACTGATTAAGTGTATCATAGTGAATACATGGCTTAGTGAGTAATGTTTAAATATGTAAATATCTGTATCAGTCTCTCACTTTGTGTATAAGTGGCTGCATGGGTTGGTGAGTAGCTACATGAGTGTCTATATAGGTTATTAGTTGGTTTTTTGAGTATCAGTCTGAGTGTCTGCATGGTTCGGTGGGGGGTATTACGTAGTGCATAGGTGCATGAATGAGTGACTCACGGTTTGTATGTGTTGAAGACAGCATGTGTGCAGGACTGTATGGGTGGATGAGTGTGTATATGGGTGTGTTAGTGAGTGAATGACTGTCTCAATAGTGTCTTTATGAGTTACTACATATGTTTTAAACTAGTATATGTGACTATTGGTGTATATAAGTGAGTATATGTGAGAGTGAGAGATTGAAAGAGTTCCTGTATGAATAAGTATGTGTTTCTATAAGTGATTGTTTAAAAGACTAAGTATGTGTAAGTTTCCGTAGAAGTAAGTGTGGTGGTGTGTGTATAACTGTATATGCAAGTAAATGTATGTTTGATTCTTTATTAGCATGAGTGACTATGTGTGTGAGTAACTCTATGGATGAGTGGCATTGTGTAACAGGATGTATAGGTGTATGAGTACATATGATGAGTGAGTACATGTATGAGTGACTGTATAGGACTGTTGGTGAATGAGTGGATGTGTATGTGGATCTTAGAATTACTGAAGAGGTTGTTGTAACTGGTATTGGTATGTCCATTGTTTTGAAAATTTGAGTCTCTATTTTTGAATGTGTGTATCAAAGGTTATATTAGGGTAAGAGGAGGTCTGCCACTCTATCACAAGGATGATGTCATCAGTGATGTCATCAGTGATGTCATTTGAGATGTCATTAGTGATGTCATGAGTGATGTCACTGACCATGTCATGAGTGATGTAATATGTGACGTCATCAGCAGTGCATTGCGGGCGCGCGAGTTATAGTTAGCTGAACTAACTATAACGGGGGAATTTCAATGGTTTTGTACAAGTGAAAAGTCCAGCTAACTATAACACCCCTGAAACCTATGTTTTTTTCAGTGAATTTCTGAGGTTTTTTAAAGGCTAATTCCTAACTATAACTCTGTTTTTTTCTGTAAATTTCAAAGGTTTTTTAAATGCTAATTTCTAACTATGCCTACAGAGATAGGACATGTGAAGAAAGAAGAAAAATGCACAGAAAGAAAAAAAAAGAAATGCCGAAAGAAGCAACAGAAGTCCTCAAAGACGAAGAAAAGTACAGGAAGAAGGATAACGTGCAGAAAGAACAAAAAGAAGAGCAGAAAGAAGCCTTGTTGCAAAATCATCCTGTACCCTCAGCTTTTTCAGATGGATACTGGTGGTAACTGAGTCTGACTAACCAGTCCTAGAGCCAGTGCTATGTTAAAAGACACTTAGAATACAGTGAAAACACCTACATGCACTAGGGAACATTATGCGTTGGGGTCCCCCTGTGATTAGCATGACCTCCTCTGTAAGCCCCTAGTATATAATAGGGCAGGGGGATTAAAACTACCTCTTAAAACAGGCCACAGGGTGTTTTTGCACACATTAACTCAGGCCCCGTCCCCTCCCTTCACCACTGTGTAAACACGCCCTGTGTCCGTTTTTAGTTGGGAGATTAAGTTCATTTGAATCCTGAGGGTCCCATGGGTCCAACTAGCCCACTAGGTACCTCCAGTAAGTGCCACAGAGCTGCGTTGCAGAGAGGTGTAAAAAGTGGCACGGCCTGGACCACCTCTCTGCAATGCAGCTCAGTGGCACTTACTGGAAGCACTTGGTGGGCTAGTTAGACCCCAGGGGCCCTCAGTATTGAAGGGAAATTATATCCCCAATTTAAAACGTGCCATAGTGCGTGTTTGCACACGTCACCTCAGGCCCCGTCCCCTCCCTTCACCACTGTGTAAACGCGCCCTGTGGCTGTTCTAAGTTGAGATATTAAGTCCCCTTGAATCCTGGGTCCCTATGGTCAAACTAGACCACTAGGTACCTCCAGTAAGCACCACAGAGCTGCGTTGCAGAGAGGTGTAAAAAGGGGCTTGGCCTCAGAACACCTGTCTGCAGCGCAGCTCCCTGGGGCATACTGGAGATGCCTGTTGGGCTAGTTGGCCCTCAGGACCCTCAGTATTGAAGAGGAATTAATTCCCCAACTTACAACTCGCCAGGGGGCACGTTTGCAGAGTGCTGCAAGGAGGGGGCGTGGCCTCCGGCACGATGCCAGTCTTTTATTTATTTTAATTTTTTAAGAAGGGGGGCTGTGTGGTTCCCCTTCTTCTTCTAATTTATTGGCCCCGATGACCCCATCCCCCAGGGCCTGTCTCCTAATTATATTTTTTTGACCCCAATCCCCAGGGCCGGCCACTGTTTTTTATTATTTTTAAAAAATATATATTTATAGACACACCTAGGACATGCTGGACAAACCGTACGTACCTATCACCATGACAATTTGCGTGATATTCATTAAAAGGCGACTATGCATACAATGAATCCACGTGGAATGTATTTACACCACTAGTGAAGCTCTGACATGTCTGATGCCCTACCGTGCCTAATCCCGGTAGACACCCTTGTCGTTTATTTATACAAACATGGGTAGCTATTGACGGGCACATTTAATACACATGCACACCAAGCCATTCAAAGGGGATTCGACAAAAATTCGACCAAAACTATGCAAGAAACCCCCCTCACGGTTAATAAAACACACATCCACTGCCGGATGTGTAATACTTTTTATTTTACTCTCTGGAAAGGGGACGAACATCACTTGAGAGTCACAGCGCGCTCCTGACAGAGCCCAATGCTGTGTTACACCCACCATTGCCTGCTGAGTGCCACACACCTCTGTGTTGTATTCCACTAGCTAGTGCATATGCTATGACACTCTCTAGCCCATGTGCACTGTAACACCACCCCGTGAATATGTCATGCCACACTTGTCTTCGCACGGGTTATATTGCCCCATCTAACGTGCCTTCCTCGATGCCTATGTTATACCGCACAGTGCTATGCCATACATATTACAATCTGGGATCCATATCTTTGTCGCAGTGCATATGCAACGTTACACTCCCCAGCACATATTTTATATTACAACTTTAGAGACTAGTTAGGTTACACAACACTGCCCTGTGCATATTACACTCCAAGGCGCATATCGCATAGCACGTGCTAGTGCCTGTGCTATCTCGCGCTCTCCAATGAATCTGTCATTGCGCACAATGTATTGCATATTATATTTCACGCCCGGTTCATCTTATATCACACTTTTTGGTGCATAGTTTTACCATACACTATATCTAGTTTTCATTTTCAATCATGCTCTCAGGACTATGTTCTATATAACACTGTGTTCACCTACCCTTTTCACGGGCATTACATTTTGCGATAGGGGGTGGAGGGTCAGGGGGTGTTTCTGCCAAGTGAGCCCGGAGTCACAGTCACAAACGTCCTCTTCTTCCTGAATAAAAGTGAGATTATGCTGCATACTTGTTCATATTTTAAGTGGTTCGCACAGACACATGTTTTAAAAACAGTAAAGTTCCTAATACCCGCCTTCTCTGAACAGTTAGCTTGCTGCGCCATCCCCCTCCTCCCTATCCTCTGTTGTGTGAATCCATGGACTAGCCTCCTCTCTCCTGCCATGCATGGTCTGATGTGCTGCCACTGCCCTCAATTTAGTATGATTTACCAGTCCACTCCTCCTGCCCTCCATTGCCCAATTCTATGCCCCATCATTGACCTCCTGCTTAAACTCTGTGCTTAGCTTGCTGCCCCTATTCTCCTTCCCCCTGCCCTCCGATGTCTTTGTGCATGCCCCTGCTCCATCCTTTTTGCCCACCATGTTCCATGGACCTGCCACTCCTATCTACTCTGAGTTTTCTGTTGAGCTGCCACTCCCCTCCCACCTGCCTAGCATTGTCAGATGACTGTAACCTGTCCCTGCCACCTCCACCCTGCCTGTCCACATGCCATGCCCCTATCCTCTTCCTCCTGTCCTACATGGTCCATTGTACTGCCACACCCTTCTGCCCTCACTGGTCTGTTGTGCTGCAACTGCTCCTCCTGCCTGCCCCGTGCGGTCTGTTGTGAGGCCCCTTCCCCTGAACTTTCTTGTCTGTGCACAGGTCCTGACCCTCCCTTCTATCCTCCATCGTCCTTTGTGCATGCCCCTGCACCCTCCTTCTTGCCCATCATAGCCATTGTGCTGCCACTAACCCTCCCACTTGCCATGCATGGTTTTCTGTGCTGCCATGGCCCCTCCCACCTTCCCTGTGTTGTCAGTTAGCTGCCCCTGACCCCCTCCCACCTTCCCTCCATGGTCTGTGTGTATGCCATCACAGTCTCACTGTTGCTCTTCATGGTGTGTCTTGCTTCTAGTGCCCATCCTGCCTGACCTCCATGGCTATCTTGCTGCTCCTGCCCTGCCCCCTTTCCCCCAGCCCTCTGTTTACATGTGCAGACCCCTACTCCCTCCCTCCTGGCTTGTCTGTTCCATTGTAATGCCCCTGATCCGTCCCTCCTGCCCTTTATGGTCTGTTATGCTGCAGCTTTCTCTCCTGTCTGTCCATTATGGTCAGCTAGCTACCATTGCCTCTTGCCCCTCTGTTCTCTGTTGTCCATGTGCATGGTCCTGTCCCCTCCCTCTTGCTTTCTATGGATTGTTGTGCTGCACTCCCGTCCCGCATGCCCTGTGTGGTGTATTGTGCTGCTGCAAACCCTGATGCCTGCCCTGCAGGGTCAGTTTGGTGCACCTCTCCATGTCCCTCCTGTCCTCTGTTATCCAAGCCCATGTCCCTATCCCATTTCCTTCCATGATCCAATGTACCATACTTGCGAACATTTTGAACTTGGTAAGAGGAAGATTTTGAAAAAAAACTGGGGTATTGATTTTCCCCTTTGAGTTACATTGAAAAAGAGGAGATTGTAGACAGGAGACAGATCAAATAAAGCCCATTTGAGCTTAAAAACATTGGACGTTTCCTGGCTGAATCGGGTCTGTTGGCATGTATGGTTGTACTACCATTGCCTCTTCCTTCTGCCCACAATGGTCTATTACATTGCCACAGCCTCTCTTGCAAGTCCTGTATTGTTGGTTTGTTGCCCCTGCCCCACTTTCCACTGCCCTCCATAGTCTGTTGTGCTGCCACGGCCCTTCCTGCCTGCTCAGTGTGGTTAAATTGTTGCCTTTGCACCCTCCTACCTGCCTTCAATTTTCAGAGTCCGTACCCCTGGCCTCTGCCTCTCAACAGTATCCTAATGAACAACTAGATTGCTAACATTCTATATTTATTACAAAAGTGTGGAACGCCTGACGTCATCTTGATGTAATCAAAACTGTAATACCTAGAGCATTTCCTTTAGAAATTACATATATGAGAGGGTCTTATTGGCATCAAAATTATGGTAGTGCTCTAAAAGACTAAAATAAGGACATATTTTCTGAGTTTTCAAATAGCGAGAAATCACTTTTAAATTATTTGTTACCTTTATGTTTTTTTTATCCAGTTGACCACTTGATTAAATGTTGCACTTAGGGGAGAGGATGTGGTGTTACTTCCAGAACTGCAGACTTTGCAACTGGGGAACCAGGTTGGAGTTTCTGCTTCAGCTCAACATTCTGTGATTCTGGTCAAATCACTTAGTCTCCCCATGTCTACAACCAAAATGAATTTGTTCTTGTGTGATGTAACCAATGCTCATGTAAAGCACTCCAATACCTGACAAGTCTGCACTATATAACACTGCAAAAACACAAAATAATAAGTGTTTTGCCCACTTCTGTCATTGGGCTATATTTGGGCTACATCTGGGTGATTTTGGGCTACATTTGGGCTCTTTTGGCTCTGGTGGCCATCTTGGGAGACTTATTTGTTATGAAGTTTCCTAATTTCCTCATTTACTGCAGTCTCCTCAGTAGGAAATACTTTCAGTTTTTTACTTTGATTCCATCAATAAGGCATTCAAATGTGTCACACATTTGCCATAAATTCAGAATGTTAGCACTCTTTTTGCTCATTCGATCACTGTAGTAAAGCTACTGCTCACCAGGGGAAACTGCTGCTGGTATTGAAAGTGCATGTTTCAGTCTGCATGTCAGAATTTTTTCATGAAATAGAAGAGGATTTGAGAAGTCACTCAAAATGTGCCCTAATTTTTCTTTCTGCAGCACTAATCATACTTTTTATGGAAAAATAACCCCCTCATTTTGTTCCTTTTTAAATTAAATGTTTTAAGAGTTACCACTTTAATCCAAGCAAGATGGCTTCAGGTGTGCCATACGTTTATCATAAGTAGGACTGTTAGCGCTCTAGTTGTTCTTTGGAACACTCTGGGAAGCTGCAGTAGAACACAAAGGAATCAACTGACAGTCTCTGCCCTTGTTGGATGTACATGTTTTACTGAGAATGTCAGACTTCATTCTCACATGACTGAGAAAGATAATGTGAATTTACAGAAAATAAGCTCTCAGTTTAGCTTATAGATCACCTTCCAAACCTCTGTGGGAAAAGCATGAGAAAATATTTTTCTCTCATTCATGATATCCCAGCAGAAGGCTTTTTCACATGGTGAAATCACCTTAGAACATACCACAATTCCTAAAATGAGTATGGTACCATCAACAAATGATTTATAATGTAACTATAGTCTTAAAACCTTCTATTAACTGCAATGCTTTTTAATGAGGTGCTATCATGTATATTGGTCCCAAGATGGCTGCCAACACTTCTTGGATGAAGTGCTGACAGCCAATCAGATCTCAGGATGAGATGTGTGGTTAGGCTCCGCCCACATATATATATGATTTTACTTTTGATTTTCTCAGGAACTACTGAACAGATTGACACCAGACCTGCAAAAGGCACATCCCTGACCTGAGGACTACCTCTCTGCCAAATTTCAAGTAATTCTGTTCAGCCGTTCGGGCTGTACCTTGGACTAAAGTTCCCTATGGAAAATTGCATGGGAAAAACGCGTTTTGGGACACCCCTTTTTTCTCGGCCCCCGCTTTACTTTGATTCTATCATGAAGGTATTCAGATATGTCACACATTTGCCATAAATTTTGAATGTTAGCACTCTAGTTGCTCATTAGATCACTGTAGTAAAACTACTGTTCACCATGGAAGTCTGCTCCAGGTATTAAAAGTGCATGTTTCAGTCTGCATGTCAGAATTTTTTAATGAAATAGAAGAGGATTTGAGAAGTCACTCAAAATGTGCCCTCATTTTCTTTCTTCAGCATTAATCATAATTTCTATGGCAAAATGAACCCCCTCATTGTGTTCCTTTTTAAATTAAATGTTTTAAATGTTACCAGTTTATTCCAATCAAGATGGCTTCAGGTGTGCCATACTTTTGTCATAATGAAGACAGTAAGCGCTCTAGTTATTTTTAAGAACACTCTTGGGCATTCTGTCATTGGGCTATACTTGGGCTACATCTGGGTGATATTTGGGCTACATTTGGGCTCTTTTGTCTCTGGTGGCCATCTTGGGAGACTTATTTGTTATGAAGTTTTCTAATTTCCTCATTTACTGCAGTCTCCTCAGTAGGAAATACTTTCAGTTTTTTACTTTGATTCCATCAATAAGGCATTCAGATGTGTCACACATTTGCCATAAATTCAGAATGTTAGCACTCTTTTTGCTCATTAGATCACTGTAGTAAAGCTATTGCTCACCAGGGGAAACTGCTGCTGGTATTGAAAGTGCATGTTTCAGTCTGCATGTCAGAATTCTTTTATGAAATAGAAGAGGATTTGAGAAGTCACTCAAAATGTGCCCTAATTTTTCTTTCTGCAGCACTAATCATACTTTTTATGGAAAAATTAACCCCCTCATTTTGTTTCTTTTTAAATTAAATGTTTTGAAGAGTTACCACTTTAATCCAAGCAAGATGGCTTCAGGTGTGCCATACGTTTATCATAAGTAGGACTGTTAGCGCTTTAGTTGTTCTTTGGAACACTCTGGGAAGCTGCAGTAGAACACAAAGGAATCAACTGACAGTCTCTGCCCTTGTTGGATGTACATGTTTTACTGAGAATGTCAGACTTCATTCTCACATGACTGAGAAAGATAATGTGAATTTACAGAAAATAAGCTCTCAGTTTAGCTTATAGATCACCTTCCAAACCTCTGTGGGAAAAGCATGAGAAAATATTTTTCTCTCAATCATGATATCCCAGCAGAAGGCTTTTTCACATGGTGAAATCACCTTAGAACATACCACAATTCCTAAAATGAGTATGGTACCATCAACAAATGATTTATAATGTAACTAAAGTCTTAAAACCTTCTATTAACTGCAATGCTTTTTAATGAGGTGCTATCATGTATATTGGTCCCAAGATGGCTGCCAACATTTCTTGGATGAAGTGCTGACAGCCAATCAGATCTCAGGATGAGATGTGTGGTTAGGCTCCGCCCATATATATATGATTTTACTTTTGATTTTCTCAGGAACTACTGAACAGATTGACACCAGACCTGCAAAAGGCACATCCCTGACCTGAGGACTACCTCTCTGCCAAATTTCAAGTAATTCTGTTCAGCCGTTCGGGCTGTACCTTGGACTAAAGTTCCCTATGGAAAATTGCATGGGAAAAACGCGTTTTGGGACACCCCTTTTTTCTCGGCCCCCGCTTTACTTTGATTCTATCATGAAGGTATTCAGATATGTCACACATTTGCCATAAATTTTGAATGGTAGCACTCTAGTTGCTCATTAGATCACTGTAGTAAAACTACTGTTCACCATGGAAGTCTGCTCCAGGTATTAAAAGTGCATGTTTCAGTCTGCATGTCAGAATTTTTTAATGAAATAGAAGAGGATTTGAGAAGTCACTCAAAATGTGCCCTCATTTTCTTTCTTCAGCATTAATCATAATTTCTATGGCAAAATGAACCCCCTCATTGTGTTCCTTTTTAAATTAAATGTTTTAAATGTTACCAGTTTATTCCAATCAAGATGGCTTCAGGTGTGCCATACTTTTGTCATAATGAAGACAGTAAGCGCTCTAGTTATTTTTAAGAACACTCTTGGGCATTCTGTCATTGGGCTATACTTGGGCTACATCTGGGTGATATTTGGGCTACATTTGGGCTCTTTTGTCTCTGGTGGCCATCTTGGGAGACTTATTTGTTATGAAGTTTCCTAATTTCCTCATTTACTGCAGTCTCCTCAGTAGGAAATACTTTCAGTTTTTTACTTTGATTCCATCAATAAGGCATTCAGATGTGTCACACATTTGCCATAAATTCAGAATGTTAGCACTCTTTTTTCTCATTAGATCACTGTAGTAAAGCTACTGCTCACCAGGGGAAACTGCTGCTGGTATTGAAAGTGCATGTTTCAGTCTGCATGTCAGAATTATTTTATGAAATAGAAGAGGATTTGAGAAGTCACTCAAAATGTGCCCTAATTTTTCTTTCTGCAGCACTAATCATACTTTTTATGGAAAAATTAACCCCCTCATTTTGTTTCTTTTTAAATTAAATGTTTTGAAGAGTTACCACTTTAATCCAAGCAAGATGGCTTCAGGTGTGCCATACGTTTATCATAAGTAGGACTGTTAGCGCTTTAGTTGTTCTTTGGAACACTCTGGGAAGCTGCAGTAGGACACAAAGGAATCAACTGACAGTCTCTGCCCTTGTTGGATGTACATGTTTTACTGAGAATGTCAGACTTCATTCTCACATGACTGAGAAAGATAATGTGAATTTACAGAAAATAAGCTCTCAGTTTAGCTTATAGATCACCTTCCAAACCTCTGTGGGAAAAGCATGAGAAAATATTTTTCTCTCAATCATGATATCCCAGCAGAAGGCTTTTTCACATGGTGAAATCACCTTAGAACATACCACAATTCCTAAAATGAGTATGGTACCATCAACAAATGATTTATAATGTAACTAAAGTCTTAAAACCTTCTATTAACTGCAATGCTTTTTAATGAGGTGCCATCATGTATATTGGTCCCAAGATGGCTGCCAACACTTCTTGGATGAAGTGCTGACAGCCAATCAGATCTCAGGATGAGATGTGTGGTGAGCCTCCTATAGCTATAACTTTAACTGATAAGCCTGCCTTTTCAAATGACAAAAAATAACAAATGTGAAGCTGGAGGGCCAGGCTTGGGGTTCCGGCCATTTGTCCCTTCTAATGCTGTCTTTGGTAGACTCTGGGGGGGGGGGGGATTTTAATGCTCTGAGAGTGACTTTGGTCACAGTAGCACCTGGAAGCAGTGAGTAGGAGCGCTGAATGTGAGCACAGGTTGGACAGGTTATTGATGTAAAGTCAAACAAGATTTAAAATGCAATAGGTCTCGCCTTTTATAAAGTTAAAGCCATTTGCTTTGCTATACAATACCATTAGTAAAGCAAATGGCTTCAAATTAATCAAAGGCGAGACCTATTGCATTTTCAATGCTTGTTATCGGGAAGTGCCAAAAGAACCTCTTACAGGCTGAAGAGACCTTTTAGGCAAACAGGAGGTAGCATTACAGGAGGACAGCACACTGAGGATCATCCCTTCTAATAAGGTAGCTCTTAAAGCATTTCAATATATGACCTGGGAGAACTTTTGTATGTTGAACAAGCACCGACCAAGCCAAAAGCTCTTGCTTTTCTAGTGCAAGTGCTAAGATATTGCCTTAGCCAAAGGTCGCTTGTAAGAAAAAAACTTTTCCAAAAACACATATTCTAAGGTATTCTGAAACTAAACATTGAATTCCGTAGTTTCAATCTCCATAAATCGTACAATTTATTTTTCCAATTTCATGCAGGAAACTCTCAACAGAATTTTAAAAATCTGTTGCAGGTTATCAAGCTTATAAATAAGACAGAGGCCTAGTTGAAGGTACTTAAAAGAATTTAACAGCAGTCTGAGAAAGTGTGAGAATTTAAAAGAAAATGCTTGCCATTTACTTTCCACCTGGCAAGGAACTAGAACAAATTCTTCAGCCATTTGATGCTCTGTAGTAGCCTAAGGAAAAGATGTATAGGCCTCCAGGAGAAGACACATCTTTGAAGTCACTCTGAGGTCACCTTTTGCCTAGAAGGTAGGCTGAGTAAATGCAGCGGTCTGCCCCTCAACCAACACGATAAATATCTTTGTGTGCCATAACCTCAGCTTTTATTCAAAATCCGGAAGGCAGGCGATAAAAAAACAAGGTAAAGTCCACTCTTAGGTCAAACTGGAAAAAATATACCTGTTGATGTGCTTTTACAGACAGGTTTCGAGGGATGGGGAGAAACACAAGGAGCGAGGGGTGCAACAAAGTGAGAGGAGAAGCTGCACGTGAGGAGAGAGCAACACAACACATGCAGGTCCATTGAGTTCTCACAAAATATTTAAAAAAATAATTCCTGATTGTGAGTTATGGAGGTATACAAGTCATCCAATCAAACGGTTGGTAAAGAAGCTATGCTCTACAGGAAGAGCACATCCAAGATGAGGAAAGAAAGCCATCGAGCAAGAAGCCAGCACATGAAAGTCATTGCCGCACAATTTCTGCCATGTCCATACCACAGGCAGTGCTCTACATGCATGAAATATATGTGCTCAAAAAATATACATATATATGTTTTGATTTTCACATCAACTCGTTTAAATAACGGGCAGGAAATGGCCTGCTTGTTCACAGGATCTTATGAGTTCGCATTTGCTATTGTTTTGTATTTGAATGCCTTCCCCTACACATAAAGAAATGTGTGCACAATTGTGTACAATGCAACCCATGCTATTTGTTATTTAGAATATTACATTATCCAAAGAAGCTCTGACTTAGTAAAGTTCGTCACCTCTGTGCAAATCTACTCCCAGTCATGAGCCAATATCCCAGAGAGAATATAGACAAGACAGAGTGAGAGAAAGATAGCCACTTTTCATGTACTCTGTCATGAGTCACTATTTTATAAAGTGTGGATAATTATCACATGTAATGTACAATTAGGGGCTGTCGAATTCTTTTTCTAATCACACTGTAATTCAAGACATTCCAAATGACGCCCCAAAGCCCGACTTGTTCTAATTCTAATTAACCTTCCACACATGTTTATTATTCGACTTTTGTAATTGTGTATACCTGAGTGTCACAGACCTAAGATTCTACCTTCCCACACCAGTGATTAAGCCACAACACTTAGGGCCTGATTTAGAATTTGGCGATGGGTTACTCCGTCACAAGCGTGAACGAAATTCCATCTGCCTTATTACAACTGCAAATACCCTATGACACTTGTAAAAATGTAGATGAGATATATTTGTCATGGAGTTACCTTCTGCCAAACTGTAAATCAGACCCTTAGGGCCTTATTTATCAAGGGGTTGCAAAGCTTTTGTGCCAAGCAACGTGGCGCAAAACCAACACAACCCTTAAGGTGTAACTTATCAGGCCATGCAAGGCCCCATCACATGGCCCTGAGTGGCTTGATAAATATAGAGTAATGCAACGCAGTGCAAATCTCTGCATTGTGTTACTCTGCACCTGGGCGGCATGTGTGGTACCTGGGTGCTACCATGCAAATCCCATGGATTTTGATGCATTCCCTGCTTAACCATTACAGGTAGACCTGGTAATGATCCAAAATGATATGCCTTTCCAGAGGAGGCGTAAGAAGGAGAAATATCTTCATTTCTCCTTGGTGTTTCCTCTTTCAACATGTACTGCATTCTGCAGCACACATAGAATGAGTAAAATGCCTCACGGGATTGTTTTTGTGCAGGAAGGTCTCTCTTCCTGCACAAAAACAATCCTGCTTACAACGCTGGAACCCTTGCACCATGGTACAAGACTGCCTGGGTTGGCACTAGGCATCACATTGTGCGCCAGCGCTGGGAAAAGGCAGGAATGCACCGTATTGTGATAAATACAGAGCATTCCTGCCCTTTCCTGTAACACAGCACAGCAAGGTGACTTGCTGCACTGTGTTACATTTTGATAGATATGGCTCTTAGTCTTTAAACATGAGAAGGTGCAAGAGCATGTAGTTGTGCCTCATTTGTTCATCCTCCAAAGCCCTCCCTCACCACACCTAGACTGACATACTCAAAGCACATGTGAATCAGATATCTTCTCCAGTGCTGTGAGTTGACTCCACTGTGAGGCTCTTGCGGGTTTACTCTGGCATGATGTGTACATGCCTCCTCTGCAAAGCACTGTACAGCACCTGTGCGCAGGTGTTACCAATATACACCTGAGACAGACAAGCTTCTGCTCCCTACTCAATTTTCATTCTCTCTGAAGGGCGCTGCGGTATGTAAATAGTTATCACTAATTAGTGCAACACAGCATTATGTCTCTTCTCTGAATTGCAGCTTTAGTTTCTACATCAGTGCATATAAACCATCCCTCCTGGGCACCACCCCTCTGTGTGTGGGACTGGTTGTGAAAACCTGTACAGTAGTAGACACACTTTCTAGTGTTGGTGTATAATGTGTTATAGATACATATCATGTCCTATGCCAATGAAACATACTTCATCTTTGTGAGAAACTGGGTTTCTGGTTGACTGGGGTGTGAGACCTGGACAAGCAGCAACCAAAATCCTTGTCAGGTTAAGGCACAAGCAAACTCCAAATTAACATGTGCTAAACCTGCTGGTAGCTTGGCACAGAGAAGTCAGGCTTAACTTAGAGGCAATTTGTGAAGTATTTGAGCAGCACTTCAAACAATAGAAGAGTGAAAACACCACACAAAAAGATGCCACACCAGGATAGAAAAATAGAGCTGAATTTAATCAAGAAAACAAGACTAAAAGCGTAAAGTGCAAACCGCTGCTATCTGGTCGTGCTGGACTGAATCCAAGTCAAATGTTCAGGTCAACTATGATGGAGTGCAAGTCGGGTACAGTCCCAGATTAGTCCCGCTGAAATTTTACCTTGGCAAGCTTTGTTCAAAGAGTCTAGTTCACACTGGAGAGGATCATCGGAGTATGGAGAGCATCGCAGGAGGCTGTAGTTGTGGCACAAAGAGAAGGCTGGTCATCGCGGATGGGTGGGCTGGAGCTTCGGGTTGACAGCCCGCCGCAAATGGTTGATGCTATAATGGAAAGAGTTTGGCTGGTGTCGCTTCACACTGTTTATTGATGTGAGCTGTGCGGTTCCCATTGCAAATGGGCCTGTTTGTGGTTGTGAAGAGAAAAAAAGCTTGATTTCAGCACCCTTGAGCTACACCAAGGGTCCAGTACCTGAGAGGCACCACTTGGGGGTCAGGAACTCACTGCAGCTGGGTCCAGGAGACCCTGAGGCTCAGATCAGGAGGCCAGCAGATTAGCCTTTGCAGTCACTCTGGGCTCCTGGGTTCAAGATAAGGTTGCAGATACTAATCTTTCTCCCCAGCCAAGAGGGCAGTAGGCTGCAGGCCAGCACAGCAGCGCTGTAGCTCCTTCAAAGTAGCAGACCAGCAGAGTGACAGTCCTTTCAGCAGCACAGCAGTCAGTTTTCCTGGCAGAGTATCCACAGGTCTAGAAGTGTACTGAAGTGGTGGTGTCTGAGGTTCAATATTTATACCCAGTTTTGCCTTTGAAGTGGAGAAAAGCTTCTAGATGCATGTGTTTGAAGTGCACAGATGCCCTGCCTTCCTGGCTCCAGACCAACAACGGGGGTTATGCAGGCCTTTTGTGGAAATAGGACACAGCCGTAATGGGACTGGGTCCGGCTCCTCCCTCAAAACCTGCCAGTAATGGCCCATCAAGTCACACCCAAGCTCCTCATTGTATGTGACTGTTTAGAAGGAACACACAAAGTCCAACTGTCACCCACACTCAGTCATGAGACCCAGAGACAGGCTCACCAAATGGCTAAGGTAAAAAATGCCAACTTTCTAAAAGTGGCATTTTCAGAATAGCAATTTAAAATCCAAATTCACCATAAGTTAGGACTTTAAATTGTTATTTCAAGGACAACAAACATGAACTGCTTATCTATTCCCATTTGAAAACTTACTTAAAAAATGTCATAAGGTGATTCCAATGTTATTCTATGAGAAAGGTAGGTCTTGCAGTAGTGAAACACGAGTTGAAGAGTTTCTCACTCCCAGGACATGTAAAACTTAAGAGTTTATGTCTAACTTTTTAAATACACTGCACCATGCCCTTTGGGCTGTCCAGTGCCTACATTAGGGGTGACATATATAATAATAAGCATTTGCAATGCAATAAGTCTCGCATTTGGGAGGGTTAGAGCTATTGCCGTTGTAAATGATAATGTATTTTATCTATGTGTTGGCCTTTGAGACGTTATAAGTGTTTAGCCATGCAGTACATTATCCATAACTTCTGCACACACCCACCGATCGGGGAGTGCACTGCAGATGGAGTATTGTGTAACATACTGAAGCAGAGGAAGACTGCTCAGTGTACAAAGATGTCAGTTCAAAGAGGCAACAATGGCACCAAAATATTTCCTGTTTGAAAACTGCAAGGCAGACTCTATGCCGCTAGGTGTCTCTTCATAATGCAGTAAAGTCGCTGCAATACCTCTGCTAGTCCATGGATGGAGCGGTAAATTGAACACAGCTGCAGCAAATTTTAATACATTTCACCTTCGGACCATAAATTGTAAATAAAGGGGTAGGATAGAGATGGAGTCAGGAGGAGGGAAATTTTACACTTTAAAGTAGTAGTTTGATATAAAAATGTTACAACTTTTGGAGATGGCGGCAGTGCGCTCTGACAGCTTTCAGAGCATAGTCAGAATTGTGGAAGCATGAAATATTCACAGTACAGGTGTGGAACACAGCAATCTGGGCAACCTAAAACGAAAATATGCAGTGAGGGGTGGGAAACACTTTATCTTTTTTTTAATTTTTTTTATTGTAGACTGATACTAATTTGCGCTAATGGCCTGCTGTAGTCTGGGAAGACACTGTACAGCTTTGATCCATGGAGGAGCTGGTTGTCAGGGTGTTTGAGAAGCGCATTAATGCAGACGGTTGTGAAGATCACAAGACGGCTGGAAACATTTGCTGCCTGTAGTAAACACACTATGCTACGGAGTATGGATCCTCAGACGTCACGAGCGTTGAGTTAAAGCAGCCTCAAAAGCATCTTGGTGATGTTACATACGAGGTGTTTTGAACATTAAACATTCCTCTGTCAGGTACCAAGCTGCAGTAAAATGACGGAAGTTGAACTGTCATTAGAAATATATTTCAGGCTTAAGGTCAGCAACACGCGGGCTCTCATGTATTGCAGGTCTCAGTTTTACTTCTAATGGTCTATTGCTGCAAACAGGGCCTCATAACTTGAAAAAGATGGAGCCCCAACTGCACAGCAACTATTCAATGCCACTTTAAAACATAACCCACAGTCAAGAGACTTTCAGTCGCATCACCCCACAGTCATACATTAAACCATATTTGATTTACGCCCTTCCCATACATTAATCTCTTGTGCACTATTTATACTTTTTAACCAAATAGCGGTTTTAATTGAGTGTGCCATCTGTCTGTTATGTTTTCGTAGTGCATATGCCGGAATCCAAATATAAAGTCCCACCTGGTTCTCTTAAGTAAAACAAGCAGGCAGTATGAAATGAAAACACCCCAAAGGAAGATTTCATTCAAAAGGAGAAAAAAAAAGACACAAGGCATTGGAAAAAACAGAAAAACATTCCACTAAGTAGTCTTGCCTGTCCCCAGATGCATGTGTGTCATTTTATATTTATTAAAAAAATATTGTGTATTTTGTTACTATAGATTTGTAACATTATCAACCCACTGTCTGAAATCAGTTCACTTCCCATAATAATGTGTGGAAAAGGCTAGAAAAATGCCCAACACACGGGCATTCATTCGCTCATTCTAGGAGCAAGTTACAATGACATACTGGCACATATGTCCACTGTGTATCAACCACAGAAGACGTCAGCCTGTATAGCAGCCGGTAACCATACATTACAGGTAATATGTACACTATACCTTAGTTATCTATGCTTACATTAAAATACAGGGCTTCCAGCATATTCTGTATGGATCAGGGTGAAACAGGGCAAACGCAAAGCTCTCACAGGAGGCAAGATATCTGTCATCGAGATGCCTCTGATCATAGCCAGGTCATGTTAATTGTATGAGAAAATATTTCATAGAATTACAGGTCAATTTCAGCTTTGGTTTCTCCACAAGGCAAAAGTTATTTTTCCCAGAGTGATGTGCCTGAGTGATAGGTCAAAATGACAGTGCCACTTGCCGAAGCGACGTGCATACAATCTCTGACGATGTTCACCTATGAGGCGCTCCCTGCAGATGATGAAACTTCGATTCAAAAAATAGATATTAAAAAATAAAGTTTGTTACCCACCAATAGAACGGTTGGTGTGTTTTATGACTTAGCAAAATGTCACTCTTTATCTGTTAGATCTGAACTAAAACTACTAAGACAAAACTACACCGTCACCATACGGGTTGAGCTGCTGAGACTCATGTTGACTTGCATCACAAGTGGAAAACAACACTATATCCTATTTTTTTTTTTTTTTTTTTAAATCAATGTCATCTTAAAACACAGACATCAAAATATTGTGGCAGACAACGATGACCTAATGCTGAACAGAAGCGAAAATGAATACAGAGAGAAACAAATGGCTCCAGCAAATGTGATTCAGCCTTTTGAGATATCAGAAGCTTCTTAAAAGGCCACCGTGGCTGCGGTCTGGAAAAGAAGCCCTTGCATGTGAAATACACAACTACTGCCACGTGCTGCTCTGAACCCCAAGCTCTCCGGCCTTTCCGAGGCCCACCGGCTGAGAAACCTTCCAAACCCTTACAGGAGAGAGTCTGCATGCGGTTCCCAGTGACATTACAAATGTGTATCCTATTCATCCGCAGCAAGCCTCTGCACTACTGCCCTCCAGCATTTTGGAAACCACCCCAATGCACCAGTTCAGGCAACGCCAACGGCTTTCAATGGAAGCGTGATATCTTCAAGCGCTCTCCACTCTCCACTGAACAAGAGTTCCGTAACTCAGTCTACTGTGTCTTGTCACATTATTTATTCAGCAGGTTAGTAATGCAGGTGAGAAAGTATGTGAGTGCCTCAGAGTGTGAATCAGTGAGCAATACTACGAGTTACAAAGGCACCAACTATGAGCACTAGCCACGGAGTGTTATCGAAACACGGGGCGCTCCAAGGAGCGCAAGTGCAGGCAGCTGGTTGAGGCTGAGTATCAAGTGGAGGAATGCTGTGGTTTAAACCGTAAGATGGTCCTGCGGTAACCCCAACAATAGAAGGCACAGCGTAAATCGTGGCACAAAAAGAAGCGAGGAGCATTTAATAGTCTACAGCCAATACTGATGGCTTGAAACCCAATAAAAATAAACTTTATGGAAAGATAGCCCTTGTAGTGTGGGTTCACCACGCCCTATGTACAACGCTAAGTTAGCATAACCTCGATGGCTGTTAGAAAGCCAGCTTGCTGCTTCTGCTGCTTTTGCACGCGACACTGTTGTTGCATGTTATTCATTCGAGAACTGCTGACTCGACTTTGCTTCACATGAGAACCGTCTGTTGTTTAACATCCTTAACAGCGAGCAGTGACCTTGGTCTGTACACCGTGTAAGGAACGAGTCTGGGTCACTAGACGGGGCAGGTTGTTGTGTTCAGGTTGATCGTACCACTTTTTAGCCATAACATACATACAGCTGCCAATACCTGAAAGACGAGCCCTTTAATATTACAGAGCAGTATGTTTTCTGTTACATTCGAAACGAAGAGCTGATGCAGGAGAGAGCCTAGCTGATCCTGTGATGTGATTCCACTAAGCTGATCTATAAGGTATGGGGTCCCCCATGCAAGCCTAAGAGACCTTCTATTAGTCTAATAATACCTTATTAGTTGCTAGAGAAAGGAGGGTGGTTGTGTTCCACGGTCATTATTATTATGATTGCTCCTTTCATTTTCTATGGTATTGTAACAATGCTGATGGTGCTGATCCTAACCATTTGTCTGCTTGTGTTAGTCAAAGTACTGCATCTTAGGACGCGAGGTTTATAAAATAAACTCTTTAAACTTTTACCGTGTCTTTGTTATTCTGTTTTGGACTGATATATAGCTACCAACGGGTATTTCTGATTCCCACCATTCCTGAGAGTATCTAAGTCGCTTGTTCTGGGTTGTCTATACATTGGGACCGCCGAGCTAAATCTCGGATAACGAATGTGACACTAAGCTAGTCGGATAGGGGTTCTTAGTTCTGAGGGGAGTTTCTGGTACACCACAATTCTCTGAGGTCCTGGTTTCCTGCGCATAGTTCTGTGCATAAGCAGAATCCCTGCAACATGGCACACCTAACGTTTGGTCTTTTGATCTGAAACTCCTTAGTAGTGCTTTTATTAGTCCACAACGCCCTCACTCTAGTTTCCGGATAACGTGAGTGACGGCTTAACCTACCTAGGTTTCGACTAATGGTTCTTTCAAGCTTGATAATTAAAAAGGTTTTGTTTTTCTGAACCCCTGTGCTACAGTATAGCTTTTCGTTGTTCTTTCAAGTGTCCCGATGGCGGTCAACGTTGCCGCGCATAGTAGGGTTCCCCTGACCGCACATCTGAGGGTCTATGGGATCCCGGATGATGGCTTGGCTGGTATTTTAGTAGTAGGCGCTGATGCGGCGTTCCCGTATGAGTTGTTTTACTCTTGGGTGACGTTTGACAAAGTGGATGCAAACGACAATTTGTTCCACAATTATACTCACATCGCGATGCCTGCTGCCTATGCCCCTTATCGGACACTTGAAATTCCCCTTAGTGCCTGGCAGCATACTATTTGGTTTAATGGCGCCCTTCCCCATGTGGTAACGCCGGCAAGAATGGGCCCATTGTCAATTGCAGGGGCCACATGGCCGGTGCTAGCCGGTTATGCTCCCCATCCCCGCTACATGACTGTGGCGGTGGCGGAGTTACGAGTGCTACACACTGCCCTGATTACGGTCCATAGGGCGTTAGTGCAGTACGTGTCTCGCAATGTGCAGGTGGGGGCACCTGCGGTTGCGGGACACACGACTGACCATCATGCGACGGTCATAAGTCCAGTTATGGTTAACTCGGTAGTCGGCAAGCGCCCCCAGCAGAGGGATGAATTCCCTTACTGGCTTGCTGAAAAATTTTATCAATTTGAAGCCGTGTTTCCCAATACTTCTCCTGTGGATAAACACAGGATCCTCACTATAACATTACCTAAGGACCTGGTCCCGGATATTGTCGACTGTGACAATTGGGGCAAGGTCTTTGCTGCGACCTATGCGAAGTGCTACGGCACTCCGTCTATGTCTGTACTGCCCTCGGTCATCAAGAAGGTCCAAGACAATCATGGTGCCGAGGCAGCGATTGAGTTTGGTTTGAGGCTTGTCGATAGCTTCGATGTGGTTAGTTCCATGGTTATGGGCAACCTCAAAGGAGATGCCATGCAATTCCAGGTGTGCAATATGATGGCACTTGTGGATCCTGGCGACAGGCCAAAGGAGTTCGCTAAAGTTATAGCGAAAGCCTACAGAATGGTGGGTCGTAGCGCCTTGGGTGTGAAACCCACCGTGGTCATTCCGACTGCAGCACAGCAGCCTAAAGTGAGTTCGTCTACAAAAGAGAAAAAGCCCAACTTTCCGAAACAAAGTTGGCGAGCTAAGAAACAGGGGAAGCAGCAAGAGAAACGGAGGTCTCGTTCTGCATCACCGGTGCAGACGCAGAGTGAACGCACTTATGATTTGCGCGATCGTTCTAATATAAGGTCACCTGATAGATTTCAGGTTCCTGAACAACGCTCTCCTCGTTCTTCACAGGAAACATCGGCTTATCAATCCGGTGGCGGAGATCGTGGAAAGGGAAAGGGTGTTCAAGGTCGTGAGCAGCCCCGTCAGACTGACGGTAAAGGCAAACAGGACAAGTCTGTACGTCAAAGACCCCCGTTTCAAAAGAAGAAAGTTGCTGCACTGACTGCGAGATATGCCTCAGATGGTACGGACACAGCTTCTGAACCAGACATGGGCACTAACGCTGCTAGACAGCGCGGCGGAAGTTACAATAGTGCGACAAGCGCTGCGTCCGTTTCTGGCTGCGACAGCAACTGATACATTTGTAAGTGTTGAAACTGCTGATACTCGCGTAGCTCCCCCTGAAAGAATGTTTAAAATTACCCTTTTAATTGAAGGTGACATACAGCTTAAAATTAAGGTGGTATTTTGGGATAATCTAACCTCCACCTATGATATACTTTTGGCGGAGGCTGATTGGCCCCCGGCGTTCGTGTTGGAGGCTGCTAGAGGGGAGGTGGTCATCCTCCCTTCCTTTGGGCACACTGTGCCATTGGAACATTCTAACAGGTTAGCCGGGGAGTGGGCGCAGGTGCTTGCGCCTGCGTTGTACCGTACTCAGGTTGGCTGGGACAAATTTTCTCCCAATCATAAGATTCCATTGCGGTCGGAGCCCCAGCCACAACCCCAATACCCCATGCGTCGCGAAGCCCGTTCTCACGTCGCGTCCATCCTTGAGCAATTGGAATATCAGGGAGTAATTGAAACATGTGTGTCACCCATGAATAATCCTTTATTTACTGTGACGAAGCCTGACGGACCGTACCGCCTAGTTTTGGATTACCGGCACTTAAATTCGCACTGCCGGACGTGCGCGGTACAAAATACACACAGTTCGGCTCTCGTCGATAGTCTTGTGAGAAAACGTTTTAAAACTACTCTTGACATCTCCAATGGCTTTTATAGCCATAACCTGTCTCCTCATAGCTATGAGTGGACGGCGTTTACCTCGGGTGGCAAACAAAAATGGTTCAAGAAGCTCCCAATGGGCTATAAAAACAGCCCTGGGGTCTTTGCTGCTCGTGTGGTCTCACTTTTGGAGATGATTGACCCGGAAGCATATTCGTTTGTAGATGACATCTACCTAACGGACGACGAGTTGCTTCCACACCTTGCTCGTGTGGATAACATAATAACTATGTTTGCAGACTATGGTACAACCTTCTTATACCAAATCTTGCTGGCTGCCTGAGCATTCGGCTGCATTGCAATCATTGCAGTCTGATCTTCTAGCTTCGAAGTTTTTACAAACTCGTGATAACCACACTAACCTGGTCATTAGAATCGTACCGGGTGCAGTGGGTTTCACCTACTTGACGTTCAATGAGGGCGACACAGTCCCCATTGCATACAAATCTCATCTGTACACTTCGGCTGAGCTGCGCTTTTCCGCTGTCGAGAAAGTACTGACAGCAGTTCAGATGGCGATCTTGAAAGAGCGAGCGCTATCACAGGGAAAGCACATGCTGGTGGTAACACCGTACCCTGCCCTTGAGGCGGTTACTAAAGCCAGTGTACCAAATTCTAAGTCTTTGCATCCAAGGTGGATACAATGGGCAACATCCTTGACTACGCCTGACGTCACATATATCTTTGACGCGGCATTACAGACACAGGAGTTCTTGGAGTATGAATATGTTCATCCGGCTCCTCTGACTTTGCGCCCGCTCGAGGAGTACCATTGTGTCATTTACACTGATGGGTCTGTGCAACCCGCAACTGGTTCAAAGCACGCCTTTTCAGCGGCCTGCGCAATTGTAGTAGGTACTTTCGTAAACGGAGAGTTCCAGTCTGATGTCGTGCATACGCAGTCATTGGGTGATTGTACCGCGCAGTTGGCAGAGCTGAAGGCTCTGGTGCTTGCACTGGAGTTTGCTGATGCTCGGGTCACCACTCTTATAGTGAGTGACTCGTTTTATTGTGTTCAATCATACAACGAGAATTTACACTTTTGGAGTCAGAATGACTTTCATGATTCGAAAGGTAGCACAGTTAAGCACAAGATGCTTTGGGTTCGAGTGGCAGAACTTAAAGAAGGCCTGCCCCTCGTGAATGTAGTTCACACTCTTGGTCACCAGCGTGTTGGTGTCCATGCTGTCGGTAACAGTTTGGCTGACGAGGCAGCAAAAACCGCAGTGGCGACATATTTAGTAGCAGCAGTTACAAGATCCAAAACTAGGATTGATGATGACATCTTGGCAGCTATTGCTGCGTCCGAGACAGGGACGGGCTTTCCGAAAGGATTCCCTTCCCGCTACCATTATCGTTTAAGTCCTGATAACGTCCCGTTAGTGAGGATTAACGACGTTGGTGACAGATTGATTCCCAACGCGGACTGCAGACCATCTCTGATTACAGCTGCCCACGAAGGTGTTGCGTCAGCGCACGCCGGCGTTTCGGCGACTGTGTCTCTTTTACAGCAGCGTTACTGGTGGTACGGTTTGTACAAACAAGCGCAAGCTTATGTCCTTTTATGTGACATTTGCTAGCAGATTAAACCTTCTACTGTCGCGTGTCCACCACAAACGCAGCTGTTTATATCTAATCAACCACTTGCGTGTGTTTATTTAGATCACTGCGGTCCTTTTTCCTCTGATACTGCGTACAAGTACATCTTGGTTGCAGTGGATTCGTGCACACGTTTTCTGTGGGTGTGGCCGCAAAGGAGTACTGATGCCCGGACGGTCATCAAGGATTTGCGTGTCTTTATTGGGAGTTTTGCATGTGGTACCCTTCATTCTGATCAGGGCCCTGCGTTTGCCTCTAGGGCTTACAAAAAAGCCATGAGAAGTTTGGGGGTCCAAGTCAAATTTTCGTCTCCATACCGGCCTGAGGGCAATAGTGTTGTGGAGCGAATGAACCGTGACCTAAAGCAGTCTTTGACAGCAAGGGTATTAGGTACAGGCCGAAGCTGGCTAACCCACTTGTATGACGTGCAACGTGCACTTAATAATCTCCCTAGAAGTTCTCTGGGTGGGCGGACCCCATACATGATGCTCTTTGGAGTACGAATGTTTGTTCCAGACCTTGAGGGTCTAGACATGGCGGCGGCTGCCGCGCCTTTTGACCTAGATGATCACTGTGCTGTATTGCAGAATCTACAAGAAGCAAGAGACACTCTAGCAAAGGAACATGTACCCTCTACATGCGAAGCTGAGCTCCAGATTCCGGTAGTCGGCTGGCTACCTCGAGTTGGTGATCTGGTCCGTGAGAAGGTGGAAAACAAGAAAGAGTTTGGCCCCTCTTATCGTGCACCAGTCCCGGTGCTTGGAGTCCAGGGTACCCGTACAGTAATTTTACCACCACTTCCTGGTCGCAAGGAAAACAGGTACATCTCGATTGACAGTGTCAAGCTACAGCGAGTGGCCGATACTTCATAGTATGACACCTTCAGTTTCTTGCCCTTCCATTCTGCGAAATTCTGTTGCGCTGTCGCCCTCGACCATCATGCCTGAGGTTGCCGTTGAGATGCAAGCTGTTGCTTCCCCTCTTATACCGCCCCTTGATGGTGGTTTGCCTGATGATCCTGAGTATGCTTATCCTGCAAGTGTTCCATTGCCTCTTTTACATTCAACAGCGATTGACCAGTCCCGTTCTTCCTTTGACACTGAATCAATGACTTACACTGCCCCATCCAAAATTGCTATATTTTTTGCCTGGTTCAAGAGACATTTTTTAGTGGCACCATGGACTTACATCTGGCTGGTGCAAATCTGTTTTTTTTTGTTCATGACAATTGGCTTTGTGGTAGTGTTTTTTAAAATTATAAATCGACACTACCTGAATGAGCGATCTTCGATTGAATCCATTGCTGGAACTTTGGCCCCCCATTCCTCATCACACATTATGAAACGGGACCAGACTTTTGTGATTATTACTGCCTGGCCTGTGTGTGATGGGATCGCTTGGGATGCTGTTAAATTTCAAATTCATGGACCTACAGAAGTGATTAATGAGCCTAATGTATTTCGTGTTTCTATGTGTGATGTAGTTAAACAGAATATTAGATCTGATGATTGGGATGTACACGCAATAGAAGCACTGTTTTCTGATCTTAAATATTATGCTGCATTTGATGCTGAGGATTTATATTTAAATTCTGCTAATTATGGTGAACAGTTTTGTTATCAACATTATGGCACACATTTCCTACATAGAGCAAATACCTTTCGAAATTTTGTTAATTACACACAATGGGAACATTGTCCGGCCCCTCATCAGGGCAGTTCTTCAACGTTAGTGAACAAGTTCACATACTTTTCGGATTTCAGTGTGTCTAAACCGGCCTCCTTTTATTTTAAGATGGCACCTGAAAACGCCTCGAAGGTACGGTTGACACATACCAAAATATTATATTCCAAGTCCTTCATGGACGAATTGGCAATCGGAGGCTATGAGCTATGGAAAGCTACAATTGATCTTAAATCGGTTTGGGGTACTAAACCGTGGTAGGTTCAGGGGACAGAAGCTTGGCATCGTGCCTGTATTATCCCTACCCATATGTTATTTTTAAATTCATCTATTTTTCAGACGACTTGCTTTGGCTTGTCTACGTCTAAAAGAATGAATTCCCCCGCAATCCCGGATCTGGGTGCTTATCCTGGTTGGGGTAATTACACAGATCTTTCCCTTACCAAGTTGCAGTCCCTTATTTCCAACACCACCTTTAATGTTTCGGCATTTAATCCTGAGGGTTGGTTGGTTTGGCAGACTGGTTCAGATTCTTGTCAACGCCGATTTTTATCACTGACACCTGGGTACACTCAAGTCAGGGTAGATCCCCGTTTTGAATCATCACACACTGTAACTACCAACTCGGTGGGTAAGTTATGCCAGTCATGGTTGCAACATTCCACATTAGCGTCAGTTAAGCTTCATTTGTCACGTTTAGATGACAAAATTGATTTGAATGATTTTATTAAAGGTCCTGCAGTAGGCAGGTCCAAAAGATGGGTATATGCTATTTACAACGAAGTTTGGAAATTGTCGCAAATTGAGGCTGCCTCCAGATTACGTTTTATTGACCAGGCCAATATGGAAAAAGTCTTGGCTGTGATTGATAATAGTATAAATACCTTGTCTTCTACAATTTACACTTTAGATAATATTGTTTCATCTGTCGTAGATATTGTGCAGGATGATGTGTCTGTGTTGTATCATGGCCAAAATCAGTTGCGTTCTGTTATGCAATTTGCATGGACATTGCAAACGTTAAAGGCAGGGAAAGTTCCATGGGATTATATGAATGTTTCCTCTTTGTTCCTCCCTTTTAATTTGACTGCAAAGCAACAGTTTATGTCTATGAAGGATGCCACATATTCATTACTGCACATTGAGAAGCTAGAACCTTTGCCTTTCTCTATTGCCGAGTTAAATTCGGCCACGTGGCTTATTCACGGCGTAATCACTTTACCTTTTTCGCTTTTTAAATTTAGTTCCTGCATGAAACATTATGCTCTTGGCAGGTATGAACAACTTGGTAGTGCGTTCCTGCAAGAAGTTTGGTCGCTCCCGTTTACATATAGATGCATGAGGGAGGGCACAGAGGTTTATCTGAAAGGTGAGGAATGCACTTCTGCTCCTGATCATTCTGTAGTGTGTAGACATATACAATGACATGGTGCTTGCAATGTACACGCTCCTAATTTAGCTTGCGTTTTGAAAGGTGTACCTGTACCAGTTATAACCCCTTCATTTACACTGCTTGCTAACGGTAGTTATTTGCTTTTAAATAATGAAAATTTCTGTGGGATGCTAAAGGGCATTCCGTACATAGTCACTGTTTTCCAGCGTGTAGTTTGCTGTAATAATGTCCTTTTCCCGCCCCCGCATGGCCGGCTCGATGTTTCTATCTGGCCTTCGATTCCAACCTTGAGCGCAGAGTTCAACCAGATGAGCAGAATAAGGGCTCTTTTGTCTCAAAGGGAGGTCGCTTTAACTTCATCCCGTGAAACCTTTCTTCTTCATGTAGCAAACACCCGCACGGAGGTGCAGGCGCTTTTGAATACTGACCTCCCCTTCCATTTTGGAACGTTGATACAGACTATCTTTAATGCCTCGTCTACGACCGGCATAGTCCATGTTTTTTAAACTAGTGGGCTCCGGCCTCGTGACCTCCTTTCAGACTATTTTTGGTGTGATTCCCGCATTTTTTCACTCTATTTTTTCCAGCATCTTCGGAGGTCTTCCATTGCTTCTTGCCCTTATTGCTGGAATACTATTGCTGGTTTGCGTCCTACGCAATGGCTGCGCAACCTGCGTACAGAGACAACATGCCCCAGCTGTTTCTTCTGCGCAACCGGATGCTTGAATACTATGGCATGTTGTCCCTGGCGACTTTAAGTGTCGCGTATGGATTGTCCTTCCGGTTTCCGTTCTTTACTTGTGTACAACCCGTCTTTCACTGCCTGGATTGTCCTTTCCAGTGGGCTCTGGATTTGTGCCTTTCAACCTCGGTGTCACCTGTACCGGATTTTGGTCAACTGATGGGCCCCTTAACGGCTCATGAGTCTGAATGTTCTGGTGTTGGGTTTATGGCCTTGGGTGCGGCACATGGAGTCCTTGGTAATTGGGCCATCGAAGAGGCTGCGATTGACTTTCTGGAACGAAGTTATATCGAGGAACCTTCCTGTTGTCCCCGTGTGGTGCTGGAGGCTCCGATTGTGAGTGAACACGTGTGTTCCTTTCCCTTGTTAAACTGGATGGCAGATACTTTTGCGGAACGCTCCAATGATTTCCTCTTGGAGGCTGTTGCAACTTATTGTGCCTATACTTTTATGGATTGACTTTTTTTCTTGATCGACCCTTGATGTATCGATCGGTGTCGTTTTTTCCCATTTTTCATGGTTTTTTCCACCTGACGACATTTTTTTTTCTGTTTTTGTATATTTTTTTTCTTTTCGAACTTACACTTACCTTATATGGACTTATAGTTCATGCCCTTGGTTCCGTTCTTTCTAACTTGAACTCTGCGTTCTTGATAAGTGCGCCCCTAGTGGTTAGTAGTCCGATCAAAGGGGGATATAGTGTGGGTTCACCACGCCCTATGTACAACGCTAAGTTAGCATAACCTCGATGGCTGTTAGAAAGCCAGCTTGCTGCTTCTGCTGCTTTTGCACGCGACACTGTTGTTGCATGTTATTCATTCGAGAACTGCTGACTCGACTTTGCTTCACATGAGAACTGTCTGTTGTTTAACATCCTTAACAGCGAGCAGTGACCTTGGTCTGTACACCGTGTAAGGAACGAGTCTGGGTCACTAGACGGGGCAGGTTGTTGTGTTCAGGTTGATCATACCACTTTTTAGCCATAACATACATACAGCTGCCAATACCTGAAAGACGAGCCCTTTAATATTACAGAGCAGTATGTTTTCTGTTACATTCGAAACGAAGAGCTGATGCAGGAGAGAGCCTAGCTGATCCTGTGATGTGATTCCACTAAGCTGATCTATAAGGTATGGGGTCCCCCATGCAAGCCTAAGAGACCTTCTATTAGTCTAATACTACCTTATTAGTTGCTAGAGAAAGGAGGGTGGTTGTGTTCCACGGTCATTATTATTATGATTGCTCCTTTCATTTTCTATGGTGTTGTAACAATGCTGATGGCGCTGATCCTAACCATTTGTCTGCTTGTGTTAGCCAAAGTACTGCATCTTAGGACACGAGGTTTATAAAATAAACTCTTTAAACTTTTACCGTGTCTTTGTTATTCTGTTGTGGACTGATATATAGCTACCAACGGGTATTTCGGATTCCCACCATTCCTTAGAGTATCTAAGTCGCTTGTTCTGGGTTGTCTATATATTGGGACCACCGAGCTAAATCTCAGATAACGAATGTGACACTAAGCTAGTCGGATAGGGGTTCTTAGTTCTGAGGGGAGTTTCTGGTACACCACAATTCTCTCAGGTCCTGGTTTCCTGCACATAGTTCTGTGCATAAGCAGAATCCCTACAACACCCTTTTCCCTAAATAAACATCTATCTGCAGCTTCTACGAATCTGCATGCTTTTCTCTTAGGTGCTTCAGAGCCGATTTTCAGTTTTTGTCTATGTAATTGATACATTAGGAGTTCCAGAACTTCAATATGACATTTGACCCCTAATGCCAATTCTTGCTGTTTACCAGCAGTCAATTTGACGTTCCTGCTTCCCTGTTTGTTCTACCAACTGAGAGACGCCCTGTGATTTCAGTAATCAAGCGTGTGAAGTTTACCACTCTGCCTGAAGAAATCGACGAGGGTTGACTTCCTACAACTACGTATGGGTGCCTTTTACAACTATTATTTTATCCCTGAGTTGTAAAAGGTTTTATAGGTTCAGCTGCCAAAATAAAGAGAGAGGAAAGACTGCTTAGGGACCGTGTTTCACTGCTCAAATGTACAACGCAGGGTTCTACGCATAGTAGCCTAGGTTCAGCGACTTCCGGGCCACAGCTGATTCCCACCCATGGGCCGCGTTCCAGCACTAAATCACAGAGGGGTCGATGGGGAATTGTCAAGAAAATCTCTGCTCGCTCTTCAGGGCAACTCGGCTCCAACAGAACACGTAACACGGCGGGAGCGTCAATGGGCCCAGTCAGGCATGCTCTTCCCCTCCGATACATATTTAATTATGCATCAGCTTTAATTGTGATGAGACGAAGTCACTGGAAAAGGCTCAAATTGGGGTTGTCTCTAATGAACAACAGACTTCCTCACGAGTTTCGAAACTGTGGCATACGGGGCTGTGTCAGGACGGGAGACACGATGGATCTCGTGATCGTTTCACAGAAATCTGTTCGTCACTTTGACAACAATTCCCGGCTTGGTGCACAGCGGAAATGAAGTGAAATGCAATATAAGGAGGCCGTGGGGCAGAGGTCTCCAAATTCCACAAACAAAGAAGTCTGGCTTGGCAACAATACTGTCCTACAGATCTGCGAAGCCAATTACTTCCACGGTAAAGAAAAAAACATTCATTCATATACAGTTTCAGTATTTGAAAACATAAGTCAGTATATCGAAAATCCTAACGGGCATTATGGATTTGCAAAGCGTGCTCTATGAAAACTCCCAACAACTTCAAAAGTCATGCACTATGTCACATAAAACAGTTCAGCAGCTTTGAAGCAGACCCCAGCGAGTGGTAATTGGAAAAGGCTTCGACAGGCATGCGGGTACAAGTCAGACACACAGCACAGCTTGCACTTGTAGGAGTACTGCCCAGAGAAGGGACCCCTTCCATTGGACACCCGAAGGAACGTGCTTTTATGAACGGGTGAGCTTTCATTAGGGCACTGAAGAAAGAGCTGTATTACTTGCATGTGACCAATATGCGACTCCGATTTTGATAATGGATTTTGAATCTGTTCGCCCTTGTACTGTAAAAATAAAAATATCGAGAAAACGGCAGGGGCGTCAAGAGTCCTATCTAGAAAGACAGCAAAGAGCAGGTCTCCTTATTTAGGATTGTGCACACCGTGCTGTGATCTCAATGTACGGATAGCCAAAATAAAACAAGCGCGCGTGCCTCACGCTGCCAGAGTAAAAAAAAAAAAAAAAAAAAAAAGGAGGCACGTCTGGCGAGTGGTGTGCGAAGTGCGTGCACCATGACGAGACAGGAAAGCCAGATGGCGCCTCTGCTCCTCATTGTGCGCGTAACCGCACGCTCTATGCCACCCAAAAGCTGTGGTCGGCTTTTTAAAGCCCACTCACTAAATGTCTCACCAGAGCAGCTCATGCACTGGTTCAGGGGAGACCTAAAAATGGAGCAGTTTGCTGGCGCTGGCAGAGGGCAAGGTAGTTTTTCTTTACAAGCCTGACCGAAGGCCACAGACTGAATGAATGACAACTTAGGCTTATGTAACACTCTACACATTGAAATGTTTGTGGAGCTATTAAAACAACTTTATGCAGTCGAAGCACACTCGTATGACTCCGTGAGGTGAATGCTCCTCTCTTGAATCTCCTGAGACCTGCAGGTCACCCTTTCGAATCCCATCAAAGCCGGCTCAGTCTTCCTTGTTTATGAGGTCGGTAAATGAGTTACTTTAACGTTCAAAAACAGGAGCACTTGGTGACACTGCTTAGAGAGAGCAATACTTATATATAAGTCAATATATAACAAACAAGTTACTTGAATTAATTTCACTGTCTAACAAGCATGTTGCACATACTCTCCTTAATTTTTCTGAAATATGTAGTCAAAAATATTAGCTAAACTATGGCTCCACAGAAAACCAGTGACAGACAGCGCAAGAGAAGCTGCACACCCCTTTCCTTGCAGAAATACATCCTCACGCTGCATGGAAGTCCTCTTGTGAGCTGGGGCAAGGGGGGGTGAAGGTGGAGGCGGCGGCAGGTATGTCCCTGTGCGTTCACAGCAGCACAAGCAGAGCCGCCCTGGGGATGTCTGCGGGGACAGGCTGGAAGGGGAGAGAGAGCAGTAAACAGCTGCAACTAGTTCAAGTGGCCCCATAGTCCAGAAGTGTAGCCCTTTGTATATAGGCGTCACAGCTTTCCTCCATGTAAGGAAGAAATTGTATTTTACTGACATTGCCAAAAATATACAAGCATTTGCAATGCAATAGGACTCGCATTTACGCACTCTTGAGACTTGGGAAGCCTGTTGTGGTTTGACTGGTCGGCTAACAGCAAACAGTAATCTCAGGATTATTCACTTCAAGTACTTACATCAGTTGTACTATACTCCTAGTCAGCTTAAGAAATTTGGGTTACGCGAAGAGGCAGGCTGCACCAGATGTAGGCAGGAGGAGGCGGACTTCCTGCACATGACATGGAATTGTCCTCCCATGAATGTATTCTGGGGCAAGGTTACTAGTATGATATCAGGCATTATTGATGAGCAGGTCCCATGCGCTCCCGAGGTGTGTCTACTGGGTTGGATGACATTAGTTAAACCATGTAATAGGAGGCTGGTAGCTATATCCACCCTGTTAGCCAAACGAGTAGTTGTGATGCATTGGGGTGCTTGGACTGCCCCAAAGACCCGGCAGTGGATCTGAGATTTGGTGTATTGTAAGGAACAGATGAGCATATATGCAGAGGAGTTGCCCATAACATCGAGACCAAAAGATTTCTGGGCACCATTGACTTTGTTTCTGCTACAAAATCCAGACCTGCAGGTGACGAGATGATGTACATATCCTGGACTTGAATGATTATTTTTCACCAGCGTAGATATAAAGTAATATGCATTATATTTTTTTCTAGCTATCACTGTACTTCTGGACTTTTGGGTGTTGGGGTGGGGGGAGGGAGGGGGAGTGGGTGCGGTTGAACCATAAAGAAAATGGGTTGCACTTATTATTGAACAATATGTACTGGCAGAGGAGCACTCTGCGTTGACATGTAACATGTGTCCAATCTATCAATAAAATATTTTTTTTTAAAAGGACTCGCGTTTATGCAAGACCTATTGCATTGCAAACGGTAGTCCTCACGGACAACAGGAGGGAGGGCGGGGGGAGGCACAGACAACAGGAGTGCAGGCGGGGGTAGAAGGCATGGACGGGGGAGTAGAAGGGGGCAAGAAGGCACAGACAACAGGAGTACGGGCAGGGGGAGGGAGTGAGAAGGCATGGACAACGGGAGAGAGGGGGAGTAGAGAAGGCAGTAGGAGAACCTCGTTAAAGAAAATAGTGCTCACAGTCTAAATAACATGTACCGTGTAACACTCGAAGTAAAGGCGCCAGTAGCCATGGGAGGATACAAATGACGACATGGCAGTAATAAGGAGGGACTACCAAGCCTATAAACGAATCCGGTGGCAGCATTTATGAAGGACAAATACACAAGCCAATGAAAAATAAGGGTAGGGGAGTGGGCGGGATTTCCTTCACCTACTGAACTGCAGCAAATCTTCACCAGAGCAGCGCTTGCGCGCTGACTCTAGTTTTGACCTAAAAAGGAATATTTGGTCCTGGCAAAAAGGTTTATTTTGCCAGGTCGACATGGCAGTGTAAAAATGCACACACAGAGGCATGTTTAAAGTGCTGCTTAAGGAGGTGGCACAATCAGCGCTACAGGCCCAATAGTAGCATTTAATTTACACTGCCTGAGCACAGCTAGCGCCACTTTACTAGGGACTTAAACTAATTAACTATGCCAATTGGATATAAGCCAACCTAACATGTTTTAAGTACAGAGCACAAGCACTTTAGCACTGGTTAGCAATGATAAAGTGTGCAGAGTCCTAAGGCCAATAAAAACTTATTCAGCAAAAAAAAGGAGAAGGAAGGCCGAAAGTCTGGGGATGATGTTGCAAAAAGGGCCATGTCCAACAATCCTGCATACTACCTAAGGAACATGCTCATAGGCTGGCTGGGTACCGTGCTCCATTAAGTTAATTTACAAGATTTGTGTCACAGCAGTGCAAATTAATGAAAAACAACCTCGACTTTCCATGGCACCAGGAGAAAAACAAATGTTCTATTCTTCACTCTTTCTATCCTTGTGATTCACAAAGACACTAGTCCACTCCATCCTTGACAGGGGCACCTGAACCCTCTCTGAATGTGAAATAGCCCTCAGAAGTGCTTCACACCTACTCTGAATGGTAGCTCAGTAAACCATGAGGCAACAACTAATTTCTGAGAGGGGCTGTGTGGTCAGTCTAGCTGAGGTCAATCTCAGGTTCATCTAAGTTTTGGTCTCTGCATTTGATTCTTGACTGGGAAGTGAAAGTCTTACAATAGCCGTGGTCCAAAGTGTACATGGAAATTGACTTGTATCATTGTACGCTCCTCACCACCCAAGGTGGCGACAGTCCTAGGTGTTGACTCACTGTGCATCGCCCATGCAGGACTTAGATGTGCAGAAGCAATATAGGACTGTCACTTGATTAGCTCAGAACTTCTCAAATGCCACCTACTGGAATTTCTGCTCATGTCCTCTCAGGTACACATTAACAGCTATTCGGATTGCTCTTTCCTCCCTGGAGGAGATTTAATGGTACCTTTTGTAGGGTCCTTTAAACAAAAGGTTTGCTCGCTGCTCATCTGACAGCTGACCTGCGGCAGACTGCAAGCTTCAATGTGCACACTCACCGTCCTCGAGTCCATAAGTTACACATTCATCTGACCATGTAAATTGGTGGCAGGTGTACCATTCATTTACTCTGATTTAGCAGAAAATCTCCTTCAATAAAAGTATAAATTGCTCGGGCAAAACCCACCCTAATTGGGCCAAACATGTAGCTTTATGGTTATGTTAAAGGCAATATTACTTATTGATACAGCTATATACCTGTTAATAAATAAAATGAAATTCACTTCAGCATACCTAAATTCATCCTAAAATATAATTTTTCTAGTGTCGTCATTGATCACTGAAAAGCATAAAAACAAATTTAGTACTGCACTTTTAGGCAAAAAAAAATTGGATCCAGAAAAAGCGGCGTCTAAAGGACGGTCACAGTCCACCCCACGCTGATCCATATGAGTTCTTCTACACTGATATGCACTACCTTCATCTGAACCTGGTGGCAGCTGTGCATTCAATTGAATATCTGACCTTGTTTCTAGCCTGAGAGTCTATTCTGTGTGCTTAACGTGTTTCTGCTTTATTTCTTATGTATCCGTGTAATACCACTCTGAATCACTCCATTTCAGAACATTAAGCGTGTTTATATTCATTTGCATAATTTATTCGTTATAACATGTACAGCACGGGAAACGACCACTACATCGCAGCCGTTTAAACGCATAACATTAACCACACATGCAAAGCATGCGTGGTTAACACGAATAGCCTTTACCACACATACCTTTACTACAAAATACATAGTAAAGGCATGTGTGGTAGAGCCTAAAATTTAAAAAGGGGGCTTGGGGGGTCTCCCCCGAAAAAAAAAAATGCGTGCAAAAAGAAAAGGGGGATGGGGGGGGGGGTCTCCCCCCTAAAAAAACACACCTGAAAAAGTACCGATCATGGAGGCAATCGGGAGGCAATCGACGTCGTTAGAGGAAACGGAAAGACACTTCTGTGTCCTCTTTACGTCATGCAACGTCAACAAGTAAGATCATGGAGAAGAGAGGACAGACGAGACGATGAGGAGAGGTAAGGGGAATTTAAGATTAGAAAAAAAACGTAGGGGTCCGATTTTAGGGTTAAGGGCAGCGGAGGGGTATTTGTAAGAAGGGTTTAGGAGTGGGGGAATAACCTTTACCAAGAGTATGCCCTTACCATGCATGAATTTACAACGAAAATTGTTGTAAAAATATGCGTGGTAAAGGAATATTCATGGTAAAGGTTATGCGTGGGAATGGCATTCGCGTTGCAACGCATGCGTGGTAAAGGCATTTGTTGCAACGGAATGCGTTGTAACATCATACAACCATCGAATAATTGCACTATTTGTTTCTCTTTTGTAACATAGTGCAACTGCTCGTGAAACCGGCTTTATTGGACAGGCATCTCAATGACTTCTTGGTTCACAATACATTCTCGACAGAGACACAGAGAGTCACCAGTCGTTTCCAGATAACGCCTACAAAACACTTTACATTTTTAGGTTCTGATTAAGATGGAGCTGCAAACTCTGTTTTGGGTGGAAACTTGTGTTTGTGGCATGTGAAACCTGGTATAGATTCTGGGAGCAAATATTAAACGTTGGTTGTTTGCGCACCTCAGAAGCAACATGCTTTATTGGTGTTTTAGTCTCCAATCCCGGGCGCCAAACGCGTAATTGGCTTCCAACCAACTGCGCATGTGCTAATTTGTGAAGCCCGTATAATTACAAATTATCAGTGGTGCAGTTAAGTCTTGATCAGGCCCTTGATGTTCAAGACTAACCAAGACCCCTCAAACTGTAAGAGTGGGAAACCAAATAATCAAAATCTAAGGAACTCATTTTCTATTTGTAACATCAGATTGAGTTCCATTTCCATTGTATAAGTGTTATTTTCACGGCATGCATTTTGCTTTGTTTCTAGGTTGGCCAAATCGTTGATCAAATAAGCCTCTTTTCCCCTTCTTTGAACCTAAGATTTATATTGGGCTGGGGTGAGCTGAAGAGCCTCCTTCCAGTTTGGCAATTCACAAAAATTCTCGTTTTATCCATGTAGACCAAGGGACCACATTTACTGCAAGTTTACATTCCTTTAAAGATCTCCGCCCCTTTCTCAGTGTTCAGAGATTCAATTTGGAAATTAATATAAGGTTTTAAGAAAGCAACTATTGGTTTACCAATGTTGATGTCCTGATTAGGCCCACCTTGACACACATCTGTGCCTTTGGGCTGGAGCTTTTAAGACTTACAATCATTTTACCAAAAACCACTTTTGCACTGAATCTTATTGTGGGACACATTTTCGATGTGGACGCAGTATGTGCCTCTCCAATAGCACACTGCCCATATACGTTCATGGAGTGTGCAAACCGCACAGTATTCCTAATCAACATTGCTGCAAAATAGACACATCATTGGTTCCAATTGTAGTTAATATCTGTTACAACCACTAGGAAGGAATGCAGCCTAACTAGTTATGATTGTAGATCATTAATCAACCAAACTATTTGCAGGTTGGAGATGGAAAACCAATTTTTGGTCTCCAGCATATTAACAGGTAAAACAAGTTCTGGTCATAAAATTGCAGTCCATTAAGTAGCCTTTAAAGTCCAGTGGAACTGGTCGCCAGCAGGGCAATTGCTCCTGACTGGAGGTCCTGTTTTTTTAAAAAAACAATCGGGTTGAGAAGGGTACGGCGTTCATGGATAAACTCTGTGCAGCAACAGAGCAAATGCAAGATGGATTAACTTTTATGGTTGCAGAATTTGCTTTGCGGATGTATGTTGCAAAGTTTTTTCAACTGGTCCACATTCCTTGATGGACAGGACCATGAATCGTGCCTGTAATGTGTTCTATCTGCAGGACCTGCTTATTGACTCCCTTAAATAATACTGCATTGAGCCTGTGTCAAACATAGCAGGAACTAATTTATTTAGTGTTATAAAATAATTGAAGATTTTCTCCATTTAATGATCTCGAAAAAGTTATCAGTTGCCTCTTTAAGTATGTTTTTTAATGCCAGTAAAGAGAGGGCTTCTTGACTGATTCAACTTTTGTAAGCAAGCCAATTTTTCGATCTTCATTAGTTGTGGCTAGGTACGTAGACCACATTTTGTTATGTGTTCTAAAAAATCTCTTGTAAAACCATTTGTACACTAAGACCTCCATGTGCAGCCCGAATTTCAGTCAAATCTGAGTTCGGTGGGGAATGGTGTAGGTGAAAAAGCCTTACGTATAATATATAATGTAGTTTATGTAAGGTGTGTGAGAGTTTTTGGTGGAAAGGCCTGATGTCCATGAGATAGTTGTTAAAAGCTTTGCTTTTCTTTTGTCACCTATGAGAAAGTGGATTAATAGTCAGGGTGGAAAGTAGTCCACCGCAAGCAATAATGCCACGCTAGTAAAGGTTTCAGTAATTTAAACCTGAGCTCAACCACTGGAAGCTTTGGCTCAGGGCAGAAAGGATAAAAGTAAGTGAATGTCAAAAGATTTTAGAATTAACAAAACAGTTAAAGGGTCGAAAACATAACAAAATAAAAATCCCACTCCAATTTATAAAAATATAGAATATTTATTTTAATGAGCAAAATGACAGAACAATGACAAAAATCCAATAATAAAAATATTGAATATTTATTTTAATAAGCAAAATGACAGAACAATGACAAAAATCCAATAAGGTGATCCAGAGATATGATTTTTTAAAGTTTTGAATAAAAATAGTGCAAAAAAGCACAAAGCGCCAATCATGGGCAACTGGTCACCCTAGACCAGGAGAAAGGTAATTTTTTAGGCCGACCGGGGTCAGATATGTAGACTAGGCTAGTCCGGTCAAAAAGTTACCTTCGAACTTGAACATTTTCTGAGAACATAGAGTACTTAGTAAAGCAAGACTGCAGGGTGAATCAGAAGACGGCCTTGTCAATGGCAGGTTGACAGAGGAAGAGGTCTCTTTGAAGCAGTCAAAGAAGACGGAAAAAGCTCAGAGCAGGAAAAGTCCAGCGGTCCCTCTCGTCATTAACGGTAATCGGATGTAGCTTGGCGTCAGGCCCAGGGAAGATTTCAACCTTTGAACTTAGACTCTTTTATGGAAGTCAGAAATTCTCTCAGCATGGTAATGTTGCTGGCAGTAGCGGAATGGGGTTCAACATTGTTGGAAGCTAGTTGGCATCTGCCAGCTGAATCAGATTTGTTGTTCTGGAAAAGAACATAGTGGGAGCTTTGGCAAAGTCAGACCCAGCGACAGTGCACCCTCGGGGGATTGGCTTCGCAGGTTAGTCCTGGTTTTCCGTCAGTTCTCCAGGCAAAAACAGTTGAAAAAGTTCCAGGGTATACGGTTAGGCAGGAGGAGTACACTGATACCAGCCAAGGGTTCCAGGACCTTAGGATCAGGATTTGAGGGTCAGGACTCACTACAACAGAAGAACTCTTTGTAAATATTTGTTACAAATCTGTCTTTACAATTAGTTGGATTTGTAATAATTATTTTAAAAAGTCCAAGAATTAACTTTTTATCTGTGTCCTAGGCATAGATAACTTTATTAACGTTAATATTAACTCCATCGCTTTCCTAGGGAACAGCTAAGCGTACTACAGTAAAAATAGCTTTTTAGCAGATCCCACAGAAAACTGTGACATGAACTAGAAAGTTTTGCAGCACAGAAAAGGACATTTTGCAGTACACTATTGCTTTTTATGTGGCAATTTTGTGACACCTCTTGTTTGTGACATTGAGTTGTTATGTAACTTTATATCTTGTGATGGATGGTGAACTGTATATATGCTTCAGCTATTTACATTTTATGAAAAAACACAGAATGGCGGACTTGCCAATGTGACAGCTGGTTTTTACATGTTAGAATGATGGTGGCCAGGGGAGATGCTAATGCTACCATTGTCCCTTGGAAACATGCACTTCCAATGACCAGCTTTTGTAAACGAAAACGTATAAGCAATATTTGTTCTTGCCAGGCTGTCTACATCTGAAAGAAATGTAAATGCATGTGATTGGTTAATCTGCAAATTTAAAAGCTATTTGGAAGCCAGTGTCGACCTTTCATTGGTGTAGTTATTTGAAGCATAATGATGACAGAAAGATATTCTTTTTGAGAGGTGACTAAAGAGAGTTGCATATTGAGTTCTGGAGGTGTCCTTCAAATGAAAACGTATAAACAAGTTCTGTACAAGGACCAGTTTGATTGCATATTAAAATATTAATTTTGAAAGCACTTGTGTCAGATATACCCAGGCTTTTTACATTTGCAAAAGGTCCCATTCACAGAATCGGGTTGTTTGCGATTGCAAAAGGCCTTTTATAATTTGTTTGTGACCAAAATCCAGTAGCGAAACATTAATACATTACAGACTACTGAAAGGAAGTGGCATGGCATTTGCAAATGGGAAGGGATCTGCAAGGGACCCCTTCCTTTTGCGAATGTTCCAAACATTTTTTAGAAGTAGGCAATGGACCACAGCCTACCCTTAAAAAAATGTTATTTTCAAGTTTTATTTAGTTGTATTTTTTAACACATCCCATTTTCCTTTAAGGAAAACAGGTTGAATAAAACAATTGCTTTATTTAAAAGCAATTAGGGACATGATGGCCTGCTGACTTTAGCATGCCACCATACCAGCGATGGCTGCGATTCATAGTGAGTCGCAATTTTCAACCTACCTCATTAATATGCTTGAGGTAGGTTTAATTGAAACCTTCTGCAAATCAGGTTTTTGCGAACTGACTGTATAGTACAGAGCTCTTTTCACACAAAAAAGAACTGATTCGGTTAAAGTCAGTGTGCAATTCTTAGTATATCCGGCCCTTCTACATATTTTGCAGCAGACTATTGTACACTCTGGGGAAGATTTACAATTTTTTAATGTAGCGCACTTAAGCAGCTGCAAATGCTGCGCTGAGCTACGTGGAAAGGAGAGAGGAGGGAGCGCCCTATTTACTAAAATAGGGCACTCTCCTCCCCTCTCACTATCACCGGTGCTGGAATCAGCTGCCGTGTGCCACAGAGACATCTTTTCCCCAAGGTGCAAGTGTGTCTCTGTGATGCTAGCATAGATGTTGTACAGGAAGGGACCCTTCCAGTACAAAATACCATGCACAGACTCACTTTAATCATTTTCCCATTTTGTATGTGTGCTGTAAAGTGCAGCACACATGCAAACATGCAAAGTCTGAAAAGGAAGGAGAAATTAAAGCATTTCTCCTTCCTTGCGTGTACTTGAAAAGAGCACTATTTTCTCACGCTTAATCCAATCTACTTTATTTAGTAAAATGGGTTTAGAGTGAGTGTTGGAAAACCACTCCCACACTAGAAGGGGTGGTGGTGGTCTTCCGGACACACTGTGGTAGCTTGGCTTGAGTGGTCAGGAATCAGGCTCCGTGCTAAGCATACAACATACCCAAACAATAACCATGCGTGCATCCGTTCCAAAAACGACTCTACACCGTAAAAATTATGAAAATATCTTTCTTTATCTTTTTCTCTTAGTTGCTGATTGGGAAAATAAATAAGTCAATCACAATATACAAATCTTAAATAGTGCCGGTCAAATAAATACTGTCTGAAGATTCAATAAATAGGGATGATCATAAATACAAGGGACATAAATATAAGTGCAGGTAATACAGGCAATTAAATATTCTGAGGCAATAAATACTGTACCAACAAATATTGTGCACCAACAAGTCCTGTGGACCAATAAATATAGTGAAGCAATAAATAGGTTAAACACAATAAATACAGTGCCCCCAATAAATAATTAAAAGTATACAGCAACACTCATGTAATCAGATCACTTTTCAATTCCTAAGGGCTGATTTGGCCCAGGCACAGCTTGTAGGGTTGTGGAAGGCTTGAGGGGGTCTACTCCCTGGCTGGGTCAAGGCTGAGGCCTAAACTGAGGTAGATAAAGGGGGGGGAATACCAGAGACCTGGCTCTCTCTCTACACAACTTCTCTAGGTTAGTCCCAATTCACCCCTGGCGCAGTCAGGTTGGTTACAGCACCTCCCCAGCCCCTTAGAGCAGTCTCTCAGGTCTCCACAGGGCCTTAGGCGCCCTCTACTCCACTTATTGCCCTTTTTCTGATGTTCCGACGCCGCTGGAGTCGTGTCGATGCCGTGAGGCGGTTCCGGTTCGGTCTAGGCGGCCTCGGCACAATGTCAGTTCTAGACGACGCCGGTAGGCGGTTCCGGTCCGATGTCGGCGGCCTCGGTTCGATCTCGACCTCCGATTCGGCGGCGTCGGGCAGTCTCTACTCGATGTCGACTTCGGGCGGCTCCGGTCCGATGGCGCTCTCGGCTTCGATGACGTCGGCCGGCCTGGCCTGGATGTCGACTTCCGGCGACTCCGGGGTGCGATCCTCACCCCCGACCTCCGGTGCTCCTCCTCTCAGGTTCCGGGCGACTCCGGAGTGCGATCCTCACTCCCGACCTCCGGTACACTTCACCTCGGTCTCCGACGACTCCGGAGGGCGGACTTCACTCCTCCGATGACGCCGCTCACTCGACCTCGGTTAACTTCCTCCTCGACCTTTGGTATTCCTCACGACCTCCGTCGGCGCCCTCTCACGACCTCAGGCGGCTCCGGGTACGACGTCTGCTTCTTCAGTCAGCGCCGCTTCCCCACCTCGGGCTCCAGGTCTCAGGCTACTCGACGCCGGACTCCAGGGAAACCAGTTTCCAGGTCAGGATCTTGCTGCTTTCTGCTTCTAAGGCCTGTTCCTGCTGTCCAGGTCCTTAGGATGAGTTTTTCTGGCTTCTTCCCACACAGGGCTACAGGCTGGGATCCATCAGTAGGGACTAGTATCAAGGGTGGGTTTATGGACCCCACTCCAGGCACAAGTTTCCACCCCTGCTGCTTCACTCCTTCCTCCTTCACTGTTGTGCTGCTCTCTCTTCACCAGTCAGGTGCCAACTGCCAGCTCCAACTGCCAACTCTCTCTCTTAGCTTCCCAACATTCTAAACCGCCTCCAACTGTCACAGGGTTCTGGAATGTTCTGGAAGGTGCTGGTAGGTTCCAGTGGATGCTGGTGATGTCACAGGTGGCCACCATTTTGTGCTCCAGGCCCTCAGACAGAAGTTTCAGGGGTAGCTAAAATGGCTCCCTGAATCTGCAGCAACACGAAAAAGTCTGGTGGTTCCCAAAAAGGAAAAATACCAACAGGGTTTGAGGCAAAAGTGGGACAAAATAAATAATGATGAGGAGGGACCACCCAAAGGGCTGACAGGTCTAACACGCGTCCCCCCCAGCTGAAAGTGGGGAGAGCTACCCAACCCCTTGGGAGTTCTCATCACTAAGGCGGAAATACCTTGAGAGACCGTCTGCATTGGCGTGGTCCACTCCAGGCCGATGTTCCACCTGAAAGTCCATTCCCTGTAGGGAAATAGACCACCTCAACAACTTGGGATTCTCCCCCTTCATTTGCATCAGCCAACGAAGGGGTCTGTGGTCGGTCTGAACCAGGAAGTGCGAGCCAAACAGGTATGGCCGCAACTTCTTCAGAGCCCATACCACTGCAAAGGCTTCACGCTCTATTGCACTCCACTTCTGTTCCCTGGGAAGTAGTCTCCGGGATAGGAAGACCACGGGTTGATCCAGACCCTCTTCGTTGAGTTGCGATAACACTGCCCCAATGCCATGTTCTGATGCATCTGTCTGGACAATGAACTCCTTGGAAAAGTCTGGGGCCCTTAAGACCGGGGCCTCGCACATGGCTTTCTTCAATCTCTCAAAGGCTTGCTGACAAGCCTCCGTCCAGACTACCCGTCGAGGTTGTTTCTTGGACGTGAGCTCCGTGAGGGGGGCTACGATGGTACCGTACCCCTTCACGAAGCGGCGGTAGTATCCCGTGAGGCCCAAAAATGCTCGGACCTCAGTCTGTGTCTTGGGGGGTTCCCAGGCCATGATGGCCTCGATCTTCGCCTGGAGGGGTTGCACCGCTCCCCTACCCACCAAGTGTCCAAGGTACACTACCGACCCCTGCCCGATCTGGCACTTGCTGGCCTTGATCGTCAATCCAGCTTGTCTCAGGGCCTGGAGAACAGCTTGCAGGTGACGCAAGTGATCCTCCCAGCTGTTACTGAAGACGGCTATGTCATCCAGATAAGCAGCAGAGAAACTCTCCATTCCGGTGAGGATCTGGTTTACCAGGCGCTGAAACGTGGCAGGTGCGTTCTTGAGCCCAAAGGGCATCACACAGAACTGGTAGTGGCCATTGGGCGTGGAGAAGGCTGACCTTTCCCTTGCTCCATCAGTCAAAGAGATCTGCCAGTACCCAGAAGTAAGGTCAAAGGTACTTAGATATTGGGCAGCTCCCAGCCGGTCAATCAATTCATCCGCCCTAGGGATCGGATGAGCATCAGTTTTGGTCACTGAATTCAGTCCCCGATAGTCCACACAGAACCTCAGTTCTGGTTGGGCACCCGGTGGTGCAGCTTTTGGTACTAACACCACCGGACTAGACCAGGGGCTGCAAGAAGGTTCGATCACTCCTAGCTCCAGCATCTTAGTGACTTCACTATGAATGCTGGCCTTCACCTTGTCTGACATCCGGTAGATCTTGGACTTCACAGGTGGGCTGTCTCCTGTGTCCACGTCATGGACGCACAGGTGAGTCCTACCCGGGACAAGGGAGAACAACGAGGAGTACTGCCCCAGGACCTGGCGACAGTCCTCCTGCTGTTCAGGAGTTAGAGATGGGGAGAGAATCACTCCCTCCACCGACCCATCCTTCTCTTGAGACGCAAACAGATCAGGGAGAGGCTCGCTTTCCACGTCCTCTCCTCCGTCAGTCACCATCATCAAGATGACTTCGGGCCTCTCGTGGTGGGGTTTGAGGCGGTTGGCATGCAGCACCCGCAGGGGCTGACGAGGGGTCTTCAGGTCCACCAAGTAGGTAGCCTTACCCTTCTTCTCCAACACCTCAAAGGGTCCTGACCAGCGATCCTGGAGGGCACTAAGCTCTCCCGGTTCGATCACCCACACCTTCTGGCCAGGCTCCAACTCCACCGGGTGAGCATTGTGGTCATACCACGCCTTCATCACTGCTTGGCTGGCTTCCAAGTTGTCAGAAGCTTGCTTCCACAACTTAGCCATTTGGCTCCGGAAGGCCAGCATGTAGCTCACCACATCCTGGGGAAGCTTTCTGGGAGTTCTTTCCCATCCGTCTCTCACCAGGTTGAGAGGTCCCCGTACAGGGTGACCATACAGAAGCTCGAAGGGGCTGAAGCCCACTCCCTTCTGTGGCACTTCCCTGTAGGAAAAAAGTAAACAGGGTAGGAGGACGTCCCATTTCCTCCGCAGGCTTTCATGCAGACTTCTGATCATGCCCTTCAAGGTTTTGTTAAACCTCTCCACCAGACCATTGGTCTGGGGGTGGTAAGGAGTGGTGAACCGGTATGTCACTCCACACTCCTTCCACATTGCCCGCATATACGCTGACATGAAGTTGGTCCCCCTGTCGGACACAACTTCCTTGGGAAAACCCACTCGGGTAAAGATTCCCATCAGGGCCCTAGCCACAACAGGTGCTGTTATGGTCCTCAGAGGTATTGCCTCTGGGTACCGTGTGGCATGATCCACCAGAACCAGGATAAACCTGTGACCAGCTGTAGTCGGTGGATCTAACGGACCCACAATGTCGATGCCCACCCTTTCAAAGGGGGTGCTAACGACAGGAAGTGGTTCCAAGGGAGCTTTCAGCTTCACCCCTGTTTTCCCACTGGCTTGGCAAGTCACACATGTCCGGCAGTAGGTATCGGACGACACTTTCATCTGAGGCCAATAAAAGTGTGGGACAAGACGGGCGAAGGTCTTGTCTTGCCCCAGGTGTCCTGCCAATGGTATCTCGTGAGCCAACTCCAGAAGGAAGGCTCGATAACGTTGAGGAACCACCAAGGCTCGTGATGATCCATGTAGGGGTGCCTTGGGTTCACTGTAGAGGAGGCCATCCTCCCAGTAAACACTGTAGTTCCCTTCAACGTTCCCTGCTGCCTGGGCTTCGGCCTGTCGCCTTAGCCCCTCAAGGGTAGGGCACTCCCTCTGGCCCTGGCAGAATTCCTCCCTGGACGGGCCTCCCTCCACGTGCCACTCGGCCGGGATGGGTAGGTCCTCCAGGTTGGTAACGTCCCCCACCGCAGACTCCTGGTCCACCACCTCCGGTGGCCTATCCGTCCTACGGGGTGGGGACGCCGAGGCAGGCTCCTCCTGTCCTCGGTTCTTCCCTTGACTGGCAGCTGGCTGGGCCTTTGTTCCAGGCTCCAGCCGAAACGAACTCCCTCTTCGGGTAGTCGCGGACCTTGTGCTAACACAGGCCCAGTCAGGTGTACCCAGCATCTCGGTGTGAGTCCGGTATTCCACCTCCTTCCAAGCGTTGTGCTCCATGTCATTCCCCAGCAGACAATCGACTGGCACGGCAGGGCTTACGGCAACTCGAAGTGAACCTGCAACCCCCCCCCATTCAAAGGGAACCTCGGCCACTGGATAGTGGCCTGTTCTGCCGTCAGCCATCGCGGCTGGGTGGAGTACATCGGGAATTACCTGCTCTGGAGACACCAGTTGGCTACGCACCATAGTCATACTGGCTCCTGTGTCTCTCAGAGCCTCCCCTCTTTGGCCGTTGATGGTGACCCATTGCCCATACTTTGCGGTATTCGCGGGCACCTGGATCTTAGGAACCATCTCCCGTTCTCCCAGGGACACTAAAGTGACACCCGCCCACTCCCTTCCCTTAGTTAAGGGCATCTCCTCCCCGAGCACTACACTAGCTACTCCGGGGGTCTTTCCTCCAGTGGGAGGGGGTGGTCGTTTCAAGCACTTTGGATCTCCTTTATAGTGTCCAACGCCACCGCACTCATAGCAATGGACAACCCTTGGCTGCTGACTCTGGCCAGGATTAGGGTTTCTGGGCGGGTTAGCCTTAGGGGTGAATCCTGTTCCCTTCCCTTGGAAGTTATTTTGGGGGCCTTTGGAGAACTCCTTTTTCTTTTCCCCTCCCTCTTTCTTCTGGGGGGCGCCCTGTCCGGCCTTTTGAGTATCCCCTCCAGTCCCCCTTGTGGACACCCGGGTACTAGCCCAAATGTCCGCCTCCTCAGCAAGCTTCCGGGGACTGGTCAGCTTGCTATCCACCAGGTGTTGCCGCAGTTCAGGGAAACATTTCTCGAGCAGGTGTTCCTTCAGTACCAGGTCAAACAACCCCTCGTAGTTCCTCACTTCACTGCCCTGAATCCAACCTTCCATTGCCTTCTTCGCATAGTCCAGGAAGTCCACCCAATTCTGCGTGCCCAGTTTGTGACTACCCCTGAACTTCTGTCTGTACTTTTCAGGTGTTAGTCCAAACTTTCTGATGAGCGCCAGTTTCATGGTGGGGTAGTGGGTCTGCTCATCCTCCTCGAGGGCCAATAAAGCATCCCTACCTGCTGGAGGCATGTACTTGTACAATCCCCCTCCCCAGTACTTCTCTGGAACCCCATGGGCCCTCAATGAGACCTCATAGGCCGCTAGCCACTTGGCGATATCGTCGCCCACTCCATAGCTAGCTACTATGTCCTTTGGCAGGTATGGTTTAGGTTCCCTGGTGATCTCTTGGGTTTGGCTGCCACCATTAGGAACAGGTTGTGCCCCGATTCTCAAGATCTGAAGATCTATTTCTTTCAGTCGTAATTCATGGGCCATCCTCTGCTCCTCCTTCTCCTTTTCCAGCCTTGCTAAGTCCCATGTGAGCTGTCTTTTCTCCCTCCGGTCTGTTAGCTCCACTTCAGACAAGCCACCGCTAGAGGCACTGCTGCCCTTCCTAGAAATGGTTCTGGGCCCTGCTGACAGGTTCCCCACCTCAGGTTGGTACATCTCAGCCCCCTCGGGGTCAGGCTCTCCATCCCTGTCTTCCTCCTCAGCCTTGCTTTCTCGGCGGGCCTCCCCCCAAGCCCTTAAGCTGGTTTGGAGTGCACCCTTCTTTGCTCCTGGGGGACAGTACACCCCCTCCCGCTGGCAAAACTCCCTGAGTTGGGCCACAGTGTACGTTTCTAGATTTTCTAGTACAAACTCCATCTTGCCCACTCAGGTTAGAGGACAGGTTTTGTGCAGTAACTATGCAGGGGGGTACCTTTAATAATACCTCCTCCCACCACCAGAGTAAATTTGGAAAAAACAAAAACCCACAATTAGGAAGGCCGCTTTTGAGAAAACTCCCGGTGTAGGCCTATGGACTACCCACAGTTATTGCTGAGTATGCGTAGGCACAGCTCTATCCCACCACTGAACACCAATTTATGTTGGAAAACCACTCCCACACTAGAAGGGGTGGTGGTGGTCTTCCGGACACACTGTGGTAGCTTGGCTCGAGTGGTCAGGAATCAGGCTCCGTGCTAAGCATACAACATACCCAAACAATAACCATGCGTGCATCCGTTCCAAAAACGACTCTACACCGTAAAAATTATGAAAATATCTTTCTTTATCTTTTTCTCTTAGTTGCTGATTGGGAAAATAAATAAGTCAATCACAATATACAAATCTTAAATAGTGCCGGTCAAATAAATACTGTCTGAAGATTCAATAAATAGGGATGATCATAAATACAAGGGACATAAATATAAGTGCAGGTAATACAGGCAATTAAATATTCTGAGGCAATAAATACTGTACCAACAAATATTGTGCACCAACAAGTCCTGTGGACCAATAAATATAGTGAAGCAATAAATAGGTTAAACACAATAAATACAGTGCCCCCAATAAATAATTAAAAGTATACAGCAACACTCATGTAATCAGATCACTTTTCAATTCCTAAGGGCTGATTTGGCCCAGGCACAGCTTGTAGGGTTGTGGAAGGCTTGAGGGGGTCTACTCCCTGGCTGGGTCAAGGCTGAGGCCTAAACTGAGGTAGATAAAGGGGGGGGGGAATACCAGAGACCTGGCTCTCTCTCTACACAACTTCTCTAGGTTAGTCCCAATTCACCCCTGGCGCAGTCAGGTTGGTTCCAGCACCTCCCCAGCCCCTTAGAGCAGTCTCTCAGGTCTCCACAGGGCCTTAGGCGCCCTCTACTCCACTTACTGCCCTTTTTCTGATGTTCCGACGCCGCTGGAGTCGTGTCGATGCCGTGAGGCGGTTCCGGTTCGGTCTAGGCGGCCTCGGCACAATGTCAGTTCTAGACGACGCCGGTAGGCGGTTCCGGTCCGATGTCGGCGGCCTCGGTTCGATCTCGACCTCCGATTCGGCGGCGTCGGGCAGTCTCTACTCGATGTCGACTTCGGGCGGCTCCGGTCCGATGGCGCTCTCGGCTTCGATGACGTCGGCCGGCCTGGCCTGGATGTCGACTTCCGGCGACTCCGGGGTGCGATCCTCACCCCCGACCTCCGGTGCTCCTCCTCTCAGGTTCCGGGCGACTCCGGAGTGCGATCCTCACTCCCGACCTCCGGTACACTTCACCTCGGTCTCCGACGACTCCGGAGGGCGGACTTCACTCCTCCGATGACGCCGCTCACTCGACCTCGGTTAACTTCCTCCTCGACCTTTGGTATTCCTCACGACCTCCGTCGGCGCCCTCTCACGACCTCAGGCGGCTCCGGGTACGACGTCTGCTTCTTCAGTCAGCGCCGCTTCCCCACCTCGGGCTCCAGGTCTCAGGCTACTCGACGCCGGACTCCAGGGAAACCAGTTTCCAGGTCAGGATCTTGCTGCTTTCTGCTTCTAAGGCCTGTTCCTGCTGTCCAGGTCCTTAGGATGAGTTTTTCTGGCTTCTTCCCACACAGGGCTACAGGCTGGGATCCATCAGTAGGGACTAGTATCAAGGGTGGGTTTATGGACCCCACTCCAGGCACAAGTTTCCACCCCTGCTGCTTCACTCCTTCCTCCTTCACTGTTGTGCTGCTCTCTCTTCACCAGTCAGGTGCCAACTGCCAGCTCCAACTGCCAACTCTCTCTCTTAGCTTCCCAACATTCTAAACCGCCTCCAACTGTCACAGGGTTCTGGAATGTTCTGGAAGGTGCTGGTAGGTTCCAGTGGATGCTGGTGATGTCACAGGTGGCCACCATTTTGTGCTCCAGGCCCTCAGACAGAAGTTTCAGGGGTAGCTAAAATGGCTCCCTGAATCTGCAGCAACACGAAAAAGTCTGGTGGTTCCCAAAAAGGAAAAATACCAACAGGGTTTGAGGCAAAAGTGGGACAAAATAAATAATGATGAGGAGGGACCACCCAAAGGGCTGACAGGTCTAACAGTGAGAAACCTTGGGTGGCTGCATGGGAAAGCCCATGCACCACCCTTGATATGCCCCCATAGTGGAAAGTAATGCAAAGCAGTGCTATTGTGTTGGCAGCCAATCAGATTGTAAGCACATGATTGGGAGGGTTCGCGGATCCTCGGTGTCCCTACTTGGACATCTGAGAAATAGTTGAACCTCTCAGGAACTACTGAACGGCTTTACACCATTTAACAAAAAGTGCTTTCTGAACCAAGAGCTACCTTTTGCCAAATTTCGTGAAATTCCGTTCAGCAGTTTGGCTGTAGTTGTCTCTAACGTTTCCTATGGAAATGAACATGGAGAAAATGCGTGTGGGACCCCCCCTTTTTCTCGGCCCCTGCTTGATGAATCACCCCAAAACTTTCAACACAGAAGCTGACCTGACTGCCCCATTAGTTTAAATAATTTTGTGAAGATTCGTTATACGAAGCCAAAGATATTGGCAAATCAAAAAATGCTTTTCCTATGGAAACTAGGTCCAAACTTTAACTACCTACTGGCAACTGCCAGTAGGCAATATATATATATAACAGACGCGTTTCGTAAACACCGTTTACGTGATCAAGTAAACAGTGTTTACGAAACTCATCAGTTGTTCCTAAACTGGATACTCTGTGAAAATAAAACGAACTGGAGAAGTTAATTTCTGTGAGTGCAGTTTCCTTAATCTCTTACTTGTAAGGAATTTTTGTGACATTGATTTATGGCTGGGCTCTGCCTTGAAACGTGCACTGGATCGGAAGCGCCAGGATCTTAGCGAAATGGAGCCGGGAGAGTTGAAAAATATATAGGGTCTAGCTTGGACCTTAGAGCCTGTTCCCGAGTCGAGCCCTGAAAATATTTGCTATGTAAATCATACCACAAACATCACATAAAATATGACAATGCCTCTTCAGAATTCAAAAAAAGTCTTTTGACATGTAGAAGCTTTGACATTAATACATCAAGGTATAGCACTGCACTCAGAAATCCTTATTAAAAGTTTTTAAACATGAACCAACGGTGAACAAAGAGGCAAGAAAGTTATCATGTAAACCCTGTACATGACCCAGATTGTTATAGAGGAACATAACAGTCTATTAAATCAAACACAAGAGGTTTTGTACAATTGGTGCTCTGAACTCACATATTTGAAAGTGTTTATTAAGCAATAATTAAGAAAAAAGAGATTTGCTAACATAAAATAGTTGCCTAAGATTACACAGTTTAAATGGCGAGCAATTATTTATCCACGTTTTCTGCTTTCGCTTTGAACAAATCAGCCACTAAATATTTTATTTTTTATGTAAATACTTTGTTTTCATCTCTTTGTGCATTTTTTAAAGGAATATGGAGAGTAATTTGAAAAACCAACAAAAGAGAACATTTTGCTCTTTTTCCCTCCCCCCACACTCACTGAACTTGCTCCATGGCAGTCAGGATTACAGCATACCTTTTTGTGCAGTTCAAGTGCTGAAATCCTGGCAGTCACTGAAAACAACCTGGTGGCTTCCTCATTCTCCCCACTTGTGAGGCAATGTTTTATTTCTCATACATTTACACAAATAACATATAGTACAGCACTCTACGAGTGGAAAACTGTGCTGGTCTTCTTGACATTCTTTAATAACAAGCATTTGCAATGGAATCGGTCACATTTGAGAAAGTTAGAGCTATATGTGTTGTAAATGACAATGTTTTTTTCTTAGTTTTTTTTGTTGCAGTGGAATGATCATTTAGGAAAAAAAGTGTAGGCTATACCATATTATAAGCTTTCACAGCCACTGTACAGTAAAGCAGCTTTGGTTTGTATTGGCTTTTGTTATGGAATACGTACTATGGAAACAGGCTTTAGGACCTTCACAAAAAAATGTTTTTAGCTATCAGGTAATGCTATTGTGGAACAGCAAAAAGAGGTTTGCTAAAAACTTAAAACTGGTGCTGCAATTTAGCAATCTTTCTTTAAAGAAAAAAAACTTCACGTAAAACCCAAAGATGCTTCGTAGCCAGGGCTTGAAGGCTATACGTAAATATAGAGTCCAAATATATATATATATATATATATATATATATATATATATATATATATATATATATATATATATATATATATATATATATATATATATATATATATATATATATATATATATATATATATATATATATATATATATATATATATATACACACATATATACATATTACTTCCAATCCTGGTTTCACCGGTACAAAAACAGGCACTCACTCCGTGGGATGCAGTTCAAAGAAAAATCTTTATTCCATACGATGTGGCCCAGACGCGTTTCGGCGTGATCACTGTGTCTGGCATCACTCATGTAAGTTTCATTTAAGCATTTTAGCACTCGTGACACAAACCAAAGTGGTCGCTTAGCAACCTAAGGAACCAGTGAAGTACATAGAAAAGTTACAAAGAAAAATGCATATTCTGACTCATAAAACAGACTTCATTAGCCACCTTACCAAATTTAGCACAATATAGAATGTATATTATTACAAAAATTCTTCTAAAACATTTCAAATAATTGAAATACATTTACTGCATTATAATTAAATACAAGCTGAGAGGGTTTTGGTCCATTGTAATAAACCTCTACCTTATCCAATATTAGTAACAGAAAAAATAGTAATGTTACCTGCCTAAAAGTGAAATGCATGTGCTTAAGTTAATCTTTGGGCATTATGATGGATATAGACTATAACACACTTTTGTACTATTTATTATGCCCAAGTGGGCGGGGATGTTGGTGTTTCTATCATTGGGTCATACCCTCTCTCAATTCTGGTTCATTGGTATTTGGTGGGTCAGTTTAAAATAATTATCTTTATATTAAGTAATCAAAGCAATTAATAAATAAACAACATTGGAACGAAAAAATAATTGGTGTGTGTTGAGTGAAAAACATAATGTGAAAAAAGAAGAAGAAGAAAAAAGAGTGAGTCAGATATCATGGAGAATTGGTTCAAAGGCCTAGAGTAGGCAATTACCGTTGTCTCAGTTTGACAGAGATGGATGATTGGAGGTGTACACTCATTGCCTCGTCGGCATTAATGCCATTCGGAATTTTACAATCCAACAGGATTATGTATCTCGATTCTAGTCTCCTAAGGGCTAGTTGTCTATTGCCACCTCTGATGTTCTTTTTTACACTGTCGATAACAAAATAAATAAGATCCTCCGCTTTGCCGCCATGTACTGTATTAATATGGCGGGCCACTGGATACATAGGGTCATCATTATTGATGGCCCTTAGATGTTGTAGTATCCTTATATGTACGGGATGAATGGTACTTCCCACGTACATTTTGTTGCAGGTGCAACGTAGCACATATACTGCGAAATCAGTTTCACAGGTGTAGTTCTCTCTGCTCTCGAGCGGAGTTTTTCTTAGAGGAGTGGAGACTAGTCTAGTATTTATTCCATGTTTGCAAGCTTTGCACTTAGTGCATTTGAAAAAACCTTTTTGAGATTTGAGCCAACTACCACCTTTGTCCTGCGCAGGAGCATTGGACACGAGTTCTCGTTTCATAGATTTGGCTCTCCTGAAGGTTAACTGAGGAAGCTTAGTGCAGGAGTGGCCTATGGTAGGATCACAACGCACTATTGGCCAGTGTCTATACAACATTTTTCCTAGATTGGAATGGTATGTATTATACCCTGTAATTAATCTGGGCGTCTGTTCTGCAGATTTCCTTGAGACTGTCTTGCTCTCCCTGTTTTTGAATATGAGATCTTCCCTGGTGGTAGCTGCGCACTTCTGTTTCGCTGTCTCTAAAGTTTTAGACTTATAACCTCTGTTACTAAGTCTCTTGAATAGGTTTTCTGTTGAATCTTTCAAACTCCCTTGAGTGCTGCAGTTCCGTTTCATTCGCAAACACTCGGCATAGGGGATGCTTTCAATAAGATTAATGGGATGAAAACTTTGGGCATGCAGAATAGCATTACCTGATGTCGGTTTCCTGAATGTACGCGAATGTACTTTGTTGTTGCTAATATACAATTCTAAGTCAAGGTATACAATAGACTTCCTACTTGTGGTACATGTAAATTTAAGATTTAGGTCATTACTATTGATTTTATCAGCAAATTCAATGGCACCCTGTTCAGTGCCCTTCCACAGAATAAAAATATCATCTATGTAGCGTTCGTACAATACTACATTTTCAGACATCTGTGTATTGTATGTCCTCATGAGTACTTGCTCTTCCCACCAGCCCATAGGCAAATTCGCATAGCTGGGGGCGAAGCAAGTACCCATGGCTGTGCCCTGTGTCTGTTTGTATAGTGACCTATCAAACATAAAGATGTTGTTCTCCAGGCACCATTCCATCATATGTAGTAACATAAGTGCGTGTTGGTAAAATCCTATGTCCCTTGTACTTAGCTAGTGTTTTACTGCATTCAGGCCCTCTTGGTGTCTGATACTTGTATACCGACTTTGTGCATCCAATGTGACAAACACATAGTCTTCATGCCAATTACAGTCAAAGATTTTAGTTAGAAAATCCCCAGTGTCTTTAGTATATGCAGGTAAAGCTTGAACGAATGGTTGAAGAAAAAAGTCAATACATTTGCTTGTATTTTCAAACAGGCTCCCAATGGCAGATATAATTGGCCTGCCCGGTGGACACTTTGCATTTTTATGGACTTTCGGGAGCAGATAGAGTTGTGGTGTCACAGGATAGTCATTTCTCATGAAATCTAACTCATTCCTAGTAATCAACCTGTTCCCTCTCCATTCGTATAAACATCCTTGGTATTTCTCTTTGATGCTGACAATATTGGTGGCACTGATGCATGTGTAACAATCCTTGTCCGATAGTTGTGTCATTGCTTCTTTGTTGTACATTTCGAGAGGCTAAAGCACAAACATTGCCCCCTTTATCTGACCATCGTACAACTATGTCGGGCGCTCTTTTATTTTTTGCATGACTCTGGAGTATTTTGTTAGTTCGTTATGCCTGGTTTTATTAAAAACATTGCTGCTTTCAATTGCCAATTCCTTAAGATCTTTGATCACCTTATCTGCAAAAATGTCAATATTGTCCTTAGGCATTAGTGGGTTAAAGACAGATTTTGGTCTGAATGGTGTATCAGCGGTTACATATATATTTAGATCTGATCTGATTCCTGCTTGACCACTAGTTATTACATCGATTATACCATCAGTTTCCAGCTCCGTCATATCTCTCAGAAAAGTCATATCCGCTACATTTAGAGTGTTTAATTCTGTGGACACTGTGCCTCCATGTTCACTTTCATCAGTTCTTTCTTTCATGTTAAAGAAGTGGTTACGTAATTTAAATCTGCGTATAAAATGATACAGGTCTATCCTAGTCTGCGTATAATCAACGTTTTTTGCTGTGCAAAATGATAGCCCTAGAGCAAGGATTTGTTCTTCCTCCTGTGTCAAAGCCATGGTCGTTAGATTTATGACTGTGTTCTCTGTCCCTGTTGTATCTTTCATCTCCTTCTGTTCCGTCTGTATGTTGATTTTGGTGTTGTGCTTGCCCCATCGCCGGCTCTTCCTCCTTCTGCTCCTTTATTTTGAGCCCGGTTTGATGTACGCTCCTGTCGTGGAGGTCTTGGGCGTAGACTCATCAAACGCTCCACGCGTAAAAAAACGAGCTACTGAATCGGTGTTGGTGCATTGCGTACTTGATCCCTATTACCACTTGCTTCAGGATCAGATTCTACTTCTGAACTCAGCACAGATTCACTGGGTTCATGATGTCCTGGGGGGGCCACTGCTTGTTATTGATAGCTGTTGACAATGGATATTTTCAAATTTTCTTGAAAAAGTATAAATTCTACCATGCAGGTAATCATTCCTATCACGTTGGAATTTGCTGGCTTTTCTTTCGTTGATCGTTTGCTCATATTTTAATACACGATTCTTAATGTCTATTAAACCCTTCTTTACTTCGTCTTGGTTAGATATTTTTTCAAGCTCTCTGTATATCTCAACTATTCTGGCCAATATTTTCTCTCTGTCCGTTGTTGCGAACTTTATCAGTATCTGTAGCATGTTTCGCGACGATTGGGCACTAGTATCAGCCCATTCCTGAAGCATGGCTGGATCTGGATTCTCGTAGGTTGGGGCCATGAGAATCCTTAATCCCCTCGGGATACGACCCACCTCCAGGTATCTTTTAAGTGATGTACACTCCCACCATTTGGCCACCTCATGCCTTCGCAGTTTCTCTAGTTCACCAAGTATTTGTTTCAAATCATTGCCTGCCACCAACGGTTGTACATTTCCACTCGTTGATTGCACTCTGTCACTGTCGTCTTTATCGCTAAAAATATCAAGCGCTGCCTCTTCATGATCCTTGACCCAATCCCGGCCATCTTTATGGAATATTTGTTGTCCTTGACACCCACTGCCCGTAGATTGAAAAACCTACAGGACTACCTCTCCCAGCAGCCACCTGGGGGGATTAGGAAACCACAGATAGATCACACAGTGAGCTTACCTGGATCCCGGCTTGCCCTCCGGCATTCACGAGAATCAGGATACTCACGTTCGTGCAATACAATCTGCGCATGACGTCCCGATATGTCGGCTTCGGGGGGCTCTCCGTTTTCCTTGTTTTCCAAAGACAGTGCACTTCGAGTTCCGGCAGCGGAGTGCACCTAATCGAGGAGGGTCAGTGTAAAAGGCTCCGGAGCGTCTCTAATATTACTTCCAATCCTGGTTTCACCGATACAAAAACAGGCACTGACTCCGTGGGCTGCAGTTCAAAGAAAAATCTTTATTCCATATGATGTGGCCCAGACGCGTTTCGGCGGACGAGTCCGCCTTGCTCACTGTGTCTAGCATCACTCAGGTAAGTTTCATTTAAGCATTTTAGCACTCTTGACAGAACCCAAAGTGGTCGCTTGGCAACCTAAGGAACCAGTGAAGGACATAGAAAAGTTACAAAGAAAAATGCATATTCTGACTCATAAAACAGACTTCATTAACCACCTTACCAAATTTAGCACAATATAGAATGTATATTATTACAATAATTCTTCTAAAACATTTCAAATAATTGAAATACATTTTCTGAATATACTTAAATACAAGCTGCAGGGGGTTTTGGTCCATTGTAATAAACCTCTACCTTATCCAATATTATTAACAGAAAAAATTGTATTGTTACCTGCCTCAAAGTGAAATGCATGTGCTTAAGTTAATCTTTGGGCATTATGATGGATATAGACTATAACGCACTTGTGTACTATTTATTATTATATATATATTCACTGAAAAAACATAGGTTTCAGGCCTGGTATAGTTAGGAATTAGCATTTAAAAAACCTTAGAAATTCACTGAAAAAACAATAGGTTTTAGGGGTGTTATAGTTAGCTGGACATTTCACTCGAACAAAACCATTGAAATTCCTCCGATATAGTTAGTTGTACTAACTACATCTCACGCGCCCGCAATCCACTGCTGATGATGTCACATATTACATCATTCATGACATGGTCAGTGACATCACTGATGACATCTCAAATGACATGACTGATGACATGACTGATGACATCATCCAGTGAATGTGGTTTGGTTTGTTATTTAAATATGTATTATATATATATAGCAATATGCATTGAAGAATGGGTGGATATATAAATATAAATATCTGGATGGAGGATTTAGTAGCAGTGTGATTGACTATTTACTTGACTAATTTATAGTGTCTCACTAAATATATTGGATAGTGACTAAACTGTGTGAATATCTGTATCACTTTGTCAGTTGTTGTGTAAACTGCTGCACCAGTTGGTTACTAGCTACGTGAAAGTCTATATTATTTATTGATTAGTCAACTGAGTATTTGTATGGGAGAGTGAACGTGTGTGTGGTTCGGTGGGGGGGTGTGTGACTGGCCAAAGATGTGTGAATAGTTGATTTAGTAGGTATCGGAAGTTAAAACTACATGTTATAACAGTTGTTTGGGCGAGTGAATATCTTTATGGGTGTGGTGATGAGCCAATATATGTCTCAATGGCACATGTCCAACAAACTAGAAAAATAAAAGCCACTGTATGTGTCAGTTGTTATATATAAATAAGTATACATAAGACTCAGTGATTGTATGAGTGACTGAATGGATAACTGTATACTTGTAATAGTGTTTTTATAACACACTAAATATGATTTATTATCTATATGAATAGATGAAGTGGTGTTTTTATAAGTGTATAGGTAAGTAAAAGTAAGTATGATCCATTGTTTGCATAAGTGAGTAGGATGACTTCATAAGTGATAAGGATGTGTGCTGGTGTGTAATGTCGATATAGCTGTATAAGTATATTTTATAGTGTTCTATTGATCATTGACAGCATGTATGAGTGAATCTATAGGTAAGTGATTAGATATGTGTATAGATCTAGGAATCTCTGAGTGGGTGTTTAGAAACTTGTATTGGTGTGTCAATGGTTTTACATCTGGCACTCTGTATTTTACAGTGAGTGATGAAAGGTTATACTAGTGTATGATGAGGTGTATCTGATTGTCACGTGGAAGGTGTCATCAGTGATGTCATCAGTGATGTCATTTGAGATGTCATCAGTGATGTCACTGACCATGTCATGAATGATGTAATATGTGACATCATCAGCAGTGGATTGCGGGCGCGCGAGATGTAGTTAGTACAACTAACTATATCGGAGGAATTTCAATGGTTTTATTCGAGTGAAATGTCCAGCTAACTATAACACCCCTAAAACCTATTGTTTTTCAGTGAATTTCTAAGGTTTTTTAAATGCTAATTCCTAACTATATCAGGCCTGAAACCTATGTTTTTTTCAGTGAATTTCAAAGGTTTTTTAAATGCTAATTCCTAACTATAACAGGCCTGAAACCTATGGTTTTTTCAGTGAATTTCAAAGGTTTTTTAAATGCTAATTCCTAACTATATCAGGGCTGAAACCTATGGTTTTTTCAGTGAATTTCAAAGGTTTTGTAAATGACAATTTTTAATGTATTAATTGTTATACGGATTTTTTAGATACTGATTTTCTACATTTTTTAAACTATTTATTTTTAGATATTTTTTTTTAATTACATTATAATTACATTATACATTACAATACAAAATATACTTTCTCGGAATGAATTACGTTAGTTTAAATACTTTGAAAATAGGCAATAGACTTTTAAGTACAGTAGTTACAGTTGTTGCAATGGGCAACCCAATTTCAAACACAATGCAACATTGAGCTCAATGTGAATTTCTAGTCAAATGCAATTAGTTACTTTATGGATTACTTTTCTAACCACAGGACTGGGTCCTAGATTCAGTCCTTGGACTTCTCCTGTAAACAGTTGAGTAAAAGCGTTTTGGTTACAGTAGTGATTTTTAAGGAATATTATTGTATGTTGACACTTAGAAATATTTTCACATAGAATCACCAATGTTATCCTATGGCAGAAAATTCACTTAGTAGGTAAGTAGTGTTATTGTTACTTTTTCTTACTAAGTGGTGGATCCTGGATCCAGCACTGGTGAATCTCATGTAAACAGTTGAAAGAATGTGTTTAAGTCATACAGACGATTTTTTAGGAATATTTTTAGTTTGTGAAAATAGACACTTAAAAACTTTTCTGCTGAAAACCACACCATGGATTCCTATGGAAGGAAATACACGTTACTGGTAAGTACGCTTAGAATGACTTTTCAGGGTCAGTGTTGGGCTAAAAGATGCAGAACTGGGTTCTCTCCTGATAACAGGTGAGTAAATCGGAATTCGTAGTTCAGCTGATTTTAGAGAAATATTTTTACGTTTCAAAAATGGACACTTAAAAACTTTTCTGGTGAAAACCACACAATGGATTCCTATGGAGGGAAATTCAAGCTACTGGTAAGTACGCTTAGAATTACTTTTCAGGGTCAGTGCTGGGCTAAAAGATGCAGCACTGGGTTCTCTCCTGATAACAGGTGAGTGAATCGGAATTCGTAGTTCGGCCGATTTTAGAGGAATATCTGTACAATGGTGAAGGAAGGGGATGGGGCCTGAGGTGACATGTGCAAACACGCCCTGTGGCACGTTTTAAGTTGGGGAATTAATTCCTCTTCAATACTGCGGTCCCCTGGGGGCCAACTAACCCACCAGGTACCTCCAGTATGCGCCAGGGAGCTGCGTTGCAGAGAGGTGTTAAGAGGCCACGCCCCTTTTTACAACACTCTGCAACGCAGCTCCGTGGCGCTTACTGGAGGTACCTGGTGGGCTAGTTGGCCCCTAGGGGACCTCTGGATTGAAAAGGAATTAATTCCCCAACTTAAAACGCGCCACAGGGCGTGTTTGCACACATATCACCTCAGGCCCCGCCCCCTACCTTCACCACTGTGCAAACGCGCCCGTGGCGCGTTTTAAGTTGGGGGATTAAGTCCCCTTGAATCCTGAGGCCCCATGACGGCCAACTAGCCTACCAGGTACCTCCAGTAAGTGCCACGGAGCTGCGTTGCAGAGAGGCATGGCCCTTTTTTTAAAATTATTTATTTTGGAGGGGGGCTGCCTTGCCCCCCTCCTGTGGCCACTTATGTTCCGGGGACCCCATCCCCCGGGGCAGTTTTCTCCCAATTTTTTATTTTTATTTTGTTAGGAGGGGGTCCTCCCGGGCTACTACTAGCCCGGGGACCCCAACCCCCGGGGCTGGCCCTCTTCATTGGGGGCCGTGGGGGGGTCCCCAATCCCCCCATGGTCCCAGCTGGCTCCCCGCGTCCTGCTTGCATTGAAAAACATTGTTCACCTTCGTAGGTAATGAGACCACGGCAACAGGCTCAATTAACATATGGCGCTGTACTGTTCAAGTTTAGGAAGTCCCAAACTGCAGTCTGGCAGGCTGGTTTCTTTTCTTCCCAGCCTGCGATGGTGCTCCTCCCTACGGCTGGCAGCCGTGTAAAATCTCTTAAACAATGTGCTTTGTGCATAAGAGGTCACTCGACATTGCCTTAGTGAAATGCAGTCTGCTTACTTAGTCCATCTTTAATCACTTCATGCCGACGCGTTTCAGGATACCAAATCCTTTCTTCATTGGCAACAGGCAAGTAATAAAAAGTGCACCACATATCACTTTCCTTGATTTTATTAATTTATTAGTATGCACGCCCCCATTGGGCGTGTACAATTGCCTTATGGGACTTTGAGTCTCGTAGTGCGATGTAATTATATCCTTTAGTGAGGTCATTAGTCTTGCTTGCATTGAAAAACAAAGTGAAATGTGGTGCACTTTTCATTATTTGCCTGTTGCCCTTGAAGAAAGGATTTGGTATCCTGAAACGCGTCGGCATGAAGTGATTAAAGATGGACTAAGTAAGCAGGCTGCATTTCGCTAAGGCAATGTCACGCGACCGCCTATGCGCAAGGCACAAAAGATTTTACACGGCGGCCAGCCGTGGGGAGGAGTACCATTGCAGGTTGGGGAGAAAGGAAATCAGCCTGCGAGACTGCAGTTTGGGACTTCCTAAACTTGAACAGTACAGCGCGATATGCTACTTGAGCCTGTTGCCTTGGTCTCATTGCCTACAAAGGTGAACAATGTTTTTCGATGCAAGCAAGACTAATGTCAATACAAATGGAACCTACAAGTACAGGACGTGAAAACTTCAGAAAATATAAAAGATTTTTTAGCACTAGCACTTTTCTGAATTCTTACTTTTTAACACAGCACTTAGGTAATGTATTAGTTTCCAAATAGGGTATAATCACATATTAGTTTTGATTTGTCAGATAATGAAAATGTGAAATGGATTAATGTTCACTGGTTTTGAACAGCATTGTTGCAAGAAATGTATGACCGATGGAAACGATATGAATAGGGCCATTTATAATAAGTATGGTTTTTAAAGCAAAATAGTAACAAGTATTATTTTGATGGAATTGTGAAAAAGCATTTAAGCAAATTATCACAATAACAGTGATGTTTATACAACTTGCAAGATACTGAGATAAAAGTATTTTTTCAATTTTTATCAATGACTTTGACTGTACTAGCACTTAAAAATTGGTGATCTGAATCCCTTACGCTGTCATGTGATCAAGGCAGGCGACTGCCGAAACGCGTAATGGCGAGACTTGTTGAGCGGTGAATAAATAATATTGCACTTACCTTGGGTCCACTCTCGTTTGTTGGCGGAAAAGAGGAGACGAAATGAAAGTGAGCAGCTGACATATATATATAGATATATATCTATATATATTATCTACTGGCGGTCACCAGTAGGTAGTTATAGTTACAACCTAAAGCATTTTTTGATTTGCTAATAATTTTGGCATCGTTTGACGGATCTTTGCGACATTCTCCAAAACAAAAATCTATCCAGGTCAGCTACTATCCTTAAAGTTTGGGGGTCATTCGTCAAGGGGGGGCTGAGAAAAAAGGGGGTCCCAAAACACGTGTTCCCCATGTTAATTTCAATAGGAAATTTTGTGACGAGCTACAGCCCGAACTGCTGAACGGAATTACCCCAAATTTGGCAGAAAGGTAGAGCTTGGTTTAGAAAGCGACTTTTTTTTTTAAATGGTGTAAATCCATTCAGTAGTTTTTGAGAAATTTAAAAAATAAGAGTCAAAAAATTAATTTCCCATAGGAAACTTTGTGCAAGGCTACAGCTGAAACTACTGAACGGAATTACCCCAAATTTGGCACAAAGGTAGTGCGTGGGTCAGAAAGTGACCTTTTTTTAAATGGTGTAATTCTGTTCAGTAGTTGCTGAGATATTAGAAAAATAAAAGTTTAGAGGAATCGGCGCAATTCGCGTGGTTTCGCGGGAACACGTGTTTTATTTTAATGAGAACTTGGGGTGGGCTACGTCCCGGGGGCATTTCTTACAAAATAATAGCGGGGGCGCGCTGGGGCTGCGGGGGCCCGCTGGGGTTTCCGCAGTCTCGGGGCTTCACTCATGTTGGGAGGGGGGTTGCACGGCCCCCCTCCTGGAGCCCTTCATCTGCTTATAACTTTGGCGTCGCTTGATGATTCTTTACGAAATTTTCCAAAAAGTTTCTCTTTTTTGATCAGTTCCTATCTTGAAAGTTTAGGGGTGATTGGTCAAGGGGGGTCTGAGAAAAAAGGGGGGTGTCAAAACGTGTTTTCTCAATGCATTTTCTGTAGGAAACTTTAGACAAGGCTACAGGTCAAACTGCTGAACGGAATTACGCCAAATTTGGCAGGGAGAAAGGTCTTGGTACAGAAAGCGCGGTTTTGTAGAAATGGTGTAAATCCATTCTGTATTTTTTTAGATATTAAAGGAAAAAATATATATATATCTGTTTGGTGCCTAACTCCCGAGCACGAGCTTGCCTCTGATTGGCTGCTAACACTTCAAAGCAGGAAGTGTCCTCTGATTGGCTGCTAATACTTCAAACCAGGAACTGTTAGCAGCCATCTTGTGCCTCGCATCGAGTGAAAATATAAAATAAAGGTTCCGAAGGCAATTTAATATAGCAGAGCTCTGTGTAATGATGATTTGGATGCAGTGAAGGTTTAAGATTTATTAACAATAAAGGAGAAACAGGTGAGCGCCAGGCAGCACGACTTCCACTCGAGGACACCAGTAGGAAGATAACCCTTTCATGCTCACTGTGCCCAACATCACCACTTCGCAGCTATGCCTTTAGAAGCCAGTCCGTCGGCTCGCAGCTGTCTACCTTTGTGAGCTAGTACGCTGCTGTGCCTCTACATCTGCGAGCTACTATGCTGCTGTTCCTTTGGGAGTGGACGGCTCATAGTTCTGCCTCTGTGAGTCGAGCGTACAGGCCGCAGTTGTCTCTCTGCGAGCCTGGGTACGCACTGTTTATAAGTCACACTATATGAGCATTGAAAAGCTATTTTGTGATTCACTCCGTCAGCTGGCATCTGTCCGAGGCATTTCTGAAAACATATCGGAGCTCTTTCTGTGAGAGATACCCCTTTCACACTGCATCTTCCCACATTAGCAGGTAACGCACCCTCTTCCCACATCACCAGCATACCCCCAACAACTTTCTTGGGCCCGGAATTGTCCCTCTACGAACTATTAATAAAAAGATGCTTGTGAGGTTGGAGAAATAAGAATCTTAGTCATGTATATATTTACATATAAAACATTTTATTAAAACAAAACAACAAATAAAACTTTGTACAGCCGTGGCGTGTCATCGCTGGTCCATTTGTGATTCACAGCCTGCGAGACAAAAAGAGAGCTAAGATGGTGCGTCATGCATCCAGCAAAGGAGATAGATAGAGAGAGAAAGAGTGACAGAGAGGAAGGCAGAGAGAGGAAGAGAGAAAGAGTGAGTGAGAGATGAAGACAGAGAAAGAGAAAGAGTGAGAGAGAGAGGAAGAAAAAGAAAGAGAGATAGAGTAAGAGAGAGAAAGAAAGTAAGATACAAGGAAGAGTGAAAAAGAGAAACAGTGTGAGAGAGAAGAAGACAGGGAGAAAAAGAGTGTGAGAGAGGAAGAGAGGAAGAGAGAGAGAGAGAAAGAGTGAGAGAGAGGAAGAGAGAAAGAGAGAGAAAGAGTGAAATACGAGGAAGAGAGAAAGAGAGAGGAAGCCAGACAAATAGAGAAAGAGTGAGACAAAGAGGAAGACAACGAGAGAAACAGTGTGAGAGAGAGGAAGAGAGAGAGCTAAAGAGAGAAACAGTGTGAGAGAGAGATAAAGAGAGAGAGAGGAAGAGAGAGAGAGAAAGTGAGAGGGGGAGAGAGAAAGAGTGAGGGAGAGGAAGAGAGAAAGAAAGAATGAGAGAGAGAGGGAGAGACAGAGAAAGAGAGGAAGTGTGAGAGAGAGAAAGGAAGAGATGGAGAGGGAGTGTTGACAGTGGAGAAAATGTCCGCAGCTCACCTTTGTGTCACCGGTGTGTCTCCAACCACGTACCGGGACATAGTGCACCCTCAAGTTTAGTGATCTGAAAGATAGTATAGATTTAGTTATTGCAGAGTACATACAACTGCACACACGTAATTCTCTGTTTCAAGGAAGAGAGAAAGAGAGAAACAGTGTGAGAGAGAGGAAGAGAGAGATAGAAAGAGTGAGAGTAAGGAAGAGAGGGAGAGAAAGTGAGAGAGGAAGAGAGAAAGAGTGAGAGAGAGGAAGACAGACAAAGAGAGAAAGAGTGAGCGAGAGAGGAGGAGAAAGAGTGAGAGAAAAAGAGAGAAAGCGTAAGATACAAGGAAGATAGAAAGAGAGAAACAGTGTGAGAGAGAGGAAGAGAGAGAGATAAAGAGTGAGAGAGAGGGAGAGAGAAAGAAAGAATGAGAGAAGCCACTCCCACCGCCCAGAGGTGACTGCCCTCTGCTGCAGAAAGAAGTCTCTCTGCTCACCTTCCGCCACCGCCGTGTGTGTAAGAGGGTCCACCACATGCCGAAAGAACTTGGTTATGTGTTGAGAATGGCCAAGCATCATCGCAGATTTTTCGCGCGTTCAGCTTTGGTGGTGTTGGGAAGGGTGGTGAACGTTGATTCGTGATTCACAGCCTGTTAGATAAAAAGCAAGATAAGATTGTGCATCATGCGTCCATCAAAGGAGAGGGGAAGAGAGAGAGAAAGAAAGAAAGAGTGAGCAGAAGACAGAGAGAAACAGTGAGAGAGAGAGAAAAAGAAAGAAAGTAAGAAGAAGACAGAGAGGAAGAGTGAGAAAGACGAAGAGAGAGAAACAGTGAGAGAGAGGAAGAGAGAGAGAAAGAGTGTGAGAAAAAGGAACAGAGAAACAGAGGAAGAGTGAGAGAGAGAGAAACAGAGAGAGAGGAAGAGAGAGAGAAAGAGACAAACAGTGTAAGAGGAAGAGGGAGATAGAAAGAGTGTGATGGAGAGAAAGGAAGAGATGAGGAGGGATACAGAGTGCCCACACTGTGTACAAAACCGTCACAGTTTACCTTTACGCCACTGGTCTGTCTCCAACCACGTGCTGCGACCTAGTGGAACTCTCAAGCTCCCACATCTGAAAGATAGTACAGAATTAGTAATGGCAGAGCAGTGTTGGATTAAGATTCAAAATCGGCCCGGGCACGTTAAAAAACATAAAGTGGCCCACATTTGCATATTGCCTTTCCTCAAAACACTGCTTCGGTGAAATTTTATTTAAAAAAGGGGGGGTGGGGGAGACACAAAAAAATGCACGGATTTGTTTACACTGGTGACTTAAAAACAAGTGAGGCCACTTCTGCTCAGGCCCCCTGCCCTGCTAGGTATGCATACATTAATGGGCGGCCCTGCGAGAGAAAGTGACTCCTCTGCCTGTTGCTAAACGTGAGGTAATGACGCCCATCTGCCTCCAGAAAGGCCATTCAGACACCCACTGGGCCGCTGGCAGTATCCAAACAACAGCGACACAGCCCAAATCTGCCCCCCAGACTGGTCTAAAAAGCAGCCCACAGTTGGAACTCGGCACCGGCTCCTCCGGCATTGCACCAGTGCCCGCGTTATCAATCCGACGCTGTGGCAGAGTATATACGAGTGCGTACGCCTAAATCGCTCTGCCGTCTTTCTGCATTCAGGCTGCTGTACCCCATCCACTCCCACCGCCCAGAGGTATCGGCCCGACGCTGCACACCAAGGCCTCACTGCTCACCTTTTCGCGGTCACGGCACCCTCCATATCATGCAGCTCCGTTCTGCAAGCTTATAGGTCTCACATTTGGAATGGAGTCTTGAAATCGCCACGGCAGAGGACATACTAGTGCACCTATCATCATCGCAGGTTGTACACCCGCGCAGTGCTTGCGGTGCTACTAACTCAGTGAGAAGTGAGGCCACGCACGTGGCGGTAGGCCCTTGCTGTTGGGCTCAGGCCTATACTGCGGTGCAGCAGAGCACACAAAACATCAACTGTCCGGACCACCGGGACGGGCCATCACCGTGGCGGTGTGACTGTGCCGGCCGCAGTGCATGCGTTGCGAGCAACTCTAAAATGGCGTAGAGCACGTGCGCCTGGTCTTTTTTATTAGTAGGGTCACATGTCCTGTGACGCCTGTGCTGGATGGGTGTGGTGTGGGTGTATACCAGCCATGAGGGAGTAGCTGTGGCATCAGTGTTGCCAGATTGGGCTACATCACACACAATTGGGCTATATTTTGCCTGTTGTGTGGTAAAATTTTGGTTTCTGCTAGTTGCCAGATTATAATTATGTATACAGCGCTCCAGCAAAGTAGTATGTTAAAGCGCTTTATTAGACAAATATTTACTTGGCATCTGTTAGAAATGGGATCTCTGGTTGGCTAAGGCTAGCGTCAAAGCCAGGCAGAGACCACCACTCTAGTCAGGGCAAGGGAGTTACACGCCAAAGATAACCCCTACTCACCCCCTTGGTAGCTTGGCACGAGCAGTCAGGCTTATCCCGGTGGCCATGTGTAAAGCATTTGCGCACGCACACAGCAACAACATCCCAGGCACACTACAAAAGGAACTCCACACAAGGTTATATCAAAAATAGCCTTTGTATTCTCAAAACACATTAGAATAGTAAACACATAATATACATGGTGCCACCTGGCACTAGGTCATATCTACAAGGGAATTATTTACACATGACAGGGCCACTTGGACCACTGTCAGAACCATCACAAAGCGAACTTAGTCAAAGTAAAACAGATCATAAACGTACAACCAGTAACCAGCAGTAATCACTGTACTTAGCATCAGCCTGTAACATAAACTACATTATGCACAGTCTCACATCCGGCGCGAATTACATTCTGCGCCAACCTCACAAGTCTAAACACATTAGACCCTAACCTCCTAAGTATAACTCACATTAGGGGTGTACATCACACAGTGAAACATCAACTCACTAGCATAAACCATAATATGCAAAACAACATCATAATCATAAAACACATTTAGAGGGTGCGTTATCATACTACATACATTACATTTCCTAGCACCACATCACATTAGAGCCTGGCGCCCTATAATTCTAACAGTCCCCCTGGCCATCTGGCCATCTCAGAAAGGGGGCTTCATTGCCCTATGTCCAGAGAGTCAGGGCTGCTGCCTATGCAGAGAAAGACAAGGGTGCGCCACTGCGCAAACCTAAACGTAGCAGCTGCCCACTACTTGCAGGGCAGCTGGGAAAGTGTGGGGCAAAGGAGTGTGTCTCACTCCTAACTTCACAGGATATGCCCCCAAAGAACTGTGCACCTAAACGATGCAGCTGGCACTAATTGCTGCGCAGCTGTAAATAATGGGGACGGCCTGGCACCTCTTGGCCACTTCTGTCCCTCTCAGGGGCTTCCCCAAGAACTGCGCCAAAAACGTTGCAGCTGCCCGCGCTGGTGCGGCGCAGCTGTGGATCAGGAAAAGGGCCCTGGCACCACTGTGCCCTCTGGGCCTTGCTGGGGCTCTTAACACCATATTGCCCCTGTTGGAGCCACGCACGGGCTCTGAAAATCATCATCCCAATATGGGGCAGCACGGGCCCACAGGACCTCGGGACCGCCCGGGGGCCCTTTAAAACAAATTGCCACGTTGGAGCAGCCCGCTCTCCTGGCGGGACCGCCCAGACTCCGTGCCACACCACGGAGAGAAGCATGGGCCTCTCTGGGCCCTCAAGAACATAATTACGCCCATCGTTGGAGTGGCCCACTCCCTGGCGGGGCTTACTAAGCACCGCTGTCCTTACAGTGCCGCGGTTGGCACTACCAAAGCACCTACGGAGCCCCCAAGCCCTTCTTAACTTACCGGGCTGCTCTCTGGGGACTCCGCTCCCGTCCTCGGGACCGGCGCCACTTTCGTCATGCAGTGGGGGCAGGCACTGGCAATGTGCCTCGAGCCCCCTCCGCCTCAACCTTCCTGGGCTGCGGCGCTTGCGGGGCTCTCTCCACTTACGGGAGCCTTGCCTCCTTAGGCACCATACTTCACCCGGTCCCCCTCCTCGGGACCGGGACTTCGAGATGGAGCCAGCGAGGCTCCTTCACTTCCTTTCCCGGCCACGCTGCCATTGGCCGGCTATCCACTTCCTGCCTACGCCCCGCCCAGAGTCAGGCGGACCCTGCCTGGCTCCCACTAATAAAACAAAACCTCGGAAGCCACAATCGCGGGGTGGGCACCCGCTAATCAATTAAAATGGCACGCAAAGATGCAGGGTGGGCACCTGCTTAATTAAAGAGAAATAAGCGGGGTGGGCACCCTCAAAGCTCACAAGGAGGGGGAATCCCTACGAGGGGGATTCCCTCGGCAAGGGCTGCAGCTCAGCGCTGCTCAGCCCCCAGGCTCTCCCTCTCCTAGGGAAAAGCTCAAGATGAAGCGCTCCAAGGGCGCTGGAAGGCTGTATCAAGCCTTGGCAAAATCAAAAGGAAAGCATAAGGTCCCAGGAGTCCTGGAGGCATCAAGGGGGCAATGTAGGGCCCAGGGGCCAGCACACAGGGCCCTCCAGCAGGGAGGCAGCCCCCATGGCGGTCCCTCCTGGGCCCCCACCAGCAGCAAGCCCCCCTCTGCCAGGATCCAAGCAGAGCATTTTCATGGGGTCACAGCCCCTTCTTTTATACAGCATTTTCCTTTGTCTCAAAGTGTAGGGCATGGGGGAACCAGATACAACTGGTTCAGGGGAGCTGTTGAGCACTTTGTTTTGCTCAGCTCCTCTCCCCCTTTCACAGACCAGGCCAGGGACATCAGACGCACCACTGGAGGTGGAGCCAGCATTGTGGAGGGAAGGCACAGCCCTATTCAGGTCCCAGGTGCAACACCTCCCTCCCATCTATATGCAGATCTCCCTATTCACCACCGGGCAGACCCATCCTGGCTCCTGGAATTCCCCAGCCCTTTCAGCTCCTGTCAATCACAAGCCATACATGCCATTCACATCAGGCAGGCAGACACACAGTACACAGAAATGCCAACTTCTAAAAGTGGCATTTCTCCATCAGTCACCATAAATCTGCGCACACCATTGCGCAGCATTTATTCTCACAAGTTTGCACATACTAAACCCGCCCCTGCACTCCTCTCATACCAGGAACTACCAGGGACACACATATCCCCATGCATTCCTATGGGAGGGCAGGCCCATCTCACCACACATACACAGAGAGCGTACGCACTTTACACTGGACCCCAGTGCTAAAGTGCTCAGAGGCCTAAAATCACCAACACCAGGTTACAGAAAAAGGCTAGGGGAATGCAAAAAGTTTCGGGGTGAACTTGCCAAAAGGGCCAAGTCCAACAGGATCCTACTGCAACATCAATTCCAATGCATTCACCGTCTGCTTGACGCTGTCCCTGCCCCTCCTTCCCTAAACTAGCAATATTGGGCTACTTTGGGCTACTTTTTGGTTGGCTTTAGGCTATAGAAAGCTTAAAAAATCTAACAACACTGGATGCGGGTGACCGTGTTGGAGTGCTACCTAAGGGTGGGCAGAAATTGCGTAATCGCGTTACGCAAATCTTCGTGAAAACGTTAAAAATCTCCGTGAACACGCGGAAATATCGCGAAGACGCGGACGTTTTTGTCCCGCCGGTTTGCGTTGGAAATGTGTCGCCAACTTGCCCATGCGGTTGCTGATGGGCGCAGCCATCTTGTTTTCACTTGTCCCGCCCGCTCGCGATGCTATTTCCTGTTCCGGGTCACGCAATGCATGCTCGCGCCCGTTCGCGATAGGTATTTCCTGTTCGAGAACGCGTATTATGTGTTCGCAACGCTTTTTTGCGTGCTCGGGGGAAAATATCTCGCGAATTTGCCCATGCGGTCGCAATGGGCGCAGCCATCTTGTTTTTCACTCTATGCTATGGTTCTGGGGCCTGCTTTTCAATCCTCCCTCAATCTTTTCAATCCTTTGTTTCTGAAAACTTTTTTTTTTCTTTTTTATTTATTATCTCTCTATTTTCCTGATTCTATATTTTTTGTTTTTGTCTACTTTTTGTGTGTTTTTTTACTACTTTTTCACTCTTTTTTTATTACCTGCTTTTTTCATTTCTTTTACTTACTTTTTTAATTTTTACCTTTTCTTTTCCACCCCCCGCCTACCCCAGAACCATGGCAAAGGGCCACAGGGCGCATCGCAGCCAGAGCCGCGACCGCCTTCCTTGCGGAAGGCGGCGTCCACAAGGGGTGCAGGCACGGGCCTTATTTGGGGAGGTGGAGTTGGCCGCACTGTTTTTTTTTGTGCAGCGCCACCTCCCCCTAACCCTGGCAGCAGGCGGCAGGCCTGGGTCTGGGTACGGGCTCCGGGAGCGTCAGCAGAGGTTGGGAAAGGTGCGCTGGGCAGTGTTTCGCTGCTCTGGTGTCCGGCGCAGCCAGAAACAGCTGACGCACCGGTGGTCCGATATCCGGGACCGGGAGCAGGACCTGCTGGACCTGCTAGGAGTGGAGGTCCCGGGTCTTGGTGAGTAGCTATTTAATTATTACTACTTTGTGTCTGTTCTTCTGCTCTGTGTTATATGTTGCGAATATATTTTTTTTCCGACCAGCTAGAATGCTGCTGCTTACATTACAGGTAATTTACGTTTAAAAGTCTTCTGTGATTGTTATGACACAGGTGCTCTACGCTACTAATCTTGCTATTTGCAACTTTGCGTTTGCGCTCGTTTTGCGTGATTATGTAGGAGCTTATTTTAGAAAACTTAAATTAGGTAATGCTAGAGTGACTCTAGTCCTTCCTTTGTCCTGTCACTTAGAGATAGGGGTGGATGGATACTTAGGTTTAGTTACTTATTATAAGTTTGTAATTATTTATTGGTCTGCGACGCGTGACGCACCCTCTGTTACGTCACGTGCTGCTGAGTGCTGCTAGTGCTTACCCCAGTCCTTAGTAGAACCTTTTGTAGTGTGTTCAGTGAGTGGTAATAGGCTTAGCACTAGCAGAACATCAGCATCAACCGACCAACAATTTGGTGTATGCAAAAATGCAGGCATATGTCCTCCATTTATGCATTTTTGAGGGCTAAAAGAAGTGGAAATGCTTACTTAATGTACAATTGGCATGCCTGGATTAGGTGGACTAGGTCAGGTGGTACATACTACTTAGGCTTAGTTAGTATTCTGGAATCAGTATGGAACACTGGATTAGTGTAGATAAATAATAACTAGTCGGTCCGCCAATCCCCAGATACTACTTGTCGACCAGATTAGATAGGTCAATTTTATTGCAATTGTTGTTTATACAAATGTTTTTTTGACAGTCTTTTTTTTTTTTTGTAAATCTTTTTATTAAAACCAATTCGATAGTCTTATAAAAATATTTTATTTGTTTCACACCAATCATCAATGTTTGTCTCTTTCTAACTTATATCTTTCATGATCAGCACCCAGGGGCAAGAAGACGGGGGCAGAGTCGGCGGGAGCAGTTCCAGTTGGACAGGAGGACCAGAACGAGGGCTCTTCTGCTGGCCCCAGTAAGTCTTCCTGTTTTTAATGTTAATAATTCTCATTCACTAACTTTTACTGCACCATATTTTTTTCCGAACTATTGTTTCCGTTTCCTAATGCTATTTTTTACCAACAATTATCCTTCGATCTAGACTATCTGTTTCTAAATTCTTGTTATCCCTGCCTCTAACTGCCTCTGCTATGACTCTCTGTACTACTACTATTAGTCTGTCTGTAGCTAAGCATGCCTAGTTGGCCACTCTTTATTTAAAAGGTTTTAAATAAAACTCAGATTCACCAGTAGCTCTAGCCATTGAGTCCAGTACTTTGGGTTGTCCTCTTGTACTCCTTCTATTCTTCTTAATCTTTGAGGCTTAATTAACCTTGATGTTTTTCGACAATTCCCACCAACAAAATGCCCAACCAGATTTTACTATTTTGATAGGATAGGACATACTACTACTGTTGTAGGTATTTTCCACATACAGAACTTTGCACAAAAAATAGGATGTTGGTGATGGGAGGTTGGACCTTCCTCACACCTTAATCAGAACAGAACCCACCACAATCCCCTGCCCGACTAGTTATAATAGTGTTTCATTACTATTAGCTCTCCGAACCCCTCACCCCAAGATACCCAATGAGTAGACAACCCAGAACATAACACTCCCGACCTCAGTCGTGGAAGCAATGCACATGCACAGTTTGCACACCCTTCCTTTCGCTCGCTCACTCGTGTAAGTCCATCCACACCAAATACCACTGAGTCTATGTAAGTTCAAAATTTTTACTTGCAACTGACAAGCTCTGTACGTTGTTCTATAATGCAGCACCAACAGCAAAATGCATAAGATTAAAACTATAAACATTGTTACACTTAGTTACACTTACAACAACTACAAGTCCATAGAACGAAGAAAAAAAAAATGCGTAATCATGATAACTGAACAGTGGTGGAAGCACCACCATCCCCTTTGTAGGAATATAGTTTATATAAAATTATAAATGAAGATCTCTGAGTGAATTCTGTGGACCCCTCAGTACTGGTTACATCATAAGCTCTGCAAAGCTCTGGTTCGTAGAAGGGAATCTTCCGTCTGTTAGGAGAAAAATGGTGCACGTTAGTAAATTGCAAGCATTTCTCAGTCGTGCCAAAAAGTGTAGCATTTTGGATAAGCAATATGATCTAACACCAGAACTCCATAACAAAGTGGCTTGTTTTGTTTGACCTTGTACGCAGCACTTAGACAGTAGCAGTATGAGCTCATGTGGGCTCAAAGACATCACTCTTTATACAACAAGCTGCGAGGTAACTACGCGTGTGCAAAAATAAAAGACACAAAGGTAAAATGGTAGCATGGCTCGGGCTAACTAAGCAAAGACTAGAATGACCCTAGGGACCATATAACTACTAGTGTCTACTCTACTACTACCTGGTTTGTACTAGTGATGTATGTTGTATATGTATGTATTACTATAAACTCATTTTTCAATCTTGCTAGTGAAAAATAGGGGGAGGTGGATATGACACCTAAAAAATGTGTAATGTTTTTTCAAGGCGCACTACCAAGCACCAGTGCCGGGGCCAGCGGCAAGGACGACGCGGTTGCTGACGGAGGAGAGGATGCGGTAGTTGCAGGAGAAGCTGCAGGGGGTGAGCCAGCAGCAGTGGCAGGCGGTGTTAAGTTAGATTCCTAATCCTTACTTATGGACATTACACTCACTGCAAGGGTGTACTGTATAATACTGTACAGTTGAGACTTACTAAGTAAGAAGTTGTTGTGAACGGTTGAAGACACCCTTTACTGAGCATTAGTAAAAGCATTAGTGGCGGGAGTGTTGAGCAACCAATGGCCTCTTCTATCTGATTTCAACTCAGCTGTGAAAGTTTTATGGAGAAGACTAAAAGTCAGATCAGATTACCTTGATCGATGGGTTGAACGAAAAGGGAAAGAAGAGTGGAAGGAAGAAGGACGGGCGAGATTTAATATTTATGACTGGCAGAGAAGGATTCGTGGGATGCATGCAGCATGCATAGGTGGCTGATACGAATCAGATGCATGGTTGGTTGAATGCCTGAAACTCCCACAAATGTTAAAGTCCAAGAAAGTGGGAGGATAGATACATACCACAAATGTTATGTACTGTACTTGCTAGTGCTACCGTGACACTATGTGTAAAAATAATTTGTCTTACTGCTTTGCTAAGAGTATATTTTACAATAGTCTTGTTTTTTTCTTCTTCATATGTAGCTACTCCTGACCGGAAGGAGTTGGCAGCCAAGGCCCGGCGCCAGAAGCTGGAGGCCATACAGACTGAATATCGTCGGCTGGTGGTTCTGGAAGAGGAAGAGGAGGAGGCAGCAGCAGCTGCAGCCTCCTCCAATGCCCCAGGCCCCAGTCACCGCCCTCCATTGGTACGGCACCACCGTCTGGCAGCCGCCCGCTGCCGCCCCTCCATCAGTGCTGTTTCCCCCTGGATGCAACTGCTGGGCATTGAAGCGCTGTGTTGCCCACCTGGAGGAGCAAGTTTGTGTCCTCCTGAGTCAAGCCCGCCAAACTTAGACCATGTTTATTGCCCCTTTTTTAATTATTCTTTGGGTGGGTGGGAATCGGGCGTTGGGTTTTCTCTTTTGGACAATTGGACATTTTCTGTATGGACATTGGTTGGGGTTAGGGAGAGGAGTGGGTCAGGTGTTGTGGGATTTTTTTTACATAGTTTATTTTTGTTAGGGTATTAAATAATATATTTCTACTTTATATACGATGTTGTTAATGTTTTCTGGGTGGGGTTACTGTTTTACATCACACTGTATTCTTCTTTCCTTGCTGGTGCAGGGCCGCCCACAGCCAGTGTTTGATTTTAATAATTGTATGACTTTGTAAGACAGAAACAGATAGATGCAGCACCCCTCACTGGGTGACTTGTCCTACTAGTACTGTCAGTCTCTTCTACTTTAGGCACTTTGCAACTGGACTCAAAGGGGTGTGTGAAATTGAATTAATGAAAACATGTCCATTATTAATTATGCCTCCCCCAAACTCCTCTTACCTTTACTTGATGTTTAACTTAGGCACAGCGATGGCTGCATGGTGATGATGGTTTTCTTTCCAAACATGCCATGGTTGTGGTGGTAGTAGTAGTAGACACTGGCAGCAGCATTTGCAAAAAAAGAAAATGAGACAGTCAGTACCCTGAGAGAGACTCTTCGAGGAGTAGTAGAATGAAGTACAGTACAGAACTTACTGCCAAACAATAATATGCAAAAATGCAACAAAACATAATGGTGGTGGGGTTAGCCTAGTAGTACACAGAGTTATAAACTCTAGTTGTGTCGAGTCACTTGACTAGGCCTACAGTACACTGGACACAAGCGTAACTGTTAGTGCTGTGTATGAGGATGACAACAAATGAAACACATTAATCCAATCAATGCTGGCAATTAATGCTGATGTATTAGGTTCCTTTGGTAAAAAAAATACCTCACAAATATACTGCTCATGGGTGGGCAAGCAGAAGAAGATCCCCGACCTGCCTTGAAATTGAAGTACTGTTGCTTTTGCCACATCCGCCCCAGCAAGCGTGTGATAAATTATTGGTGTACATTTAATGTAGTCATACCTCAATAAGTCACACAGCCCGGGGGAAGAGGGTTAGGGTTTGTTGAATGGTTGGGAAGGGGGGTTTGGGGAAAGGTTTGAGAAAGAAAAACAGTACACTTGGACCTACATCAAACAACAGAATCTTTGTAGACTACCATATCCATATCAATATGTTAAGGGAGAAAAAGGAAATGCATGCATGATGATAATAAGGAGACCCAGATTACATACAGTTTGTGTTCAGTGTTACCGGGCTTACTTTTACAGATAGCAAAGAAAATTTCAAAATATCTGTTAGGATGAATTATAGACAGAGAGCAAACCTAATGATAATAATAGTAATAACAACAAGAACACACTGTTGTAATGATTGTAGACAAAAAAATGAATCAAATTATTTAAAAGATGATGAAAGTTGATACTGTTACTGTGTTATCCTGGTCAAATGGGGAGTTGAATTTCGGCATTCCTCTTGGTCCTCCCTTCCATGGATGCTCCGTCCATCAATCTTAGGTGACGCCACTGCCTGCCTGGCAGATGTAGATTCATTGGTAAGGTAAGTGTGCATTGTTTTCCCAAGTATAGCACAGGGTAATTGTAGATGCAAAAACAAAAGGGATATTGAGAAACCAAGTTGAAAAAAATGCACAAGTTATGGTGTAGTGCAACAAGAACACTTTCCGAGGCGGCATGGATGCATCATCTCTACTCTAGTCTGTTTCCAGCATTAACCTACAACACCAACAGGACAGAGCAGGAGCACGGTGACTGCACCCTTTGCACATCCTCCATTTAGCGTACATTTTTTGAAAGAGTTGGACAAAGCACATATCCAGCAACATAGTATTTTACAATTTAAGTGACTAAATCAATGCACCGCAGTCATACTACCGCTACACTTGACTCCACCGCTACACAGACATTTAGGTCTGCTGTGGTTGTTGTTTACTTGTTTACCTTTTATGCCACTCATGAAACGCCCTGACTTATTCCATCAATCATCTCCTATCCGTGTACTGAGTGACTGTGAAGATACTATGTCACTGTGGTCATCATGATGGTGTTGTTCAACTCGGTCTGCAGTGTACCGAGTGAGTCCCCTTCCTATATTCAAAATGCAATGTATCGGCTTGCAGTATAAGTACAAATTTGTTATTAAAAATACAAGAAGGGAAAAGGGACCTGAATTACTTTTAGTGTCAGAGGTTAGACAGGACGCAGGTGCACAAGTTGCAGAGATGTCTGTGGCCACAGTTGGACGTGATGCGGTGCGCAGCAGGACTTCAGTCTGGCAGTACAACGGATGATGTTGATAGTTACCTCCTCCTCTGTCTTTATGTGCACCTAAAAGCAAATAAGCCAGGAGAAGAACATCAGTGAAATGTTGCATTTGTTGTTGTGGTTCAATTACTACTAGTACAAACAAACAAATAGAAGATGTAGTGTAGCCATTTGTGAGACTTTGGCAACAATGGCTATGGTATACCACTTACTGTGTACAGTGTTCACACTACACTCTCAGGAAGGATAGGAAAGAATAAGAACAACAACCGAAATACAAATGTAATGGAATGGAGCTGCTGCTGGCAAATGGGATGGATGGAAGCAGTAAGCCAATAGGAAAACCAAGCAGGCCCATATTAACTCCCACCAGAAAAGGCCACCAGCCAGAAGGACACTCACAAGCAACAAGCAGGAGGCCTGGGAAACAATGAACTGCCAAAAGGCCTATAAAAGAAGCCAGGCAAAAGATGCATGCTAAACCACACTGCTGTGCCTTTTTAATGCAACAAAATGCAAAAACGAAAATCCACAGAGCAAAACAAGGTCTGCACGGTGCACTGCACACACCAACACACCAGGCACACACAACAAAGGCATTTCTTTAACACACACCCAAAAACAAAAATATCCCCCAAAAAACACAATTTCCAACTCAATCCAATGCCATCCATGCCCTAAATGATGTTTAAATTCAACAGAACACACAGATAAACACTTGTTTAATGCACCTGTGGCTACCTGCTCTGAGCCTACAGGATGAAAGCAGGCCTGTGGGCAGACAAGGTCACACAAGCTTGCAGGCCTAGGCTTCAAAATGGCCACAAGCCACATGGCCAGGTCCACCCAACTACAAGAAACATATGACAGACAATGCAGGCCTGTTGCAAAATACACACTGCCTGCCTTCAAAATGGACGCCAGCCTCATGGCCAGGCCCACAACCAGAAGCCTAGGTCACAAAGGAATACCATGCAGGCCTATATATGGCAAAAGCAGCACACTAATAACTCCCACCAGAAAAGGCCACGAGCCACATGGACACTCACAAATCACAAGCAACAAGCAGGAGGCCTGGGAAACAACTGCCAAAAGGCCTATAAAAGAAGTCAGGCAAAAGATACATGCTAAACCACACTGCTGTGCCTTTTTAATGCAATAAAATGCAAAAACAAAAATCCACAGGGCAAAACAAGGTCTACAGGGTGCACACCAACACACCAGGCACACACAACAAAGGCATTTCTTTAGCACACACCCGAAAACAGAAATACCCCTCAAAAAGCAAATTTTCCAACTCAATCCAATGCCATCCATGCCCTAAATGATGTTTAAATTCAACAGAACACACAGATAAACACTTGTTTAATGCACCTGTGGCTACCTGCTCTGAGCCTACTGGATGAAAGCAGGCCCGTGGGCAGACAAGGCCACACAAGCTTGCAGGCCTAGGCTTCGAAATGGCCAATCAGCCACATGGCCAGGCCCACCCAACTACAAGAAGCAGAAGACAGACAATGCAGGCCTGTTGCAAAAAACACACTGCCTGCCTTCGAAATGGACGCCAGCCTCATGGCTAGGCCCACAACAAGAAGCCTAGGTCACAAAGGAATACCATGCAGGCCTATATATGGCAAAAGCAGCACACTAAAAACTCCCACCAGAAAAGGCCACCAGCCACATGGACACTCACAAATCACAAGCAACAAGCAGGAGGCCTGGGAAACAATGAACTGCCAAAAGGCCTATAAAAGAAGCCAGGCAAAAGATACATGCTAAACCACACTGCTGTGCCTTTTTAATGCAACAAAATGCAAAAACGAAAATCCACAGAGCAAAACAAGGTCTGCACGGTGCACTGCACACACCAACACACCAGGCACACACAACAAAGGCATTTCTTTAACACACACCCAAAAACAGAAATATCCCCCAAAAAACACAATTTCCAACTCAATCCAATGCCATCCATGCTTTAAATGATGTTTAAATTCAACAGAACACACAGATAAACACTTGTTTAATGCACCTGTGGCTACCTGCTCTGAGCCTACTGGATGAAAGCAGGCCCGTGGGCAGACAAGGCCACACAAGCTTGCAGGCCTAGGCTTCAAAATGGCCGCCAGCCACATGGCCAGGTCCACCCAAATACAAGAAGCAGAAGAGAGACAATGCAGGCCTGTTGCAAAAAACACACTGCCTGCCTTCAAAATGGGCCCCAGCCTCATGGCCAGGCCCACAACAAGAAGCCTAGGCCACAAAGGAATCCCATGCAGGCCTATTTATAGCAAAAGCAGCACACTAATAACTCCCACCAGAAAAGGCCACCAGCCACATGGACACTCACAAATCACAAGCAACAAGCAGGAGGCCTGGGAAACAATGAACTGCCAAAAGGCCTTTAAAAGAAGCCAGGCAAAAGATGCATGCTAAGCCACACTGCTGTACCTTTTTAATGCAATAAAATGCAAAATCGAAAATCCACAGGGCAAAACAAGGTCTGCAGGGTGCACACCAATATACTAGGCACACACAACAAAGGCATTTCTTTAACACACACCCAAAAACAGAAATACATCCCAAAAAACACATTTTCCAACTCAATCCAATGCCATCCATGCCCTAAATGATGTTTAAATTCAACAGAACACACAGATAAACACTTGTTTAATGCACCTGTGGCTACCTGCTCTGAGCCTACAGGATGAAAGCAGGCCTGTGGGCAGAAAAGGTCACACAAGCTTGCAGGCCTAGGCTTCAAAATGGCCACAAGCCACATGGCCAGGTCCACCCAACTACAAGAAACATATGACAGACAATGCAGGCCTGTTGCAAAATACACACTGCCTGCCTTCAAAATGGACGCCAGCCTCATGGCCAGGCCCACAACAAGAAGCCTAGGTCACAAAGGAATACCATGCAGGCCTATATATGGCAAAAGCAGCACACTAATAACTCCCACCAGAAAAGGCCACCAGCCACATGGACACTCACAAATCACAAGAAACAAGCAGGAGGCCTGGGAAACAATGAACTGCCAAAAGGCCTATAAAAGAAGCCAGACAAAAGATATATGCTAAACCACACTGCTGTGCCTTTTTAATGCAATAAAATACAAAAACAAAAATCCACAGGGCAAAACAAGGTCTACAGGGTGCACACCAACACACCAGGCACACACAACAAAGGCATTTCTTTAACACACCCGAAAACAGAAATTCCCCCCAAAAAACAAATTTTCCAACTCAATCCAATGCCATCCATGCCCTAAATGATGTTTAAATTCAACAGAACACACAGATAAACACTTGTTTAATGCACCTGTGGCTACCTGCTCTGAGCCTACTGGATGAAAGCAGGCCCGTGGGCAGACAAGGCCACACAAGTTTGCAGGCCTAGGCTTCGAAATGGCCACCAGCCACATGGCCAGGCCCACCCAACTACAAGAAGCAGAAGACAGACAATGCAGGCCTGTTGCAAAGAACACACTGCCTGCCTTCAAAATGGGCCCCAGCCTCAAGGCCAGGCCCACAACAAGAAGCCTAGGCCACAAAGGAATACCATGCAGGCCTATTTATAGCAAAAGCAGCACACTAATAACTCCCACCAGAAAAGGCCACCAGCCACATGGACACTCACAAATCACAAGCAACAAGCAGGAGGCCTGGGAAACAATGAACTGCCAAAAGGCCTTTAAAAGAAGCCGGGCAAAAGATGCATGCTAAGCCACACTGCTGTGCCTTTTTAATGCAATAAAATGCAAAAACGAAACTCCACAGGGCAAAACAAGGTCTGCAGGGTGCACACCAATATACTAGGCACACACAATAAAGGCATTTCTTTAACACACACCCAAAAACAGAAATACCTCCCAAAAAACACATTTTCCAACTCAATCCAATGCCATCCATGCCCTAAATGATGTTTCAATTCAACAAAACACACAGATAAACACTTGTTTAATGCACCTGTGGCTACCTGCTCTGAGCCTACAGGATGAAAGCTGGCCTGTGGGCAGACAAGGCCACAAAAGCTTGCAGGCCTAGGCTTCAAAATGGCCACGAGCCACATGGCCAGGTCCACCCAACTACAAGAAACAGAAGACAGACAATGCAGGCCTGTTGCAAATTACGCACTGCCTGCCTTCAAAATGGACGCCAGCCTCATGGCCAGGCCCACAACCAGAAGCCTAGGTCACAAAGGAATACCATGCAGGCCTATATATGGCAAAAGCAGCACACTAATAACTCCCACCAGAAAAGGCCACCAGCCACATGGACACTCACACATCACAAGCAACAAGCAGGAGGCCTGGGAAACAATTAACTGCCAAAAGGCCTATAAAAGAAGCCAGGCAAAAGATACATGCTAAACCACACTGCTGTGCCTTTTTAATGCAATAAAATGCAAAAACAAAAATCCACAGGGCAAAACAAGGTCTACAGGGTGCACACCAACACACCAGGCACACACAACACAGGCATTTCTTTAGCACACACCCGAAAACAGAAATACCCCCCAAAAAGCAAATTTTCCAACTCAATCCAATGCCATCCATGCCCTAAATGATGTTTAAATTCAACAGAACACACAGATAAACACTTGCTTAATGCACCTGTGGCTACCTGCTCTGAGCCTACTGGATGAAAGCAGGCCCGTTGGCAGACAAGGCCACACAAGCTTGCAGGCCTAGGCTTCGAAATGGCCAATCAGCCACATGGCCAGGCCCACCCAACTACAAGAAGCAGAAGACAGACAATGCAGGCCTGTTGCAAAAAACACACTGCCTGCCTTCGAAATGGATGCAAGCCTCATGGCTAGGCTCACAACAAGAAGCCTAGGTCACAAAGGAATACCATGCAGGACTATATATGGCAAAAGCAGCACACTAAAAACTCCCACCAGAAAAGGCCACCAGCCACATGGACACTCACAAATCACAAGCAACAAGCAGGAGGCCTGGGAAATAATGAACTGCCAAAAGGCCTATAAAAGAAGCCAGGCAAAAGATACATGCTAAACCACACTGCTGTGCCTTTTTAATGCAACAAAATGCAAAAACGAAAATCCACAGAGCAAAACAAGGTCTGCACGGTGCACTGCACACACCAACACACCAGGCACACACAACAAAGGCATTTCTTTAACACACACCCAAAAACAGAAATATCCCCCAAAAAACACAATTTCCAACTCAATCCAATGCCATCCATGCCCTAAATGATGTTTAAATTCAACAGAACACACAGATAAACACTTGTTTAATGCACCTGTGGCTACCTGCTCTGAGCCTACTGGATGAAAGCAGGCTCGTTGGCAGACAAGGCCACACAAGCTTGCAGGCCTAGGCTTCGAAATGGCCAATCAGCCACATGGCCAGGCCCACCCAACTACAAGAAGCAGAAGACAGACAATGCAGGCCTGTTGCAAAAAACACACTGCCTGCCTTCGAAATGGATGCAAGCCTCATGGCTAGGCTCACAACAAGAAGCCTAGGTCACAAAGGAATACCATGCAGGACTATATATGGCAAAAGAGGCACACTAAAAACTCCCACCAGAAAAGGCCACCAGCCACATGGACACTCACAAATCACAAGCAACAAGCAGGAGGCCTGGGAAATAATGAACTGCCAAAAGGCCTATAAAAGAAGCCAGGCAAAAGATACATGCTAAACCACACTGCTGTGCCTTTTTAATGCAACAAAATGCAAAAACGAAAATCCACAGAGCAAAACAAGGTCTGCACGGTGCACTGCACACACCAACACACCAGGCACACACAACAAAGGCATTTCTTTAACACACACCCAAAAACAGAAATATCCCCCAAAAAACACAATTTCCAACTCAATCCAATGCCATCCATGCCCTAAATGATGTTTAAATTCAACAGAACACACAGATAAACACTTGTTTAATGCACCTGTGGCTACCTGCTCTGAGCCTACTGGATGAAAGCAGGCCCGTGGGCAGACAAGGCCACACAAGCTTGCAGGCCTAGGCTTCGAAATGGCCACCAGCCACATGGCCAGGCCCACCCAACTACAAGAAGCAGAAGACAGACAATGCAGGCCTGTTGCAAAGAACACACTGCCTGCCTTCAAAATGGGCCCCAGCCTCAAGGCCAGGCCCACAACAAGAAGCCTAGGCCACAAAGGAATACCATGCAGGCCTATTTATAGCAAAAGCAGCACACTAATAACTCCCACCAGAAAAGGCCACCAGCCACATGGACACTCACAAATCACAAGCAACAAGCAGGAGGCCTGGGAAACAATGAGCTGCCAAAAGGCCTTTAAAAGAAGCCGGGCAAAAGATGCATGCTAAGCCACACTGCTGTGCCTTTTTAATGCAATAAAATGCAAAAACGAAACTCCACAGGGCAAAACAAGGTCTGCAGGGTGCACACCAATATACTAGGCACACACAACAAAGGCATTTCTTTAACACACACCCAAAAACAGAAATATCCCCAAAAAAACACAATTTCCAACTCAATCCAATGCCATCCATGCCCTAAATGATGTTTAAATTCAACAGAACACACAGATAAACACTTGTTTAATGCACCTGTGGCTACCTGCTCTGAGCCTACTGGATGAAAGCAGGCCCGTGGGCAGACAAGGCCACACAAGCTTGCAGGCCTAGGCTTCGAAATGGCCAATCAGCCACATGGCCAGGCCCACCCAACTACAAGAAGCAGAAGACAGACAATGCAGGCCTGTTGCAAAAAACACACTGCCTGCCTTCGAAATGGGCCCCAGCCTCATGGCCAGGCCCACAACAAGAAGCCTAGGCCACAAAGGAATACCATGCAGGCCTATTTATAGCAAAAGCAGCACACTAATAACTCCCACCAGAAAAGGCCACCAGCCACATGGACACTCACAAATCACAAGCAACAAGCAGGAGGCCTGGGAAACAATGAACAGCCAAAAGGCCTATAAAAGAAGCCAGGCAAAAGATACATGCTAAACCACACTGCTGTGCCTTTTTAATGCAATAAAATGCAAAATCGAAAATCCACAGGGCAAAACAAGGTCTGCAGGGTGCACACCAATATACTAGGCACACACAACAAAGGCATTTCTTTAACACACACCCAAAAACAGAAATACCTCCCAAAAAACACATTTTCCAACTCAATCCAATGCCATCCATGCCCTAAATGATGTTTAAATTCAACAGAACACACAGATAAACACTTGTTTAATGCACCTGTTGCTACCTGCTCTGAGCCTACAGGATGAAAGCAGGCCTGTGGGCAGACAAGGTCACACAAGCTTGCAGGCCTAGGCTTCAAAATGGCCACAAGCCACATGGCCAGGTCCACCCAACTACAAGAAACATATGACAGACAATGCAGGCCTGTTGCAAAATACACACTGCCTGCCTTCAAAATGGACGCCAGCCTCATGGCCAGGCCCACAACAAGAAGCCTAGGTCACAAAGGAATACCATGCAGGCCTATATATGGCAAAAGCAGCACACTAATAACTCCCACCAGAAAAGGCCACCAGCCACATGGACACTCACAAATCACAAGCAACAAGCAGGAGGCCTGGGAAACAATGAACTGCCAAAAGGCCTATAAAAGAAGCCAGACAAAAGATACATGCTAAACCACACTGCTGTGCCTTTTTAATGCAATAAAATACAAAAACAAAAATCCACAGGGCAAAACAAGGTCTACAGGGTGCACACCAACACACCAGGCACACACAACAAAGGCATTTCTTTAACACACCCGAAAACAGAAATACCCCCCAAAAAACAAATTTTCCAACTCAATCCAATGCCATCCATGCCCTAAATGATGTTTAAATTCAACAGAACGCACAGATAAACACTTGTTTAATGCACCTGTGGCTACCTGCTCTGAGCCTACTGGATGAAAGCAGGCCCGTGGGCAGACAAGGCCACACAAGCTTGCAGGCCTAGGCTTCGAAATGGCCACCAGCCACATGGCCAGGCCCACCCAACTACAAGAAGCAGAAGACAGACAATGCAGGCCTGTTGCAAAGAACACACTGCCTGCCTTCAAAATGGGCCCCAGCCTCAAGGCCAGGCCCACAACAAGAAGCCTAGGCCACAAAGGAATACCATGCAGGCCTATTTATAGCAAAAGCAGCACACTAATAACTCCCACCAGAAAAGGCCACCAGCCACATGGACACTCACAAATCACAAGCAACAAGCAGGAGGCCTGGGAAACAATGAACTGCCAAAAGGCCTTTAAAAGAAGCCGGGCAAAAGATGCATGCTAAGCCACACTGCTGTGCCTTTTTAATGCAATAAAATGCAAAAACGAAACTCCACAGGGCAAAACAAGGTCTGCAGGGTGCACACCAATATACTAGGCACACACAACAAAGGCATTTCTTTAACACACAACCAAAAACAGAAATACCTCCCAAAAAACACATTTTCCAACTCAATCCAATGCCATCCATGCCCTAAATGATGTTTAAATTCAACAGAACACACAGATAAACACTTGTTTAATGCACCTGTGGCTACCTGCTCTGAGCCTACTGGATGAAAGCAGGCCCGTGGGCAGACAAGGCCACACAAGCTTGCAGGCCTAGGCTTCGAAATGGCCACCAGCCACATGGCCAGGCCCACCCAACTACAAGAAGCAGAAGACAGACAATGCAGGCCTGTTGCAAAGAACACACTGCCTGCCTTCAAAATGGGCCCCAGCCTCAAGGCCAGGCCCACAACCAGAAGCCTAGGTCACAAAGGAATACCATGCAGGCCTATTTATAGCAAAAGCAGCACACTAATAACTCCCACCAGAAAAGGCCACCAGCCACATGGACACTCACACATCACAAGCAACAAGCAGGAGGCCTGGGAAACAATTAACTGCCAAAAGGCCTATAAAAGAAGCCAGGCAAAAGATACATGCTAAACCACACTGCTGTGCCTTTTTAATGCAATAAAATGCAAAAACAAAAATCCACAGGGCAAAACAACGTCTACAGGGTGCACACCAACACACCAGGCACACACAACAAAGGCATTTCTTTAGCACACACCCGAAAACAGAAATACCCCCCAAAAAGCAAATTTTCCAACTCAATCCAATGCCATCCATGCCCTAAATGATGTTTCAATTCAACAAAACACACAGATAAACACTTGTTTAATGCACCTGTGGCTACCTGCTCTGAGCCTACAGGATGAAAGCTGGCCTGTGGGCAGACAAGGCCACAAAAGCTTGCAGGCCTAGGCTTCAAAATGGCCACGAGCCACATGGCCAGGTCCACCCAATTACAAGAAACAGAAGACAGACAATGCAGGCCTGTTGCAAATTACGCACTGCCTGCCTTCAAAATGGACGCCAGCCTCATGGCCAGACCCACAACCAGAAGCCTAGGTCACAAAGGAATACCATGCAGGCCTATATATGGCAAAAGCAGCACACTAATAACTCCCACCAGAAAAGGCCACCAGCCACATGGACACTCACACATCACAAGCAACAAGCAGGAGGCCTGGGAAACAATTAACTGCCAAAAGGCCTATAAAAGAAGCCAGGCAAAAGATACATGCTAAACCACACTGCTGTGCCTTTTTAATGCAATAAAATGCAAAAACAAAAATCCACAGGGCAAAACAAGGTCTACAGGGTGCACACCAACACACCAGGTACACACAACAAAGGCATTTCTTTAGCACACACCCGAAAACAGAAATACCCCCCAAAAAGCAAATTTTCCAACTCAATCCAATGCCATCCATGCCCTAAATGATGTTTAAATTCAACAGAACACACAGATAAACACTTGTTTAATGCACCTGTGGCTACCTGCTCTGAGCCTACTGGATGAAAGCAGGCTCGTTGGCAGACAAGGCCACACAAGCTTGCAGGCCTAGGCTTCGAAATGGCCAATCAGCCACATGGCCAGGCCCACCCAACTACAAGAAGCAGAAGACAGACAATGCAGGCCTGTTGCAAAAAACACACTGCCTGCCTTCGAAATGGATGCAAGCCTCATGGCTAGGCTCACAACAAGAAGCCTAGGTCACAAAGGAATACCATGCAGGACTATATATGGCAAAAGAGGCACACTAAAAACTCCCACCAGAAAAGGCCACCAGCCACATGGACACTCACAAATCACAAGCAACAAGCAGGAGGCCTGGGAAATAATGAACTGCCAAAAGGCCTATAAAAGAAGCCAGGCAAAAGATACATGCTAAACCACACTGCTGTGCCTTTTTAATGCAACAAAATGCAAAAACGAAAATCCACAGAGCAAAACAAGGTCTGCACGGTGCACTGCACACACCAACACACCAGGCACACACAACAAAGGCATTTCTTTAACACACACCCAAAAACCAAAATATCCCCCAAAAAACACAATTTCCAACTCAATCCAATGCCATCCATGCCCTAAATGATGTTTAAATTCAACAGAACACACAGATAAACACTTGTTTAATGCACCTGTGGCTACCTGCTCTGAGCCTACTGGATGAAAGCAGGCCCGTGGGCAGACAAGGCCACACAAGCTTGCAGGCCTAGGCTTCGAAATGGCCACCAGCCACATGGCCAGGCCCACCCAACTACAAGAAGCAGAAGACAGACAATGCAGGCCTGTTGCAAAGAACACACTGCCTGCCTTCAAAATGGGCCCCAGCCTCAAGGCCAGGCCCACAACAAGAAGCCTAGGCCACAAAGGAATACCATGCAGGCCTATTTATAGCAAAAGCAGCACACTAATAACTCCCACCAGAAAAGGCCACCAGCCACATGGACACTCACAAATCACAAGCAACAAGCAGGAGGCCTGGGAAACAATGAACTGCCAAAAGGCCTTTAAAAGAAGCCGGGCAAAAGATGCATGCTAAGCCACACTGCTGTGCCTTTTTAATGCAATAAAATGCAAAAACGAAACTCCACAGGGCAAAACAAGGTCTGCAGGGTGCACACCAATATACTAGGCACACACAATAAAGGCATTTCTTTAACACACACCCAAAAACAGAAATACCTCCCAAAAAACACATTTTCCAACTCAATCCAATGCCATCCATGCCCTAAATGATGTTTCAATTCAACAAAACACACAGATAAACACTTGTTAAATGCACCTGTGGCTACCTGCTCTGAGCCTACAGGATGAAAGCTGGCCTGTGGGCAGACAAGGCCACAAAAGCTTGCAGGCCTAGGCTTCAAAATGGCCACGAGCCACATGGCCAGGTCCAACCAACTACAAGAAACAGAAGACAGACAATGCAGGCCTGTTGCAAATTACGCACTGCCTGCCTTCAAAATGGACGCCAGCCTCATGGCCAGGCCCACAACCAGAAGCCTGGGTCACAAAGGAATACCATGCAGGCCTATATATGGCAAAAGCAGCACACTAATAACTCCCACCAGAAAAGGCCACCAGCCACATGGACACTCACACATCACAAGCAACAAGCAGGAGGCCTGGGAAACAATTAACTGCCAAAAGGCCTATAAAAGAAGCCAGGCAAAAGATACATGCTAAACCACACTGCTGTGCCTTTTTAATGCAATAAAATGCAAAAACAAAAATCCACAGGGCAAAACAAGGTCTACAGGGTGCACACCAACACACCAGGCACACACAACAAAGGCATTTCTTTAGCACACACCCGAAAACAGAAATACCCCCCAAAAAGCAAATTTTCCAACTCAATCCAATGCCATCCATGCCCTAAATGATGTTTAAATTCAACAGAACACACAGATAAACACTTGTTTAATGCACCTGTGGCTACCTGCTCTGAGCCTACTGGATGAAAGCAGGCCCGTTGGCAGACAAGGCCACACAAGCTTGCAGGCCTAGGCTTCGAAATGGCCAATCAGCCACATGGCCAGGCCCACCCAACTACAAGAAGCAGAAGACAGACAATGCAGGCCTGTTGCAAAAAACACACTGCCTGCCTTCGAAATGGATGCAAGCCTCATGGCTAGGCTCACAACAAGAAGCCTAGGTCACAAAGGAATACCATGCAGGACTATATATGGCAAAAGCAGCACACTAAAAACTCCCACCAGAAAAGGCCACCAGCCACATGGACACTCACAAATCACAAGCAACAAGCAGGAGGCCTGGAAAATAATGAACTGCCAAAAGGCCTTTAAAAGAAGCCAGGCAAAAGATACATGCTAAACCACACTGCTGTGCCTTTTTAATGCAACAAAATGCAAAAACTAAAATCCACAGAGCAAAACAAGGTCTGCACGGTGCACTGCACACACCAACACACCAGGCACACACAACAAAGGCATTTCTTTAACACACACCCAAAAACAGAAATATCCCCCAAAAAACACAATTTCCAACTCAATCTAATGCCATCCATGCCCTAAATGATGTTTAAATTCAACAGAACACACAGATAAACACTTGTTTAATGCACCTGTGGCTACCTGCTCTGAGCCTACTGGATGAAAGCAGGCCCGTGGGCAGACAAGGTCACACAAGCTTGCAGGCCTAGGCTTCAAAATGGCCACAAGCCACATGGCCAGGTCCACCCAACTACAAGAAACATATGACAGACAATGCAGGCCCGTTGCAAAATACACACTGCCTGCCTTCAAAATGGGCCCCAGCCTCATGGCCAGGCCCACAACAAGAAGCCTAGGCCACAAAGGAATACCATGCAGGCCTATATATGGCAAAAGCAGCACACTAATAACTCCCACCAGAAAAGGCCACCAGCCACATGGATACTCACAAATCACAAGCAACAAGCAGGAGGCCTGGGAAACAATGAACTGCCAAAAGGCCTATAAAAGAAGCCAGACAAAAGATACATGCTAAACCACACTGCTGTGCCTTTTTAATGCAATAAAATACAAAAACAAAAATCCACAGGGCAAAAAAAGGTCTACAGGGTGCACACCAACACACCAGGCACACACAACAAAGGCATTTCTTTAACACACCCGAAAACAGAAATACCCCCCAAAAAGCAAATTTTCCAACTCAATCCAATGCCATCCATGCCCTAAATGATGTTTAAATTCAACAGAACACACAGATAAACACTTGTTTAATGCACCTGTGGCTACCTGCTCTGAGCCTACTGGATGAAAGCAGGCCCGTGGGCAGACAAGGCCACACAAGCTTGCAGGCCTAGGCTTCGAAATGGCCACCAGCCACATGGCCAGGCCCACCCAACTACAAGAAGCAGAAGACAGACAATGCAGGCCTGTTGCAAAGAACACACTGCCTGCCTTCAAAATGGGCCCCAGCCTCAAGGCCAGGCCCACAACAAGAAGCCTAGGCCACAAAGGAATACCATGCAGGCCTATTTATAGCAAAAGCAGCACACTAATAACTCCCACCAGAAAAGGCCACCAGCCACATGGACACTCACAAATCACAAGCAACAAGCAGGAGGCCTGGGAAACAATGAACTGCCAAAAGGCCTTTAAAAGAAGCCGGGCAAAAGATACATGCTAAACCACACTGCTGTGCCTTTTTAATGCAACAAAATGCAAAAACGAAAATCCACAAAGCAAAACAAGGTCTGCACGGTGCACTGCACACACCAGCACACCAGGCACACACAACAAAGGCATTTCTTTAACACACACCCAAAAACAGAAATATCCCCAAAAAACACAATTTCCAACTCAATCCAATGCCATCCATGCCCTAAATGATGTTTAAATTCAACAGAACACACAGATAAACACTTTTTTAATGCACCTGTGGCTACCTGCTCTGAGCCTACTGGATGAAAGCAGGCCCGTGAGCAGACAAGGCCACACAAGCTTGCAGGCCTAGGCTTCGAAATGGCCACCAGCCACATGGCCAGGTCCACCCAAATACAAGAAGCAGAAGACAGACAATGCAGGCCTGTTGCAAAAAACACACTGCCTGCCTTCAAAATGGGCCCCAGCCTCATGGCCAGGCCCACAACAAGAAGCCTAGCCCACAAAGGAATACCATGCAGGCCTATTTATCGCAAAAGCAGCACACTAATAACTCCCACCAGAAATGGCCACCAGCCACATGGACACTCACAAATCACAAGCAACAAGCAGGAGGCCTGGGAAACAATGAACTGCCAAAAGGCCTTTAAAAGAAGCCAGGCAAAAGATGCATGCTAAGCCACACTGCTGTGCCTTTTTAATGCAATAAAATGCAAAAACGAAACTCCACAGGGCAAAACAAGGTCTGCAGGGTGCACACCAATATACTAGGCACACACAACAAAGGCATTTCTTTAACACACACCCAAAAACAGAAATACCTCCCAAAAAACACATTTTCCAACTCAATCCAATGCCATCCATGCCCTAAATGATGTTTCAATTCAACAAAACACACAGATAAACACTTGTTTAATGCACCTGTGGCTACCTGCTCTGAGCCTACAGGATGAAAGCTGGCCTGTGGGCAGACAAGGTCACAAAAGCTTGCAGGCCTAGGCTTCAAAATGGCCACGAGCCACATGGCCAGGTCCACCCAACTACAAGAAACAGAAGACAGACAATGCAGGCCTGTTGCAAATTACGCACTGCCTGCCTTCAAAATGGACGCCAGCCTCATGGCCAGGCCCACAACCAGAAGCCTAGGTCACAAAGGAATACCATGCAGGCCTATATATGGCAAAAGCAGCACACTAATAAATCCCACCAGAAAAGGCCACCAGCCACATGGACACTCACACATCACAAGCAACAAGCAGGAGGCCTGGGAAACAATTAACTGCCAAAAGGCCTATAAAAGAAGCCAGGCAAAAGATACATGCTAAACCACACTGCTGTGCCTTTTTAATGCAATAAAATGCAAAAACAAAAATCCACAGGGCAAAACAAGGTCTACAGGGTGCACACCAACACACCAGGCACACACAACAAAGGCATTTCTTTAGCACACACCCGAAAACAGATATACCCCCCAAAAAGCAAATTTTCCAACTCAATCCAATGCCATCCATGTCCTAAATGATGTTTAAATTCAACAGAACACACAGATAAACACTTGTTTAATGCACCTGTGGCTACCTGCTCTGAGCCTACTGGATGAAAGCAGGCCCGTTGGCAGACAAGGCCACACAAGCTTGCAGGCCTAGGCTTCGAAATGGCCAATCAGCCACATGGCCAGGCCCACCCAACTACAAGAAGCAGAAGACAGACAATGCAGGCCTGTTGCAAAAAACACACTGCCTGCCTTCGAAATGGATGCCAGCCTCATGGCTAGGCTCACAACAAGAAGCCTAGGTCACAAAGGAATACCATGCAGGCCTTTATATGGCAAAAGCAGCACACTAAAAACTCCCACCAGAAAAGGCCACCAGCCACATGGACACTCACAAATCACAAGCAACAAGCAGGAGGCCTGGGAAACAATGAACTGCCAAAAGGCCTATAAAAGAAGCCAGGCAAAAGATACATGCTAAACCACACTGCTGTGCCTTTTTAATGCAACAAAATGCAAAAACGAAAATCCACAGAGCAAAACAAGGTCTGCACGGTGCACTGCACACACCAACACACCAGGCACACACAACAAAGGCATTTATTTAACACACACCCAAAAACAGAAATATCCCCCAAAAAACACAATTTCCAACTCAATCCAATGCCATCCATGCCCTAAATGATGTTTAAATTCAACAGAACACACAGATAAACACTTGTTTAATGCACCTGTGGCTACCTGCTCTGAGCCTACTGGATGAAAACAGGCCCGTGGGCAGACAAGGTCACACAAGCTTGCAGGCCTAGGCTTCGAAATGGCCACCAGCCACATGGCCAGGCCCACCCAACTACAAGAAGCAGAAGACAGACAATGCAGGCCTGTTGCAAAAAACACACTGCCTGCCTTCAAAATGGACGCCAGCCTCATGGCCAGGCCCACAACAAGAAGCCTAGGTCACAAAGGAATACCATGCAGGCCTATATATGGCAAAAGCAGCACACTAATAACTCCCACCAGAAAAGGCCACCAGCCACATGGATACTCACAAATCACAAGCAACAAGCAGGAGGCCTGGGAAACAATGAACTGCCAAAAGGCCTATAAAAGAAGCCAGACAAAAGATACATGCTAAACCACACTGCTGTGCCTTTTTAATGCAATAAAATACAAAAACAAAAATCCACAGGGCAAAACAAGGTCTACAGGGTGCACACCAACACACCAGGCACACACAACAAAGGCATTTCTTTAGCACACACCCGAAAACAGATATACCCCCCAAAAAGCAAATTTTCCAACTCAATCCAATGCCATCCATGTCCTAAATGATGTTTAAATTCAACAGAACACACAGATAAACACTTGTTTAATGCACCTGTGGCTACCTGCTCTGAGCCTACTGGATGAAAGCAGGCCCGTTGGCAGACAAGGCCACACAAGCTTGCAGGCCTAGGCTTCGAAATGGCCAATCAGCCACATGGCCAGGCCCACCCAACTACAAGAAGCAGAAGACAGACAATGCAGGCCTGTTGCAAAAAACACACTGCCTGCCTTCGAAATGGATGCCAGCCTCATGGCTAGGCTCACAACAAGAAGCCTAGGTCACAAAGGAATACCATGCAGGCCTTTATATGGCAAAAGCAGCACACTAAAAACTCCCACCAGAAAAGGCCACCAGCCACATGGACACTCACAAATCACAAGCAACAAGCAGGAGGCCTGGGAAACAATGAACTGCCAAAAGGCCTATAAAAGAAGCCAGGCAAAAGATACATGCTAAACCACACTGCTGTGCCTTTTTAATGCAACAAAATGCAAAAACGAAAATCCACAGAGCAAAACAAGGTCTGCACGGTGCACTGCACACACCAACACACCAGGCACACACAACAAAGGCATTTATTTAACACACACCCAAAAACAGAAATATCCCCCAAAAAACACAATTTCCAACTCAATCCAATGCCATCCATGCCCTAAATGATGTTTAAATTCAACAGAACACACAGATAAACACTTGTTTAATGCACCTGTGGCTACCTGCTCTGAGCCTACTGGATGAAAACAGGCCCGTGGGCAGACAAGGTCACACAAGCTTGCAGGCCTAGGCTTCGAAATGGCCACCAGCCACATGGCCAGGCCCACCCAACTACAAGAAGCAGAAGACAGACAATGCAGGCCTGTTGCAAAAAACACACTGCCTGCCTTCAAAATGGACGCCAGCCTCATGGCCAGGCCCACAACAAGAAGCCTAGGTCACAAAGGAATACCATGCAGGCCTATATATGGCAAAAGCAGCACACTAATAACTCCCACCAGAAAAGGCCACCAGCCACATGGATACTCACAAATCACAAGCAACAAGCAGGAGGCCTGGCAAACAATGAACTGCCAAAAGGCCTATAAAAGAAGCCAGACAAAAGATACATGCTAAACCACACTGCTGTGCCTTTTTAATACAATAAAATACAAAAACAAAAATCCACAGGGCAAAACAAGGTCTACAGGGTGCACACCAACACACCAGGCACACACAACAAAGGCATTTCTTTAACACACCCGAAAACAGAAATACCCCCCAAAAAACAAATTTTCCAACTCAATCCAATGCCATCCATGCCCTAAATGATGTTTAAATTCAACAGAACACACAGATAAACACTTGTTTAATGCACCTGTGGCTACCTGCTCTGAGCCTACTGGATGAAAGCAGGCCCGTGGGCAGACAAGGCCACACAAGCTTGCAGGCCTAGGCTTCGAAATGGCCACCAGCCACATGGCCAGGCCCACCCAACTACAAGAAGCAGAAGACAGACAATGCAGGCCTGTTGCAAAGAACACACTGCCTGCCTTCAAAATGGGCCCCAGCCTCAAGGCCAGGCCCACAACAAGAAGCCTAGGCCACAAAGGAATACCATGCAGGCCTATTTATAGCAAAAGCAGCACACTAATAACTCCCACCAGAAAAGGCCACCAGCCACATGGACACTCACAAATCACAAGCAACAAGCAGGAGGCCTGGGAAACAATGAACTGCCAAAAGGCCTTTAAAAGAAGCCGGGCAAAAGATGCATGCTAAGCCACACTGCTGTGCCTTTTTAATGCAATAAAATGCAAAAACGAAACTCCACAGGGCAAAACAAGGTCTGCAGGGTGCACACCAATATACTAGGCACACACAACAAAGGCATTTCTTTAACACACACCCAAAAACAGAAATACCTCCCAAAAAACACATTTTCCAACTCAATCCAATGCCATCCATGCCCTAAATGATGTTTAAATTCAACAGAACACACAGATAAACACTTGTTTAATGCACCTGTGGCTACCTGCTCTGAGCCTACTGGATGAAAGCAGGCCCGTGGGCAGACAAGGCCACACAAGCTTGCAGGCCTAGGCTTCGAAATGGCCACCAGCCACATGGCCAGGCCCACCCAACTACAAGAAGCAGAAGACAGACAATGCAGGCCTGTTGCAAAGAACACACTGCCTGCCTTCAAAATGGGCCCCAGCCTCAAGGCCAGGCCCACAACCAGAAGCCTAGGTCACAAAGGAATACCATGCAGGCCTATATATGGCAAAAGCAGCACACTAATAACTCCCACCAGAAAAGGCCACCAGCCACATGGACACTCACACATCACAAGCAACAAGCAGGAGGCCTGGGAAACAATTAACTGCCAAAAGGCCTATAAAAGAAGCCAGGCAAAAGATACATGCTAAACCACACTGCTGTGCCTTTTTAATGCAATAAAATGCAAAAATAAAAATCCACAGGGCAAAACAAGGTCTACAGGGTGCACACCAACACACCAGGTACACACAACAAAGGCATTTCTTTAGCACACACCCGAAAACAGAAATACCCCCCAAAAAGCAAATTTTCCAACTCAATCCAATGCCATCCATGCCCTAAATGATGTTTAAATTCAACAGAACACACAGATAAACACTTGTTTAATGCACCTGTGGCTACCTGCTCTGAGCCTACTGGATGAAAGCAGGCTCGTTGGCAGACAAGGCCACACAAGCTTGCAGGCCTAGGCTTCGAAATGGCCAATCAGCCACATGGCCAGGCCCACCCAACTACAAGAAGCAGAAGACAGACAATGCAGGCCTGTTGCAAAAAACACACTGCCTGCCTTCGAAATGGATGCAAGCCTCATGGCTAGGCTCACAACAAGAAGCCTAGGTCACAAAGGAATACCATGCAGGACTATATATGGCAAAAGAGGCACACTAAAAACTCCCACCAGAAAAGGCCACCAGCCACATGGACACTCACAAATCACAAGCAACAAGCAGGAGGCCTGGGAAATAATGAACTGCCAAAAGGCCTATAAAAGAAGCCAGGCAAAAGATACATGCTAAACCACACTGCTGTGCCTTTTTAATGCAACAAAATGCAAAAACGAAAATCCACAGAGCAAAACAAGGTCTGCACGGTGCACTGCACACACCAACACACCAGGCACACACAACAAAGGCATTTCTTTAACACACACCCAAAAACCAAAATATCCCCCAAAAAACACAATTTCCAACTCAATCCAATGCCATCCATGCCCTAAATGATGTTTAAATTCAACAGAACACACAGATAAACACTTGTTTAATGCACCTGTGGCTACCTGCTCTGAGCCTACTGGATGAAAGCAGGCCCGTGGGCAGACAAGGCCACACAAGCTTGCAGGCCTAGGCTTCGAAATGGCCACCAGCCACATGGCCAGGCCCACCCAACTACAAGAAGCAGAAGACAGACAATGCAGGCCTGTTGCAAAGAACACTCCGCCTGCCTTCAAAATGGGCCCCAGCCTCAAGGCCAGGCCCACAACAAGAAGCCTAGGCCACAAAGGAATACCATGCAGGCCTATTTATAGCAAAAGCAGCACACTAATAACTCCCACCAGAAAAGGCCACCAGCCACATGGACACTCACAAATCACAAGCAACAAGCAGGAGGCCTGGGAAACAATGAACTGCCAAAAGGCCTTTAAAAGAAGCCGGGCAAAAGATGCATGCTAAGCCACACTGCTGTGCCTTTTTAATGCAATAAAATGCAAAAACGAAACTCCACAGGGCAAAACAAGGTCTGCAGGGTGCACACCAACACACCAGGCACACACAACAAAGGCATTTCTTTAGCACACACCCGAAAACAGAAATACCCCCCAAAAAGCAAATTTTCCAACTCAATCCAATGCCATCCATGCCCTAAATGATGTTTCAATTCAACAAAACACACAGATAAACACTTGTTTAATGCACCTGTGGCTACCTGCTCTGAGCCTACAGGATGAAAGCTGGCCTGTGGGCAGACAAGGCCACAAAAGCTTGCAGGCCTAGGCTTCAAAATGGCCACGAGCCACATGGCCAGGTCCACCCAATTACAAGAAACAGAAGACAGACAATGCAGGCCTGTTGCAAATTACGCACTGCCTGCCTTCAAAATGGACGCCAGCCTCATGGCCAGGCCCACAACCAGAAGCCTAGGTCACAAAGGAATACCATGCAGGCCTATATATGGCAAAAGCAGCACACTAATAACTCCCACCAGAAAAGGCCACCAGCCACATGGACACTCACACATCACAAGCAACAAGCAGGAGGCCTGGGAAACAATTAACTGCCAAAAGGCCTATAAAAGAAGCCAGGCAAAAGATACATGCTAAACCACACTGCTGTGCCTTTTTAATGCAATAAAATGCAAAAACAAAAATCCACAGGGCAAAACAAGGTCTACAGGGTGCACACCAACACACCAGGTACACACAACAAAGGCATTTCTTTAGCACACACCCGAAAACAGAAATACCCCCCAAAAAGCAAATTTTCCAACTCAATCCAATGCCATCCATGCCCTAAATGATGTTTAAATTCAACAGAACACACAGATAAACACTTGTTTAATGCACCTGTGGCTACCTGCTCTGAGCCTACTGGATGAAAGCAGGCTCGTTGGCAGACAAGGCCACACAAGCTTGCAGGCCTAGGCTTCGAAATGGCCAATCAGCCACATGGCCAGGCCCACCCAATTACAAGAAGCAGAAGACAGACAATGCAGGCCTGTTGCAAAAAACACACTGCCTGCCTTCGAAATGGATGCAAGCCTCATGGCTAGGCTCACAACAAGAAGCCTAGGTCACAAAGGAATACCATGCAGGACTATATATGGCAAAAGAGGCACACTAAAAACTCCCACCAGAAAAGGCCACCAGCCACATGGACACTCACAAATCACAAGCAACAAGCAGGAGGCCTGGGAAACAATGAACTGCCAAAAGGCCTATAAAAGAAGCCAGGCAAAAGATACATGCTAAACCACACTGCTGTGCCTTTTTAATGCAACAAAATGCAAAAACGAAAATCCACAGAGCAAAACAAGGTCTGCACGGTGCACTGCACACACCAACACACCAGGCACACACAACAAAGGCATTTCTTTAACACACACCCAAAAACCAAAATATCCCCCAAAAAACACAATTTCCAACTCAATCCAATGCCATCCATGCCCTAAATGATGTTTAAATTCAACAGAACACACAGATAAACACTTGTTTAATGCACCTGTGGCTACCTGCTCTGAGCCTACTGGATGAAAGCAGGCCCGTGGGCAGACAAGGCCACACAAGCTTGCAGGCCTAGGCTTCGAAATGGCCACCAGCCACATGGCCAGGCCCACCCAACTACAAGAAGGAGAAGACAGACAATGCAGGCCTGTTGCAAAGAACACTCCGCCTGCCTTCAAAATGGGCCCCAGCCTCAAGGCCAGGCCCACAACAAGAAGCCTAGGCCACAAAGGAATACCATGCAGGCCTATTTATAGCAAAAGCAGCACACTAATAACTCCCACCAGAAAAGGCCACCAGCCACATGGACACTCACAAATCACAAGCAACAAGCAGGAGGCCTGGGAAACAATGAACTGCCAAAAGGCCTTTAAAAGAAGCCGGGCAAAAGATGCATGCTAAGCCACACTGCTGTGCCTTTTTAATGCAATAAAATGCAAAAACGAAACTCCACAGGGCAAAACAAGGTCTGCAGGGTGCACACCAATATACTAGGCACACACAATAAAGGCATTTCTTTAACACACACCCAAAAACAGAAATACCTCCCAAAAAACACATTTTCCAACTCAATCCAATGCCATCCATGCCCTAAATGATGTTTCAATTCAACAAAACACACAGATAAACACTTGTTAAATGCACCTGTGGCTACCTGCTCTGAGCCTACAGGATGAAAGCTGGCCTGTGGGCAGACAAGGCCACAAAAGCTTGCAGGCCTAGGCTTCAAAATGGCCACGAGCCACATGGCCAGGTCCAACCAACTACAAGAAACAGAAGACAGACAATGCAGGCCTGTTGCAAATTACGCACTGCCTGCCTTCAAAATGGACGCCAGCCTCATGGCCAGGCCCACAACCAGAAGCCTGGGTCACAAAGGAATACCATGCAGGCCTATATATGGCAAAAGCAGCACACTAATAACTCCCACCAGAAAAGGCCACCAGCCACATGGACACTCACACATCACAAGCAACAAGCAGGAGGCCTGGGAAACAATTAACTGCCAAAAGGCCTATAAAAGAAGCCAGGCAAAAGATACATGCTAAACCACACTGCTGTGCCTTTTTAATGCAATAAAATGCAAAAACAAAAATCCACAGGGCAAAACAAGGTCTACAGGGTGCACACCAACACACCAGGCACACACAACAAAGGCATTTCTTTAGCACACACCCGAAAACAGAAATACCCCCCAAAAAGCAAATTTTCCAACTCAATCCAATGCCATCCATGCCCTAAATGATGTTTAAATTCAACAGAACACACAGATAAACACTTGTTTAATGCACCTGTGGCTACCTGCTCTGAGCCTACTGGATGAAAGCAGGCCCGTTGGCAGACAAGGCCACACAAGCTTGCAGGCCTAGGCTTCGAAATGGCCAATCAGCCACATGGCCAGGCCCACCCAACTACAAGAAGCAGAAGACAGACAATGCAGGCCTGTTGCAAAAAACACACTGCCTGCCTTCGAAATGGATGCAAGCCTCATGGCTAGGCTCACAACAAGAAGCCTAGGTCACAAAGGAATACCATGCAGGACTATATATGGCAAAAGCAGCACACTAAAAACTCCCACCAGAAAAGGCCACCAGCCACATGGACACTCACAAATCACAAGCAACAAGCAGGAGGCCTGGAAAATAATGAACTGCCAAAAGGCCTTTAAAAGAAGCCAGGCAAAAGATACATGCTAAACCACACTGCTGTGCCTTTTTAATGCAACAAAATGCAAAAACGAAAATCCACAGAGCAAAACAAGGTCTGCACGGTGCACTGCACACACCAACACACCAGGCAAACACAACAAAGGCATTTCTTTAACACACACCCAAAAACAGAAATATCCCCCAAAAAACACAATTTCCAACTCAATCCAATGCCATCCATGCCCTAAATGATGTTTAAATTCAACAGAACACACAGATAAACACTTGTTTAATGCACCTGTGGCTACCTGCTCTGAGCCTACTGGATGAAAGCAGGCCCGTGGGCAGACAAGGTCACACAAGCTTGCAGGCCTAGGCTTCAAAATGGCCACAAGCCACATGGCCAGGTCCACCCAACTACAAGAAACATATGACAGACAATGCAGGCCCGTTGCAAAATACACACTGCCTGCCTTCAAAATGGGCCCCAGCCTCATGGCCAGGCCCACAACAAGAAGCCTAGGCCACAAAGGAATACCATGCAGGCCTATATATGGCAAAAGCAGCACACTAATAACTCCCACCAGAAAAGGCCACCAGCCACATGGATACTCACAAATCACAAGCAACAAGCAGGAGGCCTGGGAAACAATGAACTGCCAAAAGGCCTATAAAAGAAGCCAGACAAAAGATACATGCTAAACCACACTGCTGTGCCTTTTTAATGCAATAAAATACAAAAACAAAAATCCACAGGGCAAAAAAAGGTCTACAGGGTGCACACCAACACACCAGGCACACACAACAAAGGCATTTCTTTAACACACCCGAAAACAGAAATACCCCCCAAAAAGCAAATTTTCCAACTCAATCCAATGCCATCCATGCCCTAAATGATGTTTAAATTCAACAGAACACACAGATAAACACTTGTTTAATGCACCTGTGGCTACCTGCTCTGAGCCTACTGGATGAAAGCAGGCCCGTGGGCAGACAAGGCCACACAAGCTTGCAGGCCTAGGCTTCGAAATGGCCACCAGCCACATGGCCAGGCCCACCCAACTACAAGAAGCAGAAGACAGACAATGCAGGCCTGTTGCAAAGAACACACTGCCTGCCTTCAAAATGGGCCCCAGCCTCAAGGCCAGGCCCACAACAAGAAGCCTAGGCCACAAAGGAATACCATGCAGGCCTATTTATAGCAAAAGCAGCACACTAATAACTCCCACCAGAAAAGGCCACCAGCCACATGGACACTCACAAATCACAAGCAACAAGCAGGAGGCCTGGGAAACAATAAACTGCCAAAAGGCCTTTAAAAGAAGCCGGGCAAAAGATACATGCTAAACCACACTGCTGTGCCTTTTTAATGCAACAAAATGCAAAAACGAAAATCCACAAAGCAAAACAAGGTCTGCACGGTGCACTGCACACACCAGCACACCAGGCACACACAACAAAGGCATTTCTTTAACACACACCCAAAAACAGAAATATCCCCAAAAAACACAATTTCCAACTCAATCCAATGCCATCCATGCCCTAAATGATGTTTAAATTCAACAGAACACACAGATAAACACTTGTTTAATGCACCTGTGGCTACCTGCTCTGAGCCTACTGGATGAAAGCAGGCCCGTGGGCAGACAAGGCCACACAAGCTTGCAGGCCTAGGCTTCGAAATGGCCACCAGCCACATGGCCAGGTCCACCCAAATACAAGAAGCAGAAGACAGACAATGCAGGCCTGTTGCAAAAAACACACTGCCTGCCTTCAAAATGGGCCCCAGCCTCATGGCCAGGCCCACAACAAGAAGCCTAGCCCACAAAGGAATACCATGCAGGCCTATTTATCGCAAAAGCAGCACACTAATAACTCCCACCAGAAATGGCCACCAGCCACATGGACACTCACAAATCACAAGCAACAAGCAGGAGGCCTGGGACACAATGAACTGCCAAAAGGCCTTTAAAAGAAGCCAGGCAAAAGATGCATGCTAAGCCACACTGCTGTGCCTTTTTAATGCAATAAAATGCAAAAACGAAACTCCACAGGGCAAAACAAGGTCTGCAGGGTGCACACCAATATACTAGGCACACACAACAAAGGCATTTCTTTAACACACACCCAAAAACAGAAATACCTCCCAAAAAACACATTTTCCAACTCAATCCAATGCCATCCATGCCCTAAATGATGTTTCAATTCAACAAAACACACAGATAAACACTTGTTTAATGCACCTGTGGCTACCTGCTCTGAGCCTACAGGATGAAAGCTGGCCTGTGGGCAGACAAGGCCACAAAAGCTTGCAGGCCTAGGCTTCAAAATGGCCACGAGCCACATGGCCAGGTCCACCCAACTACAAGAAACAGAAGACAGACAATGCAGGCCTGTTGCAAATTACGCACTGCCTGCCTTCAAAATGGACGCCAGCCTCATGGCCAGGCCCACAACCAGAAGCCTAGGTCACAAAGGAATACCATGCAGGCCTATATATGGCAAAAGCAGCACACTAATAACTCCCACCAGAAAAGGCCACCAGCCACATGGACACTCACACATCACAAGCAACAAGCAGGAGGCCTGGGAAACAATTAACTGCCAAAAGGCCTATAAAAGAAGCCAGGCAAAAGATACATGCTAAACCACACTGCTGTGCCTTTTTAATGCAATAAAATGCAAAATCAAAAATCCACAGGGCAAAACAAGGTCTACAGGGTGCACACCAACACACCAGGCACACACAACAAAGGCATTTCTTTAGCACACACCCGAAAACAGATATACCCCCCAAAAAGCAAATTTTCCAACTCAATCCAATGCCATCCATGTCCTAAATGATGTTTAAATTCAACAGAACACACAGATAAACACTTGTTTAATGCACCTGTGGCTACCTGCTCTGAGCCTACTGGATGAAAGCAGGCCCGTTGGCAGACAAGGCCACACAAGCTTGCAGGCCTAGGCTTCGAAATGGCCAATCAGCCACATGGCCAGGCCCACCCAACTACAAGAAGCAGAAGACAGACAATGCAGGCCTGTTGCAAAAAACACACTGCCTGCCTTCGAAATGGATGCCAGCCTCATGGCTAGGCTCACAACAAGAAGCCTAGGTCACAAAGGAATACCATGCAGGCCTTTATATGGCAAAAGCAGCACACTAAAAACTCCCACCAGAAAAGGCCACCAGCCACATGGACACTCACAAATCACAAGCAACAAGCAGGAGGCCTGGGAAACAATGAACTGCCAAAAGGCCTATAAAAGAAGCCAGGCAAAAGATACATGCTAAACCACACTGCTGTGCCTTTTTAATGCAACAAAATGCAAAAACGAAAATCCACAGAGCAAAACAAGGTCTGCACGGTGCACTGCACACACCAACACACCAGGCACACACAACAAAGGCATTTATTTAACACACACCCAAAAACAGAAATATCCCCCAAAAAACACAATTTCCAACTCAATCCAATGCCATCCATGCCCTAAATGATGTTTAAATTCAACAGAACACACAGATAAACACTTGTTTAATGCACCTGTGGCTACCTGCTCTGAGCCTACTGGATGAAAGCAGGCCCGTGGGCAGACAAGGCCACACAAGCTTGCAGGCCTAGGCTTCGAAATGGCCACCAGCCACATGGCCAGGCCCACCCAACTACAAGAAGCAGAAGACAGACAATGCAGGCCTGTTGCAAAAAACACACTGCCTGCCTTCGAAATGGACGCCAGCCTCATGGCTAGGCCCACAACAAGAAGCCTAGGTCACAAAGGAATACCATGCAGGCCTATATATGGCAAAAGCAGCACACTAAAAACTCCCACCAGAAAAGGCCACCAGCCACATGGACACTCACAAATCACAAGCAACAAGCAGGAGGCCTGGGAAACAATGAACTGCCAAAAGGCCTATAAAAGAAGCCAGGCAAAAGATACATCCTAAACCACACTGCTGTGCCTTTTTAATGCAATAAAATGCAAAAACAAAAATCCACAGGGCAAAACAAGGTCTACAGGGTGCACACCAACACACCAGGCACTCACAACAAAGGCTTTTCTTTAACACAGACGCGAAAACAGAAATACCCCCCCAAAAACACATTTTCCAACTCAATCCAATGCCATTCATGCCCTAAATGATGTTTGAAAAACATTCAACACACACCAAAGGAACAGTTGCTTCATCATGCACCCACCCATGACTAGCTCTGGGCCTACTGGCTACCCCCAGCAATTTTAAAAAAAGAATGATAAGTACCAGAATTGTAGTTGCAGCAACTGCAATGCCCCCAATCAAACAAACACAACACCAACTTACTTGTAAAATACCAAATTCAAAAGTCCTCAAATCCAATGATAATGATGCAGCAGACACAAAGAGTGATCCTTCCAACTGAAATCAAAAGGCAGAATGAACAGGAGATGGACAAAGCACTGGGAGGAGCCTGGTGGACAGGAACAAGAAGTTGGAGACTCTGTGGCACTTCCTCTGTCTCCCCCCCCCAAAGTTTTTTTTTAAAAAAGGACTCCTTGCACAAAAAAGGACAACCAAATGTCAATCTGAGGAGTTTTTTCCATCCAAATCATCATTTAGAGAAGGTTTTATGCAGCTAGAGTTAATATTCTTCTCCAAATCGAAAATTTGGCTTGTTCGCGATCGCGACCTTCACCACACTTCCGCCGGATGTCGATGGCGCGTACAAAATGATGTGTTCGCGATCTCATTCTCTTTGTCGCGGTGAAGATTGACGTGTTTGCGACCTAACGCTCTCTCTCGCGGTGTTAAATGACGTGTTCGCGATCTCAGACTCTTGTGTGTCTGATGGCGAGGAGAATGACGTGATCGCGATCGCAAACTTTCACGGGATAGCGCGACTGGCTATCAACATCTCGTGGAGCACGCAAACGGATTGGAAAACGCGTCGGCAAACGCAGGGATCCCGGTAAGGTGATCGCGTTCGTGAGAACGCATTTTCAAAGTGCAAACATGAAAAACATCTTCCCAACGCGGCAAAAAGCGAAAATTTTGGCATTTTCGCGCTCCCTGCGGAACGCGAAAATGTCAAAATATCGCAAATTCCGCGAGCGGAACGGAATTTGACACCCACCCTTAGTGCTACCATCACCCGGGTTGCAAAAGCCAAAGTGTCACTCTGTGATCCAAGTCCAACAATATGGCGAAAATGGAAGGTACGGGGAATTACTGACCCTATATTCATCCATAGTTCCACACAAGAGAGATGGTGGACATAAGACATCTGTGTGGATATGAACGTTTATTGAACGTTCAGTGGAGTGTTGCAGCTGTAGCAATACAGGGCCATAGAAAGTTGAAATTTCAGTTTTTGGCACATGGAGGGCAGCCAATTAGAGACAAGCTTGTTGTCGGAGTTAGGCTGTGCCAACATATGTACTTATACAATCACTGCGATGATCCTCACACACTTAGAAATTCACTATACACTCTGCTTGCAGTACTCTAAGGATGCAGTCTCTACGTACGTAGTTGTACAATGACCGAGACAAAGTTACATAACTAAAGTTTTCCCCCACTGTCAAAGGTAAGATGGTTGCATACGCTGTCCAGAGCACTATGTAATGTGGTAGGGCCTGGGGGCAGCATGTTGCATACATAATGAACACACGGACACAGAGAGATATTGGAACTGGGTACGGATATGTGCGCTCGACTCCTTTTTATTACCAGGGTCACATGTCCAGTGACGTCTATGGTGGATGCGTGTGGGGTGATTGTGCTGGCAACAAGTACAACAGTAATCATTGGATTAGACACAGAGATTCAATCATAAAGTGTCAATGATTGTGCTGCACTAAGGTACGGGTACCAGATATGAAATCATACAGAAAAGATTCTATCGTAAAGGGTTCAAGACTTGTGATACACTGAGGTAGGACAGCAGATGTGAAATTATACACAAAATATTGTATCAGAAAGGGTGCATGAGATGTGCTGCACTGAGATAGGGGCATCAGAAGCATTTAGCGTCTGCTCAGCCAGCGATGATGTGTGGTGCAGGTGAGCTACCGAATCGCAACTCGATGTGAATTGTGAGCCCTGCTATCTCTAGTGTACATCGAAGGCAGTAGTCAGCACAGATATCGAGGAATGTTTTTAGTCACTTCCTCTTGACAAAGTTTGAGGACATAGAGTAGAATTCTCTCTAATAAATAAATCATGTTTCAATTTAAATTGTGAGCTCTGCTGACCGCAGTGTAGGTGTATAGAACAAAAGATGAAACACTTATGGAATACACTGAGGAAATCTTGGTTGTTCTGAGTACAGTTGTAAAGTACGTTATTCTGAGGCTAGAATCTGAACTGGTCGTTCATCATATCGTGTACCTTTTTCAGTAGGGAAGAGCTGTGGAAAACAATGAGCTTCCAAATTTGTTTCCCACACACTCATGGGAGTTCGTTTTACTTTTTTCATCTGGAACAATTCAATAGTATGTCCTATCAGTTCTTTTGAATGTAGAGGATGTGTAGTATAATGTTCATAAATTTCTTCTTTTCTTGAATTGTCCACTTGAAGTATGTGTTTCATCTTCTAAAGTCATTTCTTTTCCTTCTACATTTACAATTTTATAGTAAATATTGTTTTGCACCAGATATAATGTAGCCTTTTGGACTTTCATGACATGTACTAACTCTTGCCATATTTTCCGACTCTTTGTGGGTACACCATTAACAAGAATGACTACAGGTTCAGTATTGTCTCTTTCTACACTAACCGTTTCAACATTTTACTTAAAATCAAAAGGTAAATACACAACTCTTCCTTTTAAACCTCTTTATAGATCTGTTGAAGGCAGCTTACCTGTTTTAGGCTGCATACGAATTATAGCCTGAAAAGGGTGCACAAATTGTATAAGGATGGCCTTATATGTATTTAAATCTGTAAGTTTAGGAGGTATAGCAACTAATTCTAAGTCATTATGGAAAGCTCTAGCTGGCATTTTGTTTTCTTCTAATTTATTGTAACAATATTTACAAATACATTATACAGTACCTAACTCAAAACGACCTTCCACAAACAGATAAGCAGCAAATTCTTTCCATTTGTGAACTTTCTCTAGCAATTTCAGCTGCAATAGTTTTTTCTTTATTTATCTCTTCATTCAACATTGGAGATAATTTGGAAAAATTGTACACTCAATGCTATCTTTACATGCAGTCCAAATCTCCAAGAAATTCCATTTCAGTCCGCCAACGTTTGAAGAGTTGCAGAAGAGCTAAATAGAAAAACTCTCTCTTATCTGGAGTATCACAACTTAATTTCCTGTGATTAATCAAATTTCCTTTGGCATGCTTTACCAAACATCCATCAGATCCAATTATAGCATATTTTCCTTTTATTTATTTTTTCTGTAACATTTGTTTTAAAACTATAATGTTGCAGTATTTCATATAGACATATGTTTTCCAGGTATGGACTTCTATTTGGATAGTATGCAAGGAACAGCAATTGAGTTATCTGCAACATATTGTATGTCCATATTTGCATTCCACATCTTCAAAATCACCGGATTATAATCATTAATGTACTTCAATTCTTCTGTTCTTTTTAAAATATAAGTATTTTAGGGTGATTTTCGAGTGATAGTATGTCTCACTGCTGACATAAAACTGTTCACTCTTCCTTGCGATGACTTATGGTGCACTGAGTTAGTAATACCTTTGGCGATCAGCGTGTACGTACCCTGCGATGATGCATTGTCCGGGAGGGCCACACTCGGACCAATGTTTTTTGTCTATTGAATTCTGCCTCACTAAGGCCACGTGGCGATGACTTATGGTGCACTGAGTTAGTAGTACCTTTGGCGCTCAGCGTGTACGTAACCTGCGATGATGCTTGGTCCGGGGGGGTCGCACTCGGAGCAATGTCTTTTGTCTATTGAATTCTGCCTCAGTAAGGCCACGTGGCGATGACTTATGGTGCACTGAGTTTGTTGTACCTTTGGCAGTGAGCGTGTACGTACCCTACGATGATGCATGGTCAAGGGGGGCCGCACCCGGAGCAATGTGTTTTGTCTATTGAATTCTGCCTCAGTAAGGCCATGTGGCGATGACTTGTGGTGCACTGAGTTAGTGGCACCTGAAGCACTCAGCGTGTGCGCACCCTGCAATGATGCGTGGTCCTAGAGGGCTGCACTGGGAGCAATGTATCTTGCGTACTGGACTGCATCATCTGCAATCGCTACTCCATCTGAATTTTGATACCTGCTCTCCGCAGTGTAGATCGAAGGCAGTAGCCTGTACAGACATAAGTCTGTGGTGCTGTGCCACTGGGTTAGCAAGGGGCCTGTGTCGAAGAGACAGCGTTCATGGCGGCAGCCACGTGGCAAGGTGAGGTCCGCCGCTCTGGCAGACTTGTTGGTCTTCGCAGGTCACAAGTGAACCACGCCCAGAGCCCCGGCTTATTTATTCACACTCCTACGCTGGAGTGACATACGTTGGACCAGCCCACTGTGCTTCTGCTTCCAGGGGAGGACAACACAGCTACATGTCTGAGATCTTCCCCACTGCCTGAGGTAACATGGTTGCATCTATTGTGCACAACACTACAAGCACCAGCAGTATATGTACAGATAGAGAGGTTCATGATATGTATAGTGAGGTCTGTCCAGCACATCACCGCTACACTTGGTATTGTGTGCATTATTATTATTGATGGATGAGTTGCGTCCTTCACACATATTTGTTTGCCATATCTGCCAACATTCAAGTATTGTGTGGCTGAGGGACCATGCCGTTTTTGGAAGGTCCACTGTCCTGTTCTGCACTGCCTCGGTGGTAGTAGGGAGGGGGGTGATCCGGGGGGGACGTCCTGAGGCTGGTGGCAGTGAGTGTTGTGGCCTTCATGGGTGTTTGAGCTGCGTGATCAGTAACTCTATGACATATGTTGCGCTTCAGATGTGATTCTGGGCTGCGATCCCTTTCACATTGTAGGTCGTCGTCCTGGTTTACACCAGTAAAATGCAGATGTTAGATACCTACTTCAAACGTGGCTTATTCCCTGTTTTTGGATTGCACCCCAGATTTGGCTGCTCATTGAAAATATCGGGAAGTGGTGCTTTTGTGTTAATTTTTGCACGGGGACGTCTACTATATATATATTATATTATTACTGTTAGTTGTTCTCATTTGTGACTAATTTTTTGCGTGGAAAACTGGGGATATTGGCTGTTTTCACTAGGTTGACAATGAGGTGCTAAAAAACTATAGGTTTAAAGAAGAAAATACGTAGAAATTAGCATTTAAAAAACCTTTGAAATTCACTGAAAATATCATAGGTTTCAGGGACGTACAAATTAGCATTTAAAAACCTTGGAAATTCACTGAAAAAATCATAGGTTTCAGGGACGTTATAGTTACAAATTAGCATTTAAAAAAACTTTGAAATTCACTGAAAAAACCATAGGTTTCAGGGACGTTATAGTTAGTTGGACATTTCACTCATACAAAACCATAGAAATTCCACCGTTATAGTTAGTTCAGCTAGCTATAACTCGCACCCCCGCAATGCACTGCTGATGATTTCACATATTACATCATTCATGACATGGTCAGTGACATCACTGATGAAATCACTGATGACATCTCAAATGACATCACTGATGACATCACTGATGGCATCAGCTAATATTCGAGTACTAAATGACAGGTTTCAGTGCGCCAGGCAATGTAATTAGTGAATGTCCAGGTGATATTGCAAGCAAAGTGTCCGCCAACGGGCAAAATGAAAACAAGAGTAGATTAAGGTAATCGGTGGCTCGTGTGAGCCATACCCTTTCAATTTCATGATCTCTGGCCATGCGTATATTTTTTCTGTACAGCATCAATGCTTAATTTGAGGCAGTGGTTATTGATGGGTCCCACCGGCACCTATTTTTGGGCAGTGCAAGAGATAGGAAAAACACAAACAGGGTAAAGGGAGAAAGAGAAATACGGAAAAAACATCACAAAGGGAGAAAGGAGGAATCAATCAGTATTTTAAAGCGTGGCTGCTTCACCCATGATGGCCTCGATGCACTGCGGGATCACGCTGTGGGATTGTGCTGCCTGTTACTATTGGTTGAACTACAAGGTCTTGAGTTATTTCCTGAACTGCTGGAGCTTAGGTGAGAAATACAAAAACAACAGTTGATGGACAGAATGCAGAACAATGTCATACATTCAACCCAGTACAGAGATCTGGGTCTAAATCCATCCCTGTGCCTTCGGGCTGGACTGTTCCCATGGGGCACAGGGTCAAGACTGATTTGCATATGGCTGGGTTCAAACTGGAATGGCATGGTGAGCAAGAAAACGATGGATTTAGGCCCAGATCTCTGTACTGGGGTGAATGTATGACATTGTTCTGCATTCTGTCCATCAACTGTTGTTTTTGCATTTGTCACCCCGAGTGGGACAGGTATGGGTATGCTCAGACGTGAGTCCCTTGCTCTCCATGCCACTGGAATCAAGCTATCCTGGCTGATGAGGGCTGAAAGCCAGAAACAGGTCCTAGGATGCTTGTTTCCAGTCCAGGGAGTACCTGGCTTGGCAGTTCGGGCTGGACTGCTCCCATGGGGCACAGGGTCAAGACTGATTTGCATATGGCTGGGTTCAAACTGGAAAGGCATGGTGAGCAAAAAAACAATGGATTTAGGCCCAGATCTCTGTACTGGGGTGAATGTATGACATTGTTCTGCATTCTGTCCATCAACTGTTGTTTTTGGTGGAGCTTAGGTGAGGCCTGAGATGCAAGAGGAGGATGTTCAGGTCTTAGCTGCAGGTGGGAGAAGGAGCTGCCTCTGCTGTTTGCCCAGTGGTGCATATGGTAGCTGCTAGAGAGAGGAATCTGGAACGGAGTTCTCGGGTGGGTTGGTGGAAATTCACTTAAGTGCTGAGGTACGCCGGTCCTTTGTTGTGTAGTGGTTTGTAAGCATGGGTGAGCAGCTTAAACTGGCATCTCTTCACGACTGGCAGCCAGTGGAGTTTCCTAAGAAGGGGGGGGGTGATGTGTGTCTGTTTGGGGAGGTTGAGGATGGTTCTGGCTGCTGTGTTCTGGATGGTCTGGAGTTTCCTCAAGAGTTACGCGTGATTCCTTCCTAGAGGGAGTTGCAGCAATCGAGTCTTCTGGTGACGAGAGCTTGTGTGACGGTACCCCTGGTGTTGAGTAGGAGCAATGTGAAGACCTTCCTGAGCATATGGAGGATGAGGATACAAGCGGAGGAGATTGTGCTGACCTGCTTCTTCATGGAAAGCTGGCTGTCGAGGATAATGTTGAGGTTGGTGGAGTGTGCTGTGGTTTTGATGGTTTGGCCCAGCTCAGATGGTCACCATTCATTGTTCCAAAGGGGGTCCTTGCCTTTTCCAAAGATGAGAATTTCTGTCTTGCCTGTGTTGAGCTAGAGACAGTTGTTGTTCATCCAGACGGCCACATCTTTTATACATCTTTGGAACTTGTCTTTGACAGTCTTGGGTCGTTATTCACCTGAAAGAGTGAGATAAAGGGGTAAGGGGTGTCTGATAGCGGATTAAAGAGATCTGAAGTGGATTTAATAGTATGCAGCTTTGGTATTCAGTGCGCTAACATTTAATAGCGCTGGCCGCAGGCTTCTGAGCTCAGCTTTGGACACCTGCACTCATTCTTTTACAAATTAAACACTGCCATGCGTGTTATGTACACCTCTTTTTCAGTGTTTTTACCCCCCTCTCCCTCATCACTTGTGTGAGCGACATCAATGCAGATATCACTTAAGCGCATGCTCAGTGGGAGACAGGACATTTTAAATCTAAAGAGAGCTTCAGCAGGTTTTTTTTGTTCACTTAGTAGCACTCTTACAAATACCTGCTGAAAAATAGATGTGTTTTTGTTGGTGTTTCACAGGTTCGAAGGCATAATCTTCTGTTTCCAGGGCTAAAGATTAGGGTTCACCTCTTCTATTCTGCATAGCCTGTTTTTAAAATATATGACCACTATCAAGGTAGGTCTGCTGACTAACTTATGAGGTTGCTGTATGCTTGTAAAAGGTGGAGAGGCACACTAGGTGAGCTTTGGAAAATGACGATTTCCAAAAGCCCATACATACAATGAATATATGAGAGTTGTCCAACAGTATCTAGCTCCGGAGAGGTGCTCTGTGATCTCAGCCCAAGGTGGGTGGCTGCAGGCTGTCTGAACCTGCAGGCTGCAGGGAGAGATGGAGAAGGTGTTGTGCAGCTAACACTGCACAAGAGTTCACTTTTACTCAGTGTGTGGCATGCAAAGCACAATAACAGTGAGAGCCTTGAAGGTCCCAGCTCGTGCGATGGCAGAGGAAGGGGGAGTCCCTGTGTTGAACAGTCTGTCAGGGCTGGGGTCTGTGTGGTTGTAGCTGTCCTCCCGGAATGCAGGGTAAATGCCTCCTCTGCAACAGCGTTAAACATAGTGTGTGCTGTTGTGTATCTGCTTCCCATTATTGCCCCACCCCCATTATTAATCACTAAATGCCACTTTTCTTCATTGTGTCCACCAATTTTGCATAGTTAATGCCCCTGTGATGTAGCTCTGAGTTTTGACCCGCTAAATAACTACATCGAGGACTTCTCGACAGCAGAAATTTACAACATCTTTACAAATACCACAATGCCGAGCAGGGGAAGAAATATCGCACAGACAAAGCAAACCTAAGGCCATCAGCTAAGAATGAAATCGCTTTACCATCCAAAACATGAAGCGCAGCGTCTGTGAAGCAGGCACTGTGCTAATACACGAGCCGAGGAGCAAACCTAATGCCGTGGGCTAACCACGGAATTGTGTTACAGCCCAAAACATGAAGTGCAGCATCCGTGAAGTGGCCCCCGTGCTGATACACGAGCAAAGGGAAAGCAAAAAAGAGTGCACAGGAAGGAACATAATAAAAAAAAGAGTAAGACCACATGTAACAGGGGCAGTCAGCTGGGAGGATCCAACATATCAAAAGGTGGGAATAACTAAGCCGATCCACCAAAAGAAAGCAGGCATTTAGGAGGGGCACTAACAGGATCCAATCAAAAAGATGGGAGTTGCAGGAAGCACATATCCTGGATGCAGCAATGCTTCGCAGAGCAGAGCATGCGCTGCCTAGGCTTGACCTACACAAAAAACACAGAGCCATGCACGGCTTCATGGCTCTCTCCACTCGGAGTGGAGTAGGACTGTGTTAAAATGTTAAAGATGTCTTTAAGCAGGCAGGCAGCAAGTCGGCTCTGCTTTGATGCCTTTACATTAAAGCTGAGCATATGCAGAGCCAACAGACAGCCAACATTTAAAAATAACTCTAAGGTAACACGGACGAAGACCTTTTCTTTTAATTTTGCAGGCACTGGACATGAACTTGCAGTTATTGCACACAGGAACTGACTTTGCTGTAAAAACGCAATTCGCAAAATCGCTAAAAGCTGGAGGGGGGTCTGTTTTAGGAATTTTCACTGTAAGCACATCTTTAAAATTAAACTTTAAATGACCTAGTTGTCAAAACCATGCACCCTGCTTTAATTCTATTTAGGGCTAAGTTAGGGGTGACTTATTAATATTTAAAAGGAGGGCAAAGTAGAACTGTCAAGGGATTCTCTTGACAGGTTGAATATGCAGTTTAAACCTGCACTATCAGTTTACTAGAGGCAAGCCTGCCATCGTGATTTGAATTCTCACTTCATTGGTGGCAAAATATGAGCTGCAGCCCACTAGTGACATTTAACTCACAGGTCCTGGGTAGACTTTGTAGCATATTTTAGGGACTTATAGGTAAGTTAAATGTGCCAATTAGGAGCATAGCCTACTTCGGCATCGTTTAGATGTCAGAGCACATGCACTAGGGCTTGCTTTGCAGGGTCCCAGTGCAAAGAGTAAAAACACCAGCAGCAAAATTCCCCAAAAACAGGAGTGATCATGCAAAAAGAGGCATTTTACTTCATCAATCTCAAGGTAGCCCACATAAACTTGCGTCCCACGACCCGCGTGAAGATGGGCATGATGATTTTGGAAGTATACGTGGTGGGGACCCGGAAGGGAGGCCCAATGTCACAGTTGATTTTTCTACTCGCAGTAGATCCTCTGGCCTGTAGTGCAAGGTGCGGTGCATACTACAGGGGGTTTTGAGGTACGCGGATCTGTCCATCACATTGCCTCATATGCTGATGATATGCTGTTGTTTTTTTAAGGATGCCGCCATGGTCCCAGCTAGAGCCATCAGCCTGTTGGGCCTGTTTGAGGAGGTGTATTCATTGGCAAAAGACTAACTTGTTCTCAGTTTGTGAAAGGTTGATGTTATCCCCAGCCCCTGAGATCTAACATAGAGCTCTGGAGGTCATTGCCAATTTTGGTAGCCAGCTGTATTGCTATTGCTAAGATGGTAGCACTTCCCCGCTGTTTCACTTCTTTTCAATCTTACCACTGCTTATACCTCAAGGTGTGTTTCAGGAGCTTAAGTCACTATTGATTGATTTCATCAGGGGGAGTGGAAGGTGTTGAGTAGAGCTGGCTAAATTACCCCCAGGCAGATTAGGCGGGAAGGCCCTAGGGAGTTAAAGGCTATAGTACTGTTGGATGCGCTGCTTGCAGAAAACATGTATACGGTTCACGTACCCTCCTGATTTACCATTGCAATAACTGGCGGTATTGCCACATAGAGTCAATTGACAGGTGCTTGTAGAGTGGACAGCCACTGGTGTTACTCAGGTGGGCGACCTGTTTCATATGGGAAAGCTGAAGACCTGCTGCTGGAGTTTGGGTTCTCTGGGGGTGGGGGGGGGGGCAATTCTTGTTATATGGGGCTGTGACCGCGATAATAAAGAAACACTGGGGGCCTGGGATGACAGAGCCCCCTACACAACAGGGCTGCCATTGTATTTGTATATCCACAGGTACTTGCAGGACATTCATGGGATTTTATAGGGCTCTCAGAGCTAATATTTCCACTCCCCTGTCTGGTTTACAGGAGAAATAGGAGGAAGATTTGAGGTCACCGATTCCTGCGGCAGACTGGTCAAAGATTCTGGAATAGGTTACAAGGGTGTCAAGGAACACCTGGCTTGCTTAAATAATAAACTTTTATTTCCTTCATAGGGCATAACTTACGCCCAGTAGAATAAACAGATTTTGCCCACTGTTGAAACAACATGCCGTAGATTTGGGGAGGTAGGGGCTAAGATGTATCTTATGGTGTAGACCTGTGCTATCCTTTCGTGATTCTGGGCAGAGGACAAATTAAATCTGCCCAGTCAACCTACTATCAGGAAAAAATTGATTTGGCCTCCAATGCCACCAGGGAAATTTTCAAAATCTTTAAATCCTTGGTTACTCCCCCTGCTCCCATTAATGACCCTGGGTTGGCAAACTTGCGCTGCAATGAATTAGCACAATTCTTTTCCAATAAGGTGGATAACATCTTTTCTTCATTTAAACTTATGCCCAGTGAATCGATCCTGCCCCCTCCAATGGACACCGGTAACCCCGGATTGGATGAATTCTCCAGGCTAAATGGTCCTACAACTATGTCCCTCCTGAAAAATCTGAAATCAGGTTCTCCGGCGGACCCCGCCCCCCCCTACCATTCTGAACTTGGTGTCAGATACTGTGACCCCGGTTATTCAAGAGATGATTAATGCCTCACTGGCATCAGGCACGGTTCCCCCTTCCTGGAAGCAGGCAAAAGTGAAGGCACTATTGAAGAAGCCAAACCTAAACCCGGAAGATTGGGCCAATTATCGCCCTATCTCCTTACTGCCAACTATCAGTAAGCTCGCGGAGAAGCACGTCAACTCGCTGCTGGGATCTTACCTTGAAAACAGCAATTCCCTCCATATCACTCAGACAGGATTTAGAGCTAAGCAGGGCACAGAAACAGCCCTAATTACTGTTGTGGAGGAAGCTAGGAAGATTGTGGACAATGGAAACAGCGCAGCCATTCTGTTATTAGATCTTAGTGCCGCCTTCGACACCGTGAATCATTCCATCTTGATTCACAGACTGATGGAAGTAGGTGTCGGGGGAGGCGCACTAAAATGGCTGCGCTCTTTCCTGTCCGATAGGACCTTTGCGGTCTTTGAGGACGATGCCTGCTCCCCCCAAATGCGTCTGCAGTGCGGTGTTCCCCAGGGTTCATCCCTCAGCCCTACCCTATTTAACATTTATATGAGGCCCTTGGCTGAGGTGGTGCTGCCCTGGGGAGTACAGCTGGTAACATACGCAGACTATACGCAGCTTATCATCTCCCTGGCCTCCCAGGATGCTCCATTTGAGAATCTTTCCTTATGTCTCAACAAAGTACAAGAATGGATGGATCGATCGTTCTTAAAGCTGAATGTAGCAAAAACTGAGGTGATGTTGCTGGGGTATAAACCATCTAATACGGTAGAGGGCTGGTGGCCATCTAATCTTGGCCTTCCGCCTTCACCTAAAAACAAATTAAGAGCTTAGGGGTCTGGTTGGACCCAGCCCTAAACTTTGGTGTTCAGGCTCGCAAGGTGGCAGGAACTTGCTATGCCATCATTAGACTACTTAGGAAGATAATTAAGCTTCTTCCGTTTGAGGCCAAGAGAATACTAGTGCAGGCGTTGATTCTTTCACGCCTGGACTCTTCGAATGCGTTGTATTTAGGCACCACACAAGCAACTATTAAAACCTTGCAGACAGTGCAGAACTGCGCTGCTCGAATGCTGCTGAATGTCCCTCGCCGGACTTCGGCTAAGCCAGCGTTGCGTCAACTCCACTGGCTGCCTGTCCAGCAGAGAGTAGAGTTTAAAGCTTTGATTACGGTCCATAAAGCAATTAATAAAATAGGACCATCCTTGACTCAATCAATGTTCCACTTATATCATCCTGGACGTGCCCTAAGATCTGATAACAAGAAGCTGCTTGCAATCCCTAAAACCAGGAGAGTGCAAATGGGAGGCAGGCGTTTTTCCCTTCAAGCCGCCACCCTTTGGAACAACCTTCCCGATCCTATCAGAATGGAAGTTAACCACCTTAGGTTTAGGAAGAGGTTGAAAACCTTCCTGTTTGCCTGATTCTTCCGAGATCTAGTCGAGTTGAAGCGCTGGGATGCCTCCAGGTAGCTATGCGCTATATAAGACCGTAATCATTCATTCATTCAATGATGTTACTCATCATGATGTTTCCAATTTCCCGACCACATAGTGGTTGGGTTACTACCAGTGCCCAGTCAAATGCATGGTCACTACTAGATTTATTTGGCCATGGTCGTCGCTAATTAACATATTACACTACATTGGAAGGTCACTCGAGGACCCAGGGTGGATAAATGGTGCAGGGAGATTGTCAGCTGGGCAGAATATGAGAGTGAGGCGCTGCTGAGAGAGCTGAAGCATGGACGTCCGCCCATTGATATGGCACGAGTATGGAACAGTTCGGTTGACAGCATGAAGGAGCCTGAACCATCTTCGCCTGCGAGTTTGACTCCTGAAGAGGGCAGGAACAAAGAAATACAAGTGCGGATGCTATGGCATGGGAGGTATGGGAGTAGCTTCCTCACCTTGACAAAAATTGGTGTTACCCACCTGTGAGTACTATGGACTCTGGGACCAAAAGTGTAATTTAGACCAAAAGTCTAACTTTACTACTACTACAGTTAGACTTTTTGGTCTAAGTTACACTTTTGGTCCCAACTGAGACCATATGTCTAACTTTAGTAGTAGTAAAGCTAGACTTTTGGTCTAAGTTAGACTTTTGGTCTAAACTTGGACCATAAGTCTAACATTACAAGCAGTAAAGTTAGACTTTAGGTCTAAACTTAGAATTCAGGTCTAAACTTAGACTTTTGGTCTAAGTTTACTTTTGTGAATCAGGCCCCATGTGTTCAGATCCAACCTTCACCCTCACCCATATCTCAGAGTTAAGTGCAAAGAGAGCTTCTACCAGTGGTAACAAAGTGGCTCATTTGATTAATCTACCCCACAGTATCTGACAGTGGAAACCATCAAATGATGCAAAACGCAAGGTGGTATTATGTGTTTTATATTTCCTGGCTATGACATTATTAGGTTATCAGTTATACTTCAATCCTATCTGGTAAAATAGAATTCTTCTTTTTCATTCACTCCATTCTTGTAATTCGCCTATGTTGGAAAGTGCCACTTTTTGTATGGTCACCTCAACTTTTTGCTCCAAATGCTGATTGTTATAACTCTGATAGTGCACTGGAGTCTGTTGTCCAGACCCCAGTAACTGTGCTCTCTCCTAAAATCTGTAATTTTCGATTTGGTAATCCCGAATTGGCATCAGCTTTACCCCCCTATAAGTCCCTAGTATATGGTGCCATGGTTACCCAGGGCATTGGTGGTAAAGGGGCCCCAAGGACTGCAGCACAGATTTGTGCCACCCTGGGTTACCCATGCAACCTACTGACAGTAGGCCTTTCACTGCTGACTGCAGGAGCAGTGCAAAATGCTCAACCATGCCATCACTGTGTGTGACACAATCACATACACCTCCTTTAATTATGTAAGCACCCCAAAGGAAGGCCTCCTCAGCCCAGGAGGCAGGGTACATTATATTTAAAGTGCGGATATGTAAGTGCCAGTCTATATGTCCCTATAGCTGTGTTCCTCATTAAAAAACACCATATGTGTTACCAGTCCTTAGGATGACATGGGCTGCCAACCAGGTACCCTCGCGATTGGCAGCTCCGTTATGATATGATACCACTAAAATAAGCCATGTTTGGTATAAAACAAAATGCCTTCTAACCCCTGACAAAATTGTCGTACCATGAGTGATGTGGCATGCACCCAGAAGGAACCTTAGAGGTTGCCCCCTGGTTGCCCCCAGCTTTGCCGTGCTCTGTCTGAACTGCCCGTGCTTTCCTGTGCCTGCTGATGCCAAGACAAGAACCTGACCTCCTGCCAGGCAGTGTGATCACTCCCAGGAGTCAGAGACAAAGGCTGGGCAGGAAGAAGGTCACACCTCCCTTCTCCGCAGATGTCTAGTGAATTGCCACATCAGAGTGGTGAACTTTAAAGGCTACACCATCTCTGCTATGCATCTGGGCTGTTCCCTGAGGAGGATACAACCCTCCACTTACCCCAGGTGTGCTCGCACCCAGGCAAGATGGGAAATTACCTATGCAGGAGGTGTACACTGCCTCTTAGGTTGGTCACACCATTAGGGTGGGCAGCCTGGTCTGTACACCTAAAATTGAATTCTGCCATCTTCAAGAGGGCAGAAATAGTGGGTTCTACACTACCCGATGTGGTCACCTCAGGGGTGAACTAGCTGCAGGGACTAGCTGCCCACGGGCTACTAGCTTCCACACCCCTAACATTCCTAAATCTGGGATATAAGGGACCCCCCCTGACACCGGAACCTCAGAGCTGAACAACTTACTTCAAGGAAGGACCAAGAGGAGACGTGTGTCACTGACAACAGGACTTTGCCCACCAGCACAAAGCAAAAGAGGGATACTTTGACCTTGAGGCAACGGACTAGGAACTGAATCAACAACCCTCATCCTTGGCCAAACCTTGACACTCCCAAAGAGAGAGAACCTTGTGGAAACCAGAAGCACCCTCAGTCTCCACTGGAAAAGTGCCACTAGTCCCCTTCAAAATACAGGTAAAAACACTCACCAGATCTAAAAGAAAATTGCTGACCATTGGGATCTCTGAGGGATCGCCCAAATCCAGTAGGTCCAGTGCATTGTGGGAGTTGTAGTCTTGTCTGCCCCAGAGTCTCAGGCCTACATTACTCCCCCGGACCCAGTGAAGTTGCTAAAGCTTTTTGTTGTGCTTACCACTGTCAAGACTTGTTAGTCACCAGCCCGCACACTCGACGCTGCAGCTACAGAGAACATTGTGCAACCGTCATCTGACATCAGCACCTGTGTACTTGTGTTTTTGCATTTTGTTTCTTGCAGCACCAATGTAAGCAGTTAAAACAGCACCACCTGCGGCTCCCATTCAGCAGCAAGGACAGCCAGAACAGCTCTGCACCTGTCTCCATTGTCTAGCCAAAATCGATCTGACTGTTGTGGCCTGGTCCTGGGGTCCGCAAGACCGTACCCCTATAAGGGTTCCAGGTAACTCGACCTGCAAGTGTCCGATTATCACTAGTGGAATTTACCATTGACCGCAATGTTATTTTTTCTATGTATTTTACTACGCTGATTTAATATTGCTTCAAAAGTCTTTAAGTCAGGTTCTATGTATGATATCCCATTCATTATTGGTGTCTAAACTAAGATAAAAATAAACTTGGGGTCAGATTTCTCTCAATTACTTATCATCCATGTTGCTACTTCGAAATGCTTAACACTTATTCCTCCTGTAAAGCCTGACTGCTCTTTTTGCCACTTTACCAGGACTCAGCTATGGGTTTATTAGTGCGAATCAGAGGACCATCTTTGGGATATTGTGGTAATATTACATGGTAAGGCTCTTAAACAGGACTGAGCTATGGGTTTATTAGTGTGAATCTGAGGACCGTCTTTGGGATATTGAGATAATATTACATGGTAAGGCCACTCAGCCATACCACGTAATATTCCACTTTCCTGCAGCCTAGTTGGCTTCCAGTGTATGATTTTTCCTCTACATCCATTAATGATATGAGCTATCTCTTTTCCTATGGATGGGATGTACAATGGATCCACACTAAGTTTAGGGGACTTGAGCATAATGGAATGACACTTGATATAAAGGAGTTACTTAGCATGCTCAAAAAACAATGTCTGCTTTGAAGAGTGCAACAGGCAAACCATGAGCCCTAGAAACACAAAATGATCTGATTATTTTTAGTTGCAGTTACGGTGATCAGTTCATAGAAACTATCTTGAGTCTCACACTAATAATCAAATTCACTTGGAGTTACTTGAGGAACTGGGTTGGATGTTGTATAGAGAAATCCTATACACGCTACCCAGTTCACAAGTGTAACCCCATTACCACTGTAGCCTGTCCTGGTATCTAATACATTTACAAACCGCCAACATTTTCCTCTGGTCCTTTCAACCTAAAAGTCTGGGCTGTCCTTCATTGCTCTTCATGAAATGCAATTTTTTCCTTCCACAAAGTTATATGGTAGATTCTACTTATGCTTCTGATGTAGAACCCAATGGCCCTTCAGTTTAATTCTTCTTGTAAATTGTTTGTGCACACCTAAGGACTGATTTGCATTTCCTAACTTTGCATGCATGCCATAGCTTATACTTAGGCGCTAAAGTTCTTGTGATATTTATTAGTTTTCAATTATGTTTGGTTTTAATATGGTTATATAATGAGGTTATGATTTCCAGCCACTTAAAAATAGGATGATTTTCTTGCTTGAAATTAGTAAACAAACCTATTTCAGCTGAATGGCCCTTCTAATTTTTTTTATTTTCCAGGTATATTCTGCTCCAATTGATCATCTTTATGATCTAACCTTGAAAACATTCTGCTTTAGGGAATTTAAACTACAGCTCAATGTTGTCCCAGAGGCAGTGTAGGATCTGCTTCTTATAGTTACCCCCACATTTTGCTGATGTATCACTGTTTTCGACTTAGATTGACTGGGATCCTGCTATCCTGCTAGCTGCTTTCTCCTCTAAATTATTTGCATGTACTTTAGGTACACTCCAGAATGGATTATGGGGTAGCCTTATCGGTCCCTAGCCTTATCAGTCTCTAGTATATGGTATACTATGTACCAAGGGCATAGGTACCCCAGAGGCCTCCCAGGGGCTGCAGCATGTATTGTGCCACCCCTGAGAGACCATTCAAAATAACACCACAGGTCTGATACTGCAGCCTGTGTAAGGTGGTGCATGCATCCCTTATTTAGATATAGGTTCACTATATCTATTCTAAATCACTGCACATATAAATCTATCAGTCACCCCTATGGCAGGCCTTATCAATCCTGAAGGCAGGGCACTGGGTTTTATGTGAGAGGGTGCACCTGCATGAGCAGAGCCCCTCTGCAGCCTTTGGAACCTACTTTCCGGGGATGTTTGTGATGCAGCCAACCATATATATAAGTGCATTATAACCTTGCGGTAAATGGTAAATTTAAAACGACTGCTTAGAAACATGTCGTGTTTGGTGTCAAACACCTTGGAATCATACCTTCCCGCCAGTAACTGGTGGGGGAGGTATGATTCCACCCTTCTAGAGGGACATATGTGACACACCGGACTACTAGGTACCAGCTTTCTCGACCTGGGCATCTCAAAATGGATGCTACCAGCCAGAGACATGAGTCTGCCCTCCTGCTGCTGAGCCAAGCTCAAGCAGAGGAAGGCCTGACAATAGGTTTCCTGTCACAGGGAGGTGTGACCACCTCCCAGACAGGCTTTAGTGTATTGGGGCTGGGTGGGTGCACTTTGAGATTGCATTGAAGTCTGCACTGGGGGCACATTTGGTGTCCCTGTGCATAGTCCAGCTAAAACCGGTTGCAGGAGCCATTTGCTCCTGCTCTGGCGCGAAACTGGATAAAGGACATGGGTGTAGCCACCCCTCTGTCCTGACCCTCCCATAGGTGGGTCCCCAGAGTTTTTCCCACCCCTTCCTTTGGTATAAAGTAGGAACCCCTAACTACAGGACTTTAGATTTTACCTAGACTAAACTCTGCTACAGAAACCAAGTACTTCGATGATCTACACTACGCTGAATGACTGAAGAATCTCCCTTGGACTAAAGGAGTTACTACCCTGCAAGGCACGCACCTAAACGCATCTGCCCGATTTGCATCTCCCGAGCTCTTGAGGACTCTGAAGATTTCTGCAACACCGGAGGTGGGTTCCTGAGGTCTCTGAGGTCGATCTGCTCTCTCAGCAATTCTGAGACCAGTATCCCTCTTTGGGACCATCCAACCTGAACCCCTGGCACCGCATATTTTTGCAGCAGCAGCATATGCTTTTCGGCAACCCCTGAGGCTGTGCTTTGGGCTACTTATAGTCACAACCCCAAGCAGTGTTTCCACTGAAGATTTCCAGCCTACACTCCACGAGTGTTCCATGGGGTGGTATTTCGTGATTCAGCTTGAGGTCCCTTCGCGATCCCTGGTCCATTGGCCTGTGGGTCCCTGTGAAGGTAACTTTGACATTCCGTGGGCTTTCCTGGTTGCTCCAGATGTGCCCTGACTCTCCATAGTTTGGAGAGTCACCAGGACCTTGCTGGTCCTCACCGAAGCTTCTTTCCTCTGCCCACATGGGTTGCAGTTGCCAAGGCTTGTTGGTGTTCAATCTGGACACTGACCCCCCTGCACTCGACATCCTTTGTGGGACAGCTCACCTCCAGACTTTGGTTGTTGTCGACGTCTCCTGGTCCCCGTGGCTGCAGAGTCAAGCATCGCATCTTCTCACCTGAAGCACCCGACATCAGTGGACATTCGTCTATCGTGCCCCTGGTCACTGTGAAGTGACCCAGACTCTGTCCCCTCTGCTTTCAGGTTCTTCTCACCTTGAAACCAGGCTTGGATTCCACCGGACACTTTTCATCTTCCCAGCAGCAGCACTTTTCCGCATCACGCCATTGAAAACTACGAAGGTTTCCGACATCACTTGACCCCTATGCACCCGGATCCTCTGGAATAGGTAACATGGGTATCTCGGTACTCTCAAGGGTGATGGCCTTAGAACCTTCTATGGTTGAAAGGGTTTGCTTAAAGTCCTCTCCGAAGTGTCCTTAATCTTTAAAATTCCAACCGCGACTTTCCCATAGGATTGTACAGAGCTCGCGCCTGTGTTCACACACTGCCCCCCTTCTCCGTGGGTCCCCTGTGTCACTACTTTGGGTGGTTCCTTGGGGTCCCAGCGATTCTACATGCTCTAGGCATTGTGTCTAGTCAAGTCGTGGTTGTTCTACCACTTTCTTAGTATATGGTTTGGTCTCCCCCTGGAGCCCACTGTGTAATGTGCAATTTACTGTTGTTCTAGTGATTTAATATTGTGTGCTTTGATCTCTAATCTCATAAAGAGGTTAGTCGAGAGTGTTTAGTAATAAATACATATATTTTATATATCTTTTGTGTGGTTCTCCTTTCATTTGGTCATTCAGGAGGTTCTAATCTGGTAAAACAAGCTGCTTTACATGCCTTCAAAACTTAGCCTGAAGGCTGCTCTCCATAGCTACCACTAGGATAGCTTTCAATAAAGGTTATCTTTAACCTAATCATCAATAAGGGTTGTTTGGACTGGCACAAGGTGCCCACTTTAATTAGTGGTCAGCATATACCTTACCAGCTTCTCACAGGCAGGTGTTCACTTTGACTGCATCAAGGTATTGAAAAGTGGCTGCAGACGCAGCTAAGTGATTTGGAGATAAAAATATTGTCCCAAATGTAAGAAGAAATTGTGCTTAAATTAGTTGATTTTATAAAGGACTTGCAACGTGATCAGGTTGTATGATGGAAGAAGGTCAACATCCCTTTGCCCTGTAGATTCTACTTCATGGGTGGCCATAGCCTGAGAACAATCTGGCAATCTACCCGAGTAGGCGAGATTAAAGTCATCTGTCATAATACATATTAGTCAACCCTAGGTTAGGCCCTGCACACCCCAAAAGGCAGGGTGCAGTGTAGGTAAAAAGTAGGACATGTAGTTTTAAGTCTGGTAGTGAAAAATTCCTAAATTTGTTTTCCACTACTGGAAGGCCTACCTCTCCCATAGGATAACATTGGAGATACCTAATTACATTTAATAAGCTGTAGTTTCCAATTGGGAGCAGATGGGCAGGTCAAGTTTGGAGTCTATAGAATTGTAATTTAAAAGCCTTCTTTAATGGTAAAGTCAAACTAGTCATAATTGTGAAAATGCCACTTTTAGAAGTTGGCCTTTTCTTGTCCTAACCATTTGGTGCATATAGGCTGATCCTGGGTCATATGACTAGGTGTAGCTGGTAGTTGGTCATGTGTATTGCTCCCAGACAGTAAAACAAAGGGAAGACAGGTTTTGACAGGTATTGTCAGTATGGGTCACTCTGAATTAATGAGGGGTAGGAGCTGTCACCCACCACACTCGCACATCACAAAGGCTCTGCTTGAGCACTCTCGCAAAGGGTTTGCCAATGGTCTTTTGGGACTCTCGACAAGCTGGGGCCAGGACTGGGAGGATGGGTATGCATGACACTCCAGGGTAGGTGGAAACTTCTATAATCTTCCTCCACTTCAAAGTGGGCACCAGGTATAAATATTGGACCCTTAGACCCAACTCTTAAGTACACTTCTGGACCTGTGGACTGTGCCAGGAAGAAGGACCGCTGTGCTGCTGTAAGGACTGCTAATCTGCTGGACTGCTGCTCTGAGGACTGCTGCCCTGCTGCCCTCCTCGTCTGGGTAGAAGGACTGGACCTGCATCTCTAAACCCAGGACCCTAGAGTGACTCCCAGGGCTAGTTGGCTGGCCTCCTGATCAGCAGCCTTTGGGACATAAGAGGCTTTCAACAACCTTGAACCTATCACCTGTCCTGGACCCTTGGAAGTGGTACTGAAAGTTCTCTGACAGCCCATCTGAGGATCCATCAGAACCAACACATATCCTCCGTGGCGCAGCGCTTCTCCTGCAGAACCGGTGTGTCACCTTTGCTGCCCAACGTATTGCCCTTGGAACCGACACATCGTCTCTGCTGCACAGACTTCCCTGATGCAAGGACTCTGCATCACTATCGCAGTACATCAGAGCTGACACATCTCAATGTTATGTGATATATCTCCACTGGACCTCACATCGCCTCCAATGCGCGATGCATCCTCAAAATGGAACTCCGCATCTCTTTCCAACACGGATTAATGTGTTGTGTTCAGTGAGCCTAACTGGGTCCCTGTAGCCAGCCAACTTTCCATTGCCGTCAGCCTGAACTTTTGGCTTTGTCCTGGTCCAGTGCGACCAGATAGCCACAGTTAGTGCTTTACGCTTTTTGGCGCTATTTTCACTTAAATCTTCAAAATTGCATATGTCCTGTTCTACTGATTGGATTTTGGTTGTTCTGGCCTTGATTTATATATTAACATTTTCCCTATTTTTTAAATTGTTGTGGGATTTTCCTTGTGTTGTGTTTTCACTTTATTTCTGTTTGAAGTGCTGCATAAATACTTTACACATTGCCTCTAAGTTAAGCTTGACTTCACTGCACCAAGCTACCAGAGAGTTGAGCACAGGTTAATTTGGTGTTTGCTTGTGACTTCACCCTGACAAGGATTGTGGTTGCTGCATAAGTAGAGTTTCATCCCCCTCAACCAGTAACTTCTTACAGCATCCTATTAGTGCTTCTATTTCCTGCAATCAGTGGATGTTTGAAATTATTAGTTTATGACACAGTCCGAAGCAAATGTTTGAGGCCAGCAACATTCCAAGATAGAAGTGACAATTGTGAGCTGCGTAGGCGCGTCTCTTGGCTACCATTTTAAGTCATGTTAGTTATAGGCGATGTGTTTGGAGCCTAGAGTAGTAGACAGCCAGCTCTAGTCTCACTGTTTTTTCTGGGGCTAATGATGCTAACAGGGCAATGTTGGCACAGTTAAGTATGCTCCTTGAAGTGCAATTCAGTGAATAAGCCCGCTTGTGCATGGTAAAAATGAAAGGCTTTTCTCTGGCTCACTACTTTGGATTGTGAGGCCCCATTCCTCGAACAAAAGTTTGTCTTGGAGAACTTGCAGTGCCATAGCATTAGACCTAAATGTTAGTGTCGTATATTCTACTCCGGAGGCAGACTTGAGTGTGACAGACTGAATTCTGACAACCGTATTTGTTCCAAAGACCGGGGGGGATATTCACAAGGATCCATCTCCGATTTAACGGCACTTTAGAGCAGCCAAAGTCGTGAAAAATGTACCTCCCCATTCACAAGCCGGTGCAAACAGCCGACAGCACCACTTTTCCTGCATTAGCATCCGCAACAAACATCGCCATGGATGACCCCGGCAACTATCGCTAATGAGATGCAAAGGAGGCATTCCCGAGCAAAAAGCAGCAACAACATCACTCTGCAACATTCTCAACGACCAGACAGATCTGCGATAGGAACACAAAACAGGCGATAAGGCTTGTTAGCAGCAGGAAATTAACACCTACTCAGACCTGGTGCAAATTAGGACCACAACCTGCACTAGACAAGGGAGCTAAGCCCATAGCCACACCTAAAGAACAACAGATGCACCGAGCAACTGAACATGCAGCACGGACACCCAAGAGGGCCACAACACCCCCATGCCCGCAACCCCCCCCCCCGGGCCCACCCAACCCCGGACAAAGGAACTGCACACCAACATCACACATCCCAAAACAAATATTTTGCCTGATGTCGCACAAGCAGGAAAATCAACATACATGCGTGGCCAGAAAATGAAGAATCAGTCATACAGCAATGCAATCACTAACACAAAACAACATTCAAACAAAAGCCAAAACAACCATTCGGATGAGTCCTAGCGGGTCCTCACTGGACAATCTGTAGGACACAGCCTGGAAGACAAAATCCAAGAGAAGAAGGTGTGCCATGTGCCCAACAAAGGAAAGAGAGGGAGAGAGGGAGGGAGAGAGGCGGAGTGAGATTGCACAAGCAGCGCAAGGCCTCTCGGGCACCTGGCTCCACATACCAACATGTGTGTGTGTATTGCCATCCGTACACCAGGAGCCCAAGGCCTTGTCCCAATCCCAGCGCCAAAGCCACATCACATTCCGAAAATGCAAGAAGCAGTCAGACAAACATCAGGGATGAAAGCTCCATTTTTCCCATGGAGAAGGCGGGAGGACACCTGCACCTCCGACCTTGGTCCAGAACATGGCTGGAACACCCTGAAAGAGATGCCATGGCAGATGGGGACGACTCCCACACCATGCATTGCGCCAATTAACTATCCTACTTATCCACACCCCACACACAGTAGCCCCTGCCTGAGGTACCCCCTCATGGGATGCCCTTGACACTCACGGAAACAGCAACCCATTCTCCCCAACGTTGCACACACATTCAAATCATTGCTCAGAGCTGTGGCATATCCTCCACACAACTGCCGCAGTAGAGAAGAGTGCCAGGTCCACGAGACGCACCAACGCAATGGCAGGCCATCCCGGGCACATGCACAACCCCCTCATATGGAACAGTACCGTGCACGTATGCAGCATTTACTGGGCGCACTGCCACTGGCAGTGATGCGGATCAGTTACTGGCTGAGCTTCTGCCTGGCCTACGTCACCTGCGTCCAGCCCTGGTTCCACTGCCGAACATACACTTTCGAGTGTCCCATGGATGTCTGCCTATCCAACACAACTGTAGATGAATTGGATTATGACTTGTGTCTGCGCCCCCTGTTGGATCACGAACAGAAGTGTAACCGAGACAGCCATGCGTGGGATGCCTTGACATACTGCGTATGTATTGGCAGTTGCTCATGGGAGATTGTACAATTCCTTGTGTGCAGTGACCTCATCGAGGTGCTCCCCTAATGGGCTGTGTTGTGGATCGGTGAAATGGCGTGGGCTGAGCACACCTGCCCTGACCAGTTAATGGATTGGCTCACCCTGGTATTCCTTGAACACGACAACGACGTACTATTGGAACACATTGCACATGAAGCTGCACGGGCATTCATGGACGAGTAACTACGTTCCTGCAGCCACATCGGATTGTCACCCACAGCACAGGTCCCAACAACTTGTTGCATCGTGGGGAATCCTCACATATCCCACCACAGCAGAGGACATGTCTGCCTTCATCAGGACTCTGGATGCATGTGCGTGGAACTACGTGTGTGTACACACACCTGTGCAAGGTGATGCAGGTTCATGGTCGGAGCAACACAGCGTTGTCTGGCAACGTTACCAATTCGAACACACTGCTGGGGGGAGAGTACACACATGGCACTGTAGCACAATATGTGAACCTGTCGGACCCTTTCACCTGATCACTGTCAGCAGAGCAGACATTCCGCGCACTCCGGTGGCAGAGCACTATGCAGATCCCATGCCCCCTCACAAGGGGCAATGGGCAGACGCCTAACAACACATGACTCGTCCAGCAAGGCAAGGTTGGCTGAGACTGTTGCCATCCGTGATGATTGTTGCCCATTTTGTAATCACCATTTTCTGAACCTCAACATGTTCCCATGCTGCGTGAAAGTGTCATAAGCATGTCCCTGCCTGTTGTGGCCGTAGCCTCGTCTATACTGACACGCACATGCCAATAAAGTCTATGCCCCTCCACTGGTGTCTAACTGTGATGTGTGTTGATTAGATTGTCCACTCCTGTGCCACAATGCACATCGTCCCTACGCAGGGAGGAACTGACTGACGCATGTGCAATGGGGGTGGCTCCCTTTTTCAAGCTCCACCTCTGTGAGCCAGACATTGTTTTGGGATAGGTGCTGGCCGACCTGTGCACTTACGTGACTTCAGCAATGTGAGTATGGTGTCCAACCTGTGACCATGTGGAGCAATGTCATATATCATAACAGAATGTGTCCACGCAGATGTGTGTGAGTAGGTATGCGATGTGAAGTTCTGTTGTCACATGTGATGCAGGACACCACTCCTTGCCTGCTAACGATTCGTCATTCCTACACACAGCCCTATAAAATACATAGATGTGTGCCTACGTTGGGGGGTTATGAGATTGTTGTTGATGTGCAATGGGGACACAGCTAGTACTCACCTTCACAGCCATCCAATTGGCCACGTGTCTCAGTGATACAAATGCGCATAGATGTCAGTTACCAGGGTGTACCTTCATATGCACTCATTGTCCCTACATCCAGCCATACTTCCATATCTGAGTGAACATAGTCATGACACATCTGTCTGATTTAGAATGTTTTATTCACATTCAGGTGATTGACGGTGATGGAGCTGTACATGGCCATCCAAACCCACATTACATGGAAGCCCAGTGGTGGGCCAACCAGAGTTCTTTGTGGATTTTGTAGTGATTAGGAAGAGGGGAAGTGCAGTCCGCAGCAGGATTGCTGTGTAATTGTCCAGCAGTGAAGATATGGCAGTCCGTGTTGGGGTCCGGGTGAATGTTGCAGAGTGTTCCAGGGGTCAGTGGGAGGTATTGTCCAAGGGCATGATGCATAGGGCACAACCAGGCAGGTACAGGCCATTTGGCGGTGATGGATGCTACAGTAAGTACCATCCCCATCTTACTCCCCTGATACGGGTTCTGTGTCTGGTGTGTCTGGTGTGTGTGGCAGGGTGATGCCTGCATCACTGTGTGCCACTGACACATCAGACTGTGAAGGTGATGGGGCAGCATCACTGTGTGCCACTGACACGTCAGGGGTCGGAGATGTGTGTGTCGATGTTCCACCTTCAGTCATCTGGGACAGGCTCAGTGGCAGCAATGGCAAGATGATGAACCACAGGGCATTGAAGTTCCCAGCTACTACTCGCTCGTGTCCAGCCGTGGCAGCCATGCTTCCAGCCAGCATCTGCTCCATGGTCTCTATTGACCTCCGCATCTGTGCTAACTCTGTGCTGTCATTGCTGGTGCCTGTCTGACCAGACAGTACTTGTATTCGATTAATGGCCCCAGCGAAGTCAGCCAAGGTCTGTGGTGGAGCATGGTGCGTACAGGGGCTGTCCGATAGGGACTTTACGTGGTCCCTGATGGGACTCAGACACCCACGTATGGCATCGAGTTTGGCTCCCATGAGTTCGAAACCCACCCGCAGCTGTTCAGCCAACTCCACCTAGCAAGCCCACACACACTGTTGGAACTCCATGTATTGGTCGGGGGGTCCTGGGAGACAGCCGTGGTGGTGTGTATTGCCTGCTGTGTGTTCTGTGCAGGTGGTGGGGTCACCTCAGGGCAGTTGGCCTGCCCTGCTCCTGGGAATGGAGTGCTGAGGCTGTCCATTATCCGTTGGAGGGTGTCTTGACATTTGTGCAGGTTGTCCTCTTCATCATCAATGATGGGAAGTGTGATGTGCTCTGCAGGAGGTGTTATTTGTCCCTCTGCAATGTAAAGGGGAGATGCAGCTTAACATAGTTACACATGTAGGTTGAAGATATGCAGATGTTTACATTCAGACTGCATGCCAATGTACATTGTGACTGTTTTGGTGGAGCTGGCTATTTGATGGCAGTCAGTGTGTTTTTCGACTACATGATGGATGTGTTGTAGTACTCGTACATTGTCATCACACAGTGTCAGGCAATGCCAGATGTGAGTGGACGGTTACTATGCATGTGCGGACCTGTTGTGAGCCCTGTCCTGTGTGTGGTGTTGCACTTTGTGCCACATTGCCGTAATTGCTGATGTTCTGTGCTTGCAATGTGTGTGTGCTGCATTGTGGGGGAGTTGCCCCTGCAGCTCTGATTTTGTGTAGCCTTCTCCCTTTGAGGCAGGGTGCCTTTGAATTGTGTGCTTTTCGGGGGCTGATCTGTTTTTGACTTAGGTCATATGTGCTCTCAGATTTTGTGGCCTGGTGCATTGTTTGTCTGCTGCGTGTAATTTACAGCATGTGTTGTGGGCGCACAAGGATATGTCCGAGTGTGACCTGCTCCTTTACGGATGTGATCCGCACTGGGCCACCTCCATGTCGAATCGTGGGCCATGTCATGTTTTTTGGCTGCTACCATGCTATCGGGCATGCAGTGTCACTTGCATAGTCAGTGTGGGTCACAGAGCCGCTGCTTTGCTGGATTCAGCACATGTGCATGGGTCGATTGTGATATTGGTGATAGGGAGGGGGACCCCTTTGTGCACATTGTGGACGGGGGCCTACTTGGTGTTTCTATGTGTGCTGCAGTGTGCCAAGGCTATCAGGGACATGTTCCTCGATCATTGTGGGTGTGCAGTGTGCTACACATAATTGTGCATGTGTACCATTGTGCCCTTCTCCCCCCGTCCCCCCAGTCCCTGGTGGTTACTCACCCTGTTGCTTTTGGGTCAGGTCGTATCGAGCTGTGTCCAGGGCCCCAATCCTGTCACCGTCTCCACACTGCTGACTGTGGCCACCATTTCCTCCAGCTCATCTAGCTTCGTCTATGTCGCAGGACTCCCACCTCCTGTCACTGTTGCTGTCTTCCTGTTGGCGGCGAGTTTCTGTTTTGTTTGGCTGTGCACTTCATGCCAGCGCCTCTTGACCTCCTCGACACTCCGACTGCATTGATGTTGGTGAAGATGGCCTGCCATATTTCCGTTTGGGTTGCCAGTGTCGCAGTGGAGGTGCCGAACAGTTGTTGATGGTGTTCTGTCACCTCCGTGACGATGATCCGGTCTTCCTGCGGACTGAACCCCGTCTGCCTCTTCTCCTTGCCCTTCCCCGAACACGGGGTTCCTGGCTGGCCCTCCGTGGGGCTTGTGGTGTTCGGCTTGTCCTCTGCACTCGGTCCGGGTGCATCCATGGTGCTATGCAGTTTGAATTTTTATTTTTTTTATTTCTTTTATAGTGCATTTTCCCGCAGGATGCGTGGGATTTGCAGGCCTGTGTCTGCTTTTCACTGATTTTTGTTCCGCGATCGGCCTCATCGCATGATTTATTGCATTCGTGTTTCTCATTTTTGCGGCGTGGCATTGATGTTTACGCTGACATTCGACGCATTATCTGGTGACTATCTCATGCTACCGCTGCGTTCTGAATACTTGGTTGGCACAGCGAAATTTTACCCCGATAGCTGTGATGTTGAAAGTTGCGTTAGGCTACTCTTGCGGAAGTTATCACACGTTCTTGTGAATATACCCCCGGGTGTATTGGAAAAGAAGTAGGGTTCTGCTCCTCTTTAAGTTGTCTTCTCTGTCTATTGAGTTATAATGTAAGGCAAAGATCAGCTCTAACAAATTGTTTTGACCAAAATAATTAGGATCCACAGGGGAATTTACAGGGCTTCTTTGTCTGCCACATTTTTCGCATGGTTTTCTTGTAGCTTCCTTGCTGTATCTTCTCGGCATTACCTTTATGGTTAATAGGTCATAGTTATCCCTAGTTGCAACTATACCTGATAGCACCTTTTGCGCTCTGTCTTCGTGTTTGAGAGTTTCGTGGTTGGTGACCACAGCTGCAGCTCTGAATGCTTCTAGGTGCTTATATTAGTCTCAGTGTTGGGCGCAGGCTCTATTGGGCACTCCGTAGGTGGAGCTTTATATCCAGATAAGTGAACCTTTGTCACCATTATACTTTCAACAGAATCGGTCTTTGTCGTTCCATCATCTTGTCTATCGTTAAATACTGGAAAATGGTTAATAGTTGAAGAAGGCCTATGCCACCCTGTGTCTTGGTGACTGAGATTCTATTAAGCGTGTTTTAATTGCCATCTCCCATTTGTTCCCAAAATGGAATTCCGAGTAGAGGAGCATTTGTCCAGGTGCAAATTGTTGATCCACCTTATCTGTCCAAATCATGTTGACTTAATGAACCTGGCAAAATCTTGTTGTTCTGGTTTGGCATGCCCTACAACATGTCCCATGTTGTGCATGCATACACTGCACCCTGGGACATGTCCCATGTTGTGCATGCATACACTGCACCCTGGGACATGTTTCATGTTGTGCATGTATACACTGCACCCTGGGACATGTTCCATGTTGTGCATGTATACACTGCACTCTGGGACATGTTCCATGCTGTGCATGTATACACTGCACCCTGGGACATGTTCCATGTTGTGCATGTATACACTGCACCCTGGGACATGTTCCATGTTGTGCATGTATACACTGCACTCTGGGACATGTTCCATGCTGTGCAAGTGTACACTGCACCCTGGGACATGTCCCATGTTGTGCAAGTATACACTGAACCCTGGGACATGTACCATGTTGTGCAAGTGTACACTGCACCCTGGGATATGTTGCTCAAATCGGGAGATCGCTCTAATTGCCAAAGAGTTTTCCAAGGTTCTATCTGCCATAAACATTTAGACATATAGCCCCATTTCACATGAGAACAAACTTCCCACTGCAATTAAAGAATGGCAAATACTGCCGCCTCGAAATCTCGGTTCCTGCACCCTGAATGCAGTTAGGCCTGTGGTTGTAATGAGGGCCTTAGAACAGATATAAAGGGAGGAGGGTCACTTTTGATCGGGTGGAGGGATGAGGTTGATAGAAGAGCTGGATTTTTAACTTTTTTGCGAAATTAGGAAAGAGGTTGGATTTCGGGATGGAGAAGGGGTTTGAAAGTGATGCGCTCTGAGCAAAAATCATGGCGCTCCGCTGTAGCAATGTTAAAAGGAGGTGCCCCTCTGGGAGAGGCGGGATATTAGAAACTATTGTATCTTCTGCGGAGCATACATACAGCAATCATCGCCAGCCTGCAGCCCTCGCCTTGTCTTGTTTTGTTGTTATATTTCTTGCAAAGTGCCACGGGTTAGTCATGGCAGCGGTATACCTAACAATGCACTCAGCCAATGGCAACAACTTGTTTGTGTCCATCAGGGAACACTCATAAGAACACCCAGACACATCATTAGTCACTCACCGAAAATCAAGTAGGCCGACTCACCTCAGACTTGCGAAACTCGGGGATTTCGTAAAGAAATGCCTGGACGTGTTTAAACAAACACCTTCCACTTCTAAATATATCTGAAGTAGAAATGATCACATTATTAAAGGCAGAGTCAAATACTGTTACATCCTGTGTGCTAACAAAGCAGGGAGGTGTTAATAACTGGTTTGAACTATTTCATTCACGTTCCTGACCGATGTTTCATTTCTGTCAAATATATTATTAAAGTAATTACACAGTCTAAAGAATTCTATTGAAAGAAAAACATTGTTTTTTAAAACTTTATTTTTAACATTTTGCACATTACATCTTTCTACGACACAGCATGAGTAAATCAAAAGGCGAAGACATCAAGCAAGTAAACACTGATCACAGTCCCATCTGGCCACACATTCCCACAGGGGACCTCCACACCCGTCCAGTATTATAGGCTATACACATCTCACCCCGCCCCATGGGTTCCTTATATTGCAATATCCTGATAGTGTTGTGCGGCACAGAGAAAGCATACAACATGTGGACTATACACTCTACCTTCGCGTCTCTGGGAGACCGCCCCGACCCCCTCTCACTGTATACCGGTGCCAGAAAACAAGCACCAGGGGTGCCATGAACCCCAACCAAGAGCATTCTGCGCTGCGAGGGAACAGCCTCCCAGCCCCCCCCCCCACACCGAACAGTTTGTGTGTCAGTGATAGCCCAGAGGAAGCAAGTCTCCCCCCTAGACCCCGGAGTCTGCCACCCCCGCGGCAGTCAATAAAAGGTAAGACTGAAGGGGCCCCCAAATATCTTTTGGTCTAGACATTGACGGAAGGGTCTCGGCATATGTGGCCAACTGTTCCTGGCAATAGGTCAGGTCAGCAATCCAATCTTTGAATTTAGGAGCCCTCCCGCTACCCCACCTGCAAGCCACCCTGCGCCTGGCCAACAGCAATACCATACCAGTGAATTTGCAATGCGCCTTAGAGATGTATGCAGTGTAACCTAGTAGCGCCAACACGGGGTCTCTCTCCACTGATGCATTCACCATCCTCCCCAGAGCCTGAAAAACTTGTGTCCAGAAATCCAGTATTCTCGGGCATTCCCAGGCCAAGTGTAGAAAACCCGCACCTGGCCGGCGACATCTCTCACACCTGTCATTATCCGCCAGCGCGAATCGAAACTTTTTTGCGGGCGTGTAGTAAAGGCGCTGTAAGAACTTATAATGAATGACTCGCAATCTGCCACTAGCAGACACCCTTGCAGTTTGGAGGCAGCAATACTCCCACTGCTCTTCAGTCACTTCTCTTCCCAACTCCTCACTCCACTGGGTCCTCACCGTGCAACGGGGCCCCGCATAATGTGTGCGTATGTTATGGTAAAGTCGGGATACTAGGTGCCTGCCATCAGCGGACCCCAGCATCTGGTGCAATGGTGCAAAGATCTTGGGCTCCTGCGGAAACTCTGGAAGGATAGTGCGAAGGCCCTGCCGTAGCCGGATGTATAGAAATGTATCTAGGGCCGAGGGAGAGGCCTCACCAAACATTTGCGCAAGCGTGCAAAACTTGCCGTTCCGAAAGAGATCTCCCCATGTGACAATCTGCACCCGTGCGCGTATATGATGAAAGACCCGTTCCTGTAACTGCGGCATACCGGGATGGTAGGAGAGCGGGAGCTTCGGGGAGTATAGGCATGGGGACCCACATATGCCGACTATGTTTTGCCATGCATCCACTGCGCATGTTACAGTGTTGGGTGGGATGTCGCGGTGCGCCTTGGGGCCTGTATCATTCCGTCCAGTGGGATAGGGTCCGCCAGCCAGTGCTCCTGCAGCCACCTGTGGCATATATGGAGAGGGACGAATCCAGTAATAAGCGTAATGTGCTTGCGCACTAAGATAATATATTTCGAAGTCCGGAATTTCGAATCCTCCCTGAGCATAAGGTTGGGTTAGTATAGACCATTTAAGCCTGGGCTCTTTGCCGCCCCAGAGCAACCTGATGAGTTCCGACCGGAGAGTCTTAAAGAAGTATCTCCCAGGGTGATATGGTATATTCAAGAAAAAATATAGGAATCGCGGGAGCACCACCATTTTTATCAAGGACACCCGTCCAGCGAACGAAAGGGGCAACGAGATCCATCTGGTGACAGCATCAGAGAGACGCTGCATCGCAGTGCCATAATTGAGACGAAGCAGCTCGTCGCAATCCCTAGAGATCTGTATCCCGAGGTACCGAAGATCAGAATCGCACCAAGCCAGTGGGTAGTCTAAATCAAACCTGGTGGTTATCGCCGTCAGCGGGAAGACTTGCGATTTCCCCCAATTAATATGGACCCCGGATAGTCTACCAAAAATGATAAATTCGCGGAGCAGTGGATTGATATTCTGCTGAGGGTCTCTCACATACAATGTAATGTCGTCTGCATATAGGGACACTTTTTTTCAGATTCTGGATCATGGTCAGCACACGTGGCCCACGGCCGAAACAAACTCGGGAAGGCAGTTAATTCAATTATTAGTTTTCAACAGCCAAAGCGAGCTGAGGTAGTGATACCTTTACTACAGATCTATAAATCACAATGTCGACCAACTGCAACTTATGGTGCCGAGGTGTGGGGGTACACAGATTGCAGTGGTATCCAAACCGAAGAAAACAGATTTTGTAGAAAGGTACTAGGGGCCCAAATCTCTTCACCCACCTACATATGTCACAAACAATTAAATTTGTATTATGTCGAGGATTTTATCAAATCTCGGCCAGCATTGTTCTGGCTAAAGATTTGGCGAAACCCAGCAGCAATTTTAACTCAGGAAATAATCAACGACTGCCTTAAAGGCGATAGGGGCAGTTTTATACCTTGGCTTAGTGCTGTTAAGAAAAGTCTAGCCAGTGTGGAATTGGAACATATCTTCTCCCATCCCCAAAATATAGACGGTATGAATATAAAAACCGTGAGAGAGGCATTGTATGATTCATTCCGAAGGGAAAGAGGACATACGGAGCTCTTCAAACCTTCAATAATTAGATATATTTCTATTTTGACATTCCCAGGCAATAAAAATGACACGCCACAGGACTATCTTAAGAAAAATATCGGAAGATGGAATAGGAGCTTGCTCTTTCGTCTTAGGGATGGGAGTATAAAATACTCACTTTGCTTCCCACTCGGTTTTAATAAAGACTTAGAGAACCTGCTCTGCCCATGTGGAACTGGTCATAAACAAACAATTTTACACTTCCTGTTTTTCTGTAACTTTTATATCAGATACACTAAACAGTATTTGATTTCCTATTTTACGTCCCATGCCATTACTGATTATAAATTGGCATTTGGTGAAACACTGCGGCTAGGAAGTGATGACATGATTTTCAGAGTAAGCTCATTTTTGCAATCTGCGGTACGTTCGCGAAACACTATGAATACTTTATAGACCGCATTTTGTTTGAGGTTCTTTTTATTTAGTTCAATATTTACGCACGGCTATTTGTACATCGATACAGCTGGGTTTGTTGTCTGTATAATGTATATATTGAACCTGCTAGCACTTTATTGCTATTTTGCACAACTGTTTTGTGATACTTAATGATGTTGATTTTATAAATTCTATTAGCTTCCTAATTTGGTGGCGATGATTTGAATCTATTGACATTTTAAATCTAACGTTTAGGACTGCCAATTTGCACAAATGTAATAGCTGGTTTGACGTTTCCATGCTGCACATATTGAATTTACCTGCACTTTACTGCCATTTTTGCACATTTGTCCATGCTATTAATAATGTTGATTTGATGCTCAACCTATTTTAACATGTGTTTTATGTTATTGTATATTTGTATCCTATTGGTGGTGATGATTTGTACTTTTATGGATATTCTATATCCGAATAAAGACCATTTGACTTGACTTGACTATAGGGACACTTGTATTTGACGCTGGATACATCGGAACGCTTTTTCCCCATGGTGCTGTCGCAGCCTGGATGCTAATGGTTCCAGTGCTATGGCAAACAGCAGGGGGGAAAGCGGGCACCCCTGAAGCGTACCCCGGGTGATGGGAAAGGCCTCAGAGAGATGCCCATTGATCAACACCCTAGCAGTGGGTTTGTGATACAACAGCCGAATCCAGGATATAAAGAGAAGGGGGAACCCCATCCGTCCCAGTATCTCGAACAGATAGTCCCATTCCACAGAGTCGAACGCTTTCGTTGCATCTAGGAACACTGCAGCCAGTGGTAGCTCCGGATCAACAGTTTGTAGCAGGGAAAAGAAGGTGCGGAGGTTATGAAAGGTGTCACGTCCCGGTACAAACCCCGACTGATCGGGAAGTACGAGCCTATCCAGTAGCAACGACACCCTGTTGGCAATTACTTTTGCCAAGATTTTCATATCGCAGTTGATAAGAGATAGCGGTCTGTACGAGTCGCAAGAGTCGCTAGATTTGCCCGGTTTCAGAAGTGAAACTATTAATGCCTCCCGCATTGATCGGGGCAGTTCCCCAACCTCCATCGATTCCTCGTATACTTCCTTGAGCACCGGAGCCATTATGTCGATGTATGTTTTATAGAATTCAATAGGGAGGCCATCTAGGCCCGGTGCCTTGCCTGATTGCGTTGTCATAATTGCCTCTCGTATTTCGTCAAGTTCGAACGGTAAGCAGAGAAAGCCGCGATGTGTGTCGGAGAGCCAGCCCAACGCAACGTCTCCCAAAAAATCATCAAGATCCAGCGAGCCACTGCGCTGTGAGGTGTAGAGGCCGGCATAGTGCGTGGTAAACGTATCTAGTATGTGTGAAGTGTCTCTGTGTCTCGTCGCCGCAGGACCCAAAATCTCCAAAACGTAATTGGAGAACCGGGGTCGCCCGATCACTTCAGCCAGGGCCCTCCCCGCCCTCTCTCCCTCACCATACCTGCGGGCCTCCCAGTACCGCCCCCGGAATCTCGACTCGCGCTGCGCAGTTTCCTCGTACTCCGACAAAGATGCCCGAAGGTCAGCCTGCATCTTTCCCCCTTCGCCCCGCTCCATTCGGTGTTCCAATTCCTTAAGGTTTTTTTCCAGGGTCCGTAACGTCCCTAGTATATCCCGGAGCACTCCGAAACTTTTGGAGATGCAAAACCCCATATTGTTACCTTAAACGCCTCCCAAATCATTTCAACGCTATCTACCGAGCCCTTGTTTCGTCGAAAGAAGTCTCGAATTTTTCTTCCCCCAGCTCATGCTGAAACACTGAGTCTAACAGTGCTGTGGGTTGCAATCGCCAACTAGGCCTGGGTTTGTCATATCCCGGTGTGTGAAGCGTTATCCTCACTGGACAATGATCTGAGAGTGTTCTAGCAGGCTGCGTCGCTGCACTTAGCATCGGCGCCAGTCCCCTTGTGAGGAGAATGTAATCTATTCTGGCCCAGGTGGCTGCATGTGTCGTGAAATGTGTGCCTTCTTATCCTGAGGGTGAAAATGACGCCAGGCGTCCACCAGGCCTCCCACCTCCAAAATATCTTGTAGTACCCCCTGAGTGCGACTGTAATGGTGGGAATTGGGGTTGGACCTGTCCATTGCTGGGTCAAGTACGGCATTGAAGTCACCCCCCCATATGATATGTGTGGATCCTATGTCCACGATCTTACCCCAAAGTGTGGTGAAAAAGTCAGGCGTGTCTGAGTTGGGGCCATAACAGCAAACCAGTGTAACGGAGTCTGCTCCCAATCTACTCCATGCAATGACAAAGCGCCCCTGTGAGTCCACCACGGACCCTGCCAAAGCAAATGGCATCTGTTTCTTTATTAAGATCGCCACGCCACGTGCATAGGAGGAATATGAGGAGAACAGCCTATGATCCGCCCATTTGGTGGCAAATGTATTGGAGATTGTGGAGTTGATGTGCGTCTCCTGCAACATAGCGATGTGAATCTGGTGACGGTCCAAGTATGCCAACACCTGCCGCTTCTTCCTAGGGTCCCCTAGGCCCCGAACATTCCATGAAAGAACCCCTAGTTGGGATGCGGTCAACCTAGCTTCCGTGTCCCCTATGCGTGGCTGGCTAAGCAAAAAATGAGGGCCCCCTCCGTAGCTGCGGGGCAGAGGGCCCGGATAGTCCTCCCTTGGATAGTTGTCCGTGCTATGAACATGCTCTCGATGTCAATTGTGTTCCTGTCCTTCAAGGCGTAGTGCTGTGTCGTGTGCCCCCCAACCTGTAAAAAAACTCTGTGATGACCTCCCCCCTCCCACTGAAGCAGCCCCAACTTGCCAGAATCCCGATTCCCTCCCCCCTCCCTACCATCAAACAACAACTTCGTAAATGCATTTCTGAACATGCAAAAAGAAACCAAAGGGGGTTTCCCGCTGGGGGGAAACCCTAGGCTGCGATCCGGGACCACCCCTCCCCAGACCCCAAGGGTGATGAGATAGCCGAGCCCTGTATGGGATTAGGGGAGGTGCCCGGCGCAACCTTGAATGCCCGGCCCACAGGTGCGCCCTGTGCAAAACCCGATGCAGCGTCAGGCCACCCATACCAAGCATTACAGAGTCTGCCAGCAACCCACCACCCCTATCTATCACTTCGTCTTACTGTCTCCCGGCCAGGGCCTAGCCGGTGGTGGTGTACATCAGTCTGGCGAGGTGGAGCGCCGCGAAGTGGATGGCGAGCCGGGGCTGCCGCCAGCACGTTTGAGATGTTTTAGGAAGTCTTCCACCTGCTGCGGATTAGTAAAAAACCTTTGCTTGCCCTGGTGGGTGATCCTGAGGCGTGCCGGGTATAGCAAAGCGTAGTCTATCTGTGCCTGTCGCAGCTTATTTTTTACTGCCATGAATTTACGCCTGTCCTCCTGCACTGCGGCTGTAAAATCCGGATAAATGGAAAAGGTGACTCCCTCATAGTTGAGTTGCTGTTTGCTTCTAGCCACGCGAAGTACAGCATCGCGGTCTCTGTAGTTGAGGAGCCTAGCGATTATGGGGCAAGGCGTGCTCCCCGGTGGCGGGCGGGGCCCCAGGGACCGATGGGCTCGCTCCACAATGAACTGAGAGGATAGGTGTTCCATTCCGATAGCTGAGGTCAACAATTTCTCCACATACTCCTCCATTCTACCAGTGTTGGTGGTCTCCGGCACACCAAGAACGTGGATATTATTGCGTCGACTCCTCGCTTCCAGATCCTCGTTCTTGGCTGCAATAAGTTTCAGAAGTTTGTCCATTTGCGCTACCTGCATGGAGACCCGAGTGGAGGTATCCTCAGTATCCGAGATACGGCGTTCCGCCTCGCGGAGACGGTCTTCGTGATTGTCCAATTTGTGCACAATGGCATCCATGCGCGTGGACATGCCGTCCATTTTGTCAGCCATTGTCGCAAAGCCTTGCCGGACCTCCTGGAGAAGTGACGCCAACTCCCCCGCCCTCTCGGTGGGGTCGACAGCGGGGCCCGGCTCACCTGATGCAGCACGCTCTTCTGGTGGGGCGCGATTTGTCTTTTTCGCCTCAAACGTGAGGCGGGATTGTTTGGCGTCAGCCTTCCCCCATCTCTGGCTCCAGTCGGGGGGGCTGTGCAATGCACTGTAAGATCAATCCCTCGGGATGTGGCGACGGTGGATGCAGCCGCCCGCCCCCACTCTGCTGGTCTGTCGGATCCACGGACTGGCCCCGCCGACCGACCACACCCGTCTCACTGGAGGGCACTCACCTGTGCCTGTCCCTTCTCCTCTCGCGGTCGAGGGGCTCAAGGAGATGCCTCCCGGGGCCCCATCCACACGGCCCTCACTCCTTCCCAATGCTCGGGGGCCCCTGCTGTACCCAGCACGCGAGACAGAACCGGGACCAACACAGCGCCGATGTAAGCCCCCACGTCCTGCTCAGCTCCCCCAGGGGGCAAGTTCAGCCGCCAAATGCACTGGGCGTTGAGGTAGGCCCATGTAGCGCCACACCACGACCTCCCATCTGCTCCCCTCCGTCTTCAGCACACAGGCAGGGGGCCGCGTCCTACCGTCCCAACCGCCTCCGCTCCGATCTGCAAGCTGGGAGGGTCGAAATCAGGTCCTCAGGGGAAGTGCAGTTTTGGCTGTCCCCGCTTTCCGCCGCAGCTCTCTCGCATTCAGGCAGCACCAGTCAGAGCCCAGACTCTCACCCGGGGCAGTCGCCAGTCCGCGTCGACTCAAATCTGCCTGCTTCTCGCCTCCCGGCTCGGAGGCCCAGCTGCCTCGTGTGCAGCCGCGGGCTCTCGTAGGTCCGCCCGCCGGGTCTCACTCGGTCCGCGATCTCCCTGATACAGCGGCTCGGCGTCAGCAGCTCCTCCGCGGCGGCGGGAGCCCTCCAGCCACCCGATATTTTCGCCAGCAATGCACGCAGTGCCAGGGCATGGGCACAGACGCTGGCAGCCCTCTGCAGCTCCCGTGGGCAGGATAAATTACGGATCGAAGCGCCGGGCGGCAGGAGCCTCACATTCGTGCGGCCATCTTGCGCGGCGCACCGAGCGCCCCCCATTGAAAGAAAAACATTATTTTTCTCTAGTTCTATATATTCTGTTATTGGTTCTGCCTTATTCCTGACTTTATCCAAAGCAGTGTCTGTGAGTAGATGTCTTACTCCAGCCTTGAGTGATGTACCAATACATTTCCAGGAGTAACACACGTGGAGTCCTGGACAAAACTTTGTGAATTAGATATCTGTGCATTACATGTCTTGGAAATCGAGGAACACAGGAGTAAGACACAACGACCCACAAAAACGTTGTGAATTGAGCTTTTAGTTTTAGCACTCATTTTATCACTTTTTTAACACATAATTTCCACTATCATATGGAAGGAATAATACAATTTACTCTACAGGAATAATTAAATCAACGTATTGAAAACATGGTATGCACCATTAGGAGTTGTGAGCTCGGAAGTAGCCTTTATTGTAGTACTTTTAGGAATAAATGCTAATTAGTATTTTACTGCTGTCTTTTATGGATTGTCTTTATATTGCTCACAGCTTCTGTTCTGGAATATTCATATATTGATCCACCTTTAGGCGGCCCCAATCCAAAAGGCTTTTTTGATGATGGGCTCTGGATGCTTCAGCCATGCCAGACCTCTTTTTTTGAATCAGTTTATTGACAATACGTTTCATGATCAAAATCTTTTTACTATTCACGAACAATTGTTCTTACGTTTTCAATATAAGAAGTAAATAAGTATCCAACATCATGGTACACCGTTGGAGACACAGTATGGCAAATTCCAACAGCAGCGCATCACGTTAATATCTCTTAATATATACAATGCCAATATAGATGAGGTACATTCAGTTTAAACTCTGAGATGCAGCACAGCAATAAACATAGTATAGCGGGAGGACGCCTGAATATTGTGCATCGAGCATGTTTCCATAGAGGTGTGTTTAACCAGAGAACCCCCAGTGCAGACAATGTGCAGAAGGAAAAGGAGATTCAATACAGTTCGTTTGTTTTAAGTCAATAATAACCATGAAAATTAAAGAGGGGAAAGGGAGAAAAATCCAACCAGAAAATTTACAGTTGCTGCAGAAACTCATACGTCATCCCAAAAGTCACATTCAAATTATGTGTAGTGCTTGTAAGTGAGGCATTATCTGAGGGGGAGGAGGGGGAGTAGAACATCTAGCAAGGGGCCAACAAGCATCAAGGTTGTCTCAGCAACATGGAAATGAGAAGTGATATGAAGAGGGAGGGGAAACCCCAGTTATTGCCTTGCTTATTGTGACAGGTTGTTAGTCGTATCGGTGGGTTCTAGCAGACCTTCTCCTTCTCTGTGTGAATGCAAAGCTAGTAGAATGCAGGGGCGGCTTCTCGTGGGAGTGCTGCTGGGCGGTGGGGTGGGGGAGGGGCAGGGTGCAGGGTACTAAACTCCAGCTTACGGCCGAACAGAGTTAAGTAAATAAATAAATAAATAAATAAAACGAATTACATTGCGCGTGCTGCAATGCCAATAAGCTGACAATAAAGGACCTGTTTCCTGGCATACAGTAATTTCACCATCCTCAGGAATCGAGTGCCAATTCCATCCTGGTGGCAAACAGTTAGCTCCAGTCCACTGAGTCTAATGCTTTCTCAAGGTCTAATACTAAACACCCAGCTCGGGGCCATATAGTGGGGGCATATTTAAGGACTCTGAAAAAACGGAATAAATTTAGGGCGGTGTTACTTGTGGGGACAAACCCATTTTGGTCTGGGTGCACTGAAGTTCGTACCCAGGGTGCTAAGCGATCCGCCAGTACTTTTGCGAATATTTTGTCATCTGTATTCAAGTGGGCCAGTGGGCGGTATGAGATGGGAAGTTCAGGATTTTTATAAGGTTTGCTTAAAGATATGACCGTCGATACCCTCTGGGACTCTGAGAGTGTCCCCAGAGATAAGACTTTGTCATCAATTTTCAGCAAATGTGGGGCAAGTGTTGGGAAATAGGCTTTGTAGAGTTTGGAGGGCAAGCTGTCCTCGCGTCTTGCCATTGGCCAGTGCTCAAATAGCGTTACAAACTTCGGTTACAGTTAGTGGCTCATCTAGTTCCCACCGAGTGTCTATAAAATAGTGGGTATGGGTAAGTCGGACAGAAACACACTGCACTTGTCAGGGTCCAGATCTGTTTTAGATTGATAGGTGTCATTGTGGTGGCCGGTAAACTCGTCATGAATGGCAGCTTGCGTATAAAGAAGGGGGCCAGCCTCTGAACGCAGCACTGTGATAGGCCTGTGAGGATGATTCCGCCAGGTCAGCCATACCAGTAATCTTCCAGATTTGTCAGCCTTGTCATGTGTGCGCACGGAGTGTGCCGCATAGTTGAGACAGCGCCGTGGCTCTATTAATGTCCTATGTTCGTGTCTCGCATTGTCCAAAGTGGTTGAGTTGTCCAGTCCCTCAGCCGCTTGACTCTCTAACCAGGGACATCTTAAGGATTTTGGGGGCCCTGGGCCAAACATATTTTGGAGGCCCCTGTACGGAACAGCTTCGAATTTCTGATCCACTTTCAACTCTTTCTTGCCGCCTTTGGCCAGGTCACGAATACTGCACAGGCACACTGGCTTACATTCTAAATGTGTTTATATCTAATATTGAGTGATGGGGACGCGTGTTTTCAATATTGTCACGCAGCAGCAGCAGCTCTCTAATATTACTGCAAATAATCTGTATGACACCCTCCGGTTTTCATAAGTGAGGTGCTGTTTTGATCTAAAAGAACTTTTTTTATGGATGCTTAATGAATCATAAACAGAACATTTCTCTACAAAATGTTTGTAAGAGCCCCTCACATATCACCCACGTTAAAATAAATTAAAGGACAACGGCATTTAAAACAATATGTCTAAGAATTATTCAAGGCCATCAGGGCAAGACTCTCTGAAGAACAGAGCTGGCTCTACCAGGGGGCCCCCTGAAAGGCCGGGGCCCTGGGCCAGAGCCCACTTTTCCCATGCCATAAAACGTCTCTGTCTCTAACCTCAGTGGCGTGTGTTCTAAGCTAGTGATGTCTCGGGTGAGTCCACGCCTCATCTTACTCTGCATTCCCATGCAATGGCCTCTCAATGTCACCTTAAAGGCATCTTTCCAGACCTCTTATCGCTCTCTTCATTGGCTCCCTATAAAGACGCGTGTATTTCCTTAGAAGTTGTGTTACTGCTCTTTTTTGGTGAATCCCTACATTTAACAAAGCCTGCCTTGATGCATACTGTTTTTCCATTTTTGCTCCCTCTCAATGAAACGTGCTGCCTCAGAGCCTTGACTCCCTTTCTTGACTTTTTGCTTGGTGTAAAGACTTGAGAACCTGGCTCTTTGTTGATGCTTTTTAACTGGTTTGCTGCAGTATTATTCTTTCTGTAGCACTGCAAATCTTGTCATGTGTGTGAGTGCTGAATACATTCAATTTAACATAGCATTCTTTTTGCACATATCTTTTGGGCTATAACATAAAGGATTTCTGTGCTTCACTCTGTTGCTATGCCAAGAAGTGACCTTTCGTCAATGGCCTTCAATTTACACATGAAACCCTCCCGCACAAACCACAGAATCAAGATTCGTCAGTGATATGCAACTATCTCTGGAAGTCAACTCTGATGCTTCCTTGTTAGGTTCTAATGCTTACCTGCATACATAAATGGGACTAAGAGGGAAACAGCGACAAGGCGTATTGCATTCCACAGAGTACAAACTGAGATGTGTATACAAATATTGAGCCAATGACTAGAAAATGTACAATGTGAATCTTCTCTTGAGGGGATTTTGAACTTGCTTTTGAATTTTAGTTTGCAGAAATGTTCACAAATGCACAATTTATCAACATATTTTGTTATGATGCCCAAATCACAAGTAAATAACTTTGAGCAATGTTAATTCTGTACTAGTAGAAGTTTTGAAACGAATGTCAAGGCTGGTGATATGCAGTTCTTGTCGCTCTCTCTCACACCTTTAAAATGAAGCATAATCTTTACAACCCAGAGGGACATGTACAGAAATGGCAGACACAGACATGTGTCTGGCTTGATGGTGTGAGTTTCTGCAAGAATTATTTTTACCAAGACGTTAACATATAATAGATTAGGATTTGGCTGCTCTCTAGAAAAGTATTTCTCCCTCATCTCATTTAAATTGGCTGTTTGGATGAATCCTTTTTCCTTCTATCGCAATTCATGAAGGACTATTTCACATCTAAAGGTTATTGCAAGCATTACCCATTCAATTCTTGATGCCATGCATGCATTGTATACCTAAAGCAATCCTTTTCTTAGGTTTACCAGAAAGACCACCAGACTCTTAAATGAATCCTAACCCAGCACTGCCTTGAGAGTACTAAGGCTCAGTACTCCCAATTGAGTTGCTTCAGGGCAGCCACTTTTTTCATATCCCTGTCCCCACTTCTCCTCAAAGCCCCATTAGGTGTTTCAGTTTTTATTATAGGGCTTCACCGATCCCTGGCCTTCATTGAGGTGAATATGACGTTTGACCTTTGTTTAGATATGATCGTTCTGGTACCCCTGGCCGATTCTAGTGAGTTACATATCCCTACTAGGGATACACAACCTCAGCAAACATCATGGCAAGGTCAACACAGCAAGAATGTTCTTGTTTATTGACAACACAGAGGTCGCAGATAGCTGAGCAAAAACTCACTGAAACTGTTCACTAAAACTCTCTCACTGCATAGAGTCCCCTCAGAAACGAATGCACAGAGCAGCCATATCATAGCAAGTGTAGTATATCGTGTGACTCAGCCTGGAACCGAATCCCCATTAAATAAGACATGTAAACATTCTCAATAGTGAATTCTTTAGTACTGAGTGTACCAAAAGTTAGTCATCCCCTGTTGCTTTTCTGGGGGAGACCCATTCGGCTCAGTCCCCCAATGATGTCTTCATGGTGCAAGGTTTCCAAGAGTTCCTGCAGTTTCCTGAACGCACAAAGGTACACCTCTCAATTCCTGCCTGACAGGTGCTGCACCCTCCTTGAGTTTGATGTAGTGGACAAAGTTTTCAACTTTCCCAACCCACTGTTGAACACAGATAAATACAATTTGATAAATGTTTGTTTTCCAGTCCAGTTGCCGCCAGTAATGGATCAGGCAAAGAAGGATTCAAAATAATTTTCAACAATCGCTGATGAGCAAACTCCCCCATTTGAAAGCGTTACCATGGACATTCATGTTATTTATATTTTGATGTCTGCTGCCTGGGACACCAGTAGTAAATGAGGGTAGCCACCATAAATACTGCTCAGTAACTACTGACTGCCCCAGGACCTGAAGAAAAGGCTTGACATTGGTAGGCAAATAGTGTGGAATAAATTCCAGAGAAGCTGCGACGATTTACTATTTCAGATCAATTAAGAGGCAACTGAGCAGGCTGAGGAATTAGTGCTGAGGTCCCTGTCAGTAGGTGAGTTCTAGAATATGTGTAAGGTTAGGAACATTCTTTACGTTAATTTGCTGAATGATGATGCGTGCTTTGATACTGGGAAGCTGCTAGTGACATTCCAGGGTCCACATGGTCCTTCAACACTTTCTCATCCTGCAATTCCTGCTACCAGCCAGTGACCCACGCCCTACCCCTGTCTCATTCCAACAGTCTCTGATCGAGATGCTGTACAGTTAAAGGATTTGGAGGTGCAGATGGCCCAGCAGAGTTTAAGCAGAAAAGGTTCAGAGTTCAGAACCAGGCTGACAACAGGGTATGGGAAAAGAAAGAGTGAGCTATAGAATGGGAGGAGAAAGAATGGGATAGCTTGTTACTGAAGGAAAGGCTTGTCAATGACCTAAAGTTTAAAATTAGAGTTGGTGGGAAAAACTAAATGCAGCTCTAGGTGCTGCTAACCCACACCAAAGACCTGAAAGTGTCCATTAGGAATTGCAATATTGGAGGTAATGTTTTGGTGTAGCTGCCAAGCTTTGAGGTAGCATGTGAGATGCAGAAAGTGAGTTTTGAAGAAAAGGCAGTGGCTCTACTGAGTTACTTTCCCTTTAATGGTTATGAGGACAATCTTGAATTAGGTGGTCATGATCATGTGAAATGTGACTGCTTGAATGGTGCCTTGAATAAAAGGTTCGGACTTTCATGATAGACATGGATTCATGGGGTCTAATCTACTTTTGATTGCATTGTGCCTTGAAGGAAAACAATGATCAAAAACAAGGAACTGTGTACGTCCATGATGACAAATCACGTCTTGCACACTCTTTCTGCAGATCCCAAGCAGCTTGCAATCGCTAAGAATAATAGGGCAGCAAACAGACCAAGACAAATGGAATATGGTCAACTGGAGACTAGGACAGGAGAGAAACTCCCAGAGCACATCCATGCATCGATTGGCCATCATAATTTCAAGGGCTCCTGCCAGGACTAAAGAGCAAGAACAATTGGCCCTTAAATCAAGGCCTCGAAGGCTAATGAGGGCAAAGATGCCCGCTGAGTGGAGCCTTGATTGTAGTGAGAAAGTCCACATAAAAAACGATTGCACTTGATTTACCTTGTCTCAGCATCATCAGATTTCCAAATTGCATTTACACATTGAAGCAGGGTACACTAATGTTTCTGTGGAGATAATCAAGATGCCCCTGGGTGCTTGGGAGACAGACCCCGGGCTTCTCCCATTGGTATCTTCAAACACACACCAGTACTGCTACACTGTTTATATTGTTGGTAAATTGTCACTAATGCCCTGGATTTTAGAATCCGGGTGACCGTAGAAGGTCACAAGTCTGTGGACCTCAAGATACATATTGGTGATGTCTTAGAGTGTATGAGTTATGGAGTTAGGCTAGGGTTTTACTAACCCACTGCTACAGTACACCTTCCAGTCTGCATCCTTACTAATATAGTTGAGGGGGTGAACATATATTTTTTTTAAAATCCCCAAACACCTACTACAAAAAATCAATAGGGGTCCCATCCAAGTCAAAGATGCAAGTTTAGGTTGCCAAAGTCTCGGTGCCCAGACACTGTGGTTGTAGGCGTTAGAGACATTTTGGTGCAGTCAAGGGGAGCCCAGCTACTCCTCAAATTAGTTGTCACGCTTGTTTAATGTAGAGGAGCTATTGGTGCTGGAAATGCTTAGTACCCAATGTGCATTCCAGATGGGCACTAATCTACATAGGCCTGCATAGTATGTTACCTGAATATCGAATCTTAAATATCATGCTACGAAAATGTTGTAGCCAGACTATCAACTACTAAAATATTGTGAAGGTATGTGTTTTCTAGTATGCATAGATTTACTATACATAATCTCCACCTACATGGACCGTGATATTTTACGTATAGATATTTTCAAGGTACCTAGATGTGGACTTAAAAATAGTACATCTGCACTTACGCATATATACTTACCTTCATGATATCATAGTAGTTGATATTTTGGCTCACGCTGATGTACAATCAGCCTGCAAAGGTCAAACTGTTCAGCCTTAGCACTGTTGTATTTTGTAGGCAGAGCCTTGCAGAGGCAAGCATGAGACCTGTGGAACCCGCTGGATGCACTGGTTTATCAGGTTAAGCTGGTGAACTTGGATTTTGGATTGCGGTCAAATTCTTCAAAGTATGCTATCAATGAAACTAGAAGTTACTGTGATGGTTCAAATGTTTCTAGAATTGCAGCTCCCAATCTTAGCAAATGAGACAGTCCCCTAAGAGAAAGACTGAAGGACGAAAGCTTTGTATTCCTATATAGGGCCACACAGCCATACCACGCCATGGTTACCCCACATTTGGCCAGCTGCAACACAAGAGCCATGAATCTCCTGAAATAAGCTATGCTATTGGACAAATACCCCACCAATGCAATCAGGGTTGTAAGTTCAACAAGTTTAATTATCACTTCTGCCACCTTTTCCAGAACAAGGCTTCATCTGGACATGCCCATACTAAATGCTAAACCTGACATTTGCTTAATAAAATCCAGGTTGAGTGCACTCCAACGCTAATAACGTAAATATAAGAACATTGATAATCGTGATATCGATAAACTTGCCTTGGCCCACTTTCTCTAAGTCTTGAAAATGCCAAAGCTGCTTACTTTCAGAACATCATTTCATCACTAAAACACATCCTAACAGTCTCTCATGTACAATTCGTAACTTGACCTTCTCACCATGCTCTTTCATCAAAAAATCTACACTCTCACCCATTGACTTCACATCACACTTTTGCTCCAACATCATCCAAATCAAAAATCCCTTACTGCCCTCCACCACCATTCTTCCAACCACCCCATGTCCCACTACTCCACCATTCTCACGCTTCACTTCAGCTTGACCCATGAAACTCATTCCATTCTCAAATCGGCTAATTTATATTGCACACCAGTGGATCCATCTACCTCTTAAACTACTGTACCACTAACTGTTTTGTCTAAATCACTTCCCTGGTCAACTTTACTTTTTTTAACTCTGTCACTCCCGTCTAACTGGCATTTACTCACAGTTTTTTAATGAGCTGTGGTTTTACTTTTACTAAAATCCCACTGCAGACCTTTCCCCATTGCTTAGTAATATACTCCCTTTCTTTTCCAAGATACTGCAGTACCTAGTGTTTAAGCAAGTCATAATATGCAACAGCCTTCTCACCTCCTTCTTGTCACCTTATAATCTGTCTTTTCTGCCATGAATTTTGCGCATAGAACACACTCACTTGATGCTAACATAATTTCCTTCTATCCTTGTTGTTTGCAACTAATATGCAGCTTTGGACAATATGATCACCCCATATTACTCTCCTCCCTCAAAACCATTGGTATTAACAAGACGGCCCCTTATTGGCTTTACTCTTACCTACATGACTGTGGATTCACAGTGAAATGAGACTCCGAAATATCTCCACTGAGAACTCTTCTAGTTGGTGTGCCCAAGGATAAATTCTAGATCCTCTCCTATTCTCTCTCTACACCACCTCAGTGATGAGATCATCTCCTAATGTTGGTCTCGTCTATCATCTCTATTTAGATGACACTCAAATCTTCGTCGCTTTCCCCATCTTCCCTTTGCATATCCAATAATTAATTTAAAATTTTTTATATAGCGCAAACATGACCCTCGCAGGTATCAAAGCGCTTTACAAATGCTCATAGAGAAGAGACAAATAGAACCAGTAACATCATAGTTGATAATAAAACAGCATATGGCAAATCCCCAGATGAGGGAGGGATCACCACCATTGTTCACAATAACTATTCGTCGTCGTGTGCGGCAACAGAATGTTTGCGTGCACACGTTTCTAGCTTATGTGCACAACCGAGAGATGTATGTGCAACTAGGAAAATCGACTAACTACCGCTTTGAAGGTTGATAGCAAGCATTGGCAATGTCAATAGGTGTGGCTCATGAATGAAAGTGCCTCTTTACTCATTTATCAGTTTAGGTACTAAGGGGCATCTTATCAAGAAATGGCGTTAAAATTATCGCCGCTTTAGAGGCAGAAAACTGCCGCCAAAGCGGCGATAATGGGCTTGATAATATGCCCTTGACAAATCCCATAGAAGCCCATGTTCTGGTGTCAGCGTGGGCTTCTATTGGAATTCTCTGCGGCATATTATCAAGCCCATTATCGCCACTTTAGCGGCAGTTTTCTGCCGCTAAAGCGGCGATAATTTTAACGCCGTGCTTGATAATATGCCCCAGAATAAGTCATCATACATGGATTCTGTTACTCATTCTTACATTCAAGCATCTATTCATCACTGAATCACTCTTGCATTCACCCATTTACCCAACCACAATAAAATGCATGCACAAACTCAGCAACCTAGGCAAGAAATTAAAGAATAAAAACAAAAAAAGAAAAGTTATATCCTAATAATGGCAGACAAATGCTAGCAATAACAAAATTAAACAAAGCAGCAGGTAGCTGTCTTGCAATGGTGCTGTACATAGTGTATTGTTTTATAGTTACATCTGACAGCCACATTTAAAACCAACATGTTGCCCATTTTGCAATGTTAAAAACAATAAAACCTTATGGACACAATTCTTCCATGGTGGTCAGGTGGTTTAGATGCAGTGGCTGTAAATGTTGGTGGTACACTGCAGATGGAGTGAGTGAGCAACAAGCAAGAAGCTAGTTAGAACTGTCTTTGGAGGTGGGTCAGCCATTAATCATAAAAATGAGAAATGACCTGTAACTAGAACATGGAAAACTAAAGGACTTGCCCCCCAGCATTGGCACGGAAATGCACTCATTTTCAGGTGGCTGTGCACGTGTGGTCAGACAAATGTCACTCACAGGGCAAGAGAGTCAATGACTAAAGTGGTGTATATATACCAATGGTTTGCCTGTCAAACCTTCTCAAGAGATTCTAGAAAGAATGATTACAGTGCAAATTGTGTACCCCTAAGGTTCGTCCAAATGGTAATAAACACAATGGGTCAGATTTACTAAGATTTTACGCCGTGTTTGCATCACAAAGCACAAAATCTTTTTGTCCGATTTTCTTTCCAGCGCTGCTTAGCACTGGAAATAACGTGAAAGTAATGCGAAGCAGTGCATAGCACTGCTTCGCATTACTTCGCACCAAGGGGGCATACCGTGAGTGGTGCTTGGGAACCTCCCAAGGCTTCTGACGCTAAACTCAATTTACTAAATAAAGTAGACAGTGTTTACCGTCAGAAAATAGCGCACCCTTTAACCAGGCACTATGAAGGAGAATGCTTTTTTACTTCTTTATTTTCTGACTTTGCATGTGTGCTGGACTGTACAATTCTCATACAAAGTGGAAAATAGTTTTTAATTAGTCTAAGCATAGTATTTTGTACAGGAAGGGTATCCTTCCAGTACACATTCTATGCTTGACTCACAGAGACACACTTGCACTATGGCGCAAAGGTGTCTCCGTGGTGCACAGCAGCTAATTTCAGCGCTGGTGCTAGGGAGAGAGGAGGAGAGTGCCATATTTCAGTAAATCTGGTGCTGTCCTGCTCTCTCCTTCCCATGCAGTGCAGCGTTTGCAGCTGCTGCACTGCGCTGCATGAGAAATTGGTAAATCTGACCCACAGTCTTGCCTAAAAACGAACCTGTGAGATTTCATGAAACAAAATACGACTGGAGGCTTTAACAGGACGCAATAACAACCCACCCATAGTGGCCAATTGGTTTTAACAGGTGTATTTCATAATAAATAGATCAGGTCTACTGCTTGTGTCAGAATTTTTCATAAGAGATAGATCAGAGCTATGGTATATGAAATAACTTTTCCCAATGAACTAATCAGATCGATTTTGTGATAGGATCATCACTGTCATAGAGGCAGGCCAATTGTACTGAGCATAAGCTTTACTTTACTACAAGGCAACCATCAGTAAAATTGCAAACATATACAAAATTACAGTTGTCTAAAAAAAAAATTAAAAATCTCTAAGAAGGTCGAACAAGGATTAACCTAGTGTAAATCTTCTAAATCCACAGTTTATTCGAGTCAGATGCCAATACCAAAACCCTTGCCTACTACAGTAATCGGTGAAATTCCATGTAAGTATTGTAACAATCCCCAATATAGGCCTACTGGCTTTACAGATGCTTTCACAATAATCAAGCCAGTGCTAATGCCAGACATAACATCAAACATAACTTTTACCAGTGAACAAATCAGGTCTAGAGTCATTTTCCTTGGCTTCACGCCATAACCGGTATAGTGCGCAAAAGCTTATAACCAGTGGAAGTAAAGTTATAGAATTACCAATGTGATGAAAAACATCTGTTGATTCTCTCTCATTGTTGGTGACATCATTAGAAATCAGAAAGACCACAGCAAAGGATTATGATACTTGAAGTTTTCCTAAGCATTTGCAGACTATAAGCAGGCCCCTGGAATTTGGGGATTTGAGGTTGCAGCATTTTCTGCATATTTATGGATTTTTCAAATTTGCCACATAATCCATCATCTACTGCACAAACTGCAGATTTTAACAAAAAAAGGTTTATGTTTCTAGGGCAAACAGATAATAAGTTACTAATAATGCAGCGACACACGTTGTCACACAGCGGAAAAGCCCTTTGCAAAGATTGACTGGGTATTGAACTGGTGATCCCTTTTTCCAGACAGTGTTAATCTGTGCAAAAAAAACAAAATAAAGAAGCAGTAGTATCATACAATGTGCAGCATTGTGTAGCATAATTTAGTCTGGGAGCATAAAACCAGCCCGCTCCTCCCAATCCCAGCGCTTCTCTCATGTTGAGTAATAGTATCACCGACCTGAAAGAAGAGTCTTAATTTTTGCTAGGGGAGTAAAATAACTGTGTCACAGGGTGCCATGTGACAGCAGAGAGGTGTGAGGGGTTAGAAAAGCCTAGAGTAAAGAGGAGAGGACGCCGCTTGAGGTGAGATTGAGACTGGGGTGAAAACATGAAGCTTAAGGGGAACTTGGAGCCAAGCGAGAGCTCAGAGTCCGAGGGAGAGATGTGATTTTTCGGGGGCGCTTTGTGATTCTGGGGCCACCAGTGGTGTGTGATACGTTACTCAAATGGAAGAAGTGTACAACCGTAATGCTCTGCATTCTTATGCAGTAATGTACTCTTGCAGCCTTTTCCCTTCCACACTCTTCCAGGGTTCCCAAGTGTCCCAGAATGATGCATGAGCAGCTCAGCCCGTCTACGTCTTTATTTTGAATTCTGGGACTTACAGTCTTGAAGTAATGAAAGGATACATAGCACTTCAGGTCCCAGAATGCAAAGCAGAAACCGGCCTTGATGCGGCACTGCACATGGACCTGGGAAGCTTTAGACCTCCACGAGTCATGTCACCACTGCACATCCTGGCCCAACCCCACACAACCTCCCAGGCTGGGGCCAGGAGAGGCAGCTCTCGGGGGCTCTGTATGGAAGTGCAGAGCCTGGGGGGCGGTGGTTAGCATGAAGTGCAATGAGCCAGAGACAGGACAGTCCCAGAGGGACAACGCTTACCTGCAAAACATTTCTCTGAGCCTAGTCCTTGCAGACTTCCCAGCATGCATCAGTAGTTGCAGGCTGAAGGTGCTGTACACGGATGCTCTCTGGAGCTCCATTATTTGTTAAAAGCTACAGCTGAGGATTGTGTCACTTATAACCGTGTCGGGTCTCAAGACAAAAACATCAACATCGAAATCATTGGCCAGACGGTTACATTTCCTTTACAGATCTGTCCAAACACACAGAAACAATGCTGTGATTGCAAATATCCACCCGCAAAACAAATATATTAAGAAAAGGCCCTATCCATAGTAAATGTCAACTTTGAACCTCAGAAGGAGCTCCAGTTTATATCAGGCTGTTGTGAAAGGCCAGGGTTCACAAACCTCGTTGTCAGGCATGTCATCTTCAAACATTACCCTCATCAGCAAACTAGTGCTGTGCTGCAGAGGGCTGATCAAGAAACCTTTTCAGCCTGATCATAAGACGACAGGTACACCACAAACCACCGTCATTTTATTGCACCGCCTAGTGCTTCTGTACTAAACAATTTGGAAGTTAAGATGCCCCAAAATGTTTATAATCGTCCCCTGCGCTGCCCCACAACTTATCCCTGCTGGCAGTCACCACTGCTTCCAGACTATGTTAATATCTGACAACTGCCAAGGTATGCCTCAGGTTGGACTTTAAAGACAAAAATGCGGCTTTAAAAATGCATTTAACAGCACAGCTCAATCACTACGACTGCATTTCAAAGGCTCCAATTAAGCACTTCACAAGTGCAGAGAAATCCTTTGTGGTGCGCGGTGTTTGTAGGTCTTTGCGCGGAGAGAAATCTAAGTCTGCGCACGCGCTCGGTCGCGCAGGTTAGAGGGAACTATGATCACAATGTCAGGACCGGATAGATCAAAAATGATTACATAACAAGTGAGCTGTAGATGGAGTGTAATTGATGTGTCAAGAATAGTATGGAGAGAGGAGATCCTATGGTCTAGGGCAGAAATTTGTTCATAATTTGCACTTTAACTTTCTTCAAGGATCTACCACGTGGTGAAATTCAGCTTGCTGCAGCAGTGAATCAAAGAAGCTCCTCACAAATCAACAGCTTTCCATTTACTGATTCGAAAATTCCTCTAATGCGTAGATAATTGCGCTGGGCTCTAATTTTCCTACCGTCTAGCACCTGCTCGTGGATATCTAGTTTGGAGATTCATGCCTTCAGTTCGTCACAATGGTGAGACCCTCTGTCACCACTTCCTCAAGCGGTTCAACTATGTATCTCTTACAGCTTCACTGCACTTCAGCACTGGATAGTCCTCTTTCTAATCCCTATGGTAAATTTGCCAAAACAGAAGTTCTCTACTTCCCCTCCTCCTCCACTCACATCACCATTCTCACTTCTGTCTACTTCTGTTTTGATAGCCTGACCTTTGTCTCTCCTTTTCCAGAAATCTAGATGCACAGTTTAAGTATTCAATGTACATGTACAAGTTCCTTACTACCCCCCACAGCAGAATTATACTAGATTATGGCCATATAAAAGCATGTATAACATGTTCATATCTCTCATTCCTGACTCATGAGGCACTGATTGAATCCCTAGTACTTAATAAAGTACATTACACACCCCCTGCTAGTAAACTTCTTTCAATATATCTTCTCTCCACTAAACAAGATACTTAATTTCACAACCAGGACCTTATACAGGCATGCCAATCCTTTTTCTCATAGCTGGCTCTCTGTGAAAAACAGGGCCTTCTACAAGCTGTTGACAATTGAGTTCAAAGTAGTTCATGGTATTTCCCCACACCACCTCACTGACATCTTGACCTTACCATCCAGGAATCTGTGATTCTCAAACTAGAACTTAGTGGTCACACCAAAATCTCCATGTGTGGAAATACAGATTCTGGCAACTTCACCTTCTAGGCTCTAGCACTGGAACACACATATTCCTGACTTCCCTGTGCTTGACAAGTTTAAAACCAATCTAAAGAGGCATCTCATGTGTTTGGAGAACATGGATACATAAAGACACACCTCATGACAAAATGTAAATGGTCTAGCTTGTGTTTATATCATGTACTGTTGTCTGTTAATTTGTTTCACTAATCCCTGTGCCCAATTTTACTTAAAATGTAATATATACTCTGCAATCAAAGCTATGTAGCAGTGTAATCTTGTAAATAATTTCATTAATAAATACTAATATTGAACACACATTTGTTTGACAGATCCCTCCATCAAAATCAAATCATTGTTTTTCAGGTGCATTGGTTAATGAAAACAAATGGAGGCTATAACTACCAGATGCAGCGATCAGGACTATGATGCCCCTCATACAAGGCAGAAATTAGCTAAACATTTACTCACCTTCATATTCCTGATTTCAAATACAATGTCTTGTGGCATTTTACTAGACACCTTCTTGCACATAAACAACCAATGGATGCATTTTTCTCCTTCTATGTGTGCTGCAGAATACACAACACATAGAAAGAATAAAAAATTAGGAGAAATAAAGTTATTTCTCCTCGTTACACCCTGTTCCTGCACAAAACCAATAATTCCTACAACGGAGAAACCCTTGCACCATTGGTGAAAGGGTGCTTGTGTTGGCTCAAGGCAGCCAAAGCGGCCTCAGCGCAGAGGGAAAGGACCAAAATGTGCAGTATATCATATATGCAATGCATTCTGCCCTTTCCTTATGACTCAGGGCAGCAAAGCAAAGTGACGTAGGGGCATATGTATCAAACGATTTTGTATTCGCAAACGCTGCGAATCGCAAAAAAACAGCGTTTGAGAATACAAAATTGCAAAACGCGATGTATGTGACATCATCGCATTATTAAGGAATCGCTAATTTTGCGATTCCTTAATTTTGCGTAAGCATGTAAGGAATCGCAAATTGCGATTCCTTAAATGCTATGTAACACGCACCCAAGTTGTGCGAATTCTCCTTAAGAAATCGCAAATTACCACCAACTTCAAGTTGGTGGTAATTTGCGATTTCTTTGAAAAATGCAATTTTTGGCATTTTTCAAAGTGCCATGTGGCGCACATACATGCCCTTAGGGCATGTATGTGCGCCATATGCGCACACATGCTCATTTCAGGGGTGCATCAGGGTGTCATCATGACACCCTTGCACCTTTGAAATTATTCTTAATTTGCGATAAGCAAATTGCGATTCGCAATTTGAGAATTACTTCCCATTCATTCCTATGGGCCTCCTGGCCCATAGGAATGAATGGGAAGGTATTCCTTAATTGCGATTTTGCAATTTGCTAATCGCAATTAAGGAATATTAAGAATTCGCAAAATATGTGCGAATTTTTAAATACATCCCGTTTTGCAATTCTCAAATAGCGATTCTCAAAAAATCGCTATTTGAGAATCGCAAATACGGTTTTTGATACATATGCCCCTTACTGAGCCGCCCTACGTCAAAAACTTGTAAATGAGGGCCCTAGTCCCTTCTTGTTAGGTATCAACAGTAGACTGTTTTAGCTCTCTGACAGACATTTTGTAATAATCCATAAAATACTAACACATTAAAAACACTTTAGTATGAGAGATGAGATGTTCATGTACTATGCACTACTTCACCCGTGCAGAGGAAGTGAGTGTTTTGCAGAACCACTAAATGGAAAAGATCCTTCTGGTACTTTCCATTTTAAACTTTTAAGACCTTCCGTCATAGTCTATGATGTTGTTTTTTAGGTCGAGCCTGGGCAGTGCATGTGCTGCTCTGCAAGGCATAATGTATTTGGTATATGGGGTATCGGGGACTTTGGGCATGCCCAACGCTTCTGGTTGGTTAGTTGGGCTGCTTTTTAAAATTCCTTTTCCCTGATTGGATAATATTCTGCATCTGTCCCACTTTTCAGTGCTTAATTCCCTCCCAGCGGACATCACCAATTGATTCCTTTGGTTGGCCAGCTCAGGCCATCTCTTGACTCCTCACTTGTGCACCCTCTCCCCCTCACGTTCAAATGCAGTGTCCATCCATGTCGTTATCTGGAGGGGGAAAATGTGGGCGCTTTTGTACAGGCCACTGGCTTGCTGAATAACATCATGGGATCCCGGAGGTAAGATCAAGAAAGAACAAGCATTTGCAATGCAATAGGTTTCGCATTACTGAAAGTTTGAGCTATTGGCTTTCCGTAATGTGAGACCTATTGCATTGCAAATTCTTGTTGTTTACTGTGACAATCAGCACACAGTGCTTTCTGACATCACAGTTTATGAAAGGAGCAGGAGCCTCATTGTGATCAATGTTTGAAGATGTAGCTCTCCCCGCTGAACACCAATCATAATGGGACAGGTATTGTTGGAATGGAGCTTATGTCCCCTTTACCATAGTACTGAGTGGATCCCTGCTCGGTGATTGTTGTAGAAGGGAAAATTCCAGGCATGGAACCACCCACTAGGCCACTCTGGTTTTTGAAAGGTAAGCGGAGCAGTGCCCCCATGCATTAGCAATTGCTCCCTCAACCCACCGAGCTTCCCATCAGTCTTTCTGCCCATTGACGGGGAAATGCCCACTAACCACCAGATGTAGCCCCCACCTCTAAAGACCAGTCAGGCTTTGTGTCCCCAGGAAGACTGCAGGATTTACCCCAATCTGCCCTCCCCATGAAGGAGAGGGCAGGTGGAAGAAAGCCCAGTAGCCAGCGGGGTTTTTTGTTTACTTAAAGAATGGGGTTGGGACCATCCTCTTCTGGTATGGGACTGGGCTTCAACCATAATGCGCAGACCCTCTTTTTGCCCTCATATGGGGCAGATTGGGGGTTTTACCCCAGATCTCCCCTCTATACGTTTTTTTAAGGCATGGGGTGTGGTCCTGCCAGTCCTTGCATTGGGCTGTATACCCCACACCCAAAGCACAGAGTTTTTTGCCCTCCTGGTGGGAGTAGCAGATTGGGGGATTTACCACCTGCAGTTTATTTTTTTAATTTAATTTTTAATGTGATGGTGTGGCTTGTCCTGACATTGGACCACATTACCTATCCCTTGTGCCCATATAGTCTTTCTGATCCTCTGGGGTGACAGATCGGGGAATTTTCCTCCAATCTACTCTCCCAGGAATAAGATAGGCCACTAGGCTTCCAAGAATAGGGTAGTTAAAAACACACAATAATGGTGTGGGCCAAACCCATCCCAACACAAGGTTGCATCCACCACCACAAGTAGCCATACATTGTTTTGCCCCCATGGGAGGCAGATGGAGGAGTACCTCCGATCTGCTCTCAGCAAGGGGGCAGAAAAACTACTAGTCCTCAAGGAATAAACTATTTTTTAAACAAATGGGGTGGGGGCTAACTTGGCATCAGACATTGGGGAGAGGAGTTGGCCTAACGGCTAGGGCGGGCAACCTCGAACCTGGGGAACTGGGTTCGAGTCTCGGCAATGACGCTGAATTTCCTGTGATTCAGGGCAAATCACTTAATCTCCTCGTGCCTAACAATAATGAATGTGTCCTCATGTAATACAACTGGTGCTATGTAAAGCGCTCTCATACCGATTTGGGTCAAGTTTGTGCTAAATAAAACTCTGTAAAAAAAACATCATCTCGCACCCCTCTCACACATGCAGTCTTTGGGAAGACCAATTGGGTTTTACCCCCTCTCTGCCAGCCTGTATATCAAAACTATACACAAAGGAATCCCAATTTACTCTCACTGGCATTGGGCAATGACTGCAGTATTCGGGCTCAGGGTAGGCTGGCATCCAGGGAATCCTGCCATTCCTGGGAATTTGCAAAACCTAGAGACCCAGGATAATCCTGCATTTTTTCTTGTCCAGAATTTCGTTAACATCAAAGTATGGGTAAAAAACATTATTTTCCTCATTTATCTGAAAGAAAACGTGGGCGCATTCAGCCCATGGCCAAACTTTACCAATCTGCATTCTGACTCTTCTTCCTATTGAAACACTATACTCCATGTGTGGGTAGTCCAAACACACATCCAAAACTGTAACCATGTGAAGATATTATTGTCCAAGTTTTCATTATTTTTTGTTGCAACTGATAAGCCCTCCAACACAAGCGGGATACCGTTTACACTGGAGAAGTGTAGGCATGCTGGGTGGTAGGACTTTGGTGGATCCTGAAAGATTGTGGAAAGGCCCTAAAATGTGAAGAAAATTTGTAATTTTAGCCAAAGCTTGTTGTTTGCAGGGCACTGGGAGGTAAGAAATGTAGTAGGATCCACACAGGTTATGCCATATTGGACTGCACCTGATGTCTAGTTTTCAGAAAGGTCTGTCGTTGGCACGTTTCCTTGAGCACTGTTCAACCCTGAGCCCAAAAATGCTGCTATCCACATTGCCTACAGGACTATAATTCTGAGGAAAATTCTTGATGTCTCTCCACTGGTACGTTTTCGAGATCACCCAATAGAACACAGCCCAGAAATAGTTATTTTAAGATCTTCTTGTATTAAGGACTTAATGTGCCAACCCAAGACAGAAAACCAGCTGGACTGCAACCACCCCACATCCCGCTGAGCAATATTTGAGTGAGATGTTTTTCAGCTAATGATTCATTCTATGAGACATCACAGTGACAATTGTGAAATCCAAACACTCTTTCATTAAGGGAGAACACACTCAAGTACAGTCGGAAATAATAGATGTATTTTAAAGATTTATTTTAAAATCAAAGTACTCCAACATATTTGCTGTATAAATGAATAGGAATTCCATCCTCATTCTTCTATTCACTAAGCTATGGGTACTCACAAACATTTTCTAATGCACAAAAAGTATGGTCTGTGGTGTGATGAGGGCTGCCTTGATGCCAACAGGGTGAGGTTGGTGGTTTTAAGGTGGCCATAGGGGTGACCCCATGCAAATGGTGCAGACAGTGAGTTTTGAAGTTATTTTGAAAGATTTATTCCATCACTGCCCTTTAAATTAAGCCCCTAGTATCTAATAGAAATATACATTTAACAATCCTCTGTTATGCTGTACCTTAGTTTCTGTCCCTCTACCGCACCATGGGGTAAGCCTTCTGTGATTGCTGTTGCTACCTTTGCGAGTCAAGTGTACAAAGGAAGTAACCTGATTATTCAACTAGAATGAAATAGAATCTTACACCTCACAATTTCTTTATAATTTTAGTCTCTTATCTGTAATCATTAAGGGCCCAACTACGGGATTTGCGGTGCGAGGACGGGCGGTACTCCACCGCTGCATCCCCACACCGCTGAGAGACGTTGCCACCCTAGCACCAGATTACAAAATATTGGTAGTATGGTGGGTGGGCGGCGTGGCGTTCCCAGAGCGGTGATTCTTTCAAAGGCCTCACAAGGTTCCTGTATAGCATGGACTGAAAAGTCTGAACTGTGCAGGAACTGTTGTGCATGCACATGGGGGGACATGTTATGCCCTACAGCATGCATGTACGAGCGGAGGAGGCATAGGGAACCTTCTAGTGCCCCATTTGTTTCCTCTCCACCAGGGTTGACATGCAGGGGGAACCTCCATCTCACTGCTGGCAGACAGGAAACTCGCAATATTGCGGTCTCTGAAGCTATTGTGGCATGCCACCTCCAGGGAACGGCGTTTCCCTGGCTGTGTGGGCGGTCCCAGGGAAGTCTGTCTACCAAACTTGTAATGGGGCGGTCAGATCATTGTTGCAGCAGTGTCTGGGCCGCCACCGTCGCGCACACGCTTGTCTGGCCCATGCGAGTGTGCATGTCCTCATACGGCCAGACTCGTAATCGGGCCCTAAGAGTGCTTTTAAACAGTCTCAGTTCAGGTAGCGAGTAGTATTATAACAAATATCCTTGACAAAGACTCTCAACAAGACACAAACACTCATCTTCCACCGCTAGAAATGGGACAGTGGGAATGTTTTAGCTGTGGCACTAGGAGACTTGATGTTTATCATTGCTTTGTCACTTTGGTACAATACGCTGATTGTGAACTCTGTATTTAAAATCTGGAGAAGTTCCACAGCACAGTGGCATTTCGTTTGTGAAAGTAGTTCTTGAGTCTCTCCATCGGAACCACTCACACCTACGTTGAGGTGTAATGAGTAACATGGAAAACTATGAAATCAGAAGGCATGTTTTTTATTAATCTTGGCCTCCCCTTCTGACAAATGATGTGCTTTGGGTAATCACTAACTGAACATTTTTCTCCGCTCCTTTTTTAACGGAGATAAAGATTGAGACCTCTGTTGAGGAACTTAAATTATAAATATACGGAAATGTAATGAGGCCTTGGAGTATTTGCAGCTGCACCCGACTGAAGTGGTGTGTCAGACTATTGATAGTTTTATGTTTTTGGTTGTTAACTACAGGAGAATTGTTTGGAAATAAGTGTTTACCTTTTGAGCACCTCCTTATGTGAGATGTAAATGGCTAGTTGCATTTATAGTACTCACACAGTGCTGTTTTATATGTCTTGTATTTTATGGAAAGAGAGGAAAATAACTGTACTGCTTGTCTTTATGCACTGAGTCACTTTACTTATTGACTATAACTTGAGGTATTTGGATATATTGTATGGTCATTGATACACTTTTTATAATCATTCTCCTTCTTTTTTTTTATTTGTATGTCTGTTTTTAGATTTGTGCTTTTATGATCTGTTGCAAATTGAATAAAGACTTTTGAACTGAAACAGAGACAGTAAAAACTGAAATCAAACTAATCACTGGTAGTATGTGATAAGTAAACAGGAATGTAACACAACAACGATTTTACCTAGGGAGAGAAAACAAGTGTCATAGTTCCTCATAGTTGCCTTACAAAAATGTGGTGTAGTGAGAAAGTTAGGAATCTGGAAACAAGGCGTCCTGCACTGTTCTCACCTTGAAATTCAAGTTCAGGATGTTCACTGTACAAAACTGTCTTTTGTGCTTGATTTAATACACTATAAACTTTTCCATGTATAATAACATCATAGGCCACCCAGAGGCTGCACAGGACAGCTGACATGCCTCTTGGTTCTCTAATGTCATTGTTGTCAGTGCGGAGGAGGCAGAAATGTTTCTAATTCATGTTTCTAAACTCTCACTTTTAATAAATGCTTTTCAATGCAGGGATATAATCTGAAATACTAAGGTGAATTACATCTGCATGTTAATGAAATACACATTTTTTAATTTTGAAGAGACTTTATCATATTGTTATATGTAAGTTGCATGACAGCTTTTAGAAGGTGTTTCTAAAGATAAGTGGCGCTGCACAGCTTTCCTTCATTTCCTTTACTTGAGATAATATGCAAATAAATGCTTGTCCTTTTAACAGTTATCTGAATGTTAGCACTGAGTCAAGTAAACAGTAGCTCAGTACTGCTCTTTACCAGGGGTCCGTATGTAAATGTCAGGAGGAACGCAAGAAATCCTGGGCCTTACTGCACCTACCTAATCTTAGCACCATAGGGAAAGCCTTATTTGAATTTCTAAGATTGTTCACAACTAAATACCTGTTTGAACAATAAGACTTTATGTTCAGTATAATAGCAGAACCAGTTATTTTCATCTTGTGCTGGCGGCTGGGCTGATCAGCATAGCGAATGAAGGCTGAATGCCTTCTGCTAGCGTTCAGCTAGGTGATGCTATTCTGCAGGCCCTGTCTAGTCTGGGTCTCCTGGCACAAAATTCCTCTCTAACACTTCAAACCCTTTGCTTAGCTTATATAACATTATTTAGTTGTTGTTGAATCTTTCAGGATCAGAAATTAGCAGACAGAGGCCTTGTGCTCTTCCACTTATTTTCATTCAACAAGACTGCATTATTTGAACAATAATATTAATCAAACAGTTTTATCTGTGTCTCATGAAACTTTGTTAACAACTCAATAACTATTATTTAGAACAGAACAGTAAACTCAGATTAAATACCGTGAATATATTTGAGTGGACTGGATTATAATGTGGCAGAGACAAATGACATAAAATAAATGTGCATTCTATATTATTCACTCACATTCACATCTAAACAATTAACATGTGTAACCTAAAAGGGGGATTCCTAGAAGAGAAAAAAAAACATAATAACCACAGCACAGCATTACATTTAGGGACCTTTCCTATTAGGGATGATTATCCCAACCAAACAAGTGAAGTACTATTTCTTATGGGATAAGTTTGGGAACACAGAATAATAGAACGTGATTCAATCTATCTTTGGCTTCCAAATATAGGCCAGAATAGAATAAAGAACACTTTTTGGATATTGCTCTCAAAATCAGATGCTACTTTGGCTCACTCTAAATTCAGAGTTGTACAAGTTACCACTATTCCTAAACTCACACTATAAAATGCATAGCTTTCCTTCTACCATTTCTCATTCATAGATTTTACCTTATAAATGTTTGCATGTTTGGGATACAATGAAAAATATTTGTAAGGTGCAGCTCGGTTGTTGGCTTTCGGTGTTGTATGTTTGATTATATATTTGCTCTATATATCACTGTGAATGAAAGAATATGATGAACGTAATGGTATGTTACGTTTGTGAATCGCTCATTGAGCCTAAAAATAACAGATAAAAACATTATCACATATTTCTATATTTCCTGCTTAATTTCATAGTTTTTTTCATTTCAGTGATGATTTTTTCGGGGAAATTAATGAGCAATCAACACAAATGGCCAATTGTTTCTTAATTTTGTCTGCTTTTCAGAAATGTATATCTTTGGGTTCACCCGTGGGCTTCACACCATTTTCTACCACAAACTGCAAGTAGGTAGTAACAACAAAAATAAGTAATATTGACTACAACCTAAAAAATTGCCACAACTGAGTGAAGAAAATAATATTTTTACAACTCTGCCTGTTTCTGAATGTTGGCAAGAGGGTGTTTTTAGCACAACAAATCTTTTGTGGATGCCACTTTCTGAAGAAAAAACAAACGTACACTTTCTTTCGCAATACTTTTGCCATTTATTTAAGAAAAGTAAATTTTATTACATTTTAGCTATTTTCTTGGTTCCCCCAGAGCACTCGAGGTGGAGGGAGAATGCCCAGCACTTAAGGGGTTAATATGTAGATAGGTTCTGGGCCATCCCATTCAGTTATTGCTTTGATGAAGTTTCAATCCCCTTTTTGAAAATCCCACTGTTAGCATATCTAGAATGGGGCAATGATTCAGCCCCTTCAGCCATTGCAATCAGCCAACAGGACAGTGATTTTGTGAGCGGAGCGTCAATGACTGGCTTACTTTCGAACTGCGTGTCGGAAAGGGACAGCACCATAAGGGAAGTAATCCCTCTACCCACTACCAGAAGATTGGCTTTCCAGGTAGCTGATGTGTGCTCCAAGGCCAGTGATCCTTCAGACAACTATAAGGCTCCCAAAAAGATGCAATGTTTTTTATATATGTATTTCATATATATATAATTTATGGTGGGAAAACATCCCATGGCTCTGTTATTCCTATTTCATATTGAGAAAGTGCTCACTCTAAGATGGCCACTGTAGTCTCACTCAAACTCTTGCAATGCTATGGGGCCTGAGATCATTATCCGTTGGCTCTTTCTCAACAACAGCATAACGGGCAACGCTTGGACTACGCACCCACTGACTACACATAACAGTACCCTACAGATACAGGCACGGTATACGCAGAGTGCACAGGGCAAAAATGTCATTCATGAACAGCATTAAACCATGTATGTAGCCAGAAAAACACTTCGTCTTCTACCCCACTCTAAGTTGGCTGACAAACTTTTTGAGCAATCAGTTCCTTCATTACAATAGACGCAGGGGTACAAATTGCAAACCAGTTGCAAACTAGTTTGCGACTGCAAAAAGTCAAATCATAGTGTACTAAAACCAAAAAATATATAGCTCGCCAAACAAGCACAACAGACTGACTACATTGAGTGTCACACAAATAGCAACTCAACATGAGAAAGTCATTGATTGTGATTCTCGAATACAATGTAAGAAACATTTGCAATTTGCACATGCAAGTGAATTGTGCAGTCACAAATTACCATCAATGGGAATTAGCTGGTAACCTGTGCAGACTATACAATGTAGGCCAGAATGTGTTTATGTTTCTTGGAAATGGCTGCACTCTACGTCATGGCAAGGAGAGTAAGATTCTGGTAGCATATCCGAACCAAAGAGGAGACAGGAGAGAATTTTTAGGGTCATGGTCACAATCTTTGACCAAACGGAAGCGAAAATACATGGGAGGTACAGGCGGAGCAGAATATTGACATGTCATCTGATTGATGATGTCAACCCTTTGTAGGTAGGGACACATACAGAAAACAGGCAATTCCCCTGCATTTCAGGTTCTATGTTCCATGCACATCCTGGCATCAGGCAGTTACCAGAGCATAGTAGCAACATTAGGTGGTGTTGCACAGAGTTCCATGTTTCCAAATTGCTGGATGACATGTTAGCTAGGATTAGCACCCACGTTGTTTTCTCCAACACCCTTAGAAAATTTATAACACCAACGTCGAATTTGACAGATTAGCAGATTTCCCGAGGTTGAAAGGTTGCATCCATAAGGCATATAGCCTGATCTGTCCACTGTCTGACAGAATTTCTTTACAGTGCCCCACAAACCAGCACTCACTTTAACATACAAGTCAACTGCAACGCAGGGTGTCTCATGTGACATGCTGCTCTAGGAGTACACATGACTCCTACATATTCCAATATTGTAGCCTTGACAACCACCTGGCCAGCGGACATTTTGGCAATGTGTCACAATGAGTGAGCCACATCTCAAATGTCATGACACGACACCGGGCTTCCGCAATGTATACCAATGACTGGTATATGAGTGCTGTAGGTGGCAGTGTATATGTCATCCGACCCTTGCTTCTCACTCCTTATCTCATTGATGTTACACCTTGCGAAAGGTGGTCCAAAGATTATGCAGGCATGCAAGAAATGTTCTTGTGTGCTTATGCTGGCTCTTGAAGAGCAGGTTCCAATGCCTACACATTCCCTGCAATATGCCACTGGAACAGTATGCAAAATCAGAACCCGATGTCCCAGGCTGCACAACTGTGCCATTCAAAAAGGCCTTCTCAATGTCCGAGAAGATGCCAACTCAGATAATGAGGAAGAACCAACAATGACATGATGCACAGCTTTGGCGGCAATAGCTTCCTGTTTGTAATGAAGTAATATTGATAAAAGAAGCCTATTTGTATACATACCAAAACCATTTTTTGATCACACGTTTCAAATAAAAATAAACTCAAAACAATTGACATAAGTGGCAGGTACTCAATGATGACTAACTGAGACAGTATACAAAATAATGCATGTTGCATCACGAGGTCTGTACAATTATTGTTTCTTCCACCATTTGCCAAGTGAGTGTCTCCAGGGGTGAAGCCTGCTCCTGTACCTTCTCCTTCCCACTGCGACTTCTGGCGCTGCATCCTGTCTGTATGTCTGTCACAAATGGATTGCTCAGGCTTGGTATCTCTTCCCCTTTAATGCATCTCACTTTTTTTTGTACATGACTACAGAGTCTGGAGAAGCTCTAGGGCAGTAATGACTTCCAAAGCCCTTTGGTGTCACCTCAGCTGCCCTTCGCAATTTAACTGTGGGTGCCAGCAGTCCTCTGTGCAAGGATGCCAGTAGCAGTAGTCAGTTTCTCCTTAACACTTCCTTGGTTTTGCGATTAAACCACTATGAACCTGCCAGTGTTTTTGTGACAGACTTGCATCATGGAGTGGATAATGTTGTTACAGTTTTTGTAAGAAAATCCATGTTGCTGGACATGGCCTAAAAGCCCAGCTTTATGCAGTAGGCAGGCCATCTACCTTAGTGTCCTGTGTCTTCATGGCCTGTAATTGTTGGTGCTGTATGGGCAACATCGATCCTTCATGGACACTGGGCGGCCCTCTGGTAGGGCCACCTACCCATCTTGGACACTGGGCGGCCCTCTAGTAGGACCACTTCCCCATCTTGGACACTGGGCAGCCCTCTGGTAGGGCCACCTCCCCATCTTGGACATTGGGCGGCCCTTTGGTAGGGACACCTCCCCAACTTCAAAAGCTTACACTGTCTAGGCCTAATACCAAATCTGTGCCACCTTCTGAGTATCTGGAGCAATATTTCAGAACGTGCTGTGGGCTTTCTGCTTTGTTTGTTCAGCCTGCGTAGTGTTGTACTTCTGCAATGTGAGACCAGTTGTATGACAGAGGCATACAAGGCTAACCCACTCGTGCCCCTACAACGCTGCTTGAACAACCAATGCGCCTTAACAACATATGCCTTTACCACAGCGTGCCTTTACAATGCGTGCCTTTACCACACAATTTTGTGCTAAAGACATGACTGGTGAAGAGATATGTGTGGTAAAAATCATACCCCCGACCCCCTGCCCTGGGCCCTAAAAACAACCCGACCCCCCATCTGAGCCCTAAAAACAACCCCAACCGCCCTTGAGCCCTAAACACAACACCAACCTAACGAGCCCCAAAAACAACCCCGGCCACTTGAGCCCTAAAAACAACCTGGAACCCCTAAGCCCTAAAAACAGCCCTGATCCCCTAGCTCTGAAAACAAACCCGACTCCGAGCCCTAAATACTACCCCAACCCCAAAAATCAACCCCTGGCCCCCAAAACCCCAACCCCCCCCAAAAATAACAACTTACCAGAGCACACTTCCTGGTCCTTCCTCTTCCTGTGCCCACCCACCCGCAGATCTAGATTGCTCACTGCCTTCACCACGCATATGCATGGTTAAGGCAAGTCTGGTTCCCCTTGCTGGGATATGGCACGCATGGCTCAGCCCACGTAGTAAAGGCTGTTTCCCCGTGGGACCTTTCTTTTTTTTTAACAGAGTTTTATATACCGCGCACTTGACCCGAATCGGGTATCAGAGCGCTATACATAGCACCAGTTGCATTACATACGGACACATTCATTTTTGTTAGGCACAGGGAGATTAAGTGATTTGCCTAGAATCACAGGATGTTCATTGTCATTGCCAAGACTCGAACCCCGTTCCCCAGATTCGAGGTCGATCGCCCTAGCCGTTAACCCAACTCCTCTCTACCCTTTTGTAATGGGTGGTGGGGGTGTTACTAGTGAGAATTGCCCTGTATTCTACAGTCTCTCTGTCCTCACCCTCCACCTCAACCTCTCCAGTCTTTTGTCTGAATATCTGTTGGGAAAGTGGTTATGATATTTTACCATCGAAATTGTATGTTCAGGCGATAGTACACTGATTTGCAGCACATCCATTGTTATGGTGTTGAAAGCAACCTTTGGATGGATGCATGCTTGAGATGTACAGCTAGTGAACTCTGCGCAGCTATACTTAATGACCACTAAATGCATGTGAACAGTACTACATTTAACATAATACATTTTACTCGACTCATAGATGTGTGGTATGTATAATAAGAAAATGCGTTTCTACCCAAATAGACCACCCAGTCTATACATTATAATTCATTTATGTTTTCTGGGGATTTAATAGTGCACATATGAACAATTCAAAGTTCACAAGACCAGAAAATATTTGACAAAATGTACATATAAAAAACATTCAAATATTATTCTTACTATAATGTTATTCGTATTAGCAATATGTGTGTGTGTGTATATATATATATATATATATATATATATATATATATATATATATATTCTTTTAACAATTTATTTCACCGAGTTTTATATAGCGCAAACTTGACCAGAATCGGGTATCAGAGCGCTTTACATAGCATCAATTGCATTACATTTTTGTTAGGCACGGGGAAATTAAGTGATTATATATATATATATTCACTAAAAAAAACATAGGTTTCACACACGTTATAGTTAGGAATTAGCATTTAAAAAACCTTGCAAATTCACTGAAAAAACCATAGGTTTCACACATGTTATAGTTAGCTGGACATTTCACTCGTAAAAAACCATTGAAATTCCCCCGTTATAGTTAGTTCAGCTAACTATAACTCGCGCGACCGCAATCCAGTGCTGATGACGTCACATATTACATCACTGATGACGTCATCCAGTGAGTGTGTGTTTCTGTAAACTCTAAATATGTATAATATATATAGGGAAAGGCCTGTGGAAGAATGAGTGGCTGTACAAGTGTGTGAATGGATGATTTTCTAGGTGAGTAAATGACTCTATAAGTGAGTCATTTGAGATCTCATCAGTGATGTCATGAGTGATGTCACTGACCATGTCATGAGTGATGTAATATGTGACGTCAGCAGTGGATTGCGGTCGCGCGAGTTATAGTTAGCTGAACTAACTATAATGGGGGAATTTCAATGGTTTTTTACAAGTGAAATGTCCAGCTACCTATAACATGTGTGAAACCTATGGTTTTTTCAGTGAATTTGCAAGGTTTTTTAAATGCTAATTCCTAACTATAACGTGTGTGAAACCTATGTTTTTTTTAGTGAATTTGTAAGGTTTTTTAAATGCAAATCTATGTATGTATTATTATATTTTTTATATATTTATTTTACAATAAACTACCTGTGTATATAGTTATAGATTGACTGTATCCTGTAATATGGAATGGCTCAGCTCTTATTTTTTGAATTTGGATAACGTTGAACAGCATAGTTAATATCTTCTATAAACTTATAAACAGTTTAAAATGTTTTTTTTTTTTTTTACGAGGTCCTTTAGGGACCCCCTGAGAAGGTCTAGGGGGTCAGGGACTCTCTACCCTGCCCCCTTTTCACATTCTCCGCTTGTGTTTTTAGCTCTCTTCTGCCTCTAAAACTCAAAATGGCGGCTGGGGGGTGCGCACACCGTGCACGCACCCCGTGATTTTTTGAAAAAAAAAATGTTTTTTTCACCCTTTGGGGTCCTTCAGGGACCCCCTGACAAAGGCTAGGGGGTCAGGAACTCTCTACCCTGCCCCCTTTTCACGTTCTCCACCTTTCTTTTTCACTGTCACACACAAAATGGCGTCCGACACTTCATGATTTCGACCGATTGGAATGTTGACTGACATCTAACCACCAATCAGAATTACGCTCGCTGACATTTGGTGCGCGCACGGTGCGAGCACCGTGCGCGCATGGTGCGCGCATATAGATATTTATGTACTTTTAACTGCCATTTTCTCAGGAACTACTGAACAGATTGACACCATATATGCAAAAGGCACATGCCTGACCTGAGAACTACCTCTTTGCCAAATTTCAAGTAATTCTGTTCAGCCGTTCGGGCTGTACCTTCGACTAAAGGTCCTATGGGAAAATGCATGGGGAAAACGCGTTTTGAGACCCCCTTTTTTCTCAGCCCCCGCTTGACGAATCACCCCGAGACTTTCAGGGTAGGAGCTGAGCGGAGCGCCCCATTAGTTTTGAAAATTTCACGAAGATAAGTCAACCAGTGCGAAAGTTATTCAAAATAGAATTTTCAGATTTCCTATGGGAACTCGGTCCTAACTATAACTATCTACTGGCGACCGCCAGTAGATAATATATATATATATTCACTGAAAAAACCAAAGGTTTCAGGGGCGTTATAGTTAGGAATTGGCATTTAAAAAACCTTAGAAATTCACTGAAAAAACCATAGGTTTCAGGGGTGTTATAGTTAGCTGGACATTTCCCTCGTACAAAACCCTAGAAATTCCCCTGTTAGAGTTAGTTCAGCTAACTATAACTCGCGCCCCCGCAATGCACTGCTGATGACGTCACATATTACATCACTCATGACATGGTCAGTGACATCACTGATGACATCACTGATGACATCTCAAATGACATCACTGATGACATCATCCATGTGATAAATTACTGCATTTTCTCACACCCTAATTTAACCTTTGATACACCAACTCAAAATTTCAGACGTCCATTCTCAAAACCATAGCTACTCCAATACCAATAGCTACATACCCACTAATTAACTCTTAGGTCTACATACACCTCCACTCACTCACCTGTACAGTCACTCATACTTAGTCACTCCGTACAAGACTATCATATGCATTTATACACCTATATAGACACTCACAGACCGCCAATCATCCATTGAGGTACTGACACACCTAGTCAGTCGTGTAAGTAATTAAACACAGTTCAATTTACTCACCTATACAGTTAAACACACTCAAGTTCACTTACTCATAAAAATACTACCACATTCTTACGCTCTTATACAATCATTGATACAAGCACACACTCATCTATTCAGCCACTCTCACAAACACACACTCTCACATATACCCACTTATATACTCTTACACGGATATATACTGCCTTTCACATATGTAGTTAGTCACACATGTACCACTGAGATATACATTCAATCCCTAACACACCCATACATACACTCACCCAACCATACAGTTGATCACAGATGCACTCTTAAAACCATGCCCCATAGAATCACCCACTCACACATCTATGCATAGAGTCACACACACCCTACCCACACAAACACTCAGGCACCCATACAGATACTCAGACAACCAATCAATAACCCATATAGACACTCATATAGCTATTCACAAAACCATGCAGCCACTTATACACCTACACACAGACACATACAGACATTCACACAGTTTAGTCACTAGTCCGCAGTAAGATACATTTAATGACTCACTTATGGAGTCAGTTACGCACCTAGAAAATCATCCATTCACACACTTGTACACCCACTCATTCTTCCACAGGCCTTTCACTATAAATATATAAAATATATTTAAACTTTACAGAAACACACAGTCACTGGATGACGTCATCAGTGATGTCATTTGAGATGTCATCAGTGATGTCCTGAGTGATGTCACTGACCATGTCATGAGTGATGTAATATGTGACGTCATCAGCAGTGCTTTGCGGGGGCGCGAGTTATAGTTAGCTGAACTAACTATAACAGGGGAATTTCTAGGGTTTTGTATGAGGGAAATGTTCAGCTAACTATAACACCCCTGAAACCTATGGTTTTTTCAGTGAATTTCTATGGTTTTTTAAATGCCAATTCCTATCTATAACGCCCCTGAAACCTTTAGTTTTTTCAGTGAATTTCAAAGGTTTTTTAAATGCTAATTCCTAACTATATCAGGCCTGAAACCTATGGTTTTTTCAGTGAATTTCAAAGGTTTTTTAAATGCTAATTCCTAACTATATCAGGCCTGAAACCTAAGTTTTTTTCAGTGAATTTCAAAGGTTTTGTAAGTGACAATTTTTAATGTATTAATTGTTATACTGATTTTTTTGATACTGATTTACTACATTTTTAAAACTATTTATTTTTAGATATTTTTTTTTTAATTACATTATAATTACATTATACATTACAATACAAAATATAGTTTCTCAGAATGAATTACTTTAGTTTAAATACTTGGCAAATAGGCAACAGGCTTTTAAGTACAGTAGTTACAGTTGTTGCAATGGCCAACCCAATTTCAAACACAAAGCAACATTAAGCTCAATGTGAATTTCTAGTTAAATGCAATTAGTTACTTTATGGATTACTTTTCTAACCAGAGGACTGGATCCTAGATTCAGTCCTTGGACATCTCCTGTAAACAGTTGAGTAAAAGCGTTTTGGTTACAGTAGTTATTTTTAAGGAATATTATTGTATTTTAAAAAGTTCACACTTGGAAATATTTTCACATAGAATCACCAATGTTATCCTATGGCAGAAAACTCACTTAGCAGGTAAGTAGTGTTATTGTTACTTTTTCTTACTCAGTGGTGGATTCTGGATCCAGCACTGGCCAACCTCCTGTAAACCGTTGAAAGAATGTGTGTAAGTCATACAGATGAATTTTTAGGAATGTTTTTTGTTTGTGAAAATGGACACTTAGAAACTTTTCTCCTGAAAACCACACAATGGATTCCTATGGAAGGAAATACAAGTTACTGGTAAGTGCACTTAGAATTACTTTTCAGGGTCAGTGCTGGGCTAAAAGATGCAGCCCAGGGTTCTCTCCTGATAACAGGTGAGTAAATCGGAATTCGTAGTTCGGCTGATTTTAGAGGAATATTTGTACGTTTCAAAAATGGACACTTAGAAAATTTCCTGCTGAAAACCACACAATGGATTCCTATTGAAGGAAATACAAGTTACTGGTAAGTACGCTTAGAATTACCTTTCATGTTCAGTGCTGGGCTAAAAGATGCAGCCCTGGGTTCTCTCCTGATAACAGGTGAGTAAACCAGAATTCGTAGTTCGGCAGATTTTAGAGGAATATTTTTAGTTTGTGAAAATAGACAGAAACTTTTCTGCTGAAAACCACACAATGGATTCCTATGGAAGGAAATACAAGTTACTGGTAAGTACGCTTAGAATTACTTTTCAGGGTCAGTGCTGGGCTCAAAGATGCAGCCCTGGGTTCTCTCCTGATAACAGGTGAGTAAATCAGAATTCGTAGTTCGGCTGATTTTAGAGGAATATTTTTAGTTTGTGAAAATAGACAGAAACTTTTCTGCTGAAAACCACACAATGGATTCCTATGGAAGGAAATACAAGTTACTGGTAAATATGCTTAGAATTAGCTTTCATGTTCAGTGCTGGGCAAAAAGATGCAGCACTGGGTTCTCTCCTGATTACAGGTGAGTAAATCGGAATTCGTAGTTTGGCTGATTTTAGAGGAATATTTGTACGTTTAAAAAACTGGACACAGAACATTTTCTGCTGAAAACCACACAATGGATTCCTATGGACGGAAATACAAGTTACTAGTAAATACGCTTAGATTTACTTTTCAGGGTCAGTGCTGGGCTAAAAGATGCAGCACTGGGTTCTCTCCTGATAACAGGTGAGTAAATCGGAATTCGTAGTTCGGCTGATTTTAGAGGAATATTTGTACGTTTTAAAAATGGACACAGAACATTTTCTGCTGAAAACCACACAATGGATTCCTATGGAAGGAAATACAAGTTACTGGTAAGTACGCTTAGAATTACTTGTCAGGGTCAGTGCTGGGCTAAAAGATGCAGCCCAGGGTTCTCTCCTGATTACAGGTGAGTAAATCGGAATTCGTAGTTCGGCTGATTTTAGAGGAATATTTATACATTAAAAAAATGGACACTTAGAAAATTTTCTGCTTAAAACCACACAATGGATTCCTATGGAAGGAAATACGAGTTACTGGTAAGTACGCTTAGCATTACCTTTCATGTTCAGTGCTGGGCTAAAAGATGCAGCCCTGGGTTCTCTCCTGAAAACAGGTGAGTAAACCGTAATTCGTAGTTCGGCTGATTTTAGAGGAATATTTTTAGTTTGTGAAAATAGACACTTCGAAACTTTTCTGCTGAAAACCACACAATGGATTCCTATGGAAGGAAATACAAGTTACTGGTAAATACGCTTAGAATTACCTTTCATGTTCAGTGCTGGGCAAAAAGATGCAGCACTGGGTTCTCTCCTGATTACAGGTGAGTAAATCGGAATTCGTAGTTTGGCTGATTTTAGAGGAATATTTGTACGTCTAAAAAATGGACACTTAGAAAATTTTCTGCTGAAAACCACACAATGGATTCCTATGGAAGGAAATACAAGTTACTGGTAAGTACGCTTAAAATTACTTTTCAGGGTCAGTGCTGGGCTAAAAGATGCAGCCCAGGGTTCTCTCCTGATTACAGGTGAGTAAATCGGAATTCGTAGTTCGGCTGATTTTAGAGGAATATTTGTACGTTTCAAAAATGGACACTTAGAAAATTTCCTGCTGAAAACCACACAATGGATTCCTATGGAAGGAAATACAAGTTACTGGTAAGTACGCTTAGAATTACCTTTCATGTTCAGTGCTGGGCTAAAAGATGCAGCCCTGGGTTCTCTCCTGATAACAGGTGAGTATACCAGAATTCGTAGTTCGGCAGATTTTAGAGGAATATTTTTAGTTTGTGAAAATAGACAGAAACTTTTCTGCTGAAAACCACACAATGGATTCCTATGGAAGGAAATACAAGTTACTGGTAAGTACGCTTAGAATTACTTTTCAGGGTCAGTGCTGGGCTCAAAGATGCAGCCCTGGGTTCTCTCCTGATAACAGGTGAGTAAATCAGAATTCGTAGTTCGGCTGATTTTAGAGGAATATTTTTAGTTTGTGAAAATAGACAGAAACTTTTCTGCTGAAAACCACACAATGGATTCCTATGGAAGGAAATACAAGTTACTGGTAAATACGCTTAGAATTAGCTTTCATGTTCAGTTCTGGGCAAAAAGATGCAGCACTGGGTTCTCTCCTGATTACAGGTGAGTAAATCGGAATTCGTAGTTTGGCTGATTTTAGAGGAATATTTGTACGTTTAAAAAACTGGACACAGAAAATTTTCTGCTGAAAACCACACAATGGATTCCTATGGACGGAAATACAAGTTACTGGTAAATACGCTTAGATTTACTTTTCAGGGTCAGTGCTGGGCTAAAAGATGCAGCACTGGGTTCTCTCCTGATAACAGGTGAGTAAATCGGAATTCGTAGTTCGGCTGATTTTAGAGGAATATTTGTACGTTTTAAAAATGGACACAGAACATTTTCTGCTGAAAACCACACAATGGATTCCTATGGAAGGAAATACAAGTTACTGGTAAGTACGCTTAGAATTACTTGTCAGGGTCAGTGCTGGGGTAAAAGATGCAGCCCAGGGTTCTCTCCTGATTACAGGTGAGTAAATCGGAATTCGTAGTTCGGTTGATTTTAGAGGAATATTTATACATTTAAAAAATGGACACTTAGAAAATGTTCTGCTTAAAACCACACAATGGATTCCTATGGAAGGAAATACAAGTTACTGGTAAGTACGCTTAGCATTACCTTTCATGTTCAGTGCTGGGCTAAAAGATGCAGCCCTGGGTTCTCTCCTGAAAACAGGTGAGTAAACCGGAATTCGTAGTTCGGCTGATTTTAGAGGAATATTTTTAGTTTGTGAAAATAGACACTTCGAAACTTTTCTGCTGAAAACCACACAATGGATTCCTATGGAAGGAAATACAAGTTACTGGTAAATACGCTTAGAATTACCTTTCATGTTCAGTGCTGGGCAAAAAGATGCAGCACTGGGTTCTCTCCTGATTACAGGTGAGTAAATCGGAATTCGTAGTTTGGCTGATTTTAGAGGAATATTTGTACGTCTAAAAAATGGACACTTAGAAAATTTTCTGCTGAAAACCACACAATGGATTCCTATGGAAGGAGATACAAGTTACTGGTAAGTACGCTTAAAATTACTTTTCAGGGTCAGTGCTGGGCTAAAAGATGCAGCCCAGGGTTCTCTCCTGATAACAGGTGAGTAAATCGGAATTCGTAGTTCGGCTGATTTTAGAGGAATATTTGTACGTTTCAAAAATGGACACTTAGAACATTTTCTGCTGAAAACCACACAATGGATCCCTATGGAAGGAAATACAAGTTACTGGTAAGTACGCTTAGAATTACCTTTCATGTTCAGTGCTGGGCTAAAAGATGCAGCCCTCGGTTCTCTCCTGATAACAGGTGAATAAACCGGAATTCGTAGTTCGGCTGATTTTAGAGGAATAATTTTAGTTTGTGAAAATAGACACTTAGAAACTTTTCTGCTGAAAACCACACAATGGATTCCTATGGAAGGAAATACAAGTTACTGGTAAATACGCTTAGAATTACCTTTCATGTTCAGTGCCCAATCCCCCCACGGCCCCGCCGGCTCCCCGCCTCCTGCGGGAGCCGGCATTGCTTTTCCACATGGGGAGCAGCTAATATGCTGCTCCCCATGTGGAAAAGCAATCTGCTTTGCTATTTGGAAGAGAGAGCAGGTTTCCCTTCTCTCTCTTCCAAATAGCAAAGCAGTTTGCAATGGCAGGGTGGGAGCCGCGAGGCTCCCGCCCTGCCATTGCAAACTGCAGTGTCCCGGGGGTGGGCACCCCGGGACACTGTAGGAGCCGGCCCTGGAAGGTGGCGGTCCCCAGCCACTTAAGTTAGAGCCACGGGGGTGGTGGTTCCCAGGGCTTGGGGGTCCGTATATATATATATATATATAGATATAGATATATTCACTGAAAAAACCATAGGTTTCACACACGTTATAGTTAGGAATTAGCATTTAAAAAACCTTAGAAATTCAGTGAAAAAACCATAGGTTTCACACATGTTATAGTTAGCTGGACATTTTACTCGTAAAAAACCAATGAAATTGCCCCGTTATAGTTAGTTCAGCTAACTATAACTCGCGCGCCCGCAATGCACTGCTGATGACGTCACATATTACATCACTCATGACATGGTCAGTGACATCACTCATGACATCACTGATGACATCTCAAATGACATCACTGATGACATCACTGATGACATCATCCTTGTGATAGAGTGGCAGACCTCCTCTCACCTTAATATAAGCTTTGATACACACATTCAAAAATAGAGACTAAAAATTTCAAAACAATGGACATACCAATACCAGTTACAACAACCTCTTCAGTAATTCTAAGATCCACATACACATCCACTCATTCACCAACAGTCCTATACAGTCACTCATACATGTACTCACTCATCATATGTACTCATACATCTATACATCCTGTTACACAATGCCACTCATCCATAGAGTTACTCACACACATAGTCACTCATGCTAATAAAGAATCAAACATACATTTACTTGCATATACAGTTATACACACACCACCACACTTACTTCTACGGAAACTTACACATACTTAGTCTTTTAAACAATCACTTATAGAAACACATACTTATTCATACAGGAACTCTTTCAATCTCTCACTTTCACATATACTCACATATATACACCAATAGTCACATATACTAGTTTAAAACGTATGTAGTTACTCCTGAAGACACTATTGAGACAGTCATTCACTCACTAACACACCCATACACACACTCATCCACCCATACAGTCCTGCACACATGCTGTGTTCAACACATACAAACAGTGAGTCACTCATTCATGCACCGATGCACTACGTAATACCCCCCACCGAACCATGCAGACACTCAGACTGATACTCAAAAAAACAACTAATAACCTAAATAGGCACCCATGTAGCTACTCACCAACCCATGCAGCCACTTATACACAAAGTGAGAGACTGATACAGATATTTACATATTTAAACATTATTCACTAAGCCATGTATTCACTATGATACACTTAATCAGTCAGTTACACAATCAATTTTTCAAAAACAAATCATCCATTTAGACACTTATATACCCATTTATTCTTCCATCGACCATGAGATATACATATATAAAACATATTTAATTTTCAGAATAACACACATTCACTAGATGATGTCATCAGTGATGTCATCAGTGATGTCATTTGAGATGTCATCAGTGATGTCATGAGTGATGTCACTGACCATGTCATGAGTGATGTAATATGTGACGTCATCAGCAGTGCATTGCGGGCGCGCGAGTTATAGTTAGCTGAACTAACTATAACGGGGCAATTTCATTGGTTTTTTACGAGTAAAATGTCCAGCTAACTATAACATGTGTGAAACCTATGGTTTTTTCACTGAATTTCTAAGGTTTTTTAAATGCTAATTCCTAACTATAACGTGTGTGAAACCTATGGTTTTTTCAGTGAATTTCTAAGGTTTTTTAAATGCTAATTCCTAACTATAACGTGTGTGAAACCCATGGTTTTTTCAGTGAATTTGCAAGGTTTTTTAAATGCTAATTCCTAACTATAACGTGTGTGAAACCCATGGTTTTTTCAGTGAATTTGCAAGGTTTTTTAAATGCTATTTTTTTTTTATATTCTTCATTTTTTTCAAACATATTTTTATTTTAATTTTCTTATCTTTTATAAAGACTATGCTTTAATTTTTAAAATCCTTAAATATTTTTTTTATATATATTTTTTTAAAATAAACATGTAAAATTTATTTCCAGATTTTTATTTTTTTTTTTTTATAGTACGCGTACCGTAAGCTCACGGTAAGCGTACGGTTTACGCAACGTCCGTAATCTATCTACGCTGCTTGCGTATAGTTACGCACTTTGCGTAGCCGCGCGTACTGCGCGCGGGACGCGTGCGCGCTTACGCAACACGCGCACGTTACGCGGAAGTGCCGGGAAATGACTGTTATGCGCATGTGCGCAAGCGCGTGTCTTTTTTACGCGCACGCGTACTTTTTGCCGTAAGCGCACCGTAAGCGTACCGTAAGCGTACGGTAGGTCATGTGATCTTGAAACACAACTTTTGATTGGTTGAAACTACTTTCAGTTCTAGAACTCTCCTACACCACACCCATTCCCCTCATTTCTGCTTGTGATCCCTTGGGAGAAGGAGCTGGTTTGTCTTTGGGATACGATGGCAGAACAGCAGAGCTCTTCTGAGAGTGAGGCTAGCACCAGCAGCACTGTCTTGAGGCAGAGAGCGAGGAAAGTAAAACCTTCTTATGTTTGGGATTATTTTACTTTTCCAGAAGGCCAGCAAAAGGTGAATGCACCCTTAGTTACTTGCAAGCTGTGTCAGCGTGTACTTTCTAGAGGTAATCCTAACAGGAAGTATTCCTTTGGGAATCACACCATGAAGAGACACCTCCAGGATGTACACAGAAGGACACATGGTCATCTTTTTGGAGGTAACTCTTCAGAAAGACGAGCCAGTACATCCACAGCAGCTCAGCCTGGACCATCACCTGCAGGGCTTACTCCTTCTTCTGCAGGTCAGGTGAGCCCTTCATCTGTGGGGGGAGAATCTCCTTTTGCTGGCCCTCTGGAAATGAACCCTCGATTTCGGAAGGTTGATATTCATTGCACATTTTGTAAAGCTCTAATTTGTTATAGGGAGACCAGTGTTTCCCTAGTGAATAACAAAATAGATCAGCACATTTGTAGCTTTGAATGATTTTCCCATGGTTCCTTTCCTCTGTCCCTGCATGAACACAACGGTTCTTTTAAGAGCCAACCTTATCTTTCATCTTTTTTTTACATTTTTTTTAAAAAACTTTTTTTTTTTTTTTACCGTACGCGTACGGTAAGCGTACCTTTTTTTTATTTTTTAAAAAAAACACTAAAAATCATTTTTCACATTACAAGGTCCTTGAAAGACTACAATTATTACTATTGACTTACCATACTCACTGAAAAAAATATTTATTCATTTGTTTTTTTAAAAAATAGTTTTTAAAATGGTTGTAGTTTACGAAAATTTTCTATATCGATCTGAAAAAAAAGAAAAAAGTATTAATATTTTTAAAACATTTTATAATACAGTACACATATTTACATTTTTTCCCAAAAAATATTTTTGCCTTATTTTTGCTGTTTTCAGAATATATTGCATTTCACTATAAATTGTGAAAGCAATTGCATTCATCATTTTACAGCGGGCAAAAAAAAATAACAATCTCAAAGATTGTATTAAAAAAGCCCAGAATCTCTTCTCACTTAAACTTATCATTACAGAAATGCATATTATTCTTAAAAAATGTCATCTAAAAACAATACTTTTTTCTTTAAAATACCGTCTGATATTTTTGTTTCAGAAGTACATTCACAATAATATATCTCAAATAACTCCAAAATACATCTGATTTTATTTCCTTTAGGCCAAATAGTATTTTTTATTCTTTCCCTGGAATAAATTTCCAAGGGAAAACCATTAAAATTCTAAAGTTTAATCTGTCCAGATCTCACCGATTCTCTGTAACATTTTGGTTCACGAAAATTTTTCGAATAATTTATTTAGTCCACAATAGAATTGCTTACTTTTCCACATGGCCAAATAGTAATTTTTGAAATTATTTTTGAAAAAATTTCCAGTGGCAGTCCAATAACATTCCAAAATTTAAAATGTGCAGAAGTTACCGATAATCTCTAAATTATTGGTTTTTCAAAATTGCATTAAAAATTTAAAAAGTCCACATTACAATTGGTTATCTTTCCTTTAGGCCAAATGATAATTTTAAAAATCTTTTTTCTACAAAATTGCAATGGTAATCCTGTAAAATGGTAAAATTATTTTGTCCAGATCTTGCCAAGTCTCTCTAAAATTTAGGTTTCAGGAAGATTAGATAGGAATTTGCTAAATCAAAAGGCAAACGTTGTTTGAAAATCAATTGGGAATCATTACACAGTGTCCATCCTTTTTCACATTTTAGATAAACTGTGTAATGTCCAGAAGTAACAGTAGGTCCATCATGGAAAATTATTGCAACAGTTACAAAAGTTTTTCCTGAAATTGATAATTGCTGTCCTGTAAACTTCTTTATTAAAGTATCCAATTTTGATCCATCAGCTCTACATCGTTGCATCATTAAAATTACATACTGTCCGTATTCCCTTAAAATTAATGTTGATAACATGTCAGAATTACACTCACCACATTTCATGCTATGATTAGCATCTTTAACTAAGTTTGCAAAAGTGACTGTTTTACTCTCTGGCAATGTCAAATAAATAAACCTTTCATTATCAACAATAGAACCACTTATATTATAACAATTATCACAACTATGTTCCCATTTATAAGAGAGACCAAAAAAAATGTCAATGGGAACTCCTTCTTCTTCCACTACCTGAAGAAAATACATCAAAAATTCGTGAGCATCTTGCTGTTCATTTTGAGAAAACTGTGTTCGTCCTGAACATACATCTAAAAGTTTTCTAATATCAGTAGCACTTTCTATTTGAGTTTTATCTTTACTCAGCTTTTGAAAAAGGAGACTGAGCTCTGAACAGAATCTTTTTCCCTGATTTATTATTATCTGCTCTTGCAAACTTTCCAGATAAAAAGCAACATTCAGCACTACATTTGCGTAGCAGTTGACACCAGAGCTATTTTCAAAATGACATCCTACAACCTGTTCTTCATTTTCCTTATTCTTTTTGCTTGCAATTACATCACTCCTCTTTTTTTTCCTCTTCTCTACATCTTCATTACAGATATTCTCATTTCTCCTTTTACGAGAAACTACACGTTTCTCCAACACAGGATACTGACCTAAATGAGGAGCATAGCTTCTTCTTAATCTATTATACTCCTTTACACAGTTTGTATCAGCACTAACTTTTGAGTCATCGAAGTCTATCATGAATAAACCTGATAATGTTTTGACTCGTGACAAAGCAACATATGCCATACCTTCTTTGAACACACTAGATCCAATGTTCACAAATGCACAATCTACAGTCAATCCTTGAGACTTGTGAATAGTTACAGCATATGCTAGAGAAAACGGAAACTGCTTCCTACGTACATATAAGTCTTTCACAAGCATGAAACGAACTGAACAACGACAAATGTCTTTAACTTCCTCTATCTGATCAAATTTTATTTTTAACCATTCAATTCCATCTTTTTTCTGATAATTAATAAAACCCACAACTCTTCCCATCGCTCCATTTACTAAGCCTTTTTCAACATCCAAATTTCTCCTTAAAAACACTCTACAGTTCATGCAAACATATAGATTTTTTTCTAATCCTGCTGTTTTGGAGATGTTCTTCTCTAGTGAGTCCAATTTATTTTTCAGTTTGCCTGTTACTGTGACAGTAATTCTTCCATCCTCAATTTTGTCCACTGCTTCCAATTTCATGATCTCTTCCTTTTCCAATTTCAAAAGCTCCTCATTGAATATTGAGCATTCACGTAGAGTTGGCATTAAGCAGATGACACTTTTGTTTTCTGCAATGTTCTTGTATATCTTCTCTGCAACTATTTCTTCCTTTGGAAATAAATTATGTAGCAGCCGAGTCTGTAATGCTTTTTTGCCAGCTTCTGTGAGTAGTCCAATCCTGATATCTTTCAGAATACTTCCATATTCTTCATCGTTTGCTTGCCTCATATTAGTTGTAAGTTCCTTGTACTCAAAGAAGGACCAAATATTTGTATTACCGATGCTTCCCAATGACTTCTTCGTGTCTTCATGTGTCACAGTATTAAACACTGGTTGTCCTTTAACCGGAGTAAGTTGCAAAAGATCCCCAAAAACGATGACGTGTTTTCCACCAAATAACACGTCATAGTCTGTCTTCAAAATTTGCTGCATTCTTAAATGCACAAAGGCAAGCATTAAGTTTGATACCATGCTCACCTCATCAATAATGAGAACTTGCATCTTCTTCAATACTCTTGAAACTTCCAAGCATGCTTCTCCAGTTAGCTTGTTGAATTGTATTTTGTTCTCATGCTCCACTGGTAACATTAGCAAACGATGTAAGGTGATTCCTTTTATGTTATATGCTGCTAACCCAGTTGGAGCAGTAACCACACAAGACAAAGTAGAATCTGTTTTTTGCTTTAGGTAGCTTCTGATGACTTTAATTAGGAAACTTTTTCCAGTGCCAGCTTGTCCGCTTACATACATCCTGATTGGATGAAATGATGTGCATGAGCACTCTTTTTTTCATGTAGAAATCCGTGATCAATTTTGTTTTTGATCTCTTCATAAATTTGTTGCTGCTCTTGATTCAGTTGTCTTTCCAAATTTTTTAAGTCTATAAATGCTTCTTGAGCTTGATTCATAGCCGTTTCCACTTCATTCATGGCTATTGATGCTTCATTTTCAACGATTGGTTGTCCTAGGGGATCTTGACTGTATGTTCCTGAACTTTGGCTGTCCTGAGAACTGTCTCTAGCAATTTCTGCTGCAATTGTAGTTTCCTGTTCAATTTCTTCATTTAACATTTGCAGATAAGTTGAGAATGTACTGCATTGTATGCTGTCTTTGCAAGCATTAAAAGAATCTTCATAGCTCTGGAATTCTCCCAGTAGTTCATCCTCTGAACGCCATGGTTTAAACAACTGTAAAAGAGCCAAGTAGTAAAATTCTTTCTTGTCGGTAGTGTCGCAACTCAGCTTCCGGTGATTTATCAAACTTCCTTTGGTTTGCTTCACCAAACATCCTTCTTCACCAACGACTTTATATTTTCCATTATTGATGTCTTCTGCAGCTTTCCGTGAATAAATGTAGTTCTGCAGCACTTCATAGAGACACATGTTCTCCAGATGATGACTTCTCTTGGGATAATATGTGTCCAACATGTTTGTTTTCAATATATCTGTACTTTCAGGTTCGAACTGTGCCAAATATTCAATTTCTCCAACAGATTTCAGTACCCGATTTCTCATTGCTGCAAGGCCTAAACTTGCCCAAATTATTCTTCTTGACTTCGAGTAGAGACTTGCAGAAGATAATCTATCTGAACATTCGTAGGATCCAATTTCTCGATGCGATAACATCTTCAAACTGAAACTGTACAGCTTCTTACTGACAGTCTTCTCGTGAGAAATCTCTTCCCACATTTCCTTCAATTCTGTTTTTTCTGATTTCGTAATGTAAGACGTTACATATCGAGCAACAGCAATGGAATTGTCAGCAACATACTGTATATCCATGTTAGCGTTCCACATGGATAAAATGACTGGGTTGTAGTCATTTATATTTTTTGATTCTTCTTTTCTTTTAAGGTTGTAGGTATTCTTAGGTGATTTTCTTGTGATAGTATGTCTCACAGCTGACATAAAACTGTTGACTCTTCCATTTGTAAGAACAGGTCTAGGAAATCCAAATCGACATTTAGTGTAGTATTTTTCTTTGCTCTTGTATTTCCGTCGACAGTATTTTCCACACCGATGACTTTGGAAACGTAGAACTTGCTCCTTTAACTTGTACTCTTCTGTGCTTTTAGGTATAGCACATGTTGCATATTCTTCAATGTAAGATAACACTGCTTCATCAGTATCTGTTCCAAACTTTGGGGCATCCTTGATCCACAGCAGCATATGAATATGAGGAGCACCTCTTGCCTGGTACTCTTTTCTCCAAAAGAAATCCACTACTTCTCCAAGGGGTGGATTTTTTTTATTGCAGATGAAGGACATCATAGCCTCAAATCTATGATTGAAATATCTGCAAACATTAACCGGATCCAATGAGCACAGTTCTCCTGCTGTCTTGTATTCGATGTTTTCAATGTTTGAATTGGCCTCTCGTAGAAAATCCAGTAAATCATCCCAAGCGTACTCGGCGCAGCTTAGGGTAAGGAACCATGTTGGTGTTCCTAAATTGCGTAACATGCATTTTAGTTCACCATGGCGTCGGTACCAATATTCATTTGTCCCACGCTGACAAGCCATCAGATTGATCAGTTGTGTTTCCAAATGATCATCTCGGTGCTGCACTTTCTCCATAAAATCCTTAGCAGACACATTTTGTAAATGTACTCCACTTTTTAAAATGTGATTTACTGCATAAGACAGTGCAGACAAGTCGCTTTCAAATAAAAGATGGAACAAATAAGGGATACTTTGTCGAAATCTGGGATCTTCAGCATATAGTCTTGTAGTCCGATACTCAGAAGCTGGAATCTGTTCCGGACGTTCATCGTATCGTCCTCCTTTTCCTTTAGGAAACAGCTGGGGAAAACATCGAGCTTCCAAGCTCTCCTCCCATACACTCACGGGATTTCCTTTTGCTTTCTTCATCTGAAAGAGATCAATATTGTCTCCCATAACTTCTTTCGAATGGAGAGGATGTATGCTAAAATGTTCATAAATTTCTTCTTCCTTTGACTTGTCCACTTTTTCAATTTGTCCACTTGGTGTTTCTGTATCTCCTTGTAAATCTTCTTCTTCTTCTTCTTCTACTATATAAATTGATTCATACCATTTGTTATTTTTTTTCAAATACAAATTTGCTCTTTGTACTTTCCGCACATCTACCAGCTCCTGCCAAATCTTCTTATTCTTTGTAGGTACACCATTAACCAGAATAATTAATGGTTCAGTTTCCAAAGTATCCGCATCAATAGTTTCCATATTTTTTTTCAAATCCAAGGGCAAATACACCACTCTACCTTTTAAACCTCTCACTAAATCTGAAGGAGGTAATTTACCAGTTTTGGGCTCCATACGTACTATGGTCTGGAACGGATGAACACATTGAATGAGTATAGACTCATATGTATTTAATTCAGAAAGTTCAGCAGGAATAGCATCCAATTCTAAATTATTATGTACAGCTCTGGTCGGCATTCTATTTTCCTCTAACTTGTTGTAGCAGTATTTACAAATACGCTGATCTTCACCCAATTCAAAACAATTTTCAAGAAATATATATGTTGCAAAATCCATCCACTTATAATTATCTTCATTTTCACTCTTTCTGTAGAGATCAACATTCCTAGTTTGTTTTCTATAATGAGTTCTGCGGCAACAAATACAAGTAACATTTGGTCTTTCATTAGAGACTATTGCAAATTTTGTTATGTGATCATTAAATGTCTTACTTACACAAGGTTCTACATTCTCTTCCACTTCTGCCTCATTTACTGTGTCCTTCTCTGCACTGTTTTGTTCAGGACCAAAGTAACAAAACTGAATTTCATCAACAACCTTCTCTACATCTGATACCGTTCCTCGGAACAGAGCCCTATTCAATTCATTTAACTTTATTGCTGGACTTTTGGCAAAATACAACCGTCTCACAAACTTTCTCATTTCAGTATGATGAACAGCCAGCATCCTAAAATGATGGAAAACACTATTGCACACTTTTCTAGATAGACAAGCAAGAGAATGACCCTGCAAACCAGTATTCTCTCTCACTCTGCATGGATCCAGACTTTGAAGCACCTTAATCTTTTGTTTTACACTTTTTTTACTATATTCTCTTAGAAACTCTCGAAATCTGTCAATAGATTCCTGACGCACAGTGCAAATACTACTACAATTCCAAGTGTACACTGGGGCTTTAGGACGTCTCCCCATTGCCTCATCTGCCATCACTTGTACCTCATCTCTTGGAACCATTATCTCCTTCTCCATTATGCAACCATTTTTTACTTCGTATGAACGACCTCTGGTGTCAACTGCATGCAGCAAACTATTACTTTGAAAATAGCTCTCTTCATTAAAAAAAGGTTCACTACTTGAGCTATGCATCCACTTTCCTAAAAACACTTTACAAAAATTTGTTCTGTTCACTACTCTTTTGCTTTTGCTTTGTGATTTCAGTACATTAACCATTTTATCTAATGTACGCATCCTATTCAAAATTAATATGAATAGTTTCCTTTTTAATTCTAATGCCTTTGCTGCAATGGCTTCAATTTCTTTTTTTCTCTTATAATATTTAGCCTTTTGCTTATATTTCTTTATATCCTTTATCAAATTGGACATAACTCTTCTCTGAAACATTTTTCTACGTATCTCTTTAAATGCTGTTTTTCTGTTTATGTTAAACTTTTCAATTGCAGAAGGTATATTTGCATTAACTAAATCCTCAATTTTTTGCTGTTCTGTAGGTTTTGTTACATTTTTCCGAGAACAGACATTTTGTACATTTTTGTTTGTTTTCAATATTTTGTTTAGGAATTGTCTTTTTTGCTTACCAGAAGATTTTTTCTTTTTCCCAACATCAGCATCTTCTACTAACTTTGGTCCTCCAGTTGTCCTCAAATATAGTTTTTTTTTTAGCGTTTTTTGAACTCGAGATTTTGTAGGCATCTTAAATTTTGTTCACTGTTCTTCAGCAATACCTGCAAAAAAACTAAAAAAAAAATTCTTTATTGTATTTAAATATATTACTACATTTCTTTTCACAATAGTCACAAAACGAAATTTCTTTGCCAATTTGAATGCACACAAACTCCTCTTTTTTTTTGGGCAAGTGAAAATCTGTATAACAAACTGTCACATTATGAAACCAAGCTGTTTTTTTTTCAGACCACCACCGTGTGTATTCTCTGTGACTGCCTACACTCCAGCAGGGGCAACCAGCCTTAGTGATGCTGAATGTATTTGCATTACAGACTTAAACCTGAAAACCCCACTCGCTTCTAATTACTGTGCATGACTATACATGGCAAGCACATGGGTGTGTGCTAAACCTCTGCTTCTTCCCCCAAAAATTCGCTCCTCTTTTCCATCTACTGCAACTGTGAAATCACCAGAGCAAGACGCAATACATTTCTGCCTATAATTCTTCTATGCACACAGAGTCATGTTTTCACATTAGTGCCAAAACGAAATTTCTTTGCCAATTTGAAAGCACACTTACTGCTCTTTTTTTTTTCGGGCCAAGTGAAAATCTCTTTTTACACTTTGAAATCACTTTTACAGACTGACACATTCTGAAACCTTTTTTTTTAAATTTATTTAAATGCACATGTCCAAGCTGTTTTTTTTTCAGACCACCACCGTGTGTATTCTCTGTGACTGCCTACACTCCAGCAGGGGCAACCAGCCTTAGTGATGCTGAATGTATTTGCATTACAGACTTAAACCTGAAAACCCCACTCGCTTCTAATTACTGTGCATGACTATACATGGCAAGCACATGGGTGTGTGCTAAACCTCTGCTTCTTCCCCCAAAAATTCGCTCCTCTTTTCCATCTACTGCAACTGTGAAATCACCAGAGCAAGACGCAATACATTTCTGCCTATAATTCTTCTATGCACACAGAGTCATGTTTTCACATTAGTGCCAAAACGAAATTTCTTTGCCAATTTGAAAGCACACTTACTGCTCTTTTTTTTTCGGGGGCAAGTGTATATCTCTTTTTTCAATTTGAAATCACTTTTACAGACTGACACATTCTGAAACCTTTTTTTTTAAATTTATTTAAATGCACATGTCCAAGCAGTTTTTTTTTCAGACCACCACCGTGTGCATTCTCTGTGACTGCCTACACTCCAGCAGGGGCAACCAGCCTTAGTGATGCTGAATGTATTTGCATTACAGACTTAAACCTGAAAACCCCACTCGCTTCTAATTACTGTGCATGACTATACATGGCAAGCACATGGGTGTGTGCTAAACCTCTGCTTCTTCCCCCAAAAATTCGCTCCTCTTTTCCATCTACTGCAACTGTGAAATCACCAGAGCAAGACGCAATACATTTCTGCCTATAATTCTTCTATGCACACAGAGTCATGTTTTCACATTAGTGCCAAAACGAAATTTCTTTGCCAATTTGAAAGCACACTTACTGCTCTTTTTTTTTCGGGCCAAGTGAAAATCTCTTTTTACACTTTGAAATCACTTTTACAGACTGACACATTCTGAAACCTTTTTTTTTAAATTTATTTAAATGCACATGTCCAAGCTGTTTTTTTTTCAGACCACCACCGTGTGTATTCTCTGTGACTGCCTACACTCCAGCAGGGGCAACCAGCCTTAGTGATGCTGAATGTATTTGCATTACAGACTTAAACCTGAAAACCCCACTCGCTTCTAATTACTGTGCATGACTATACATGGCAAGCACATGGGTGTGTGCTAAACCTCTGCTTCTTCCCCCAAAAATTCGCTCCTCTTTTCCATCTACTGCAACTGTGAAATCACCAGAGCAAGACGCAATACATTTCTGCCTATAATTCTTCTATGCACACAGAGTCATGTTTTCACATTAGTGCCAAAACGAAATTTCTTTGCCAATTTGAAAGCACACTTACTGCTCTTTTTTTTTCGGGCCAAGTGAAAATCTCTTTTTACACTTTGAAATCACTTTTACAGACTGACACATTCTGAAACCTTTTTTTTAAATTTATTTAAATGCACATGTCCAAGCTGTTTTTTTTTCAGACCACCACCGTGTGTATTCTCTGTGACTGCCTACACTCCAGCAGGGGCAACCAGCCTTAGTGATGCTGAATGTATTTGCATTACAGACTTAAACCTGAAAACCCCACTCGCTTCTAATTACTGTGCATGACTATACATGGCAAGCACATGGGTGTGTGCTAAACCTCTGCTTCTTCCCCCAAAAATTCGCTCCTCTTTTCCATCTACTGCAACTGTGAAATCACCAGAGCAAGACGCAATACATTTCTGCCTATAATTCTTCTATGCACACACAGTCATGTTTTCACATTAGTGCCAAAACGAAATTTCTTTGCCAATTTGAAAGCACACTTACTGCTCTTTTTTTTTCGGGCCAAGTGAAAATCTCTTTTTACACTTTGAAATCACTTTTACAGACTGACACATTCTGAAACCTTTTTTTTTAAATTTATTTAAATGCACATGTCCAAGCTGTTTTTTTTTCAGACCACCACCGTGTGTATTCTCTGTGACTGCCTACACTCCAGCAGGGGCAACCAGCCTTAGTGATGCTGAATGTTTTTGCATTACAGACTTAAACCTGAAAACCCCACTCGCTTCTAATTACTGTGCATGACTATACATGGCAAGCACATGGGTGTGTGCTAAACCTCTGCTTCTTCCCCCAAAAATTCGCTCCTCTTTTCCATCTACTGCAACTGTGAAATCACCAGAGCAAGACGCAATACATTTCTGCCTATAATTCTTCTATGCACACAGAGTCATGTTTTCACATTAGTGCCAAAACGAAATTTCTTTGCCAATTTGAAAGCACACTTACTGCTCTTTTTTTTTCGGGCCAAGTGAAAATCTCTTTTTACACTTTGAAATCACTTTTACAGACTGACACATTCTGAAACCTTTTTTTTAAATTTATTTAAATGCACATGTCCAAGCTGTTTTTTTTTCAGACCACCACCGTGTGTATTCTCTGTGACTGCCTACACTCCAGCAGGGGCAACCAGCCTTAGTGATGCTGAATGTATTTGCATTACAGACTTAAACCTGAAAACCCCACTCGCTTCTAATTACTGTGCATGACTATACATGGCAAGCACATGGGTGTGTGCTAAACCTCTGCTTCTTCCCCCAAAAATTCGCTCCTCTTTTCCATCTACTGCAACTGTGAAATCACCAGAGCAAGACGCAATACATTTCTGCCTATAATTCTTCTATGCACACAGAGTCATGTTTTCACATTAGTGCCAAAACGAAATTTCTTTGCCAATTTGAAAGCACACTTACTGCTCTTTTTTTTTCGGGGGCAAGTGTATATCTCTTTTTTCAATTTGAAATCACTTTTACAGACTGACACATTCTGAAACCTTTTTTTTAAAATTTATTTAAATGCACATGTCCAAGCAGTTTTTTTTTCAGACCACCACCGTGTGCATTCTCTGTGACTGCCTACACTCCAGCAGGGGCAACCAGCCTTAGTGATGCTGAATGTATTTGCATTACAGACTTAAACCTGAAAACCCCACTCGCTTCTAATTACTGTGCATGACTATACATGGCAAGCACATGGGTGTGTGCTAAACCTCTGCTTCTTCCCCCAAAAATTCGCTCCTCTTTTCCATCTACTGCAACTGTGAAATCACCAGAGCAAGACGCAATACATTTCTGCCTATAATTCTTCTATGCACACAGAGTCATGTTTTCACATTAGTGCCAAAACGAAATTTCTTTGCCAATTTGAAAGCACACTTACTGCTCTTTTTTTTTCGGGCCAAGTGAAAATCTCTTTTTACACTTTGAAATCACTTTTACAGACTGACACATTCTGAAACCTTTTTTTTAAATTTATTTAAATGCACATATCCAAGCTGTTTTTTTTTCAGACCACCACCGTGTGTATTCTCTGTGACTGCCTACACTCCAGCAGGGGCAACCAGCCTTAGTGATGCTGAATGTATTTGCATTACAGACTTAAACCTGAAAACCCCACTCGCTTCTAATTACTGTGCATGACTATACATGGCAAGCACATGGGTGTGTGCTAAACCTCTGCTTCTTCCCCCAAAAATTCGCTCCTCTTTTCCATCTACTGCAACTGTGAAATCACCAGAGCAAGACGCAATACATTTCTGCCTATAATTCTTCTATGCACACAGAGTCATGTTTTCACATTAGTCCCAAAACGAAATTTCTTTGCCAATTTGAAAGCACACTTACTGCTCTTTTTTTTTCGGGGGCAAGTGAAAATCTCTTTTTACACTTTGAAATCACTTTTACAGACTGACACATTCTGAAACCTTTTTTTTAAATTTATTTAAATGCACATGTCCAAGCTGTTTTTTTTTCAGACCACCACCGTGTGTATTCTCTGTGACTGCCTACACTCCAGCAGGGGCAACCAGCCTTAGTGATGCTGAATGTATTTGCATTACAGACTTAAACCTGAAAACCCCACTCGCTTCTAATTACTGTGCATGACTATACATGGCAAGCACATGGGTGTGTGCTAAACCTCTGCTTCTTCCCCCAAATATTCGCTCCTCTTTTCCATCTACTGCAACTGTGAAATCACCAGAGCAAGACGCAATACATTTCTGCCTATAATTCTTCTATGCACACAGAGTCATGTTTTCACATTAGTGCCAAAACGAAATTTCTTTGCCAATTTGAAAGCACACTTACTGCTCTTTTTTTTTCGGGCCAAGTGAAAATCTCTTTTACAGACTGACACATTATGAATCCACCATGTGTAACTACAACAAAAACAATTCCCATTTCTATTATTCATTTCTTAAGTTACCACATACATCCCCTCTCAAACTGTAAACTCACCTTTAAAATTAGTTAGTTGTGAAAGAAATGTGTCACTCAAACAGCAGATTATCAGAGCCAGGATCTCTGTTCTGTACACCTCTCTCCTCTCAGCAGAACCAGATAATGGCAAACTTTCCCTCTATTTTTCCACACATATACATGTAAGTTTCAAATCTCAGTGCTTCCCCCTTTTTTTCAAATGTAATGACACATTTCTATTGGTTGAAAACCAACCCTTTTCCAAAAGTACCCTGCCCCCAACTTGACTTCTGCCTAGTACCCTTCCCCCAACTTGACTTCTGCCTGCTACCATAGCAACAGCTCATGGAACACTGCTGTGTGCAGTTAGGTCAGAAGTTCGACACACAATGTTTCAATTCCACAGAGCAAGAGTGCTTGACTTTTCAAACCTAACTGCAAATCCATAGTACTGTTCTTTGGTTACACATTTTTTTGTACCAATACAAAACATGCTTCTATTAATTTTCACATACAGCCTAGTTTTTTTTCTAGAATGGTATGAAACAGCCAATCAGTTCTTTTTGTTTTGTAAAAAATATGTATGCCTCCATTTCCAAACTGTCTTTCTTTTCATATTGCCATTCTACTGAAAGACACCTCCTGAGTGCATCCAGTTCTCCTTTGAAGATGTTCACAGTGTGGATTGTAGGGCACAGCTATGTCTTCTGGAGTGAAAAGTTTGCAGAGAAAACAGATATGGTGAGAGACCTTGCTTTGCCAAATGTAGACATTAAATGGATTGGTCAGAGAGGGTTAAAGTGGCACCAATTGATGCCATTGGTGAAATCCTTCATGCAAATCCAACACCCTGACCTCATAATAGTGCACTGTGGTGGCAATGACCTAGGCACTTTGACTGGGGTAGGTCTGGAAATGCTTATGAAGGACACCTTTGCACAACTGTTTTCACTTTTCCCTAAAACTGCCTTTGTGTTTTCCAACATATGCCAAAGGCAAAAATGGAACTGGTCCAATCATTTCTGTCCACAGATTGACAAAGCAAGAAAGCACGTCAACAAATCTGTTTCTGCTTTCCTCCGTGACTATGGTATGGGTGCCATTTACCACAACAACTTGCGTTACGACATGCAAGACATTTATAGAGGAGATGGTGTGCACTTCAATGATGAAGGGAACAGAGTCTTCCTCTTGAACCTTAGACTCTGCATCGGTACTTACTTGTAGGTACCACTAAAAAAATGACTCCATAAACACAACAGCTCTTTTTAGAGCTCCCTAATTTCTAAACTCTTAAATCTGATTTTCATTTATTTATTTTTATTTTTTTTACCGTACGCTTACCGTGAGCTTACCGTACGCGTACCCCGTGATTTTTTTTAAAATCAATAAATGTTTTCTTTGTACTTTTCTGTCCTTCTTTGACCCCCTTACAATTGTTAGGGGGTCTGTAACTCTCCTCATTGCCCCCTTTCCTTGTTTTCACTCTTTTTTTTCAGAGTGAAATACACAAAATGGCGGCCGCCGCTTCCTGGTTTCGGCCGATTCGAATGTTTACTAAGATCTAAGAGCCAATCAGAATCGCGCTCGCGCACGCCACCGTACGCTTACCGTAAGCGTACGGTAAGCGTACCGTAAGCTGGCTCAGATATATATATTGATTTAAAGGCTATTTTCTCAAAATCAACTGAACTGATTTACACCAAACCTACAAAAGGCACTTCCTTGACCTACGGACTACCTCTCTGCCAAATTTCTAGTAATTCTGTTCAGCCGTTCGGGCTGTAGCTCGTTCTAAAGGTCCTATGGAAAAATGCATGGGAAAAACGCGTTTTGGGACCCCCCTTTTATCTCAGCCCCCGCTTGACGAATCCCCCCGAGACTTTCAGGGTAGGAGCGGAGCGTAGCGCCCCACCTATTTTGAGAAATTCGCGAGGATTCGTCGACCGGCGCCAAAGTTATTCAAAATAGAATGTTGAGGTTTTCCTATGGAAACGTGGTCCTAACTATAACTACCTACTGGCGACCGCCAGTAGGTAATATAGATATATATATATATATATTCACTTAAAAAACCATAGGTTTCACACATGTTATAGTTAGCTGGACATTTCACTCGTAAAAAACCTATGAAATTCCCCCGTTATAGTTACTGTAGGCAACTATAACTCACGCGACCGCAATCCTCTGCTGATGACGTCAGATATTATATCACTGTATTTAGACACTTATTTACCCATGTCTTCTTCCATTAATCTTTAGCTATACATATATTACAAATATTTATTTTTCATAAAGACACATATGTCATCAGTGATGTAATATCTGACGTCATCAGCAGAGGATTGCGGTCGCGTGAGTTATAGTTGCCTACAGTAACTATAACGGGGGAATTTCATAGGTTTTTTACGAGTGAAATGTCCAGCTAACTATAACATGTGTGAAACCCATGGTTTTTTCAATGAATATATATATATATATATATATATATATATATATATATATATATATATGTATATATATATTACCTACTGGCGGTCGCCAGTAGGTAGTTATAGTTAGGACCCCTTTTCCATAGGAAAACCTCAACATTCTATTTTGAATAACTTTGGCGCCGGTCGATGAATCCTCGCGAATTTCTCAAAATAGGTGGGGCGCTACGCTCCGCTCCTACCCTGAAAGTCTCGGGGGGATCCGTCAAGCGGGGGCTGAGATAAAAGGGGGGTCCCAAAACGCGTTTTCCCCATGCATTTTTCCATAGGACCTTTAGAACGAGCTACAGCCCGAACGGCTGAACAGAATTACTCGAAATTTGGCAGAGAGGTAGTCCCTAGGTCAAGGAAGTGCCTTTTGTAGGTTTGGTGTAAATCTGTTCAGTAGATTCTGAGAAAATAGCCTTTAAATCAATATATATATCTGAGCCCGCTTACGGTACGCTTACCGTACGCTTACCGTAAGCGTACGGTGGCGTGCGCGAGCGCGATTCTGATTGGCTCTTAGATCTTAGTAAACATTCGAATCGGCCGAAACCAGGAAGCGGCGGCTGCCATTTTGTGTATTTCACTCAGAAAAAAAAGAGTGAAAACAAGAAAAGGGGGCAATGAGGAGAGTTACAGACCCCCTTACATTTGTGAGGGGGTCAAAGAAGGACTGTAAAGTACAAAGAAAACATTTATTGATTTTAAAAAAAATCACGGGGTACGCGTACGGTAAGCTTACGGTAAGCATACGGTAGAAAAAAAAAACAAAAATGAAAATCAGATTTAAGTGTTTAGATATTAGGGGGCTCTAAAAAGAGCCGTTGTGTTTATGAAATGATTTTTTAGTGGTACCTACAAGTAAGTACCGAGTCTAAGGTTCAAGAGGAAGACTCTGTTCCCTTCATCATTGAAGTGCAAGTTGTTGTGGTAAATGGCACCCATACCATAGTCACGGAGGAAAGCAGAAACAGATTTGTTGACGTGCTTTCTTGCTTTGTCATCGCACCGCGTGCCCACCGTGCGTGCACGGCACTAACTGCGTAAAGTGGGCGCGCGGTGCGCGAAGCGCACCGCGTGCTCACTGTGCGCGCACGGTGCGCGAAGCGCACCGTGCGCGCACGGAACGAACTGCGTTAAGTGGGCGCGCACACCACGAATGGCGTAAAGTAACTTAGCATTTAAAAAACCGTACAAATTCACTGAAAAAACCATAGGTTTCACACACGTTATAGTTAGGAATTAGCATTTAAAAAACCTTGCAAATTCACTGAAAAAACCATAGGTTTCACACATGTTATAGTTAGCGGAAATTTTACTGATAAAAAACCAATGAAATTCCCCCGTTATAGTTAGTGCAGGCAACTATAACTCACGCGACCGCAATCTTCTGCTGATGACATATGTGTCTTTATGAAAAAAAAATATTTGTAATATATGTATAGCTAAAAATGTATGGAAGAAGACATGGGCAAATAAGTGTCTAAATACAGTATTAGCATCAGCAGAGGATTGCGGTCGCGTGAGTTATAGTTGCCTGCACTAACTATAACGGGGGAATTTCATTGGTTTTTTATCAGTAAAATTTCCGCTAACTATAACATGTGTGAAACCTATGGTTTTTTCAGTGAATATATATATAGATATATATATATACACATACATATACACACACATACACAAACACACACACATACATACTTATAAGCCCATAGAACAACAATATTCGGTCCAACCTGCCCTTTGCAGGAAGACACCCATATGGCGATCAACAATGCATGTACTAAAAAGTCCAGGTTTACAAATCATATTTAGACCTAAACATAGTGTGTACGTTCACTTCAGATAGGACTGTGAAGGTACTGAAAGATATAGATATTATCTGCTGTAGTCAATAGTCGTATTTAATTCACTAGGCACCTAACAATCTTCCATCACTGGGTCCGCATCAAGATTGTACTGCACGGAACCACTTAGGAATCACTCACTGGGAAAGAAAAACTCTTCACAGCATCACAGAAGGGCAGTCGCACAGGATCAAGTGGCCTGCTGTACAAGCGTGGCTAACTTTTTGGTAGCCATGCCATGGCAAGCAGCAAGAGATGACTACAAGGCCTGGCATCAGTGAGTTTCAAGCACCCTTAAAAAGTCATGAGACCAGCATCCACACAGGGCCGCGCTCCAGGCAGCCATAGACGGCCAAGTGCACAGCAAACCCAAAAGACCAAGATTCCTGCAGAAACAAACTACCACACGCCCAGGAGACACAGTGGGCCAACAATGCACTATTAGGACGGTAAGCACTCAGATTGTGCTACAGGCCACTTGTTGACCATATCCTCCTACAACTTAAAACTGCACGGCAGGGCAATGGGAAATCCAGGTAGGACCCGAACTCTGTGCGCTCTGGATTCTCGTAAGAACTTTGACAACATGTGACGTATGCACCAATCACATAATTTAGCTCATGCAGCCCATAATGATATACCGTTATAAGCACAGTAACACAGAGACCATCCTGTGAAGTGAATACGCTCGCGGGTGCCCTCACCTCCTCTTGCTTCTCTTGCCCGGCCGGGTCTGCATCCCGGGGGCCCTCCCTTGCGGTCAGGCGGCTCTCCAGTGCCGTTACCAGACTCCGAAGGTCCCCGCAGACCCTGCCCCGGCTCTGGTCCTCTTCCCGGACGGTCCTCTGCCCCTCAGAGTCCGACAAGCCTGCGCTGCAGTCCGACACAGACGGGTGCTTCACGCCGCCCTCGGAGAGAGTCTCGGAGCCCGAGGAGGAGGCTGACAGGCTAGGCGAGGACGAGGAGCTGCTGCCGCCGCTCTTCGCTGCCAGGGGGGAAAGTGTCCGCTCCATGGTGCCCACGGGTGTCAGGCGTGCCGCGGATAGTACGGGCGGCGGGACATGGCAAAACCCGGGCCAGGTCAGCTCCCGCCCAGTAGCTGAGGTGTCGCACACCAGTCCCTCCTTCACGTCTCGGACTTCTCAGCGGGCCGTGCTGGCAGCGCTGGGCTTCTCCGCGCTAGACATGCCCCTGCGGGGCTCCTGTTGCCTGTCTCCCCGCAGTTCTGGCAGCTCTGATGATGAACCACAGCGACGCCTCCAGCCGCCGCTTCCCTGCCAGAGGCCTTTGTTTTTCACCCCCTAAAAATGCGAGAGCCAAAATGGCGGCCGCCGCTTCCTGATTTCCACCGATTCGAATGTTTTTCAACCAATCAGAAGTGCGCTCGCGCACGGCCGAGTGCGCGCACCCAGCGCGCACGCTGCGCGCGTACAGATATATATATTGATATAAATGCTATTTTCTCTGGAAATACTGAACAGATTTACACCGAACCTGCAAAAGGCACTTCATGGACCTTATGGCTACCTCTCTGCCAAATTTCACATAATTCTGTTCAGCCGTTCGGGCTGTAGCTGCGATTAAAGTCCCTATGGAAAAATCCATGGGGAAAACGTGTTTTGGGACCCCCCTTTTTCTCTGCCCCCGCTTGACGAATCACCCCGAGACTTTCAGGGTAGGAGCTGAACGGAGCGCCCCATTAGTTTTGAAAATTTCGCGAGGATTCGCCAATCGGCGCCAAAGTTATTCAAAATAGAATTTTAAGATTTCCTATGGAAACTCGGTTCTAACTATAACTATCTACTGGCGACCGCCAGTAGATAATAGATATATATATATATATATTCACTGAAAAAACCATAGGTTTCACACACGTTATAGTTAGGAAATAGCATTTAAAAAACCTTGCTAATTCACTGAAAAAACCATAGGTTTCACACATGTTATAGTTAGCTGGACATTTTACTGATAAAAAACCAATGAAATTCCCCCGTTATAGTTACTGTAGGCAACTATAACTCACGCGACCGCAATCCTCTGCTGATGCTAATACTGTATTTAGACACTTATTTGCCCATATCTTCTTCCATTAAATTTTAGCTATACATATATTACAAATATTTTTTTTTCATAAAGACACATATGTCATCAGCAGAGGATTACGGTCGCGTGAGTTATAGTTGCCTACAGTAACTATAACGGGGGAATTTCATTGGTTTTTTATCAGTAAAATGTCCAGCTAACTATAACATGTGTGAAACCTATGGTTTTTTCAGTGAATTAGCAAGGTTTTTTAAATGCTATTTCCTAACTATAACGTGTGTGAAACCTATGGTTTTTTCAGTGAATTTGTACGGTTTTTTAAATGCTAAGTTACTTTACGCCATTTGTGGCGTGCGCGCCCACTTAACGCAGTTCGTTCCGTGCACGGTTTTTATCAACTTTAATAAGCCCTGTACATTTGGTGGCCTTCGGCCACCAAAAGCACAGGGGGTGAGGTCAATGTGGATAGTGTTTTTTTTATTTCGATTTTATAATTTCATGTTGCCAAAATTACGTTTTTTTTCTCTATTAATAAGCCCTGCACATTTGGTGGCCTGCGGCCACCAAAAGCACAGGGGGTGGGGTAAGTGTGGATAGTGTTTTTTTTATTTTTATTTTTTTACCGTAAGCGTACGGTAAGCTTACGGTAAGCGTACGGTAAGCGTACGGTAAGCGTACCCCGCGAAATTGCCGAAAAAAAAATAAAACCGTTTTTGCTCTTGGGGGATGTTTGGGGACTCCCTCAACATGACTATGTGGGAGGGAGTTGTCAAAACAGCCCCGTAACATGTTTTTGGCCATCATGTTTGATAAACAACACTCAGTGCGAGAGACAAAATGGCGGACGCCGCTTCCTGGTTTCGGCCGATTCGAATGTTTACTAAGATCTAAGAGCCAATCAGAATCGCGCTCGCGCACGCCACCGTAAGCTTACGGTAAGCGTACGGTAAGCGTACGGTAAGCGTACCGTAAGCGGGCTCAGATATATATATTGATTTAAAGGCTATTTTCTCAGAATCTACTGAACAGATTTACACCAAACCTACAAAAGGCACTTCCTTGACCTAGGGACTACCTCTCTGCCAAATTTCTAGTAATTCTGTTCAGCCGTTCGGGCTGTAGCTCGTTCTAAAGGTCCTATGGAAAAATGCATGGGAAAAACGCGTTTTGGGACCCCCCTTTTATCTCAGCCCCCGCTTGACGAATCCCCCCGAGACTTTCAGGGTAGGAGCGGAGCGTAGCGCCCCACCTATTTTGAGAAATTCGCGAGGATTCGTCGACCGGCGCCAAAGTTATTCAAAATAGAATGTTGAGGTTTTCCTATGGAAACGTGGTCCTAACTATAACTACCTACTGGCGACCGCCAGTAGGTAATATATATATATATATATATATATATATATAAAAAACCAGTTCGTAATGGAATGTATCAGTGGTTTGCGAATTCTGTCACAAATTATTAGCTGTTACCCACTTAGTTAAGGAAAAGTGAGCCTCTTTTCATCTAAGGGACCAGTAAAATAGTTCATGATTCCACTGCATGCCTACCGAATGACAACTTTCATTTTTGAAAGCAACCCTGTACTTTTAAGTGCAAAGTTAAAAACAAATTTAAAACCAAATGTAAGGAGAGAGAGAGAGAGAGATGAATTGCAATTTGCACTTTGAGAAAAATGTTATAAACATAACATACTCTTCAACAAATATCTGTTTTCACACTCCTGGGCAAGTCAGTGAATGCAAGAACGTAAGGGTGCATGAGTGGACAGTGCAGTGGACGACTCAATGGATAATTAGACGCTGGACCAATGGACGGATGGATGGATGGAGTGAGTGCAGCGCCGAAAACATTCATTCACGACCCATTGACTATTTCCTGCATCCACATCCTCGCGCATTTACAGTACCACACACACACACACAAACTCACCAGTTAATAAAGATAAATCTTGAATTACAGCTAAGCCAGGTCTATTGGCTTTGCCTATGCTATCTCTTAATTGTATCCAATATTGTTCATTGGATTGTGAAGAAAGACATGCCTTTTTCCTGTTTCAACTTGTTGACTTTACTGCACCCTAAAATGGGGGACTCGTACGGATTCCTAAAACTCAAATATGCACTCCCTGCAATGTGTGTATAATCGAGAGAAACCTGCCGAGCCCCTGTATTGTGTGAGCTTAATGACAAATACTCCTCCCCCTTTCCTGCACACCTTTGGACCCCACTAGTCTCCCACTGCCACATGAAAATGCTCTTCCATGTAACGTGACATCACCCAAAACAGACTCCTATAAGCATGCTCTGCAAACCAGCTCATCTTGTTTTACCACATTTATTCCTTCCTGTGTACAATGTGTTCGTTCTGTTGATTTAGTGCGCTCGGTAACTGCCTATTGTCTGCTTAAAATTTGTACTTCCTTCTGCTGAAAGCTTTGGGTTAGTTCTGTTTGTGTGCTTTGGCAAAACGCCAAATTCACCTTTTGAGTGAAAACCAGGCCACCATTGTTAAGAAATAAACCCTGTTTTCTTTAAAACCAGCCTTTTTATGTACTCAGCTTCACCCTTTTAAACCGTGCTGCTTCAGGTGACTGCCAGGCCCAATCAGAGGACGGCTCCCCACAAAGGTTTGGGTACGAAGCTCAAGGGGGCTAACGTTAAAGCACTTGTTCGCAGCAGCGGTCCATGCACGTAACAGCAGTGGGGCCGCTTAAGGGGGTATTTCGAGGGACTATGCCGATGGGAAATTAAATAAATAATTAATTTTCCCTCTGCATCGTCGCTCAAAATACCCCTTTACCTGGCCCCACCGCCTCACCACTGTTACCTGCACGGACCGCTGCTGCTTGTTCGTTGATGCCATTTGTCGCCAGCTAAAAAAGCATGGGGCAGATTTGCAAGCACATTGCGACACTTTCACGCCACCATTGCGTCACTTTTGTGACGCAGCGGTGTTGTAAATAATGCACCACATTGCGACACATTTACAACGTGACACATCTAGGGAGATACGTCAGGCTGTAAAGACTTGCGTCACATTATACCTGCATCAGGTATAATGTAAGCAAGGTGGACATTCCGATGCAAGAAAGCCTCGTAAAAGTGACGCAGAGAAATCTAGAAGTTTTCACTGCGTTACTTCTACGACACCGCTGCATCAAAACCTTATGCCTGCTTAAAGCAGGCTTAAGGAGTGACACCGCACAATGGGAATTGGCATTTCTGAGCATTGCTGGAGTTGCGTCGTGCTTGCGACATGACTCCAGCAATGAGTTACCTTTATGCCGACAGATGCGTGACGCATCTGTCAATCCTTGCACCACAGTGCGCCGCATTGTAAATGCGACGCATTCATGGTGGTGCAAGGTTTTTTTTGCGTGACGCAATTGAACTGATGCATCTCTGCTAATATGCAGAGATGCCTCAGTTCTTGTAAATCTGCCCCCAAGTTTTTCTAGGTCTGGGAGCTGGGAGTGCGCAGGATTTTTTTTGACCTCAGAGAGACTGGACAGGGTGATGTTAGACACTAGTGACAGACAAAAATAGTGAGATTGATAGAGAAACTAAAATAGAAATCGAGCACTGGGGTTTGCAGGAAATTTTCACCTACAAAACACACAGAAAAAAAGCCCAACTTTTCCTGAAAGGTTTTCAACAGTAATGGAAACTTCTTTATGTGAGCTAATTTTTTTGTTTCGTTTTATTTTTGTCTTGGGGCAATTGTGGGGGCCAGGGATTCATGCGATTTAGTGGCTGCAGCATTTATCACGTATTTATGAGTTTACCACATTTGCCATGTAATCTGCCACACAGTTTGCAGATTTTACTATAAATTTTGTTTCGAGATAAAATAAGTGTAAACAATACCGTCATAGAATAGGCTGCATAATAAAAGAAATTGCAGCATAATACAGATAATCTTGGTGCATAACTTGATCCTCCATGCCACAAAATCCTAGAAGCCCCAACAATGGTAAAGCTCTGCTGAGGGGTGTGGTGGCCATATTTATGATGATGAAACCCATATTTCAGAGGAAACCGCAAAATATTTTCACTATTTCAAGGTTCCTAGTGAAATATGGTGTTTTCTACCACTGCATTTTGAGCCATAAAATCACTAAAATGAGAGCTGATTAAGAAGGTGAGTATTATGTGGTGATGCTTGTTAGCCTTCACCATGCTTATTAGCCTTCATCATGTAATAATGCCACTAACCCCAAAGAAGGTGCTTGGATTCACACTACTAAATTATTAGCTGAGTCCTGGTAGTGTGGCAAAAAGAAGTCAGGCTTTATTAGAGGAAGCTTTTCAGAGTACCAACATGGACGATATGTAAATGACACGACTTGAGAGAAATACAACACTAATTTATATAAATAGAATGTATTTTTATCTTAATTTAGACACCAAAATGAACAGAATAGCACTCAAATAACTAGTTATATATTTTTGATGCAATATATAATCAGTGCAAAATAATACAGTGAACATTTTGCATTGCGGTCAATAGGAAACATCACGAGTCACAATCGATCATTTGCAGGTCGCGTTGCGTTCAATCCTTACAGGGTAAGGGTGATGTGGGTCCCAGGACCAAGTCAGGACAGTCAGTTCAATTTTACCTGGCCGGTGGAGCCCAGGTGCAGAGTTGACCTGGCTGTTCCTGGTTCTAAACAGGAGCCGCAGGAGTGCTGCATTTACTGCTGAAATGGTGCTGCAGTGGGAAAAAATGCAAAAACACAACAATGGGGTTTCTACTGATGTCAGATGAACATCGGTTGGAGTACCCTCTAGGTGCAGAGTCGAATGCAGGGGTTAGTTGACTGACTGGTGTCCAATAAGCCTTGGCAGCAGTAAGGTGAGCGGAAAGGTACTTTGACGCCTGGTGTCCCGGGGAGTGTGGTCAATGCCTGTAACTTTGTCGATGGCAGGACTACACTTACCACAATGCACTAGACCATCTGGATTTGGGCAATCACTTGGAGGGCCTGATGGCCAGCGATTCTTTGGATCCAGAACGTTGTTTTACCTGCACTTTGTAGGAGACAAGTGCCACTAGTCCTGGTGAGTCCAAGGGTGCTTCAGTTTTCCACATGGGTATTTCTGTCTGGGGAAACCAAGAGATAGCTTAGGATAAGTCTTGATCAGGTAGTTCCAGGAGCATTGCAACAGGTGCAGGGTATCCCTCTTTTGCTTTGTGCAAGTCCTGTTGTCCAGACACAAGTCTCTACTTTTGTCTTATGGAGGTTGTTTATAACTGAAGTTCTAATGTCAGGGCTGTCTCTTAAATCCTAGATTTCGTGGAGTTAGGGAAGTGGAAGTGGGAGCAAAAAACCAATGTGCTGCTAGTCCCTACAGCTAGTCTGCCCCTTAGATGAACACCTGGATGTGTGGGTCACCCTTTCCAGCCAGAACCCTGTATTCTGCCACTTGTAAAAATGGCAGAACACATCCTCCAGTGTACAGACCGGGCTGCTCACCCTATAGGTGTAGCAAGCCTTCTGGGTGTATACACCTCCTTGACTATCTAATTTCTTGCCTGCTTGGGTACAAATGTGCCTGAGGTAGGGGGAGGTCTTTTTCCCCTGCTGGGAGTCAGCCCTGATGTATATCAGAGGCAGTGCAGCTTTTGAAGCTCCCCACCTTGATTTGTCACTTCACTAGCCTGCCTGGGAGGGAGGAGGTATGACCTCCTTCCTGCCTAGGCCTTTGTTCCTGACTCCTGGGAGTGATCACACTGCCTGGCAGGAGGTCAGAATTCTGTCTTGGGACCAGCAACCATGGGAAGCGTGGACTTACCAGCCAGACCACAGAGAAGCTGGGGAAATGAGGTGTGCAACCTCTAAGGTAGCCACCTGGGTGCATCCACATCACCCTAGACATGAGATTCATACCAAACAAGACATATATAGGCGGTACCATAATGAAGCTGCCAACCTCGGGTTTGCCCGAGTGTCAGCCCATGTTTTCCTATTGACTGGCTATCACTTATAGTATAGTGTCCTTTATTGGTAAAGGGTACTGATAGGGGCATAAAGCTTGCACTTAAATGTCACACCTTTGATGTATAGCACCCTGCCTCCTGAGCTTTAGGAGACCTTCCTTAGAGGTGACTGGCATATCTGCTATGGCAGGCCTACTCTCAGTATTTTGATTGGGTTTCTCAGGGTGGCAAAAACTGTGCTGCAAGCCATGGGAACCCCTTTACCACACATGCCCACCATATAGTAGGGGGGGTAAAGCCCTTTTAACATGGGATTGCCAATTTACACATAGCAGTTTTAGGGAAATAGCACTTGCACTGGGGCCTGGTTAACAGGCTTCAGTGCACTGAGTCGAAAACCAGCATCTAACCAGCATCTAGTAGTCCAAATGGGGTCAAAAGGCGGGGGGACATCTCCAAAAAGCCCTGTTTTTTTACAATGTGAAATATATAAAAATAAGTGTTTTCCAATTTTCACCATACCAAAACAAGGCTGCACAAATTTATGCCAAACATTCCATGAATGTAGACCTTTCCTCACAAAGCATGCTTATTGTGCTTTGGTGTAAATCCGTAGTTTTTAGATAGTTTCATCTGAAAAAGGTGGTGGGTGGGCTTGAAAGGGCTGACACTTTAAAAATCATTTGTTGAAGATGCATGAATGTTGGCAGATACACCTGGGTTGGCCTCAAATGTATGCAGTAACGTTTACTGCATATATTGTAATTGAAAGGAAACAAGCTTTTTGCAGGTGTCACCCCACACACTTTTTGCCATAGTTTGGACTATTAGCTGCTGGTTTTGCGAATTTTAGAGTGCACCGATGCCTGTCAACCAGGCCCCGGTGCCAGTGTTCTGACCCATTACAAAAGATATGTCGAATTGGCTATATCCAATTGACACGTACTAACTTACTTGTAAGTCCCTAGTATATGGTGCCCAGGGTACCAAGGGCATGTAATGCAGAGTGTCCACCCAGGGCTGCAGCACTAATTGTGCCACCTTGTGTGTGACAAAGTACAAACATGGCTCCCAGCCTGCTACTGCAGACAGGAAAGGCAGGGTCACCCTACAAGTTTGACTTTGCCATTGCCATTAATGGCAGAGTACCCAAGTCCCTAATGATATATTATTCCATAAGGAAGGTCTATGTAGTCCTGTGGCAGGGAGCTGTATATTATTAAGCAAGACATATAGTTTTATATATGTCTTAGCACCAAACTCTTAAAAGTTGTTGTTTTGCTGAGGAAAGTTAATAGCTCCATTGGCTAACACAGGGTTGCCGTCTGGCATCCCAGCTTGGCTATCTTCAGAATAGGGCAACCTAACTGGGTACTGTAAGGTATCACTTTAATTGTGGCACTAATTGTGACTTGATGGCCAAGTCAAAATGAATGTCACTTTTAAGATGAAGCAACTTTAAGAAAGTTGCCACTCTGTGACCCAGATGGTCCTGTGGCCTCACAGAGGCTCTGATCAAAGAGAAAGCTTTCTGAACAAAGGTAGTTGCCGCAACGGTGATGTGTTACTTTCCCTCTCAGGAAGGCACATGGAGCGTTAGTCCAAAAGGCGAGCATCAAAGGCGAAGTTACCTTTGAAGGGCTAATGGTCACAACACAGCAGAGAGGCTGCCTTTTGTTCACACAGACTAGCTAGAGATAGGGCCAGAGAGTTGAAGTCTGTTCACAAACCGGTTTTTACATGGGCATGTAGCCCTTAGGTAGTCACACCCTTAGGGTGGGCTACTAAGCTCCTCACAATTGAGGGAAGGGTAGGACATCTTGAGAGTGGCAAGAAAATTACACTCTGGGATTGCCAGTGCCACACATCGGCGGGAACTTTGTCACCAAGGAGGAGGGTACCTACTAACCCATTCGCTAGTAACCTTGTTGTGCCCTCTGGACACTCTGGGGATTATAATGGGCGCCCTTGGCACTCTAAACCTTAGTACATCTAGGATTTGAAGAAAGTACTGAAGGAGGACCATCCTGCTGGTGTTGAAAGTGCACAAAGAGAGGCTGCACCATTGGAAGGACTTCACCTGCTGCACTTTAGACTAGTGAAGATTAGATCGTGTCTGTGGCTTCTTGTTCGAGAAAAAGTTGATTCTCAGCCCCAGATCAAAGCAGTGCTTCCAACGGTCAGTTGACTGCCCCACTGGAACAGCACCAGGGACATTAAAGCTGAAGAAGTCTAAACTGGCAAGTTGGTGGCCATCTCTGATGATTGGCAGCGAACCACCAACGGACATGCCAAGAGACAGATCCGAGATAGCCAAAAGTTGCATCCATGTCTGCTGGACCCGAGGGTGGTGTCTGATCCCAGATTCTTTGCACAAGAGGGACACTAGCTCCCACCAAAAGATTGCACCCTGACCATTGTGTATAGAGAACCAAAGCCTACCCACTGCTGACCTTATACCATCGCAAGGAGGACTTGGCCCAAGTCGCCCCACCTCACCCGTGGACCGAGGAGTAACCTGCAACTCACCCTCATCAACCGCTCAGTACCAGAAGCATCTTTGAGCATTGCATCATCCTTCATCCCCAGCAGAAAGACTACTCCATTATAGTTATGGCTGTTGTTTCCTAAAGACTGGAACTGGACTGGAAAAGGCCCTGGTGGCCAGGTAACTGTTCACAATATCCTTACTGGCTACCTAGACTGTTGTTGTGTTTCTTTCTTGCCGTGTGACTTTCTTATTCCATTTGTGGTGCTGTTAAATGCTTTACACTAAATACCTTTGTCTAGCCTTGCTGCTCGAAGCCACAGCTACCCAGGGTTGAGCTAAGGGTGATGCAAACGATCCTGAATGGACATAAGACAGTTTTTGCAAGTGTATTTCACGATAAGATCCCACAGCCATTTCATATAATACACCCAAATTCTCAAATCAGTTACAAGTATTGCGATAAAAGTTGCATCCCCTGGAAAGATTTGAGCAGGTCAAACCCGCCAAAAGTAAAATGCTCATTCAAATAAAGGGTCATGTAGAACAGCAAAATCCACATATTATTCCTCACTACCAGTAAAAACTTGGGCAATACTTATTGCACCCACTAAATTCCGATTAAGGGGAGTCACATTTTTTCAAGTTCAAGAAATTTCGCACCAAATACGGGCCCACTCGTAATGAGGCCCTTAGCATGTCAGGCTTACTCTTGATATTTTAAAATTTGTGCAGATTTGGGTGGAGAAGGGCAGTTAAAAAAGAAGGGCCTAAAACAGCTAATTTGCTAATAACGTTGCCAATGTGTGACAAATCTGCAGAAAATTTGGCACATGTTTTGGAGGATTAGCTTTCTGTTGTTCTGTCAAGTTATGTTGCAAATCATCAAAGAGGCCAAAGTGAAGGGGTGGGGCAATAACATTTTTATTTGCTCATAACTTTGGCACTGTTTGTGGAATCTGCGGAAAATGTGTCAGGCAGGTAGGAAGTTAAGCACAGTGCAAGATTTCAGATTCCAGTAGACACAGTAGGGGTAGCAAAGCTGGGGAATGGGGAGGCAGTGCAGTAGGGGATTCAAACATTGCTGATCTGCTAATTACTTTGGCACCATTTGATGAAATTGGCTAAACAACTCTTGGTATTTTCAATTGCATGTATTTCCACCTAAGGTAAGGGGGGCATTTAAAGAGGGGATCAAAGAACCTGTGCAAGGTTTTACGGATCTCAATGACAATGCTGGACACAGTAAAATCATGTTGTGAGTTCTGCTAATCACACAACTAAATATATGTAGGTCAGCGAACACATTAGCAATATTTGCTGCAAACACAACACTATGCATATGACCAATCATTTTCTGGAAACTGGCCTTACAGAATGTGATTTTAAATGGGTTATCATAGTCAAAATTTCAGAAATTCAATTTTTAACCAATGCTATAGGGAATAAAGTTGGATCTAAAGATTGTATACTTACATTACAGGTTTGAGTTATGACATACCTTGGGCACAGACCTGAGTATTTTACATGTAGTTTACCTGAGCACCAAATAGACCACAGGCACCCAACCTTCAGCAGCACACAACCTTTGGCCATGAACGGTGAGAGGTTGGCCACTCTACCCCTTTGCTGCGCACAGCTTTTGTTTGTGCGTGCTGTGGGGTTAAGTGGAGGGTAGGACCTGAAGCCAGGCCCTCGGTCAAACTCCCCACATGCAACAACCCACACAGCACATGGCCTTCTACCATGCATGGCATGGGGATGGGCAGAGGGCGTTGCCTGCGACCCAGCCCTACATCCAACCCCCAGTGGGAGCTAAAGGCTGACTATGTGATGTAACAATATAAAGGATCTCATTTTAAGCAATTAATATCATTGGGGTATCCCAGTAAAATGCAGAGGGGAGTACTAACAGTATATAGGCAGTGGTTCTGCAATGCTATTTGAAACTACTTATACGCTTTTCTTGGTGTGTCCACCGTTACTTAGGACTGACAATCAATGTTACATTGAAATACATCAAAATCAAAAAACAAAATAATCACAACGGCACACAGGAATGCAAAAATTGTGAACAATATATTCAAGAACCATAAATCATATATTCTGACATACATATCAGCATTTAAAAGACAGGACAAATGCATAACCGTTAAATTCTATGGACAAATATGCTTGATACATTACATAAAAATGAACACAATGGAACATATAGACACTTAACAAGAAATAACAGAAACACACGTAAAGGCATGAATGGTTCAAGTGTCCAAAAAACACTTTTGTTCCCTCAGCAGACACACTTATTCAGATTATGTCGACGTTTCGACCCCCGAAAGAAATGTGAGTGCAGTTGAATAACATCACCATGAGGTCTTCCCCAGGGCTATCTATTCGATAATGCACAGCCTATATAGCGAAGAAATGGACTGAATGTCAGCGTGTTATATAAACTAGGATCTTCTTGAAAAGTGGAACTCTCTCATATTCTCACCTGTAATGGATAGTTTTCCTGTTTGAGTTTCAATAGCAGGGATCGTGAATTCTCTTATCTTAAATGAATAGAGACCTCCATCATAAGAAATAGCGTGCATTTTTAATTAAGATAAACATGTTCTATTGTGCCCCATGCGGGACATGGATCAAAGGGACAATGGGATAAACCACATCCTACCTTTATAGATCAATGTAATTATTTCATTCACGTTGCGTTCAATACGGAGCTGTATACGTGCTTCCTTAATGCCACAAATCGTATCATCACATATTCAAAATCAATTATATTTTACAAGTCTGTTGGAGCAACAAGAGAAATGCCCCAAACATAGTTTAAAAGTCCTAAACTTCTAAATTGGCTTACCTACGGTATGCTGAAAAAATCAGTCTACTCGTGGCGCGTAATGTCAGCCATAGTGGAAGACACGCCCGGAGCAGGAAAGGTAAGTAACTCACAACCGCCGCGTCAAAGTGTACGCAGGGAACTCGGCTGACCGAACATCACGCATCGCGTATAGTGGAGTGGTGTCTCGTATAGAGGATAGTGCACTGTAGTGGCGTAGTGTACAATGGAGTAAAGTATTAAAGAGTGGAGTGGTGTGTCATACTGTGGAGTGGTATGCCGTGTTGTAGAGTATGTGAAACTGTTGTAGAGTGGAGTACAGTCTAGTGGCATGGAAGACAGTGTTATATAGTTGTGTGGGGTGGAGTAGCCTAGAGTGTTGTACAGTGTTCTACAGTGGAGTGGCATGTAATGTTGGAGAGTGTAGTGGCATAGAGTGCCATTGAGTGGAGCTGCGTATTGTAGCGTGGCATACAATGGAATAGAGTAGAGTAGAGTTGGGAGACATCCAATGAAATAGCATACAGTGGAGTGGCGTATAGTGGATAGGCGTAGAATGGAGTAGCGTACAGTAAAGATGCATATAGTGGAGTATGATGGACTGGATTGGCGTACAGCTGAGTGAGGTAGAGTGGAATAGTACACATTGGAGTTGAGTACAGAGGACTATCTTACACTGGAGTGCCATAAAGTGGAACAACATAGAGTGGATTTGAATACAGTAGAATAGCATAGAGTACATTGGTATAGAGTGGAGTGGTGTACAGTAGAATAGCACAATGTGAATCCTTGTCCAAGGGAGGGGTGCAGAGTAGAGTGGCATAGAGTGGAGAAACATAGAGTGGAGTAAAATTACGTGGTGTAAAGTGGACTAGTGTACAGTGGAGTGATGTAGAGAAGAGTGGCATAGACTGGAGTGGCATACAGTGGAATAGCGTGCAGTAGAGTAGCATACACTGAAATAGCGTACATTGGAGTAACCACAGTGTATTTGTGGTATTTCTAAAGCGCATTAGACCAAACAGTATCAGTTGGGTGTAAGACCCAATACTTTTATAAACCCATATGCCCTGAATGCAGCACAGAAGGAGTTCCTGCAGTTCCAACGCCCATGACGTCAGCGACACCGCTAAGCCTCCCCACCACACTTCTCCACAAGTCCTTGAGGCCTCTTCAATTTTCAATGTACTGTTTTATAAGGGTGGGCGTAGTGGGCGTAGTGGGGCTACGTGAAGCAGCACGTAGTGTGCCCAAATCTACGCACACTACGCGCTTCGCGTAGCCCCACTACGTGCCACCCACCTCCAGCCCGCCCTTCTTTTAAATAATATCAGCAATATAAAATAAATTAAAGTAAAGCGACTTACCGTAAGCGCGGCGTCTCCGGGGCTCCCTCTTCTTCGTTTCTAATTTCTTCTGACAAATGCGCATGCGCGGACGCCCGCGCATGCGCATTTCTCGCGAGAAATGCGCATGCGCGGGTGTCCGCGTATGCGCATTTGCTAGAAGAAATTAGAAACAGAAAGAGGGAGCCCCGGAGACGCCGCGCTTACGGTAAGTCGACTTACTTTAATTTATTTTTCATTGCTTATATTATTAAAAGGAGGGCAGGCGGGAGGTGGGTGGCGGGTGGCAAGCAGCTACGCTTCGCCCTCGGCGTGTGCGTAGCGCTGCCCTGCTTCGCCTACTTCGGAAAGTGCAAAGCAGGCAGCGCTACGTACACTACGTGGGCGAAGCGTAGTGCTACGCCCGGGGTTACTGTTTTAGGGTCTTTCTGACGCTGTAGCTGGCCCTCGACTTCATCGAGGCCAGACTGAACTGTTGGAGTTTTTGGTACTGACGCCGTGATAGCCCCAGTTGGCGCTATCAACTTCAAGGAACTGTATTTTTGCTTTATTCTTAAGAAATTCATATCTTTGCTTGTGTATGTTGGATATTTGTTGTTTTGGTCTTGTTTTGTTTAGATAAATATTGACTATTTATCTAAACTGGTGTGGTGTCCCTTTTGTAGTCTTTTCACTGTGTTACTGTGTGTGTTTTGTACAAATACTTTACATATTGCTTCTGAGATAAGCCTGACTGCTCGTGCCAAGCTACCAAGGGGGTGATCTGAGGTGTGTAATCTCCTTATCCTGACTAGAAGTAAGGGCCTCTACTTGGAAAGGGTGCAAGCCGCTGTCAACTAGACACCCCCATTTCTAACAATAATGCACTAGTGTAACATGAAATTTGTGGTGCAAAAATAAATGCAAATTGTGTTTTTTGTTTGGTAACTTGAGCGTTGTTAAGCACACTGCGCATTCTCTAAGTGAATGGGCAGACAGAGGTTGTTTACTATGTATGTTACTGCCCATGGACTGAATGGCTAGATAACATTAAGACTCTGTTAAGAAAATGTACCACGATTCGTAGCTGAACTAAATGATATAAGTGGGTTTCCTTCGTCAAGAGATTACTGTTTTAATGAAAAGCCAATCCATTGGACATTGTTTACTAGTTCGATTCCACCAGGGGCCTGTTGGAAGGAGGGGGCCTGGACACTTGCCCAATTTGCCCGTGCAATAACACGCCTCTGCATTGTAATCTGCTGAATGAGAAACCAAAAAATAAAACCAAAAAAATTAGGCTGGACACCTGCCACCCTGAGAGAGAGCTACGTGAAGCCTTTACACTTTGTTTGGCGCTGAAACCATTCTGGGCAGGCTCACCTCTGCTGTTAAGGAGGGGGGAACGAGTACATGGACACTGAACTCAGAAGGACAGCAGGCTCAGAGACTACCCAGGGATAGGGGAGGACTGGAAACAGCCAGCAGAAACATCAATAGTCGTGGCTGAGGTCTTTTGGTGCTTTTGAGCCCCACTGCAGCCACACACTCAACAGTAATCCATCATTGCCCTGTGTGTCTGTGAGCTGGCACTCAGGTTTTTTTCTAGATGGCTGGTGGCTGTCACAACACAACGGGACTTGATCGGCCCCTTCTTCGAAGAACAAAAATGTAAAGAAAACTAAAGTGGGGCAACATTGAGAGCGTGGGGGGCATGAATGTGATGGGTGAAACAGCACAAAAGGGAGAGTACAAGAGAACACATGCACTCTCTTGGAGTACTGAAAGGAAAAACTAGTTCCCTAAAAATGAGCAGTGGGAGGATACAAGTCATCCAATCAAAAGGGTGGCGTTCAATATTCTGGGGGTAGATTTACTAATATTTCATGCAGCGCAGTCAAGCAATCAAAGTTGGTGTGCTGCCGCGCTTTGCTTGAGAGAGTGATGTAGTGCTGGTTCACAATCAGACTGCCTAGTGCCATGTACACATTTTTGCACCATACTGCAAAGGTGTATGTGTCATGTCTAGCATAAGCTTAGCACTGGAAGGAGACGTTTCCAGTACAAAATACTATGCCTAGACAAACTTTAAAACTTTCACACTTTGGATGTCTACTGTACAGAGCAGCATACATGCACAGTCGAAAACATTTGGTGAAATAAAAATATTCTCCTTTTTAGGTCTCGTCTGGCGTAGGCTGCGCGCATGCGCAGTCTCGCTGGCGAGATTTAGTGTTAACAGGGTATTTTCTGTAAGGGGCTTTAAGCACCGCCCCTCTGTTCCATTGGCCAGCGTCACCGTTTATGGTAAACGGTGGCCAGCCATTGGAACAGAGGTGTCGATGACGTTTTAGCTTGGTTTTTCGAGCCGTACCACTTGGACGGACTCGCCTGAAGTACGTTCGTCGCAAAAGCTTTCTTATCTTTATGGGGCCATGTGTTTCAAACAGGACAGGAGGGGTGGGTGCCTAACACTCCCAGCAGTGCCCAGACACAGGAGGGGTGGGTGCAGAGTCCTCCCAGCAGTGCCCAGACACAGGAGGGGTGGGTGCAGAGTCCTCCCAGCAGTGCCCAGACACAGGAGGGGTGGGTGCCTAACACTCCCAGCAGTGCCCAGACACAGGAGGGGTGGGTGCCTAACACTCCCAGCAGTGCCCAGACACAGGAGGGGTGTGTGCAGAGTCCTCCCAGCAGTGCCAAGACACAGGAGGGGTGTGTGCAGAGTCCTCCCAGCAGGGCCCAGAGACAGGAGGGGTGTGTGCAGAGTCCTCCCAGCAGTGCCCAGTCACAAGAGGGGTGTGTGCAGAGTCCTCCCAGCAGTGCCCAGAGACAGGAGGGGTGGGTGCAGAGTCCTCCCAGCAGTGCCCAGACACAGGAGGGGTGGGTGCAGAGTCCTCCCAGCAGTGCCCAGACATAGGAGGGGTGGGTGCCTATTACTCCCAGCAGTGCCCAGACGCAGGAGGGGTGGGTGCCTAACACTCACAGCAGTGCTCCTGCAAAGAAAAGGGTGGAGTACCCACAGATCCAATGCCCACAAAAGTCAGTCAGGTGCACAAAGATCCTGCAGTACATGTACCACATGTGTGCGAGGCTGGGAGTATACACATGCATAGCGCCAAAAAGAAAACATGTCCACATGAAGTCATGGCAACAGTCTACATACACAAGTACAGTGACCACCAAGGATGCCACAAATGATGCAGGTGGAGACATCGCTCCGCATGCATGTGCAAAGTTGAAGGAGTCCGTCATACCCCCAGCTGATGTAGACACAGCTCAGCTCCACATAGTGGAAACACCCTGCAGGGAAGATGTCAGGGTACACAGAGGAAGGAACACACCTTGGGACAATTTCACCATGCAGTAACTGCTTACATGAACAAAGACACTTAGCTAACACCTTGTGATGGCACACAGATACCAGGGTACCCCCTATAACCAGCACACTACTACATTTCCCACACACCCAACACATGTTCACCACCCAAAATCATGTAGCAGCCCCACCAACAGCAATACCAGAAAAGCAGAAGTGATCTAAGGAAAAAAAAAATGATTTTATTGAGCATTACCAAAAAATGTTTGTGTGGATAAAGTTCAATATTTACAAAGCCCATAGGGCAGTCCATGAGTCACAGCTGGATGGGGGACACAGTGGGACGCGTGTCCCCTAGCTTGCCTGCACAGTCAGCCTCCTTCGTCTTCCACAACGGGGAGGGCATCATGTGGGGGGGAAGGACCAGGCACTGCAGGGACATGAGGGCGAGGGGAGGGGATTTGGAGGGAGTGGATTGGGTGGAATGCGGACTCCCACTCTGGCTGCATGACTTGCGTTTGCCCCCCGACCCAGTGGGTGTGCCTACTTCACCCTGTGTGTGCGTGCCAGGAGGTGTGCGTATGACCTTCCCTGCTGGTGTGGTGCCTGTGTCTGTTGTGGTGGGTGCATGCTGACGTCTAGGTGTACGTGGGACAGGCATGGGAGTGGGAAGTGTGGATGGGGCAGGGGTAGGGGTGGGACGTAGCGCTGCAGGAGACCCACTGCTGCAGTCAGTGTTGAGTCTATGGACCTCAGCAACTGGCGTTGGTCAGCCTGCGATGAAAAAATGCCCTCCAAGTATGCCTCCATGTTGTGCAGCACTTGGCTGTGGCCATGGAGGACATTAAGGATCGCAGCCTGACCAACCTGCAACTGCCGCTGGATGTCCACAGACTCAGCATTGGCGGCAGCAGTGGAGACAGGGGCAGGGGGTGCGGTGCCTGGCAGGAAGGAGACATGTGGTGACCGGGCACGCTGGGAAGGCACACGAGCAAGTGGGAGGCGGCTGATGGCAATGGAGGGGGCGGGGTGCGATGTTGTGCCGCTGTCAGCTGCTGGTGCAGCCTCCGCCCACTCGGAGAGATCATCCTCGGACCCGTCAGCTTCATATTCAGTTGTGCCAGTGGACAGGTCCTCGGCCTCACTCTCCTCCGCCTCTGTACCACTCAATGTGCCAGGCACGATGTCAACGCTGGCACTGGTGCTCGGTCCCTCCGCTCCGTCTGTGCTCATGTCTCCCTCCGTGTCCCCCGACGATGCTGTGGGCAAGGTGAAGAGACAGCAATTAATCACACACCTGTATACATATGTCACATGAGTCCAATCTACATAGGTTACAGTGCATAGCCTGCAAAGAAAGATCAGTAACACCTACAAAACAAGGTACAGATGTAGGGCATGCAACACACAGTTGGTTCACCCACCATGCCAATGAAAATCCATGGAGAGCATGACACAATAGCAAATGACTTGAAATGGAGTTTGACATAGGAGCCAGGCCCTGGGGACAATCCAGCACTGCATCTGCACCACACAGCGTTGCCGAAAATAGGGATGAGCAGGGACCATATCCATGAACTTGAGGCACATGCTGCATAGGTAATACTGAAAACATGCCCACCATGACTGGCTCACTGCACCTTGAGTGTATGTGCAGACAAACATCAGACCTAGCAAGGAGATGTCAGGTTTTGACATGTAGGCTTGGCCCGCACCAACCACCCCCTACATGAGACAATTTGTTGAGACACAGGTGGCACTTACATCTCTTAGTCTGGGTGAAATACACAGGGGCTGCATAAATGCAAGATTGGACGCCAAATACCCAAGGTGCGCCTGTCCAAATAATCATGTACAAATGGCCACCATCAGATGATTGTAACAACAGGCACTGGCCACCGTGAGTATGAACAAGGAAAATCAGGTCAGGCTGTACAGTGGACACTTGTACTACATTTTACGTCATTATACATGGCGCCAGGGGACAATGGCACAGAGCACAACCTATGCTGTAGACACTGAGAGTGTCCACGTTTTGTGATGACACACATGACACCTAGGAAAATTTGCCCCAGGGGACAGTAGTGGCCACACAACTCCATGGTCCTGAATGGGAATGACTGCAACACACACCACCATCCCTGCAACATGCGTATCGCACACTCATGCACATCATGTCACAGGCCACAACATAGGACATGCGCGCTGTAAGGCATTACACTTGAGAGACTAACTCCCATGTCTGGACTCAGCATCAGTGCCAACTGACATGGAACCCACATGTACTGAACTGGACAGGGCACAGGCAAGGTCCCAAAACCTGTTACACACCACCCCCACACATGATGCTACAGGCATAGTTCATGTGGAGAAAGCGCCAGCCGACATTACCTTGTGAAGGAGTGACTACACACAGACCAGGGAACACATTGCAAGGAGGGGAAGGGAGGCAGGAGAGCACCGCTATACTGTGGGTAACTGGATCTGCACAGCACCTTTAAACCCTGGCAGTGTATCCATGCAACTGTGCACTTACAAATGCTGGTGACACACAACAAACACACATGTACCTACCCCCTTCCTGCTGCTGCTTCTCCTGTAAGCGCCTGTCCAAGTCTGGAAAGACCACCACCAGCACACGCTTGTGGATGTGGGTCAGACGGCGGCGCCCGCGGTTCTTATGGGTCTCAGGTGAGTCCCCCAGCAGGACCCGTGCGATCCTCCGCGTCCAGCACCGGATATCCTGCCAGCGTTTCCTCACCTGGGGCAGGCGCCGCTTGCGACCATCCGCACTCCTCACGGCACTGACGGCGGTCAGCCATATCTGCTTCTTGGCAGAGGCGCCTACCTGTGAGGATGAACAAGTGACACTACATCAATACACCAGGCACATGTCACAGAGAGACATATTTGAACAAAATTGCTGTTTACAACAAGGCATAGTGTGCATCCAACGCATTGCACCTTTGTCATAGAGACATGATACTCTGGGGAAGGGCTAAAGCAGTACGTGCCATTGAAAGTACACAGGTGGAATGAGGGCAACCACACAATCAATGATCCAGGCTCACACTGTGCATCACAAGCTACACCAGGATTATGTGCAGCACCTCAAAGCAGTCACATGCCACATAAGCCTGGGCGAAGCACTACGCTACGCTCGCGTAGTTTGTGAAGTTCGCGCTACTTCGCACTACGCGAACTGCACGTAGCACAGTGCGAACACGCGTAGCGTAGTGTTGCGTAGTGCTGCGGTAATTTTTTGCTTGCTCGTGGTCCTCAACGTCAAGTTGGCGACCGCGAGCAAGCAAAATGACATCCCGGCGAGACTTTTTCCTTGTTCGCGATCAGCAACATCAAGTTGGCGATCGCGAGCATGGAAAATAAACCTCCCGGCGAGATTCCCAACGCGAGGAGGTCAGGTTTCTCATTGCGAGGTGTCGCGTATGCTCGCGACCGCTCGCGATGAGAAACTACCAGTTCGCGTTGAGAAAGCTGCCGCTCGAGTAAAAATCTACTCGAGCAGCAGAAAACGACAGCTCGCACTGTGCAAGATGCCATTTTCAATGATTGCACAGTGCCGGTTGCTTGTCCGCACTGTGCAATCATTGAAAACAACATCTTGCACAGTGCGAACATGTTACTACGCAGTTCGCGAAGTGCTACACGTAGCTCGCTTAGTGCGAACTTCACTTTGTGTAGCTTCGCGAAGTGCTACTTCACGAACTACGCCCACCCTTAATGCCACAGGCCACTGACGCTACCGCAGCAGAGTACACAGACACACACAGGCACAGGACATTCACCTGCCATTACCAAATGCAGCGACAAACCTCACTCTGCACATGTGCCACTAGACGGGGGGGCTGACAGGTGTGGGGCTGGCTCTGCACGTCAGACACACAGCACTGCTCCCTGCTCACATCACATGGGCAGGGTATCTCCATCCCTCATGCAGCCCGGGTGCTACACTCCACATATGCACCCACCCACATGACAGGGGACTTACACACACACACATGTCCTGGGTACAAACACATCATGTGGACACTCTCAGCACAGGTACACAGAACTAACACACATCTGTGGGTACAGTCACCTGTCACACTGGGCTGACCACATAATCACATGAGGACTGTAGATGCTACATTCCCAGGAGGACAAGACAGGCAGATTGTGGCATGCACCATGCAGTGATTATCACAGTCAACCCAATGCAAGTGAGGACGGCAGACATGCACCACTGCATGCTCTGGCTGGGAGACATCAGGCATTCCCCCCCTGGGACCCCCCCTACACTACATAGCATGTGTGACACACCTGGACACAATGGCAGAAGTCACAGTCACAAAAAAGGGACACAGTCTGTGCTAGTAGACTCTGCACTCACCTGATACCCTGGTCGCCCATACAGCAGGGGGTACTGTGGGAGGATCACATCCAGCAAAGCCAGGTTCTCCTCCAGGGTGAAGGGCTGTGACCTCTCCACAGACCTTGACATGGTTCCAGGGAATCAGTAGCAGCAGCTGGGTCGTCGAATACAAAGATGTGCAGGCAAGTGCTCCCTTATGGGACCTGGCTGCCTTATATCTGCCTTGCTGGCCTGTTTCATGCACAGGAGTACAGAGTGATTGGTCACTCACATTTGCATCCTATGTTTCCTCCAATCCCTTCAAACCTAGCACAGTCAGTGGGTTCTTATTGTGTTTTTTTCTTCAGCATGATGTCACCTCCAGAACCACATTGCAACAAAGTAGATTCATTCAAACTGACTACTGCTGTGCACCTGTTTAAATAAATTCAAACTTTAAACTGGGTCTCCATGACAACCAGCATGCATGTAGGCCTTAATACTTGTCCCTCATGTGTCCCCTATGTAATTTGGAGCTCCACACACAGGTACGGTGCGTCCCGGGGCCCTAGGGCACCCCAAATGCATGTCAACGGCCCGTACAGGCGTGTGTACGGTCCGTACCACTATGGGTGTGCTCGCGTATGCGTACTCATAGTGGTACGGACCGTACACGCGTGCGTACGCTCACTTTCACTATGGGTACGCATACGCGAGAACACCCATAGTGATACGGACCGTACACGCGTGCGTACGCTCACTTTCACTATGGGTATGCATACGCGAGAACACCCATAGTGATACGGACCGTACACGCGTGCGTACGCTCACTTTCACTATGGGTGTTCTCGCGTATGCGTACTCATGGTGGTACGGACCGTACACACGCCTGTACGCTCACTTTCACTATGGGTGTTCTCGCGTATGCGTACTCATAGTGGTACGGACCGTACACACGCCTGTACGCTCACTTTCACTATGGGTGTTCTCGCGTATGCGTACTCATGGTGGTACGGACTGTACACACGCCTGTACGCTCACTTTCACTATGGGTGTTCTCGCGTATGCGTACTCATGGTGGTACGGACCGTACACACGCCTGTACGCTCACTTTCACTATGGGTGTTCTCGCGTATGTGTACCCATGGTGAAAGTGAGCGCACGCACGCGTGTACGGTCCGTACCACTATGAGTACGCATACGCGAGGACACCCATAGTGAAAGTGAGCGTACACACGCGTGTACGGTCCGTACCACTATGAGTACGCATACGCGAGGACACCCATACTGAAGGTGAGCGTACGCAAGCGTGTACGGTCCGTATCACTATGGGTGTGCTCGCGTATGCGTACCCATAGTGGTACGGACCGTACACGCGTGCGTACGCTCACTATCACTATGGGTACACATACGGCAGCACTCCCATAGTGATAGGGAACGGACACAGGCCCTCTTAGCGAAAGTACGGTGCCTTTCACACATCACAGTGGTGACAGGCAGCACACAGGAAGGAATAGGGCTGACATACTTGTCCATGGATGGACATCAAGGCATTGTCTGGCCAGTACTACATGTGTGGGCCACAGGTGTGAAAGGCTGTGATGTGGCACATTACTCCTGAGTGGAGAAGGCACCAGATGTATAATGAGATGTGTACAGATGTTATGTGTGACGGTGCAATGTGTGCCAGGCATGCCCTTAACTCCTTTGACATGTGTGCATGTCGTACTGCACACTTGGGATGAGCGTCACTGGCATGGCACGGTCCACAACACACGCAAGTGTCCCCTGATGCCCGGTACAGGGGTTACCACACCAGACATGTCACTACCCACGGTGCACGATGTGTCTATGTCATGTATGTGTGGTGTGTTCCCATTAGGTTGATGTTGGAGCTCCCTCAAAAGCATCAGCTGTTGCAGCAACCAACATGTGTCTGTGTGTAGATGGACATGGCACACAGTTACGCACACCAGGCCACATGTGGTATCGGATGTGAGGTGCGTATGTATGCATGGGACACGGAGTAGCGTAACAAGGACATGTATGCATCCTCTCTATGAATGTGTGGTGAGTCATCACATGTACACCTTCATGGCAAGGTGTGTGGGCTGTCCTAGTGTAATGTCATGTGACCTGTGGCTCTAGTGTTCCGCTACCAGTCTCTGCAATTGATATCCTACTTCTGCTGATGTGTGGATGTATGTCACTCCTGTGTTGCGTCTGGCTGTTCACTTACACTGGGACACAGCTAATCCCATGCCATGGCATGTGGAGGTTCACAATCTCCGAGTGTAGCTGGGTCTTGGTAGGAGTGTCACCTGGCAGCCATACGTGTCCAGGGCATGTGGCACATACCTGACTCCATATGTCGCATATGTGTATTGACAGATTAACATGTGCTCAGTACATATAAATTGTTGTTGTAGTGCACTCACTCTTCCTTGTCACTTCCAAATTACTGCAGAGCGCCGCCTCTTCCCCGACCAATTCCGGACTTGGCTGACATGTGGGAGAATGACTGTATCCGGTGCTACCGCTTCCCCCAACCGTTGATTCTGGAGTTGACGGCGAGACTGGCACCACACCTGCAACCGCTGCACAGGTATCCTACGGCACTGACACCCAAGCTGAAGGTAATGGCAGCCCTACATTTTCTTGCCACGGGTACCTTTCAAAATACCATAGCTCATGTTGGTGGCATGTCCCAGAGCATGTTCTGCCGTGTGCTGCATGATTTCTTAGAGGCCATGTTGCTTCACCTGGATGAGTTCATCCATTTCCCAACCCCTGAAATGTTGACTGGGGTCAAGCGTGGATTCTATGCCCTGGGAGGGATGCCCCATGTCATTGGGTCCATAGATGGGACACATGTGGCTTTGGTACCACCACAGGCACAGGAGGTAGCATACAGGAATCGCAAGCACTACCACTCCATCAATGCCCTTGTGGTGTGTCTGTCCAACATGGTGATTTCACATGTCTGTGCTCGTTTTCCAAGATCAGCACACGATGCCTACATCATGAGGCGTGGCAGGGTGCCTGAAATGATGACACAGCTGCGCAACGAACGAGCATGTGTTGTTGGTGGGTACACTCTGTCTGTCCTGTATTTTGCGTAGACTTCCAGAACGACCGCTTCTCCTGTCCTACTTATGTCCATGTGCTTTCCATGTAGGGGACGCTGGCTATCCCAACATGCCATGGCTGATCACACCTCTCCGCAACCCCATCACGCCGGCCCAGCTCCGCTACAGCACCGCCCATGGCCGGACAAGGCGAGTGATAGAGAGGACATTTGGCCTCCTGAAGAGCCGATTCCGATGCCTCCACAAGACCGGTGGCGCCCTTCCATATGCCCCGGCAAAGGTCTGCAAAATCTTCATGGTCTGCTGCATGCTGTACAACATGGCAGTTGAGAAAGCTGTGCCACTCATCCTGGATCAAGATGATCAGGACCATCCACCCGTGGAGGACGAAGGGCTTGGCAATGGGGATAGTGATGTGGAGGATGTGGAGCCGCAAGAGGACATCCGGACTCGGCTCATACGTGACTTCTTTGCTTAGTGGTGAGTACCAGTGTCTGTGTGTGCACGCATTGGTCCCCGTGTGGCATGTGTTGCGATGTGTGTGTCCATCTGCATGTATGCCACGTGAGTCAGAGGTGTGTGTGGATGTGTCACTGGAGTGATGGTGCCAGTGATGTGTATTTCCCCAGTCATAATTGTGACCTAGCATGTTGTCATCCTTACATGTGTCGAGTAAATGCACATGCAAGTGGCTGTGCTTTTTGTGGCTGACTTCTTGTGTGTCTCTCTTCCCCAGGTACTTGCGCATGCCGTCTGCTGGTTGCATTGTTGTGGCACTGCTATTCCTCATGGACACGTCATCGTGTGCTGACTCAGCGTTACACGCACGGACAAGTTTGGAAGTCTCCTTAGGGTAAGGGATGCATCAGGGGTGTATTGGGTGTGGCAGTTGTTTACGATGTCTGCAGACATGTCTGCAGACATGTCGCATCACCATGGTTCACATGACATGCAGCTGGGTACACCTGAATAGATGGTCAGACTTGTTGACAGTCATCAGTGATGGGATTGTGGAATGTGATGATGGCATCAATGTGTGTTACACTGCCCTCGGACACATACGGTTTGCATTGGCTTGACATGGTGTGGGACTTCCACATCAGCGGATCAATGGTGTATGGCAGGCTCTCCGTGAGCAGCAGGGGGTGTTTAGCTGTTAGCCGACACTTGTGTGGCAGTTCCATGGCTAACACGCATTTGTGCAGCAGAAGGGGGGTGCCAGTGTTGGACCCACATGTTACTCCCCATGACCTGTTCATGTGTACTCCGAGTTGCCTCTGCAATCCCAAATGCATGACTAATAAAGGTGTCCCTATGCCTCCGAGGTGCCTCTTCTCAGTCAATGCTGGTGTGTTGCCATGGGGCATACGGCATGTCTGGCATGGTTTTCCGTGATAGTGGCTATGTTTCTATGTGTAGAGTAGCAAGATGCAAGCTGTTTGTGTGGGATTAGACTGTGTATTGTGCATGATGTCCATGACTGTGTGGGTATTGTGACATGTGCCATCCCCATGCATCCAACGTTGGCCAGGCCACCATTCTCTGCATCCACCTGACTCAAGCTTGCAGGACATGGTTCTGCCACCTGTCCACACATACCTGGGTGCCCCACAGGACACTCCACATGATCCCTGACCTCTGCGCATGGCTGTCGCTGTACTCAATTTGTCTGCCGGCACGGTTGTGCGGCCCCCCCCTCAGCTGGTTGGGCCCATCACGGGTGTGTAGGGTGCTCCATGTCTGTCTTGCCTAATACAATGTGACCCATGTGTGTCCGGTGCCAGACTCAGGCCCCAGGGTGTGGATGGTTGAAGTCAAATGAGAACTCAGGCATGGTTAGACCTTACAAGACACATGTAAGGTAATAATGCAACCAGTAGGCATCTTCTCTTCATGGTGTGACTTTTTATTTTGGTTGGGGGGGAGAGGGGGGGTTTGACATGAGGGGCTTTCCGGGTGTGTCGAATCCAAAGTTCACTAGGGGAGTTGGTGCCCTTGCCATTTGAAATCCTCAGAGTCCATGCCACAGTCTTTGTCAACATTGGTCAGACAGTGACCAGCAAGTCCATGTGGCGGAGAATGTCTTTTGATGCTGTGCTGCTGTTGCTCCAGTGGGCCCGGTGCCAGGCCAGGTGTCCTGGGAGATGGTGCTGTTGCGCCGACCCTCACGGTCTTTTCCGTGGACGAAGCGCCCTCCTGCGGGGACCCTCAGAAGCAGGCCGTGACGATGTTTGGGATGCTCCATCGGATGTTTCCTCCTCCTTCTCCTGATCCCTCCCTGTGGGTGGTGATGTTCTACGCCTGCTGGCACAGGGAGGGTTGCCCATGTTGTCGGCCATCCGACGGAGTGTACTGTGAATTCCCGTGAACACCGTCACGAGCTCAGCCTGTCTGTCCTCCATCCGCCATTGGTGTTGCAGTAGACAGGCATGTTGCTCCGCATGTTGCTGGGCCTGCTGGGTCTTGATCTCCTTGAGGATGGACACAACCTGGGCCATGCCCGTGGTGTCCTGCCGGTATGTGTCCAGGATGTTTCGGACATGGGAATATACCGGTTCCCCAGCCAACTGGTCAGGCTCGCGCCTCCGCCGTCCTCCACTCCCACCACCCCTGCCCACTTGCACCTGGCCTGCCCTTGTGGGCACATCGGGTCTCCGGGACCCCTGAGGGGTGGCATTGGCGTTGTCGCCTGCCTCCTCCTGGGTGCCCGGGACACCATGTCCCTCCTGGCCAGCCTGGCTGCATTGTGGTGGTGGGGCAGGGATCCTGGGTGTCTCCTGGGATGTGGCAGGAGTGGGGGTGATGGTTGGCCCAGTTGTACCTGACGCAGGTGCTGCAGGTCGTTGGACACCAGAGGGGCCAGGTTGGTCGGGGTCGGGTTCGTCCACAGAGTGGTGAGAATCGTCGCTGCCGGTGGCTCCGTCATCCGGCAGAGCCGGGTCCTGTGAGTCTTCCCCCCCAGTGTTGGGGGGTGATCCACGACGTTGACCTGTGTGTGAGAGAGACAATGTTAATTTTGTTCCATGCAACATCCATGTTTCATTCGTTTCAAAGTTGGCACATTTCCTCTGGGAATTTGGATATGTCTTGCATTCCACTCACAGTGCACTTGTGCATGGGTATGTCCCTTGGGCACAGCTTTTGCGACTTTACCTATGTGTGGCACAGTCTTGCTTGCTGCGTCAAGTGTGACTGCAGTCAGCAGTGGAGTGGGCAGGTGTGGCGAGCCATGCATTGGCGCCTTCCGTGTAGCACTGTACGTGGGCACATGGAGTTGTTCCACACACATATGATGCAGGTAGCTGTCGTTGTGCTCGTGCACAGGTTGTGACATGGCCCTGTGTTTTGCCATGGAGAAGAGGGGGGGTTCTGGCACTGGCCACCCTTGTCTACATGCACACAGTCCACCTGCTGACGAGCAGACATTCCCACACACCACAAGGCTGATTTGCTCTCACTGTGTGTCCCTTTCTCTCTCCCTCTCTGTCCCCCTCTCCCTCCCTCTGTGTGTCAGCCTCCTCCCTCTGTCCGTCTCCCTGTGTCTCCCTCCCTCTCTGTCCCCCTCTCCCTCCCTCTGTGTGTCAGCCTCCTCCCTCTGTCCGTCTCCCTGTGTCTCCCTCCCTCTCTCTCCCCCTCTCCCTCCCTCTGTGTGTCACCCTCTGTCACCTCAGCCCAGCTTCCTGGGCACACACTGTTGGCAGATCTTTGAATGTCCCTTGGCTTGTTGATGTGAGTTTGTTTCTGATCTCCAGGCACCCATTGGGTGTAGTGTCTGTGTCTGCACTGCTGCTGTGGTGGTGTGTGCTGCCACTCTTTCACAGTGTAGGCTGTTCATTAGCTGCTGTCATGTGCAAGAACGTGCCGTCACCCCCATGTGTTGATGCAAGGCGTCCGCCATTTGCTGGCAAGTCATTCCTGTGTTGGGACACACTGTTTGTCTGGCTGTGACCTAGGCCATATGGGCAGGGGGCATTGTTGTCTGCTTCTGAGTTGCACTATGTGATTTTTTGGGCCCACCCTCCCGCCATCCGGCTTACCGTGTCATGTGTTGGTGTTTTCTGTGGCCTGTGACTTGACATTGTCCAGCTGGGTGCATGGGGCATGGTGGCGCCAGTGGCATGTGCGTGTTCATGGAGTGTGGTTGAGTCATGAGATAGCTTGGGGTGGTTGCGTGCCTGTTTGTGAGTTTGGTTGTGGATGACGTTCCCCCCATGTGAGGTGAGTTGTTTGTTTACTCACCCGGCTCTCGGAGTCCATCTACTCCGTCCACTGCCACCACCGGCAGTATGGCCATCACCCTCTCCTCCCAGGGATGGTATTCTACGCATCTGCGGGGCGGCCCTCCTCCAGTGACGTTGGCCTGGTTGTGTTCATCGGTCATTTTGGCTCGGACCCTCCTCCGCAGATCGTACCACCTGGCTTGGCATTCCTGCTTGTTCCTTCTGGTGTCCGCAACAGCATTCACAGCATCGACGATCGTCTGCCACATGGCTGTTTTTGCTGAAAAGCTGGTCTGTCTGACCAATGTTCCAAAGAGCTGTGGCTCGACTCTGAGGATTTCATCGACAAGGACCTCCAACTCTCGGCTAGTGAACTTTGGATTCTTGTTAGTGGGCATGGTGAGGGGTGTGGGTGTGGATGGTGGGGGGGGGTGTGTGGATGGTTGTGGGTGTGTGGGTGTGGTTGTGCAGGTGTGTGTGTGAATGTGATTAGGGGGTGTTTGTGAAGGTGTGTGTGTGAAGGTGTGCAAGTGTAAGGTGTAGTAAGGGTTCTAGTATGGTGCTGTAGGTTGTCTGTGGGGTCTGGCAGCAGTGAGTCTGTTGCAAAGGCTCATGGTTTGTGTGTGTGGGCCCTTTTTATTGGTCCATTGGTGGGTGTGGCTGTGTTTGAACTTTGGGTGGGTGTGTTATAAGGAGTGGTTGTGTTTTGGGCCTCTGTTTTGGTTTTTGGCAGTTGCAGGTCAGTGAATGTGTTGTTTTAGTGGTTGTTGGACATGTTTAGTGGCTTTGTGCCATTCGAATGGTGTATTCTTGTGTTGTTTTGGTTTGTTCTGGTTGTGTACGTGCGTTTTTAGCGTGTGTACGGTGTGTACATGGGCCATTTAGTTGTACAGTGCTGTCCTTGTGTGTGGCTTGGTACGACTCGTACATGCGCGATGTTGTGTGAAGGTGGTGATGTTGGGGCCTGGGGTTCGCTCCGTACTTAGAATGTTGGGGTAGGGGTATGCTCCATGCATACGCGGGTGGGGGTACGACTCTAACGTACACGGGTGTACATACACGGGTGGGGTACGACACGTACACGGGTGTACATACACGGGGGTACGACACGTACACGGGTGTACATACACGGGTGGGGGTACGACTCTAACGTACACGGGTGTACATACACGGTGGGGTACGACACGTACACGGGTGTACATACACGGGGGTACGACACGTACACGGGTGTACATACATGGGGGGGTACGACACGTACACGGGTGTACATACACGGGGGTACGACACGTACATGGGTGTACATACACGGGTGGAGGTACGACTCTAACGTACACGGGTGTACATACACGGGGGGTACAACACATACACGGGTGTACATACACGGGGGGTACGACACGTACACGGGTGTACATACACGGGTGGGGGTACGACTCTAACGTACACGGGTGTACATACATGGTGGGGTACGACACGTACACGGGTGTACATACACGGGGGTATGACACGTACACGGGTGTACATACACGGGGGTACGACACGTACACGGGTGTACATACACGGGGGTACGACACGTACATGGGTGTACATACACGGGGGTACGACACGTGCACGGGTGTACATACACGGGTGGGGGTACGACTCTAACGTACACGGGTGTACATACACGGGGGGTACGACACGTACACGGGTGTACATACATGGGGGTACGACACGTACACGGGTGTACATACACGGGGGTACGACACGTACATGGGTGTACATACACGGGTGGGGGTACGACTCTAACATACACGGGTGTACATACACGGTGGGGTACGACACGTACACGGGTGTACATACACAGGGGTACGACACGTACACGGGTGTACATACACGGGGGTACGACACGTGCACGGGTGTACATACACGGGGGTACGACACGTACACGGCTGTACATACACGGGGGTATGACACGTACACGGGTGTACATACACGGGTGGGGGTACGACTCTAACATACACGGGTGTACATACACAGGGGGTACGACACGTACACGGGTGTACATACACGGGGGAGTACGACTCAAACATACACGGGTGTGCATACACGGGGGGGTACGACAAGTACACCGGTTTACATACACGGGGGGGTACGACTCGAACGTACACGGGTGTACATACACGGGGGGTACGACACAAACGTACACGGGTGTACATACACGGGGGGTACGACACGTACACGGGTGTACATACACGGGGGTACGACACGTACACGGGTGTACATACACGGGGGGGTACGACTCGAACGTACACAGGTGTACATACACGGGGGTATGACACGAACGTACACGGGTGTACATACACGAGGGGTACGACACGTACATGAGTGTACATACACGGGGGTACGACACGAACGTACACGGGTGTACATACACGGGTGGGGGTGTACATACACGGGGGGTATGACTCGAACGTACGGGGGCTGGAGGGGTGTTGGGCGCGTATGCGGGCACATGTATCCATGTTTGCTATGGGTGTTCGGTGCGGACGGGGTTTTTTCCATACGGTTGTAACATCGGATGGATCGTGATTCCGCGGTCGGACTTCACTTTTCACATTTGTACGGTAAATCGTCCGGGGACGTGTCGGACACATTTTCCGACCCGAGGACGTGTGGGGAATTATTCCCAATGCGATTCGTATGGTCTTTTTCCCATGCGAATCGTGATTGGCAGTTTGTACGGCACTTGTACGATTCGTACGGTAAAAAGACCGGATACGAGTCGTACGGGGAATTTTTTTACGGGATCGTAATCGGCACCCATGTGTTATATTCATTGTTGTGGATATAGGATGAATGAGCAGAAGGGCTGAGCAATCATTAAAATTAAATCTTAACAAAGCCCCCCTTTTTTCCTGCTATATTTGTTCTACAGCGGGGCATCATAACTCCTGAGAAGGGTTCCGGGTGAGGCGAGGTTTAGTCCCCGATCAAGACAGGTAAGCTAAGCACTGCTGCATCTCGCCATGATTAGAAATTGTCTGGTCATATAGGCCACTCAGAAGTACATTTGAATTCAGGTGTTTATGTTGATAATTGTTCTGTTTTCCTAGGTGATTGTCGCACCCCTTGAAATGGAGGATTGAAACCAATGTAAGGTTGTATTGATTCCGACCTTCATCAAAACAGATTGTGTTATTTATTCACTCTCTACACTTGGCAGTAGCAAGATTTAGAAAAATAGGTCCTGAAGAAAGCCGTGGGTAATTTACCCTTATGGCTGAAACATGTCGACCTTTCATGTAGCAGTTATTTGTTAATACTGCCGTTTTGTTTGCACCAATTTTATTAAGGGTGTGAGGAGCCTGTTTGATAAGAGATAGGTTTTTCTCCTACGCAACCCTTTTTTAATAATTCACTAACTTTCTGATTTTTTGCACTGCATTATTTTTCGAATCACATATATTTTTTGAATCCCAAACTACATACACCATCACTTTTCTGTATTGTAGATCCCAGCTCCTTCTATCTATTTGAGCAAGAGAGTTTCCCATGGAGGTAGTCTCGATGATCAAGAGATATACTCCTGAATTGGTTGGATCACCATATGATAATACTGATCACGATACAAGATTGATGGTAATCCTAAACTCTGCTCCAAGAACTCTATGATTCTCTTTCTATACCCCTGCCTTAATGTGCTTTTGTCTGTTTATTCTAGACCCCTAGTTCTCATTTTTTGTGGTTGATGTAATTAGATTTGGGGATTAGAACTAGGCTAGGTCGTTAAAAATATCCCTTAGACCCTTCACCTCTATAGTGTGTCATTATTATTTCATTAGCTAGCCAAAGTGCATATATTTGTCTCAGACAACACTGCAATCAGTCAGGGACTGTTGCTTGGCCTTCCATTCTCTTGCTAGAGCTAACTCCAGGATGGAAAAGGGAGACAGTGCATCCCTTTTCTTCAGGTGGGAGTTTTGGCTAACGTTTGGTTTCTTGCAAGACGCACAAGAACCTGTCCATACAGGATTAGTCCTTCATTATTTGATGAAAGCTTTTGTTGATCCAAAACCGACTCACAGTAACCTGGTTACCAAAGACTAATCAGGATATAGAGAGAGGAAGAGACAGTGCAGACCATGTAGAGGGGCAAAAGTAGACAGCTACCAAAAGGCCTATTCTGCTTAGCATGGCTACCCATCTTCGAGCTACACATATTCTTGGATACCCTCTACCTGGGTTCCCTAACACCGTACATACCTGCAAGCACTCCAGATTCAGAACTCCCACACTCAAGGGGAATGACTGCTCTCAATCAGGACAGAATGTATGGATTTACCATGGCGGGCCACTAAGCAACCCCCTATCCTGAGATGCAGGTATATAATCCTCTACCCCACAGCTATCTATCAGCTATCACTGCCAGTCATGACACATCCTGGTCATAGAGATGGTAGTCCCTCTTGTTAAAAGAATAGCCCATTGTGGGAGAACCCCATCTGAAGCATACTTATGTACTTTACTGAGGAGCAACGCGTTCATAATCCTCTATTGCACCCACTGAGCACACAACTTTCCTGTGCAAGAAAGGATCCAGAGCTTATCAGGAATTTTGCAATCAGGAGCACAGAGACTCGCCTGTACCGCCGGCCCATTGGCTTCCTACCGCACACTCGGTATGTATCTGCAAAAAAATATTATTATTATCATTGCCAACATATGTTGTTATTATTGGTGGTTAGCCAAAATATCGACTTTTTAATTTCGACCTACAAGTATATTGAGTTTTTAATATCGTAGGGAAAGACTATCGAAGTCAAGAATATCGATGGACAGAATATCGACCCCAAGGTAAGTAATATCGAAGTAAATAATATCGAAGTAATTAATATAGATGTAAGTAATATCGTAAGCAATAATTTCGATGTCAATAATATCGATATTTATTTAGTGTTATGTATTTTAATATGTATTTTATTTGTATGTTAAAGATTATTGTAATGTATTTTAATACATTTAAAAATAAATGTTTAGAGATTAATAATTATTTTAAATTTAATTTAGCGTTTTAGTATCAGAGCGGGTTGTGGGTTTATAGGGGAATAGGGTGGGAAGTAATTTAATTATAATTAATGAATTAATATGTATTGTTTGTTTGATTGGTATTTATGATTAATTAATTATTAATTAATTATTAACTGTAAATTATTTATATTAATTGATTAATTAATTGTTAATTAATTATTAATTGTAAATTAATTTTATTAATTGGTTAATTATATAAGTTATAATTAGTTCATTATTAATATTTATTTATTGTTATTGTTAATTAATTAATTGTTAATTACTAATTAATTGGTGATTTAATTTTATTAAGTGATTAATTGATAATTACATTAATTATGTGCATTTTTATGTGTAGTGGGTTCTGGGTTTATAGGGGAATAGGGTGGGATGTAATAAAATAAAAATACATAATGATAATTTTTATTTATTTGTATTTATTATTAATTAATTGTTAATTAATTATTAATTGGTAATTAATTGTTATGAGTTAGTTAAATATAGTAAATATAAATAATTTATTATTTAATTTTATTTGTTGTTATTGCTAATTAATGTATTGTTAATTAATAATTAATTGGTGAATAATTGTAATTTGGTAGTTAATATGTATTAATTAGTAAATTAATAACTATATTAATTATAAAGAAAGTATTATTAATTGTAAATAATAGATACATTGATATTTAAATGTATTGTGTATTTTGTATCTGTAGTGTGTTGTGTGTTAAAGGGGGAATAGTGTGGGATGTAATTTAAAGTTATTTATTTAAATATTTAGTTTAAATAATTGGTATTTAATAATAATTATTTTGTAAAAACATTATTAACATGCAATTTTTTCATAACAAATTATTTAATTGGTTATTATGTTCATAGAATCCATATGCTATCCAGTGCTTTCCCAACTGTTTTACTAATTGGATTGGGAATAGTAATTTTTACCCCTACGCTATCCAGCGCATTCCCTACTGTTGCACTCTTTGGAGTGGGAATAGTAATTTTTACCCCTATGCTATCCAGCGCTTTCCCTACTGTTGCACTCTCTGGAGTTGGAATAGTAATTTTTACCCCTACGCTATCCAGCGCTTTCCCTACTGTTTCACTTACTGGAGTGGGAATAGTAATTTGTACCCCTACGCTATCCAGCGTTTTCCCTACTGTTGCACTCTCTGGAGTGGGAATAGTAATTTTTACCCCTACGCTATGCAATGTTTTCCCTACTGTTGCACTCATTGGAGTGGGAATAGTAATTTTTACTCCTAAGCTATCCATCGTTTTCCCTACTGTTGGACTCACTGGAGTGGGAATAGTAATTTTTACCCCTATGCTATCCAGTGGTTTCCCTACTGTTGCATTCTCTGGAGTTGGAATAGTAATTTTTTTCCCTACGCTATCCAACACTTTCCCTACTGTTGCACTCTCTGAAGTGGGAATAGTAAATGTTACCCTTACGCTATCCAACACTTTCCCTACTATTGCACTCTCTGGATCTGGAATAGTAATTTTTACCCCTATGCTATCCAACGCTTTCCCTACTGTTGCAGTCTTTGGAGTTGGAATACTAATTTTTACCCCTACGCTATCCAACGTTTTCCCTACTGTTGCACTCTCTGGAGTGGGAATAGTAATTTTTACCCTTACGCTATCCAACACTCTCCCTACTATTGCACTCTGTGGAGTGGGAATAGTAATTTTTACCCTTACGCTATCCAACACTTTCCCTACTATTGCATTCTCGGGAGTTGGAATAGTAATTTTTACCCCTACGCTATCCAACGCTTTCCCTACTGTTGCACTCTTTAGAGTTGGAATACTAATTTTTACCCCTGCGCTATCCAACGTTTTCCCTACTGTTGCACTCTCTGGAGTGGGAATAGTAATTTTTACCCTTACGCTATCCAACGCTTTCCCTACTGTTGCACTCTTTGGATTTGGAATAGTAATTTTTACCCCTACGCTATCCAACGTTTTCCTACTGTTGCACTCTCTGGAGTTGGAGTAGTTATTTTTACCAATACGCTATCCAACATTTTTCTTACTGTTGTTTTTGTTGGAGTTGGACTAGTAGTTTTATTGTGTCTGATATTTAATATGCTTTGTATTATTTTAGCTATTGTAATATATCATTAATAATAAAAAATATTTAAATTAAAAATATTGATTATTATTTGCTATATGTAATTATTTAATATTTATTAATGTTATTGTTTTATGTGTATAGATGTATTTGTAATTTTTAAAAACATTTAATAATTTATACGTTATAGAAATTATTATTAAAACTAATTATTAAGTAAGTATATGTATTATATATTATATGTATATGTTTAATGAAAGTTTTATTAAATTATATATATTAATTATACATTTTAAATATTATAAAATATATTTAATTATGTTTATTTTATTTATAAGTATTATTTGGTTTATTTTACTTATATTTTTAAAGTAAAAAAAAACAATATTGTTTAATAACGATATTTTTGACATCGATATTTAATTATCGATATTTTTGTACTTACCATGTTGTAGATAGGATGTCGATATTCTTGACATCGATATTTTTGTTGCGATATATTTGTAGGTCGATTTTCTGACTTTCGAAATTATGTCAGACAATCGTTATTATTATGTCCACCAGAAACGCATTTCTAGGACTGCATCAGGGATGTTACTCAGACAAAAAACAAGTAGGACATGCGTTTTAAAGACATTTTTAGAAAATGAAACTTCATGCATGCAGAGCAGTGCTCATAATTCTGTGGATGTGAGACTACTATCCACAGACCTAGCAGCACCCAGGCTACCCTATATACACCAATGCTCACTTTTGACGTCAGCAGACAGAGGCACGCGCGCAGATGGGCGTACTGGGAAATCTGCTGACCTGAGGCTGGGAGGAGGCCTGCATGTGAGTCCGGGGTGCACCGGGGCTGAGAAACAGCCAAAGACCTGTGCATACTTGGACGGTTCAACTACGAAAGCACCGGCAGCATCTGAAATCAAAGTGGCTCACAACGATGGAGGATTTGTATTTCGCCTTAGAAATAAAAATGTACGTGTACTCTTATCATAGTTGCTTGAAATGAAGTGTAGATGTACTCTTTCGTCGAACAAAGCATTAATTTGCTTTTCTGAATTTTAAAGAAACATTCAGGTGCCGATCACGATCCGGTAAAAACCGGGTACGAACCGTCGGACGGAGCATATTCTCCGTCCGACGCGTACCCGGTCGTCAAAATTTACAAACAAGGAATTACGATTCGCACGGAACACCATTTCCGTACGATTCGTAAAAAAGCCCGACCGAACAAAATAAACCTACCAATGCGATCCGGGAAAGGGCCGACCTGACGTCGGGACGCTCGCAGCCTGCCATTCACGAACCAGGAATCACGATTTGCACCGACGTCATCCCGCACGGTGAATATTTTCCGGCTGCCAAAAACTGCCGGGAAATCAGGACGACGCGAACAAGGACCACCAGTACGCGACGGACACACAGGACGACGCGAACAAGGAGGACCCGTACGCGACGGACAGACATGGACCCGAACCTACGGGTCATCCCGGCCCTCATAGCAGTCCACCTCCTCTACAGGTTCCGACGCAGACGCCGCAGAAGGTCAGAACAACTAAGGGAGGGGGGAAAGGGGGGGGGGTGGGGGTGGCTGGACCAGGGCAGGCCACAAAACCCCCACCAAAGTCACACACCACACATGCCCAGGACATACCTGACACCCATGCCCTGGTCACTACGAGGGTGTGGGGGCGTGTCCAGCTAAGCCAGCGACCGCCACAACGGAAGTCCGTCACCACGCGAACCGGCAACACAACCAGACCGGTACGTCCCGTACCCACGCCTCAAGAGCGTGGGTACGAGACGTACCACGCCCACACCCACGTCACCCCAACAATGGCGAGACGGATCGTACCCACGTGGCAAAGGCCTGGGTACGGCCCGCACAAGCATCACATAGCGTGGGGATAGAGATGACAGGACCCTACCCCCACCCCCCCTATGCATGGAACGTACCCCCACCCCAACAGTGTGAGTACGACCCGTACCCTCACCCGCGTATGCATGGAGCGTACCCCCACCCCAACCGCGTATGTACGTACCGTACACCCACCCCAACAGTGTAAGTACGACCCGTACCCTCACCCTCGTATGCATGGAGCGTACCCCCACCCCAACAGTGTAAGTACGACCTGTACCCTCACCCGCGTATGCATGGAGCGTACCCCCACCCCAACCGCGTATGTACGTACCGTACCCCCACCCCAACAGTGTAAGTACGACCCGTACCCTCACCCGCGTATGCATGGAGCGTACCCCCACCCCAACAGTGTAAGTACGACCCGTACCCTCACCCTCGTATGCATGGAGCGTACCCCCACCCCAACAGTGTAAGTACGACCCGTACCCTCACCCGCGTATGCATGGAGCATACCCCCACCCCAACCGCGTATGTACGTACCGTACCCTCACCCGCGTATGCATGGAGCGTACCCCCACCCCAACCGCGTATGTACGTACCGTACCCCCACCCCAACAGTGTAAGTACGACCCGTACCCTCACCCGCGTATGCATGGAGCGTACCCCCACCCCAACAGTGTAAGTACGACCCGTACCCTCACCCGCGTATGCATGGAGCGTACCCCCAACCGCGTATGTACGTACCGTACACCCACCCCAACAGTGTAAGTACGACCCGTACCATCACCCGCGTATGCATGGAGCGTACCCCCACCCCAACCGCGTATGTACGTACCGTACCCTCACCCGCGTATGCATGGAGCGTACCCCCACCCCAACCGCGTATGTACGTACCGTACCCCCACCCCAACAGTGTAAGTACGACCCGTACCCTCACCCGCGTATGCATGGAGCGTACCCCCACCCCAACAGTGTAAGTACGACCCGTACCCTCACCCTCGTATGCATGGAGCGTACCCCCACCCCAACAGTGTAAGTACGACCCGTACCCTCACCCGCGTATGCATGGAGCGTACCCCCACCCCAACCGCGTATGTACGTACCGTACCCCCACCCCAACAGTGTAAGTCGACCCGTACCCTCACCCGCGTATGCATGGAGCGTACCCCCACCCCAACAGTGTAAGTACGACCCGTACCCTCACCCTCGTATGCATGGAGCGTACCCCCACCCCAACAGTGTAAATATGACCCGTACCATCACCCTCGTATGCATGGAGCGTACCCCCACCGTGTATGTTCCAAGCGTACATATCCAGAAATAGGAGGTGTGTGTGCAGAGTCCTCCCAGCAGTGCCCTGAGACAGGAGGGGTGGGTGTGGAGTCCTCCCAGCAGTGCCCTGAGACAGGAGGGGTGGGTGCCTAACACTCCCAGCAGTGCCCTGAGACAGGAGGGGTGGGTGCCTAACACTCCCAGCAGTGCCCTGAGACAGGAGGGGTGGGTGCAGAGTCCTCCCAGCAGTGCCCTGAGACAGGAGGGGTGGGTGCCTAACACTCCCAGCAGTGCCCTGAGACAGGAGGGGTGGGTGCAGAGTCCTCCCAGCAGTGCCCTGAGACAGGAGGGGTGGGTGCCTAACACTCCCAGCAGTGTCCTGAGACAGGAGGGGTGGGTGCAGAGTCCTCCCAGCAGTGCCCTGAGACAGGAGGGGTGGGTGCCTATCACTCCCAGCAGTGCCCAGAGACAGGAGGTGTGCAACACATGTGTGTGAGGCTGGAAGTACCCACATGCATACTGCCTACAAGGGAACATGTCCCCATGAACTCATGTCAACAGACTCCACACACAAGTACAGTGATCACCAAGGATGCCACGAATGTTGCAGGTGGAGACATGGCCCTGCATGCATGGCCAAAGTAGAAGGGCTCCGTCACACACACAGCTCATGTAGACACAGCTCTGCGCTAAAGATTGGGAACACCCTGCAGGGAAGATATCAGGGTACACAGAGGGAGGAATACACCCTGGGACAATTGCACCATGCATTAACTGCTCACATGAACAAAGAAACTTAGCTAACACCTTGTGATGGCACACAGATCCCAGGGTCCCCCAAATGAGCAGCACACTACTACAGATCCCACACACCCAACACATAAACACCACCCAATACCATGTAGCAGCCCCACCAACACCAATACCAGCATAGCAGTAGTGTTAAAATGAAACAAAAATTAAGCTTTATTCAGCATGAGCACAATGTCCGTGGATCGCAGGCAGTTCAATATTCACAAAGCCCATAGGGCAGTCAATGAGTCTCAGCTGGATGGGGGACACAGTGGGATGCGTGTCCCCTACCTTGCCTGCACAGTTACATGCCATCGTCTTCCACAGGGGTGAGGGCATCATTGGGGGGGGAAGCAACAGGCACCGCAGGGACATCAGGGCAAAGGGGAGGCGTTGTGGGTGCAGGGATGGAGGACTCCACCACAGGGGGTGGGGCAGGGCCAAAGGCGGAGGCCAGGATGGCACTACACACCTTTGCAAGGTCCTCCAGGGAGTCCCCTGCACCCGAAAGATCCACAGGCCCCAAGGAGGGGGGGGGTCAGAGGGATGGGTCGCAGCGCCACCGGGGGAGGGCGTAGACAGGGGGGGAGAATCAACCACCGTGACCGAGGACTTCCTTGACCGCTTGCGGGGTGGTGTCACTGTGGGGCTCAGGGACAGAGCGGCCATGAAGGAGTCCTTGGGGGAGATGTGGCCAGGAGAGCTGAGGGGAGGGGATTTGGAGGGAGTGGACTGGGTGGAATGCGGACTCCCACTATGGCTGCGTGTCACACGTTTGCCCCCCGACCCAGTGGGTGTGCCTACCTCACCCTGTGTGTGCGTGTCAGGAGGAGTGCGGTGGACCTTCCCTGCTGGTGTGGTGCCTGTGTCTGTTGATGTGGGTGCATGCCGACGTCTGGGTGTACGTGGGACAGGCATGGGAGTGGGAAGTGTGGATGGGGCAGGGGTAGGTGGGGGGAGGTCGTGCTGCAGGAGACCCACTGCTGCAGTCAGTGTGGAGTCTATGGACCTCAGCAAGTTGCGTTGGTCAGCCTGCGATGAATGAATGCCCTCCAAGTATGCCTCGATGTTGTTGAGTGTTTGCCCGTGGGCATGGAGGACATTAAGGATCGCAGCCTGACCAACCTGCATTTGCCGCTGGATGTCCACAGACTCAGCATTGGCGGCAGCAGTGGAGACAGGGGCAGGGGGTGCGGTGCCTGGCATGAAGGAGACATGCGGTGACCGGGCACGCTGGGAAGGGACACGAGCAAGTGGGAGGCGGCTGATGGGAACTGAGGGGGCGGTGCGAGGTGTTGTTCCGCTGTCAGCTGCTGGTGCAGCCTCCGCCCACTCGGAGACCTCCTCCTCGGACCTGTCAGCTTCGTATTCTGATGTGCCAGTCGACAGGTCCTCGGCCACACTCTCCTCCGCCTCTGTCCCACTCGATGTGCCAGCCCCGATGTCACGGCTGGCACTGGTGCTCGGTCCCTCCGCCTGGTCTGTGTCCATGTCTCCCTCTGTGTCCCCCGACGATGCTGTGGGCAGGGTGGAGAGACAGAAATTAATCAGACACCTGTACACATCTGTCACATGAGTCCAATCTACATAGGTAACATTGCATAGCCTGAAAAGGAAGATCCCTAACATCTACTAAACAAGGTACCGATGTAGGGCATGAAACACACAGTTGGTTGAGCCACCATGCCACTGAAATACCATGAAGAGCATGAGACAATAGCTAAAGACAGGAAACGGAGTCTGACATAGCACCCAGGCCCTGGGGACAATCCAGCACTGCATCTGCACCACACAGCGTTGGCGAAAATACCGATGACCAGGGACCATATCCATGAACTTGAGACACATGCTGCATAGGTAATGCAGAAAACATGCACAACATGACTCGGTCACTGCACCTTGCGTGTGTGTCCAGACAAACATCACACACTGCCCAGACCCAGCAAGTAGAAATCTGGATTTGACATATAGGCTTTGCCCGCCCCAACCACCCCCTACACGAGGCAAATAGTTGAGACACAGGTGGCACCAACATCTCATAGTCTGGGTGATAAACACAGGGGCAGGCAAAATGCAAGATTGGACGCCAAACAGCCAAGGTGCGCCTGTACAAATAATGAGGTACCAGTGCCCATCCTCAGATGAGTATAACAAGACACACAGGCACTAGCAACTGTGAGTATGAAGAAGGACATTCAGGTTAGGCTGCACAGTGGACACCTGTACAAAATAGCACGTCTATATACATGGTGCCAGGGGACAATGGCACAGAGCACAACCTACGCTGTAGACACTGAGAGTGTCCACGTTTATGATGACACATACAACACCGATGAAAAGGTGCCCCAGGGGACAGTAGTGGCCACGCAACTCCATGCTCCTGAATGGTAATGACTGCAACCCACGCCACCATCCCTGCAGTATGCGTATCGCACACTCATGCACATCATGTCACAGGCCACTACATAGGACATGCGCACTGTAAGGCATGACACATGAGAGACCAACTCCCATGTCTGGAGTCAGCATCAGTGCCAACTGACATGGAACCCACATGCAGTGAACTTGACAGGGCACAGCCAAGGTCCCAAAACCTGTTACCCACCACCCCCACACATGATGCTACAGGCATAGTTCTCGTGGACAAAGCGCCAGCCTACATTACCTTGTGAAGGAGTGGCTACACACAGACCAGGAAACACATTGCAAGGAGGGGAAGGGTGGCAGGGGCGCAGCGCTATACTGGGGCAAAATGGATCTGCACAGCACCTTTAAACCCTGGCAGTGAATTCATGCTACTGTGCCCTTACAAATGCCGGTGACACACAACACACACATGTACCTACCCCCTTCCGGCTGCTGCTTCGCCTGTAAGCGCCGATCCAAGTCTGGAAAGACCACCGGCAGCACACGCCTGTGGAGGTGGCTCAGACGGCGGCGCCCGCGGTTCTTGTGGCTCTCAGGTGAGTCCTCCAGCAGGACCCATGCAATCCTCCGCGTCCAGCACCGGATATCCTGCCAGCGTTTCCTCACCTGGGACAGGCTCCGCCTCCGACCATCCACACCCCTCACGGCACTGACGGCGGTCAGCCAGATCTGCTCCTTGGCAGTGGCGCCTACCTGTGAGGAAGAACAAGTGACACCACATCAATACACCAGCCACATGTCACAGAGAGACATTTGATAACAAATTAGCTGGTAACAACAAGGCATGTCATGCAGCCAACGCATTGCACCTTTGTCATAGGGACATGATCCTCTGGTGAGGGAAAAAGCAGTACATGCCATAGTGGGTACACAGGTGGAATGATGGCAATGTCACAATCAATGATCAAGGCTCACACTGTGCATCACACCCACCCCTCCTGTCTCAGGGCACTGCTGGGAGCACTCTGTACCCACCCCTCCTGTCTCAGGGCACTGCTGGGAGCACTCTGTACCCACCCCTCCTGTCTCAGGGCACTGCTGTTAGTGATAGGCACACACCCCTCCTGTCTCAGGGCACTGCTGGGAGCACTCTGTACCCACCCCTCCTGTCTCAGGGCACTGCTGTTAGTGATAGGCACCCACCCCTCCTGTCTCAGGGCACTGCTGTTAGTGATAGGCACACACCCCTCCTGTCTCAGGGCACTGCTGGGAGCACTCTGTACCCACCCCTCCTGTCTCAGGGCACTGCTGTTAGTGATAGGCACACACCCCTCCTGTCTCAGGGCACTGCTGTTAGTGATAGGCACACACCCCTCCTGTCTCAGGGCACTGCTGGGAGACATCAGGCATCCCCCCCCCCTGGGACCCCCCCAACAGTACATGGCATGTGTGTCACACCAGGACACAATGGCAGAAGTCACAGTCAGAACATAGGGACAGTCTGTGCCAGTGGCCTATGCACTCACCTGATACCCTGGTCGCCCATACAGCATGGGGTACTGTGGGAGGATCACATCCAGCAATGCCATGTTCTCTTCCAGGGTGAATGGCTGTGACCTCTCCACAGCCCTTGACATGGTTCCAGGGAATCAGTAGCAGCAGCTGGGTCGACGAATTCAAAGATGTGCAGGCAAGTACTCCCTCATGGGACCTGGCTGCCTTATATGTGCCTTACTGCCCTGTCTCATGCACAGGAGTACAGAGTGATTGGTCACTCACATTTGCATCCTATGTTTCCACCAATCCCTTCAAACCTAGCAGTCTGTGTGTACTCTATCGGTTTCATTCTCCTGCATGATGTCAGCTCCACAAACACATTGCAACAAAGTATTTTTATTCCAACTGACTTCTGGTGTTCACCTTCCAGAAGATATTCGAAATTTGAACTTGGTCTCCATGACAACCAGCATGCATGTAGGCCTTAATACTTGTCCCTCATGTGTCCCCTATGTAATTTTGAGCTCCACACACAGGTACGGTGCGTTCCGGGGCCCTAGGGCACCCCAAATGCATTGCAACGGCCGTACACGCGTGACTACGTTCACTATCAGTATGGGTGGCCTCGCGTATGCGTACTCGTAGTGGTACGGGCCATACACACGCCTGTACGCTCCCTATCACTACGAGTACGCATACGCGGGCCCACCCATACTGATAGGGAGCGTACAGGCGTGTGTACGGCCCGTACCACTACGAGTACGCATACGCGAGGCCACACATACTGATAGGGAGCGTACAGGCGTGTGTACGGCCCGTACCACTACGAGTACGCATACGCGGGCCCACCCATACTGATAGGGAGCGTACAGGCGTGTGTACGGCCCGTACCACTACGAGTACGCATACGCGAGGCCACCCATACTGATAGGGAGCGTACAGGCGTGTGTACGGCCTGTACCACTACGAGTACGCATACGCGGGCCCACCCATACTGATAGGGAGCGTACAGGCGTGTGTACGGCCCGTACCACTACGAGTACGCATACGCGAGGCCACACATACTGATAGGGAGCGTACAGGCGTGTGTACGGCCCGTACCACTACGAGTACGCATACGCGAGGCCACACATACTGATAGGGAGCGTACAGGCGTGTGTACGGCCCGTACCACTACGAGTACGCATACGCGAGGCCACACATACTGATAGGGAGCGTACAGGCGTGTGTACGGCCCGTACCACTACGAGTACGCATACGCGAGCCCACCCATACTGATAGGGCGCGTACAGGCGTGTGTACGCTCCCTATCAGTATGTGTGGCCTCGCGTATGCGTACTCGTAGTGGTACGGGCCGTACACATGCCTGTACGCTCGCCATCACGATGGGTACACATACGGCAGCACTCCCATAGTGATATGGGAACGTACACAGGCCCTCTTTGCAGCAGTACAGCGGTATTCACACATCACAGTGGTGACAGGCGGCACACAGGTAGGGATGGGGCGGACATACTTGTCCATGGATGGACATACTTGTCCATTAATTGACATCGAGGCATCGTCTGTGCATCACTACATGTGTGGGGCACAGGTGTGAAAGGCCTGTGATGTGGAACATTACTCCTGAGTCGAGAAGGCACCAGATGTATGATGAGATGTGTACAGATGTACTGTGTGATGGTGCGATGTGTGCCAGGCATGCCCTTGACTCCTTTGACATGTGTGCATGTCGTACTGCGCACTTGGGGTGAGCGTCACTGGCATGGCACGGACACCAACACACGGAAGTGTCCCCTGATGCCCGGTACAGGGGTTATGACACCTGACTTGTCACTACCCACGGTGCACAATGTGACTATGTCATGTATGTGTGGGGGCTTCCCATCAGGTTGATGTTGGAGCACCCTCAAAAGCTGCAGCCGTTGCAGCAACAAACATGTGTCTGTGTGTAGATTGTCATTGCACACTGTTCCGCACACCATGCCACATGTGGTATCGGATGTGAGGTGCACATGTATGCATGGGACACGGAGTAGCGTGACAAGGACATGTCAGCATCCTCACAAGGTATGTGTGGTGAGTCATGACATGTGCACCTTCATGGCAAGGTATGTGGGCTGGCCTAGTGTAATGTCATGTGACCTGTGGCTCCAGTGTTCCGCTACCAATCTCTGCAATCGGCATCCTACTGCTGCTGATGTGTGGGCGTATGTCACTCCTGTGTTGCGTCTGGCTGTTCACTTGCACTGGGACACAGCTATTCACATGGCGTGGCATGGAGAGGTTCTCAATCTCCGTGTGTAGCTGGGTCTTTGAAGGAGTGTCACCTTGCATCCATACGTGTCCTGGCCATGTAGCACATACCTGACTCCCTATGTAGCATGTGTGTATTGCCAGATTAACATGTGCTCAGTACACATGAGTTGTTGTCGTAGTGCACTCACTCTTCCTTGTCACTTCAAAATTACTGCAGAGCGCCGCCTCTTGCCCGAAGAATTCCAGACTTGGCTGCCATGCAGGATAATGACAGCATCCGGCTCTACCGCTTCACCCAACCTTTGATTCTGGAGTTGACGGCGAGACTGGCACCACACCTGCAACCGCAGCACAGGTATCCCACGGCACTGACACCCCAGCTGAAGGTAATGGCTGCCCTACATTTTCTTGCCACGGGTACCTTTCAAAATACCATAGCTCATGTTGGTGGCATGTCCCAGAGCACGTTCAGTGGTGTGCTGCATGATTTCTTAGAGGCCATGTTCATTCACCTGGATGACTTCATCAAGTTCCCAACCCCTGAACAGATGACTGAGGTCAAGCGTGGATTCTATGCCCTGGGAGGGATGCCCCATGTCATTGGGTCCATAGATGGGACACATGTAGCTTTGGTACCACCACACGCACGGGAGGTGGCGTACCGCAATCGGAAGCACTACCACTCCATCAATGCCCTTGTGGTGTGTCTGTCCAACATGGTGATTTCACATGTCTGTGCTCGTTTTCCAGGATCAGCACACGATGCCTACATCATGAGGCGTAGCGGGATGCCTGATATGATGATGCAGCTGCGCAACGAACGGGCATGTGTTGTTGGTGGATACAGTTTGTCTGTCCTGTATTCTGTATAGCCTACCAGCACGACCGCTTCTCCACTGCTAACGATGACCATGTGCTTTCCATGTAGGGGACGCTGGCTATCCCAACATGCCTTGGCTGCTCACACCTCTCCGCAACCCCATCACGCCGGCCCAGCTCCGCTACAACACCGCCCATGGCCGGACAAGGCGAGTGATAGAGAGGACGTTTGGCATGCTGAAGAGCCGATTCAGGTGCCTCCACAAGACCGGCGGCGCACTCCCATATGCCCCGGCGAAGGTCTGCAAGATCTTCATGGTCTGCTGCATGCTGCACAACATGGCAGTTGAAAGAGCAGTGCCACTCATCCTGAATCAACATGACGAGGACCATCCACCCGTGGAGGACGAAGGGCTTGGCAATGGGGCTAGTGATGTGGAGGATGTGGAGCCGCAAGAGGACATCCGGACTCGGCTCATACGCGACTTCTTTGCATAGTGGTGAGTACCAGTGTCTGAGTGTGCACGCATTGGTCCCCGTGTGGCATGCCTTGTGATGTGTGTCTCCACCTGCATGTATGGCACGTGAGTCAGAGGTGTGTGTGGGTGTGTCACTGGAGTGATGGTGCCAGTGATGGTTGTACTTCCGCAGTCATAATTGTGACCTAGCATGTTGTCATCCATACATGTGTCGAGTAAATGCACATGCAAGTGGCTGTGCTTTTTGTGGCTGACTTCTTGTGTGTTTCTCTTCCCCAGGTACCTGCGCATGCCGTCTGCTGGTTGCATTGTTGTGGCACTGCTATTCCTCATGGACATGACATCGTGGGCTGACTCAGCGTTACAGGCACGGACACGTTTGGAAGTCTCCATGGGGTAAGGGATGCATCTGGGGTGTATTGGGTGTGGCAGTTGTTCACGATGTGTGCACACTGCCCCTGTCGGTGTTTGGTTCCTCTGCAGCCATGTCGCATCCCCATGGGACACGACATGCAGCTGTGTACACCTGAATAGATGGTCTGCCTGGTTGACAGTCCTCAGTGATGGGATAGGGGATTGTGATGATGGCATCAATGTGTGTGACACTGCCCTCGGACACATTCGGTTAGCATTGGCTTGACATGGTGTGGGACTTCGACATCCGCGGATCTATGGTGTATGGCAGGCTCTCCGTGTGCAGCTGTGGGTATTTAGCTGTTAGCCGACGCTTGTGTGCCAGTTCCATGGCAAACACGCATGTGTGCTGCTGAAGGGGGGTGCCAGTGTTGGACCCACATGTTACTCCACATGATGTGTTCATGTGTACTTCGAGTTGCCTCTGCAATCCCGAATACATTACTAATAAAGGTGTCCCTATGCCTCCAAGGTGCCTCTTCTGAGTCAATGCTGGTGTGTTGCCATGGTGCATCCTGCTTGTCTGGCATGGTATTCCCTGATTGTGGCTATGTGTCAATGTGTCGAGTGGCAAGATGCAAGCTGTGTGTGTGGGCTGAGACTGTGTATTGGGCATGATGTCCATGACTGTGTGGGTATTGTGACATGTGCCATCCCCATGCATCCAACGTTGGCCAGGCCCCCATTCTCTCCATCCACCGGACTCAAGCTTGCAGGACATGTTTCTGCCACCTGTCTACACATACCTGGGTGCCCCCCAGGACACTGGACTGGATCCCTGACCTCTGCGCATGACTGTTGCTGTACTTAATGTGTCTGTCAGCACGGTTGTTCGGTAACTCCCTCAGCTGGTTGGGCCCATCACGGGTGTGTATGGTGCTCCATGTCTGTCTTGCCTAATACACTGTGACCCATGTGTCCTGTGCCAGACTCAGGCCCCAGGGTGTGGGTGGTTGAGGACAAAAGATGACTCAGGCATGTTTTGACTTTACAAGACACATGTTAGGTAATAATGCTACCAGCAGGCATCTACTCTTCATAGTGTGATTTATTATTGGGGGGGGGGGGGGGGGGAAACAAAGTGAGTGTCTTTCCGGGAAGTTTGAATCCAAAGTTCAGTAGGGGAGTTGGTGTCCTTGCCATTGGATGTCCTCAGAGTCCATGCCACAGTCTTTGTCAACATTGGTCAGCCAGTGACCAGCAGGGCCATGTGGCAGAGAATGTCTCTTGATGCTGTGATGCTGTTGCTCCAGTGGGCCAGGTGCCAGGCCAGGTGTCCTGGGAGATGGTGATGTAGCGCCGACCCTCACGGTCCTTTCCGTGGACGACCCGGCCTCCTGCGGGGAACCTCACCAGCAGGCCGTGACGACATCTGGGATGCTCCGTCGGATGTTTCCTCCTCCTCCTCCTGATCCCTCCCTGTGGGTGGTGATGTTCTCCGCCTTCTGGCACAGGGAGGGTCGGCCATGTTGTCGGCCATCCGACGGAGTGTGGCGTGAATCCCCTGGAATGCCGTCACTTGCTCAGCCTGTCTGTCCTCCATCCTCCGTTGGTGTACCAGTAGACAGGCATGTAGCTCCGCATGTTGCTGGGCCTGCTGGGTCTTTATCTCATCGAGGCTCCCCTTGATCTCATTGAGGGTGGACACAACCTGGGCCATGCCCGTGGTGTCCTGCCGGTATGAGTCCAGGATGTTACGGACATGGGAAAATACCGGATCCCCAGCCAACTGGTCAGGCTCGTGCCTCAGCCGTCCTCCACTCCCACCACCCCTGCCCACTTGCGCCTGGCCTGCCCTTGCGGGCACATCGGGTCTCCGGGACCCCTGAGGGGTGGCATTGGCTTTGTCGCCTGCCTCCTCCTGGGTGCCCGGGACACCGTGTCCCTCCTGGCCAGCCTGGCTGCATTGTGGTGTTGGGGCAGGGATCCTGGGTGTCTCCTGGGATGTGGCAGGAGTGGGGGTGGTGGTTGGCACAGTTGTACCTGACGCAGGTGCTGCAGGCGGTTGGACACCAGAGGGGCCAGGTCGGTCGGGGTCGTCCACAGAGTGGTGAGAGTGGTCGCTGCCGGTGGGATTGGGCTCCTGCAGATCCGGGTCCTGTGAGTGTTCCCCCCCAGTGTTGGGGGGTGCACCACGACGTTGACCTGTGTGTGAGAGAGACAATGTTAATTTTGGTCCATGCAACATCCATGTTTCATAATTTCATAAGTTGGCACATTTCCTCTTGGAATTAGGATCTGTCTTGCATTCCACTCACAGTGCACTTGTGCATGGGTGTGTCCCTTGGGCACCACTTTGGCACCTTTAACTATGTGTGGCACAGTCTTACTTGCTGCGTCAAGTGTGACTGCAGTCAGCAGTGGAGTGGGCAGGTGTTGCGAGCCATGCATTGGCGCCTTCCGTGTAGAACTGTACATGTGCACATGGATTTGTTCCACACACTTATGTGATGCATGTAGCTGTCATTGTGCTCGTGCACAGGTTGTGACATGGCCCTGTGTTTTGCCATGGAGAAGAGGGGGGGTTCTGGCACGGGCCACCCTTGGCTACATGCACGCAGTCTACATGCTGACGAGCAGACATTCCCACACACCACACGGCTGATTTGCTCTCCCTGTGTCTCCCTCCCTCTCTGTCCCCCTCTCCCTCCCTCTGTGTGTCAGCCTCCTCCCTCTGTCCATCTCCCTGTGTCTCCCTCCCTCTCTGTCCCCCTCTCCCTCCCTCTCTGTCCCCCTCTCCCTCCCTCTGTGTCCCCCTCTCCCTCCCTCTGTGTGTCACCCTCTGTCACCTCAGGCCAGCTTCCTGGGCACACACTGTTAGCAGATCTTTGAGTGGCCCTTGGCTTGTTGATGTGAGTTTGTTTCTGATCTCCAGGCACCCATTGGGTGTGATGTGTGTCTGTGCGCTGCTGCTGTGGTGGTGTGTGCTGCCACTCTTTCACAATGTTGGCTGTTCATTAGCTGCTGTCATGTGCAAAACAGAGCCTTCACCCCCATGTGTTGATGCAAGGCGTCCGCCATTTGCTGGCAAGTCATTCCTGTGTTGGGACACACTGTTTGTCTGGCTGTGACCTAGGCCATATGGGCAGAGTGCATTGTTGTCTGCTTCGGAGTCGCACTATGTGATTTTTGGGGCCCAGCCTCCCGCCATCCGGGTTACCGTGTCATGTGTTGTTGTCTTCTGTGACTTGCCATTGTCCAGCTGGGTGCATGGGGCATGGTGGCAGCAGTGGCATGTGCGTGCTCATGGAGTGTGGTTGAGTAATGCGATGGCTTGTGGTGGTTGCGTGCCTGTTAGTGATTTTGGTTGTGGATGCCGTTCCCCCCATGTGAGGTGCGTTGTTTGTGTACTCACCCGGGTCTCGGAGTCCTTCTAATCCTTCGACTGCCTTCACCGGCAGTATGGCCATCACCCTCTCCTCCCAGGGATGGTACTGTACGGGTCTGCGGGAGGGCCCTCCTCCGGTGGCGTTGGCCTGGTCGTGTTCCTCCTGCCTCTTGGCTCTGACCCTCCTCCGCAGATCGTACCACCTGTTCTAGCATTCCTGCCTGGTCCTCCTGGTGTCCGCAACAGCATTCACAGCATCGACGATGGTCTGCCACATGGCTGTTTTTGCTGCCAGGCTGGTGTTTCTGACCAATGTTCCAAAGATCTGTGGCTCGACTCTGAGGATTTGATCAACAAGGACCTCCAACTCTCGGTTACTGAACTTTGGATTCTTGGTAGTGGGCATGGTGAGGGGTGTGGGTGGGGATGGTGGGGGGGGTGTGTGGATGTTGGGGGGGGGGTGTGGATGGTTGTGTGTGTGTGTGTGTGTGAATGTGATGAGGGGGTGTTTGTGAGGGTGGTTGTGTGAAGGTGTGCAAGTGTAAGGTGTGGTGTAGCTTGTTGTATGGTTCTGTGGTGTCTGGCAGCAGTGAGTCTGTTGCAAAGGCTCATGGTTTGTGTGTGTGGGCCCTTTTTATTGGTCCATGGGTGGGTGTGGCAGTGTTTGAATTTTGGGTGGGTGTGTTATAAGTAGTGGTGGTGTTTTGGCCCTCTGTTTGTCTTTGGCAGTTGCAGGTCAGTGAAGGTGTATTTGTAGTTTTTGTTGGCCATGTTTAGTGGCTTTGTGCCATTCGAATAGTGTCTTCTTGTGTTTTTTTGTTTTGTCCTGGTTGTGTACGTGCGTTTTGAGCGTGTGTACGGTGTGTAGATGGGCCATTTGGTTGTACGGTGCTGTCTTTGTGTGTGGGTTGGTACGACTCGTACATGCGGTTGTGATGTTGGGGCCTGGGGTGCGCTCCGTACTTAGGAGGTTGTGTTGGGGGTAGGACCGGAACGTACTGGGGTGTACATAGACGGTGGTACGACACGTACTGGGGTGGGGGTACGACTGGAACGTACTGGGGTGTAGGTACACGGTGGTATGACACGTACTGGGGTGGGGGTACGACTGGAACGTACTGGGGTGTAGGTACACGGTGGTATGACACGTACTGGGGTGGGGGTACGACTGGAACGTACTGGGGTGTACATAGACGGTGGTACGACACGTACTGGGGTGGGGGTACGACTGGAACGTACTGGGGTGTACATAGACGGTGGTACGACACGTACTGGGGTGGGGGTACGACTGGAACGTACTGGGGTGTACATAGACGGTGGTACGACACGTACTGGGGTGGGGGTACGACTGGAACGTACTGGGGTGTACATAGACGGGGGTATGACACGTACTGGGGTGGGGGTACGACTGGAACGTACTGGGGTGTAGGTACACGGGGGTATGACAGGTACTGGGGTGGGGGTACGACTGCAACGTACTGGGGTGTACATAGACGGTGGTACGACACGTACTGGGGTGGGGGTACGACTGGAACGTACTGGGGTGTAGGTACACGGGGGTATGACACGTACTGGGGTGGGGGTACGACTGGAACGTACTGGGGTGTACATAGACGGTGGTACGACACGTACTGGGGTGGGGGTACGACTGGAACGTACTGGGGTGTAGGTACACGGGGGTATGACACGTACTGGGGTGGGGGTACGACTGGAACGTACTGGGGTGTACATAGACGGTGGTACGACACGTACTGGGGTGGGGGTACGACTGGAACGTACTGGGGTGTAGGTACACGGTGGTATGACACGTACTGGGGTGGGGGTACGACTGGAACGTACTGGGGTGTACATAGACGGTGGTACGACACGTACTGGGGTGGGGGTACGACTGGAACGTACTGGGGTGTAGGTACACGGGGGTATGACACGTACTGGGGTGGGGGTACGACTGGAACGTACTGGGGTGTACATAGACGGTGGTACGACACGTACTGGGGTGGGGGTACGACTGGAACGTACTGGGGTGTAGGTACACGGGGGTATGACACGTACTGGGGTGGGGGTACGACTGGAACGTACTGGGGTGTACATAGACGGTGGTACGACACGTACTGGGGTGGGGGTACGACTGGAACGTACTGGGGTGTACATAGGGGGTGGTACGACACGTACTGGGGTGGGGGTACGACTGGAACGTACTGGGGTGTACATAGACGGTGGTACGACACGTACTGGGGTGGGGGTATGACTGGAACGTACTGGGGTGTACATAGACGGTGGTACGACACGTACTGGGGTGGGGGTACGACTGGAACGTACTGGGGTGTACATAGACGGTGGTACGACACGTACTGGGGTGGGGGTATGACTGGAACGTACTGGGGTGTACATAGATGGTGGTACGACACGTACTGGGGTGGGGGTACGACTGGAACGTACTGGGGTGTACATAGACGGGGGTATGACACGTACTGGGGTGGGGGTACGACTGGAACGTACTGGGGTGTAGGTACACGGGGGTATGACACGTACAGGGGTGGGGGTGGGGCTCGAACGTACTGGGGTGTACATAGACGGTGGTACGACACGTACTGGGGTGGGGGTACGACTTGAACGTACTGGGGTGTACCTAGACGGGTGGGGGTATACATACACGGGGGGTACGTGTCGGACGTACGGGGGCTGGGGGGAGTGTTGGGCGCGTATGCGAGCACATGTCTCCATGGTTGCTATAGGAGTTCGGTGCGGACGGTGTTTTTTCCATACGGTTGTAAGCTCGGACGCACGGGATGGATCGTGATTCCTCGGTCGGACTTGGCTTTTCACGTTTGTAAAGTAAATCGTCCGAGGACGTGTCGGACACATTTTCCGACCCGAGGACGTGTGGGGAATGATTCCCAGTGCGGTTCGTATGGACTTTTTACCATGCGAATCGTGATTGCCAGTTTGTACGGCACTTGTACGATTCGTACGGTAAAAAGACCCGATACGAGTCGTACGGGGACATTTTTTACCGGATCGTGATCGGCACCTCAATGTTTTTTTTTATAGCGACAGGATACTCCTGCAGATGTCCAGGGTTAAAGGAACGGGTGGCGTCACAGGATGCAACTGTCTTCATTAGTCTACGCTGTTTAATTGTATGGGAATCGCAGTCAGCAGTGGATAACAGCAGTCCCGAGGCACACTGACCGTTTCAGCAGACTCGAGTGACCTTTGCCAATCTGATGGTGTCTTTGCTCACATGCAGTCAGTGAAGTAGAAAAGAGGAGCCCTGGACCCATGGCAGTCACGACCAGAGCACCGAGATGTGGGCTGTCTGGAAACGACCTGTGCCCTTCATCATCCATCCATGGGTGTCCTCGAAGAAAGGGACCCTTGCAAAGAATTCTGGGATATGACAGGGGTGGGTAGTCCGGAAAAAGAAAGTGCAGCCACAAAACAAGCCATTCATTTGCTCGCCTTTCCCTCATGTTTTTTCTTTTAACTCAGGTATATTTGGATGGCTGCCTTAGAAGCCCTACCTTTGTTTTGCCTCCCAGACCCGTTCCTTAAATGACAACTATCCTGCTGGGCAGGACGGTACCACAGGCAAATTTCGAGGTGGGGGTGGGTCTAATATTTACAGCAATTTGACCCAAATTGGTTTTTGAGGGGGCGGGAGCTAATACTTCCAGCAATGCGTTCTTGTATAATGTAACTGGTGCTCGTGAAGAAGTGCCTTCGGGTAGAGCTCCAGCTGTAGAAAACGGCAAACGAACAAAGCACTAGGTTACTTTTTACGAAATGCATTCTCACACTGTGGCAGCAAAAGTAATTTGCAACTTTAAGGAATAGGCAGAGTGGAGATGCATGGGCTCTAGGATCGGGTTAAAAAAGAACACAGCCTCGTTATCAAGTAAATGTTCCTTTGAAGATCTGTGAAATACTCGGGCGGCTGCGATTAGACACCAGACCAACCAGCCCACAGCAGTGTTGTCAGAATTTTTAAGCTTTCTATAGCCCAAAGCCAACCACAAAGTAGCCCAAGATTGCGACTTTAGGGAAGGAGGGGTAGGGACAGCGTCAAGAAGGCGGTGAATGCATTGGAATTGATGTTGCAGCAGTATGCCAAGTAAATATTTGTCTAATAAAGCGCTTTAACATACTACTTTGCTGGAGCGTTGTTTATATATTTATAATCTGGCAACTAGTGCAAACCAAAATTTTACCACACAACCGGAAAAATATAGCCCAATTGTGCGTGATCTAGCCCAATCTGGCAACACTGGCCCACAGCAGCTCAAGAACTGTGTGTGTGTCTGCTTAGCTGTCTCAGCCGGGGCTGACACACATGGGGGGGGGGGGGAGGTATCTGAAGCCCTTGCACAAAAACGGCAAGAAAACACCCACGGGACGCCCCTACAAATCCTCGATACAGTCATTCAGTTTATGAGAACTTAAACCAAGTCCACTGATTGCTATGTATGGGCAGGTATTTCATGCCTATCCCAATCATTTCTTTTTAGGTCTCGCCTGAGGCAGCGTATGCGTTTCTCTGGCGAGACATTTAGTGTGTGGGCTTTAAAAAGCCGACCACAGCTTTTTGGCTGGCATAGAGTGTGCGGTTACGCACACAATGACGAGCAGAGGCGTCATCTGGCTTTCCTCTTTCGTCATGGTGCCCGCACAGCGCACACCACTCACCAGCCTGCTTTCACTTTTGCCGTCGCGCGCGTGCCCACCACTCGCGTCCTTTGTTTTTCTTTTAGCGCGCGCGCACACAACTCCCAGGCTTTTTTAAATTTTATTTTTACTCCCGGTCGCGGCCGCACATCTTGCTTGTTGCACGGCCAATGCTTGTTTATTTTACAATTAATTGTTTTCAAGTGTGTTTATTCACTTGCTTCAACTGATGTGAAGTAGTACTACAATTCCCAGAATGCATTTGTTTCTTAAACAAGACCCCATGATCAAGCATTGAATCCTTGGTGATGTACAGTCATCTGGTAAACTAAATATGGGTTTTAAACCGGGCATAGTTTTCAATGCAGTGTCTTCTGCATAGCACTGCAAGGACACTACCAAACTTCTCTGCAGCACTATTAGTATACGAACCTCTCCGAGGGGTATTGTCAGCATTTCCGTGCATAGATAATAGCACATCGCCCCCACAGTTCTCAACACCAAAGACAGTACCAGCACTCCTTTTCATCACTGCATGCCTGCTATGATTGTACCACTACATCGCTCCTGCACTACAGAAACAGAACTGGCCTTTCTCTGCTTCACTGCATGCCTGCTAGCATTGTACCACTGCACCACTGGTGCACTACAGAGATCGTCCCAGCCCTTCTCTACATCCCCGCATTACTGCCTAGCTAGCGCCACAGCCCCTCTACCGCTCTACAGAAACAGACTGACACTTCTCTGTTTCACTGCCTGCCTGCTAGGATTGTACCACTGTGCCTCTGCTGCACTGCAGTGACAGCAATAGCATTTGTCTGCTGCACATGTGAGACATTGCAAGCACGTCTATGGAACACTGAAGGGGCATTACGGATTTATGGGACAGTCTCACTGTAAAATTACTAATTTAACAGCACTTCTAAGCAGCGCTATGGGGGCACTCAAGCTTCTGTAGTACAGCCAGGACTGCACCAACTCTTTATTTGTTTACAGCACTGCAGCGAGTGAAACGAAGGCTCTCTGTAATTATTGATGGGGAATACCAAGCGCTTCTAGGCAAAAATGCTAGAACGCCTTCTCAGCACTACATGACAGTATCAGCACTTCTTTGCAATACTAGAGCAAAGGATAGAGAGCTTGTCTGCAACACTGCAGATACATCAGCATGCCACTGCACCTTCCTGCAAGAACATTGACAGTGCTCCTCTGCTGCACTGCAGGGGCAGTCACAACATGCAGCACTGCACAGGTCCTGCTGCCCCCCCCCAATCAGAACTACATTGACACTTCAGCCACACATAGGAACACTGCAGAGGCACCGAAACCACTCATCTTCAGCACTGCATGTTCACAACAGGACCGCCTATGTTCACTGGATGTGCACTAAAGTCGCTCCTGTGCAGTTGCACTGCAAAGGCCCTGCTGCCACTGCAATCAGCACCACGTGGACACTTCAACAATGCAAGGGCATTAAAGGCAGGCCTCTGCAATACTGCAAGCACACATCTGTCTCACTTATAAACAGTGCAAGTGAACTACAGTCACTGCTCTGCAGCAGAACTGCATGGAGACCACAGGTAAACGGTGTATGTGAACTACAGTCACTGCTCCGCAGTTGAAGTGCTTGGAGACAGCAGACACACAGATAGACAGGGTATTTGAACTACAGTCACTGCTCTGCCACTGCTGTGCTGCATGGAGACCACAAACACATGGATGGACACTGCATGTGAACTACAGTCACTGCTCCACAGCTGCACTGCATTAAGACCACAGACACACAGATGAACAGTGCATGTGCACCACAGGCACTGTTCTTCAGCTGCAGTTCATGGAGACCACAGATGGAAAGTACATGTGCATTACAGTCACTGGTCTGCAGCTTCACTGCATGGACACCACAGATGAACAGTCCGTGTGAACTACAGTCACTGCTCTTCAGCTGCACTGCATGGAGACCACAGACACACAGATGAACAGTGCATGTGAACTACAGTCACTGCTTCGCAGTTGCACTGCATTAAGACCACAGACACACAGATGAACAGTGAATGTGCACCACAGACACTGTTCTACAGCTGCAGTTCATGGAGACCACAGATGGAAAGTGCATGTGAACTACAGTCACTGGTCTGCAGTAGCACTGCATGGGGACCTAGACACATTTATGAACAGTGCTTTGGCACTACAGCCATGGCTCTGCAGCTGCACTGCATAGAGACCACAGATGAACATTGCATGTGAACTACAGTCACTGCTCTGCAGCTGCACTGCATGGAGACCACAGACACAAAGATGAACAGTGTATTGACAACAAAAACGCTTCTTTACAGTGCAATGGAGGAAACATACAACCTCGATGTTGAAAAGCAGCTTCAAAGGCAACAATGAATGTAAAAGATCTACATAAAAACACAATGAATAACATATTCTCAAATCAATTTCTCATGCTACTTGCCCAACCAAAGAGGTCTTCAAAACTGCCATTGAATTCTGCAACCCAGTCTGCACTTCATCAAAAGAGCCGGTAACCTTGAATCTCAGGTTCTCTCAAAAGCAAGCACAACAACTCTCCCACTCCCAGCCTCACCAAACCCATCTTACCACACAACCTAAACTCTGCTCTTTCAACCAGCTAACATAAAAAGAACCCAATGGCCAAATCAAAGATGTAAACTTTGCATGCTCCCAGCAAATCCCGGCCCCCAAACATTTTCTAAGCAAGCCTCTTAGAATCTCAGATCCGAGGCTTAGTCAAACAAAGTAAACTATTTTCAACCAGCGAGACCGCGCCAGATCTGGGAGAAGAACGGACTCTGCGTTCTCTCCATCTAGGGGGACCCAGAGAACTCTGTTGACGCAACTGCATCTCTGGACTTCTCCTACCTGACCTATCATCAGCGTTTGACACTGCAGATCACCAACTACCAGCCCGAGCACCAAAGGAACAAGCATTGGCATAGCCAATAGATTTCACTTTTGGGACCTTATAAGTATTTAGTTATGCAGCACAATATCCTTGGTACAACAACATCAACTGTTGCATGGCGAAACACTTATAAGGTCCCAAAGGCGAGACCTATTGGCTATGCCAATGCTTGTTTATTTTTACAAATTAAGCAGTTCTTCAAGTGCACATCGACACACAACAAGCAAGGCTGAGTCCTAGAGAGGAAACAAAGAACCAATCCGTGCTTACAGCCTGAACGGCAGCAATCACACCCGGCGTCAGAGATCTACCAACAAAGTTAAAATACTGTGTCCAGTACAACAGACGCTGGGGTTCGAGGCCTTTGAGGTGAAGGACGGCCTTGGTGCGAACAAAGCAAAACTGTGAAACCGGAAGGCAGGACAAAATCTCGCAAGTGTAAGGAAAGGCGCACGAAAAGAGATGGGACGGAAGACAGAACAGGTGACAGGAGGAAAAGAAGAAGGAATAAGGGAAGGATTGCAGGTGAGGTAAGAAGGAAGGTAGGTGAGGGAAGAAGGAAGAGGGAATATAGAAAGGACAGATGGAATAAAGGACAGACAGAAGGAAGGAAAAAGTGAAGGATGGAATAATGGAAGAGAGGCAGGAAAGAAAGGTGGGAAGCAAGGGAGCAGGGAAAGGAGAAAGAATGGAAAGTCCGGGATCCTGGGGCAAGGATGGAGTGGACGGGGGATACTAAGGAGGGACAAATAGAATGAGGGAAGGAACGACAGGGAACGTGAGAAGGAAAGGGAGGGATGTAAAAAAGGTAGGGCAGAAGAGAACATGGAAGGTAGGAAGGATGTACGGAAGAGGGAAGGTAGGGCGGAGCAGACCGAGGGAGGGGGAAAGAAGGAAGGTGGACGGACAGGGAAAGAACCTAGGGAGGGACAGAGAAAAGGGGCAGAGGGAAGGAATAAAAGGAATGAGAAAATAATGGGGCAAGAGAAAGAATGAAAAGGAAAAGGACAAGGGAACTAAGAAGGCGAAGGTGAAAGAACAAAGAAATAAAGCGCAGGGGTGAAGATGCAGTTAGGTACGGGGAGAGAAGGATGAAAGATAGGAAGAACTAAGGGCATATTCACAAAGAGTTGTCCAGACACAGCAAAAGAAATACAAGAAGTATTGCATTTGTAAAAGCTTATTTGTACTTTTGTTACCACACAGGTGGGTGAGTTTTACAGTAGACACCAGCTTCATGTGAGATGGCTACAAAGAAGTATTACATTCTTCTGTATCAGCTTGCACCTTTGTCAACAAACACTGAAGAAAGACTGTGTATTCGAACTATGTGGTACACATAGAGAGGATGCATTGATAAACATGTTAGAAAGACCACTTTGTTTCCACAGTATTTGTAGAATCTTTCAAATGGCTGCCTATACCTAAATGGTGATGGATATACGCCACGGTTCATGGCAGATTACCGTGCATATTACACTACATAGGTAGTTCTCTTTGTGTTATTGGGTATGCGGACACCGTGAAAGGACCATGGCCAGGATGGGAACAGGAGTGGGGGTCGAAGGGCACCCCCATAGAAAACAACAAATAAAAAAGCAGCAATAACCCGGGAAGCCAGCACTAGACAGTACATCAGTAGCAGCAGATAGAGAGGCTATAGTGGGGCAGCTGACAGAAACGCAGAAGTGGGGGGGCTGACAAGCAAGGCAGGGAAGCGGCAGACAGAAGTGAGGTGGTGAGCCAGCTGACAAGTGAAGTAGGGGGGCAGCGCACTGAAGTGAGGGAGGACGTCTCACAGAAGTGAGGTACAACAAACACAATCACAAAATAGGGCGGTGAAAAGTCAAGAGAGAGCAACACAGAGCGGAAGAACACAGAGGGAGAAGCTGGAACCACATGCACTCATGGAATTCTTAAGAAAAAGGAATCAAGAGAGCAACACAGGTGGAGAAAAGCAGAAGGGAGATAGAGAGCAACACAGAGAATGGAGAGAAGCACATGAGAGAGATCTAAAAACACTTTCAATCGCGCGGAAAGCTTAAGCAAAAAGAAAAAAGCAAGCAAGGCAAGGCGAAACATAAAAAAAGGATGCGAGTGGTGCGCGCGCGACGATAAAAGTGAAGGCGAAACCTAAAAATTTGTGCATAACTCACATTCACAATCCAGGCTCAAATCGGCAATCAAAGGGAACGTTTGTCAGAGCGGATGTAGCTGCCAGCGGTGTAATGCCCAATGGTGGGCCTCCATTCGGCCGTGAAAGTTAGTGATGGCAGGGACGCACTCTGTGGGAGGGGAGGGGCAGAGCGAGGCGCTTGGGAGAGCAAGGCTTAATGAGCCATTAAAGCCACATGGCGGCTGCGCGCGTGCACGTGCTCGTGAATGCAAGCTTGAGGCCAGGAAAAGATTGTGGTACCACTTTGAAAAGCCACTAACTGAATGTCTCACAGAGCAGCGCATGCGCTGGCTAAGCGAGACCTAAAAATAGATTCATGACACAGTCCTTCACCGTAAAAAAACCTTACCATGATGACAGATCCCCATTAGTCAGTCTTTTCACCTCTACACCGTTCACCTGTAGCGTAGGTACCCCACAAGGAATACAATGTCCTCCTCCTGTTCAGTAGGTACCTATTTCCTCTTCCAGGTCTTATTACCTCCTCCAAGCTCGCTTCCTACAACTCTGCGGATAACACTCAGATCACCTTAAAGCTGGAAAGACCATCCCTCAGCAAAGGTCTACTGCATTTGGGACAATGGATGCTAAAGTATCATCTCAAGTTTAACTCCTCTCCGACAGACATATTCTTTTGCTGATGCTGGCACATTCAGTGCTTAATTTGTGCGGGTGTTTTCTGATGCTCAGCACCAGCACTTATTTGTAAACACCAGCACATACTTATGAGAAACCACCACATGGTGGCATTGTGTGTGCATTTGTAAGCAATGTTTATTAGGGAAGCATTAAACTATTTAGTGTGTCTTTAAAAAAAACGATAAAACTTGAACTTGAATATGCAGTATAAAGTGATGTGAATTGTGCCACCTGTAGTGGACCAGGGAGTAATACTTTGTGCCACAGCGCCTATTTTTTTTTACATGTTAAGCACTGCATTCATGACCTATGCGCAACCACTTCGACTGGATTTCAAACCCGCATAAAAAACCTGGTCAATAAAGTGACAAGAAACTAATTTACACACTACACACTACGATTGCTGTGCCATACCTTCCCTTACTTGGGCCTCTCTCACTTGATACAAGGATTAAAAACTCTAGTGCTGTCATACTTAGTTTATGCCAATGAGCGCTGCGTTTCTCTCTTTACACAATTTCTTGGCAACTTTAACAAGTCCAGAGTGCCTCAGACCGGCTACCATGAACCTGTGTAAATGGGGATAACTTTAACTTTAATTCTTTAGCAAAGCACTACACTGGTTAGAACATTCAAGAAGAATGTGACAGTAGGGCTTTCAGGTGGACGCGTTCTGTAGGTGCTGATAACCGGCAGTTCTTAAAACCAGGTGCTGAGACGTGTCCGTATGGGGCCCCCCATTTTTGCTCTTATCCTCAGTATGAACAAGCATTGGCATAGCCAATAGGTCGCGTCTTTGGAACCTTATAAGTGTTTAGCCATGCAACAGTTGATGTTGTTGCAGCAAGGATATTGTGCTGCATAACTAAATACTTATAAGGTCCCAAAAGCGAGACCTATTGGCTATGCCAATGCTTGTTTTCCCGAACATTACTCCACTTGGTTTAAGTTCTCGTAAACTGTATGACTGTATCGAGGATCTGTAGGTGAGTCCCGTGGTGCTTATTGGCCCTTGAAAGGGACTTAAGCTCAAATGCAGGTTACTCATGACTTTTCCTCACCCTTCAGATTGCCGAACCAATTTCTACCATATAATCCTGGACGGATATGATCCTTCCATCTTCTTTAAGACTTTTCCATTTTGGCATCTCAATGATGGAACAGTCTTTCATTTGACCAATTATGCCATCTTCGTCCCAAAAAGTTTCCAATCAATCTACTATTCTTTTTTTAATCATCCTTTCCTCCCTAAGAGGTTAGAGGCAGCTAAAAAGCGGTACGCATCCTCAACAAAATAAATAAAGAAATCTGTAATTCTTCGAATATATTTTTCTATGTTCTCTGTACAACATGCACACTCAGTAACCACATGCAAAATGCTTATAAAGTGTATGTGACAACTGGACCAGATATAGCTGAATATTGACTTAAATGCTGTAAAAAACTGAGGTTGACCTTTTTTGAAACATAAGCTTTCCTACAGCAAAACTCTACTAACATTTGTTAGTTTGTAGAGTTCTCTTTTCCAGTGCTAAAGCCTTGCATTTTCATGTATGTTTTCTAAACTAAAAATGGGAAGACCTTTCAAGGCAGTTTTGTCTGGCTGGCATGTGAGAGTGAATCTGATATACTTGCAGTGCCTCACAAAGACTGCGTTTGGCCCTTTCCTTTTTTTACCTGTGCTAACACATCTTTGGTGAGCTCATTCACCCCAGGATGTATTCCAACACTGAATAAAGAAATGCCTTTGTCTATCCCACATTGTGTGCTCCATAGCACCGACCCATTTGATCTGGTTCTTAACCCACACAAGGCGCAGATTTGCTGCCAAGTATTTAGTGTTGCAAAGAAGCACTGGATGTTCAGGGACATTGCAAAGAAACAAGAGATGTCTTTCATTCACTCTTCTTTTGTTTTCGATGCAGTCGACTACTGTTGGCGTTAACATCGGCTAAGAAACGTGACCGCCGCAACCTTTTAATGTTTTTAGACAGTAAAAGACAACACATATGAACACGTTTTTATTTAAATTTAAAGGGATTATCTTCGTAAACTTGAAGCAAAGAGACATGGGCACTGCCGAACTGTGAGTTCATGTATCTTGAACAACATCCAGGAGTAAACAACACCGGCTTAATACAAAGAGGCAATCCATTACTTTCCCCTAAATGAACCTGTCTCTTTCTGTTTTCATCCTGATATCCTGATATGCCAGTGGGTCATACAAATGTATTCCTTCCCTCTCACTGCTTAACCTAAATTGCTGTACTGATTATATAACTCCAGTCCTCGTTGCCTTATGTTTGGGTAATGAGAGACTGCTCATAGAATTCAGGAAGTTGTACTACTATTAAAGAGAGATTACAATAGACTGTTGGTATTATCTGAAGTTATGTCAAAATTTCACTTGCAATGTGTTCTCCGGGACCCTCAATCAGAAGACCCAGGCCTTAAGACATCATAAAAAGAGATGTGCAGGCCAAAGGAGGAGTGTAGAATCCTAAAATGTACCTTTTATGACCGTGGTTTATATTCTTTATTCAGTTGTCCATATCAGAACTCCTAGCAACTTTTATTTCTTCAGTACACCTTTCACCAACCAGAAAGGTCTTTCGGCGTTAAAAGTTGTTGGGAGAAATAATAATTTCGAAGGACTCTCCGCCCTTAACATTGGCAAGTAAAGAGCGCACTATCAGTGGACAAACCTGTGGATGTGTATATATATACCTATATATATACACACATATATTTTCTCGCAATTATTAGCTGCATACAGGAATCCTTATTTGTGATGAATTTATTTCTCAAACAGAGCCAGACTGTCAAACCGACGCGTTTCAGCCAACATGGCCTTTGTCACAGGCCATGTTAGCCGAAACGCGGTTTGACAGACTGGCTCTGTTTGAAAAATAGATTAATCACAAATAAGGATTTCTGTGTGTGGCTAATAATTGCGAGAAAATTGATTTTTGGCCTCTGGTCCGGCCCGTAGCCTGCACCCGCTGTTGAGCGCCCTGGCCTCCGACCACATTGTTTGCTGATATATATATATATATATATATATATATATATATATATATATATATATATATATATATATATATTCACTGAAAAAACCATAGGTTTCACACATGTTATAGTTAGCTGTACATTTCACTCGTAAAAAACCAATGAAATTCCACGTTATAGTTAGTGCAGGCAACTATAACTCACGCGACGGCAATCCTCTGCTGATGATGTCAGATATTACATCACTGATGACATATGTGTCTTTATGAAAAATAAATATTTGTAATATATGTATAGCTAAAGATACAGTATTAGCATCAACAGAGGATTGCGGTCGCGTGAGTTATAGTTGCCTGCACTAACTATAACGTGGAATTTCATTGGTTTTTTACGAGTGAAATGTACAGCTAACTATAACATGTGTGAAACCTATGGTTTTTTCAGTGAATTTGCAAGGTTTTTTAAATGCTAATTCCTAACTATAACGTGTGTGAAACCTATGTTTTTTTCAGTGAATTTGTACGTTTTTTTATATGCTAAGTTATGTATTTATTTTTAATTTTTGCGCGCACGGTGCGCTTCGCGCACCGTGCGTGCGCTGTGGGCGCTAGGTGCGCTTCGCGCACCGAGCACCCACTTTGCGCATTTCGTACTGTGCACGCCTCGCCATTTTTTTCAAAATATCAATTGTTTTGTTCTCCCTTGGGGGTCCTTAGATTTATATATTAAATGTGATTGTTAATTTTTTTTTTTTTTTACCGTACGCGTACGGTAAGCTTATTGTACGCGCACCCCGCGATTTTTTTTAAAAATTATTAAATTTATTTTTCATACTTTTTGGTCCTTCGTGAACCCCCTGACGAACGCTAGGGGGTCTGCAACTCTCTTCGTTGCCCCCTTTTCATGTTATCAACCTTTTTTTTTCAGTGCGACAGACAGAAAATGGCGGCCGATACTTCCTGGTTTCGACCGATTCGAATGTTTACTTTGATCTAACAACCAATCAGAATCGCGCTCGCGCAAGGCACCGTACGCGTACGGTAAGCTTACCATAAGCGCACGGTAAGCGCACGGAGCGCGCTTACAGATATATATATTGATTTAAATGCTATTTTCTCAGGAACTACTGAACAGATTTACACCAGACCTACAAAAGGCACTTCCTTGACCTGCGGACTACCTCTCTGCCAAATTACAAGTAATTCTGTTCAGCCGTTCGGGCTGTAGCTGTGTCTAAAGGTCCTATGGAAAAATGCATGGGGAAAACGCGTTTTGGGACCCCCCTTTTTTCTCAGCCCCCGCTTGACGAATCCCCCCGAGACTTTCAGGGTAGGAGCTGAGCGTAGCGCCCCATTAGTTTTGAAAATTTCGCGAGGATTCGTCGACCGGCGCCAAAGTTATTCCAAATAGAATGTTGCGGATTTCCTATGGAAACAGGGTCCTAACTATAACTACCTACTGGCGACCGCCAGTAGGTAATATATATATATATATATATATATATATATATATATATATATATATATATATATATATATATATATATATATATCACCACAATCGACCCCTCAACCAGGAAGCAATCGGAGGGACCAAGGGCGTCAGAAAGATCCTTTATTGACATGGCATTATGCGTTTCAGCCAGTGTGCCTTTTTCAAATGCCTTCACATCGGGCTGTCGCTCTCAACGCAGTTTTAACAGTTTAGATTTTCCCCATTGGTGGCAGGTCAGCTGGGCCGTGTTTTCATTGGAGCAATGGTGCAGCCCACATCGGTGAACTACATCTCCCCGCAAGCACCATGTCGGCTTGCTCGGTAAGTATCTCTCCATGGACACCAAGTTTCTCGTAGAGAGTGCTGAAGTATGGTGTGTTGAAAGCTTTGTTGGTGCGCATGTAGATGCGGGTCCGATGCTTCTGCGATTTTCCTCTTTCTTGGCCCCCATACGTCCAGCCACAACAGCCCAAGTCTTGCTGAACCGGAGATAGAAATGCAGTGATATCTATCTCTCCGTGTAGTCACGAACTGTGCCTTCACAGCAGTTAATTGCATTAATTGGATGCGGCGGTCACGGACATATCCAACTTTCCTCGCTGTGTCGGTGCCTGTTTTTGAGGGGAAGACTGGCGTTGGTTTTTATATATATATGTGTGTGTGTGTGTATGTATATGTATATGTATATGTATATATATATATATATATATATATATATGTATCTCCAAACCATGACCTTCCTCCTCGGTCACGAACGAGGCGCACACTGGGGAAGTTTCTTAAAGTCAATTATTTATTTTTTATTTCACCACACGACCACAACACCAGACAGACGCGTTTCGGCTTGCGCCTTTCTCAATGTCTGTGTGGTTTCAAACAACAATCATTTTTAAAGAAAATTTAACATAAACACAAAGGAAGGAAAGCAATGCAGCATAATTCATTAACATAGAGGAAATCGTTCTCTAGTTGCAAAAGTGCATGATTTCATTTCGGCCATCTTGGAGTGGTGTGGTCAAGGCTAATGTTTTAGAGCAGTGCATAGAAAAAACGAAATTCATAACATGAACAAATAATATTAATGCATTTCCATAAAGCATTTGTTCACACAATTCATTAGAAAAATGATTTTGCCCTGAATGGGCATGAATTACCTTTATGGCATATCAATTCACAATTCCATTCTGTAGTTGTCTTTTATGACGAAGCCCTGAATGGGCATATGATTCTTAAAGACATTCTAATTTCATGGAAAATAAAAATTAATAATTAAAGTCAGCCATGATTCATTTAATTACACTATCCCTGCTCTTGTTCTCAACATGATTCTTTGGCTAGCCCTCTATCTCTAATTGGCCATTCTCGTAGGCACATCTAATAGTAATTTTTAAGGAATATGAACCCATAATTCCTCTTCAATGTTCAAGCCTTGTGGAGTTTAAGTTTGTAACTCGATAATGTACTTGAACTCTAGCTTTTGTAATTTTTTAGTTCTATCCCCCCCTCGCTCTTCTTTGGGGATCTGATCTAGACAGAAGAATCTTAGCAGATTCTGGTTGCTTTTGTGTTTTTCAAAAAAGTGGCGTGCCAGCGGATAGGTTTCGTCATGGTTTTTAATCGCCCTCATGTACTCTAAGATTCTTTTCTTGGTTGGCTGAATAGTGCTGCCTATGTACTTCTTGTCACATGGGCAGATTAGGCAGTAGACCGTGTATTCTGAGTTACAGTTCATTAGTTTATTTATTTTTCTTTTGGTTTTCCGGCCTGGAACTTCAAACTCTTTTACCTCGCTACTATTTTTCATGCTTTACAGCTCATGCAGGGATAAAAACCCATAACTAGATCTTTTCTTTTTGGGGCTTTCGAGAAATGACTTCTTACCAAATGGTCTTTGAAAGCAGGACCCCTCCCGAATGTAATCAAGGGATTTTGTGAAATATGTGGTCCCAAAATAGTGTCCGCTATCAAAATCTTCCAATGTCTACGGAAAATCTGAAACACCTCTGATGAGCTAGTGGTATATTCAGTGATCATTCTTACTCCACTATTGTCCCCTTGGTGCCCAACTGTGTGTTCTGATTTTTATATTAACAGATCCTCCCTTTGTAAATTTAAAGATTTTTTCATTGCCTCGTTTAATACCCCTTTGGGATATCCTCGCTCCCTGAATCTTCCAAAAGCATCCTCTCTAGATTTTTCAAACTCCTTTTTTTAAATTCAGATCATTGTAATTGAGGGCTGCCACATAGCGAATAGCCTCCTCAAACGACCCCTTCCAAATAATGAAGAGGTTGTCTATGTAGCGAGCCCACAACGCAACTTTGTCCAGGCACATTTCATTGTGTCCTGCCCAGGCCACGTGCTTCTCTCATCAGCCCATGAATAAATTCGCATAGCTGTGGGACGAAGCACGTGCCCATGGCCGTTCCCTGTTCTTGTCGGTACAGATCTTCTGAGAAAAGAAATATGTTATTCATCAAACAGAAGGATATTAGTTCCATCAACATATTATTGTGTTCATAATGTTTCAAGTTCCGTTTCTCAAGAAAGAATTGGATGGCCTTCAATCCCTTTGTGTGTTCAATACTCGTGTACAGACTCATGACATCCAATGTTCTTAATAGCATATTAGGTTCCCAGTCAATGTTGGTTATGATTCTTAAAAAGTCCTTGGTGTCTTTCACATAGGAACTTAAGTCTTTGACTAGGGGATTTAGAAAACAATCAATATATACTGAAGCATTTTCCAATAGGCTATTTTTTGAGGACACGATGGGCCATCCTGGTGGATCTCTATTTGCTTTTTGTGGACTTTTGGAAGATGATAAAAATTGGGCAGTTCCGGGATTTCGCAGTGCATGAATCTAAAATCTTTTTCCCCCAGTATTCCTTTTTTCTCCACTTATCCAAAATTCCATAGAACTCTTTAATGCTTGTCTCATACACTCTTTTCCGTATTATTTGATAACACTCTTTTACTTTCAGTTGCCTCCAAGCTTCTTATTGGTAGGCTTGTTTGTCCATTATAACCACGTTTCCACCTTTATCTGAAGCTTTTATTTCTATTCCATCCTCATTTTTAAGGTCCATTACCGATTGCCACTGACTCTTCGTTAGGTTTTCTTTGGTGAGATCGGGGCCTTTGGATTGTAATTAATCAATTGCTAGTTTGTGAAAGGTGTCGATTCCATCATGGGGCGTTTGTGGAATAAAATGTGATTTGATGTTTAGATTACTCCGTGGCCCTGTCTATGTAACCCCCACTTGCTGAAGAAGTCCAAGAGTGTCATCTACATCTGGCATGTCGCTGTCTATTTCCAGTTCCCTCAATGCTCTCAAGGTGTCAAGATCTATTCCAGTTAGAGTATTATTGTTCTCTGAACTGCTCGATGTTACCCCCGTAGGTTTCTTTGGGTAGAGCAGGTGTATCTTTTTTTATTTCATTTTTCTTCCGAATCGGTAGAGGTCTATTCGTGTGTTTGCTTAGTCAAATTGTGCTGTTGGGCCAAAAGTTAGGCCTAATTCCAAGACTTGAGTTTCCTCTGATGTTGGTTGGGTGAAGTGACTTTTTCCTTTTGTCCCCCTTCTTGACTTTTGGTGTTTTTTTCTGGGGGATGTGTCCGTTGTGTTGGACGCTGCTTCGCTTGCCTCAATAGCTGGCATTCTTGAAAAAAGTAGTAGTGGTTGCCTCCTTCCCTTTTCTTCGAAATGTTTGTTCCCTCTACCTCCGATTCAGAGGTTTCTCTTGATGAGACTTCACCCATATTCTGTAAATTAAGCTGCCTTGTGAGTCTGTCAAATTTTTTCACAAACGTAAGAATACGGCCCGATACGTAGTCTTCTTCGTCCCGGAAGAACCTGGTTTGTTTACGGTGTTTGATCACACTCTCATAATCCGTGAGTCTTTTCTTCATTTGTTGATGCAGTTCGTCTTTTCACCATTCCCCTGGCGATCTCTGTGGTGTATTCTGCCCACTCATGTAATAATAGAGGATCCGGGTTTTCATAAGAGGGTGTTGTATAAATTCGTAATCCTCTTGGTATGCGGTTTGTGTCCAAGTACTTTTGCAACGAGGTGGCTTACCACCATTTCCATGTATATTTCTCGTATGCTTTTTCTAGTTTGTTGTAAAGGCTTTTCAAATTGTTAGGTGCTGTTTGACTACTGGTAGCACCTTTAGGATCAGGGTTCATTTGTTTGTGACTTTAAAAATAAATATTATATATATATATATATATCTCACTTGTCAATTCGCTGCCAGAGCAGTCCCCTTGCCTGCGATGTTGATGCCGTCTGTGGCAGCAGCAGCCACTACGATGCGAATACATTCTTTTTCTCCATGAAAAAATTCCAGGAATAAGAAGACGGCACACCAGGAAACGGCAGCCAAAGAACAAAGGGCAACCCTTCTCCCATTTCTATTTTCGGTTCGATCAACGAGGTCCAAATAACGCGAATCTCGTGAGATTCGCGTTATTTGGACCCTGGCTGATGGAGCTTTGACGCTGGACCAAACCATTAAGTGATTTGACCTCTATGGTCCTGCTGCTTTGAAAACGTCCCTTTGATCCTGATATTGTTTGCCTTTTGGAGTGCGCTCGCGGGAAGGTTATCTGGACCCAGGTTCTAGGAGAGCTGCTTTGGAATTGTTCCTCGTTGATCGAACCGAAAATAGAAATGGGAGAAGTGGGGACAGAACCTAATCGATTTCCTGTCTATATCTAGCTGGTCGATTTATTCCCGCAATGTTTAGCTCCCGTGGAATCTAGGTATCAAATTTGTTTTTGTTTTTCTTCGGCTCGGAATTGGAGGAATTCGATCTAGAATATTTTCGCACGGAACTTTTCTTCTTTTTCGTGATCTTAACGCAGGTCCCAGTCTGTGGGGGTCTGTCTGTCACGCCCTGAAGAAGGTGGTACTCCTGATTAGGAGTTGTCTCACCGAAACGCGCGTCGGCTTTATTTATTGGGCCTTTCTCACTCCCATTGATTATATCTATATACTTTAGATAAGTGTTTCTACATTTATCTCGATCAACCATCAAAGTACCCTGGGATCATCCATCCCATGCTTTTGGGTTGGGCCCATGAGTGTCTTTGGTCTTTTGTTGAATGAACTATGTAATGTTGTACGAATGTGAGCTGTTTGTATTTGAGTGTATGTATGTTTGATCAAAAACATTTCTTCTCCATTCTCCCCTGGTTGGGAACCTGTTCTTTCTTTCATTTTGTGGCATATTCCTTCTTGTACACATTTCTGGTATATACTGTGTGCTGTTGAATATTTTCATTTTTGTATTAATGTATTACATGATTTATTTACTGTGATTATTTGGTGGAAGAACCCAACAAATTTTATCTATGTATTATAAAAAAGTGACATTAACAAATGAAATAAATTTATATAAAAAGAAGGAAAAAATATATTTGTTATATTGACTGTTTTTTGTCTCTCTATTTTTGCATTCTTCTCTAGGGTGACTTTATGTGTTTGTATGCCACATTACCTTTATCCTACATGAGTGTCAATCTTTCTGTATTTAGACATATGATACACTGTACATCTTTCAATCATAGGGGTAGAGTATATTCTGTTGTTTTTTGCTTGACACCAGGAAACGGCACAAAACTTTATTGTATATATATATATAATTTCTCCCCTGTTTTCAGGCACCTAGAAAGAAGCAGCACACAATAAATGTACTGGGGATGATTTATTTTGAAACAAAAAAACATCCTTCTTCTACAATTAAGAAAAAACGGCCAACATGTTTCAGCGTTTCCGCCTTCAGCTGGACCATAAGATCCTAGCACTCATTTTAAGTCCTCCAGAGCATTGAAATCTCCTGCAAGACAAACATACAGTTGGGCCCTGGAGCTGTATTATGTTTATTTCTATAATAAAGATTCTCATAATGTCCCTAGTAAAGCATTCTGTGCTTTTTGATTACATTTCTCCCATAATGAAACATAAAGTAAATATGGGTCACCAACTGTATTTTTGTCTTGCCAGGAATTTCAATGCTAAAATCCCAACAAAAAGTAAATACTATACTGCAAACGATGATGAGGGCGAGGAAAAAAGTGCTAAGGAGTTGGAGGTACTTCTCGATTCATCTGATTTGTGTAATGCAGTGAAGAAGGCTGGTAGAGATAACTTAGGGAAGACTACATTCAGAGGGAAAAATTGTTTCAGGGTTGTAGTTTATGAATTTGTCTCCTGTAATTTAATAAATTGTTTGTTGCATGACACCATTGTAGCGAATCCCTTTGGCGATCATAATTCCATTGTAATACCTTTGACATCTTAGTCAGCAAGACACCCAAGCTTGCAACTGGCCTTAGCAGACTACAGCCATCCAATGGATAATTTACTATTATGCTTAAAAATGTCTGATCCTGTGCGATATTTGAAGAAGGTTATAGCAGCGAATATTATTCTAATGTTGGGGTGCTTAGCAGAGTCTGGAGATCAGGGGGAGGTAGTTAGTGCTTTTGTAGGCCTTTATAACAAGTTTAGAAAGTCCCTTAGTATGCCCACAGACCTGCTGTACAATGTCCATGGTGGTTCAATCATGAGTGCTTCTTAGCCAATCGCTCATTGCATAAAGCCTTCTTTAACCCCTTGCGTGCTCATGATGGAACCACGCCGTCATGAGCCACGGGCGGCGTGTGCTCATGACGGCGTGGTTCCGTCATGATGCGGCCGTTGGCGGCTGCTCCTCACACGTGGCACTAATTCCCCGCCTGTGCGGGCGAAATAGAGAGTGGGCGGAGTCATGACGGAACCACGCCGTCATGAGCACAGCTCGCCCGTGACTCATGACGGCGTGGTTCCGTCATGAGCATGGCGGCGCCGCGCTCACCCCTCACCCCCCCAGCGCTGCGGCGGAATTTGCGCCGCAGCGAAGGTGTTAAGAACCCTAGAGACCATGCTAAGGTGGCCTTTATGCGATAGGAGTAAAGGCATAATCACACACAGGAGAAATTAAGTTATCACCTAGCAGTGGAAGGCTCTAACTGATAAAGCTCACGTAAAGGACAGTAAATTGTTTTAGAAAGCCGTGTCCAGCATGAGCACCTTAGACCAGACTTCTACCACTGTCTGTTGTCACATAGAGAGCGATGTGTGGGTTGAGCATTTTGGTAAGATTTATTCAGACACTGACCCGAACTCTCTACTCTTATTCGTCCAGGTTGCTGATTCGTTTGAAATGTTAAGTTTTGCTTTTCATGAAGTTACAGGAGCCCCTCAACAGAGCGTGAGGGGTACATCTCCAGATTAACCCTGGGCGTAGTTTGCGAAGTAGCGCTACGCATAGCTACGCGAAGTGCACTTTGCACTATGCGAGCTATGCGTAGCTTCGCAAACTGCGTAGTGCACTGTGCAAGATGCTGTTGGCACTGATTGACAGTGCCGGATGCTTGTCCACACTGTGCAATCAGTGCAAACTGTCTCTTGCACAGTGCAAGCAGTCGTTTTCTGCCGCTCAAGTAGATTCCTACTCGTGCGGTAGCTTTCTCAACGCAGAATGGTAGTTTCTCATCGCGAGCGGTCATGAGCATACGCGACCACTCGCAATGAGAAACATGACCTTCCCGCGGTGAGAAGCTCGCCGGGAGGTTTATTTTCCACGCTCGCGATTGGCAACTTGATGTTACTGATCGCGAACGAGGAAAAAGTCTCGCCGGGATCTTATTTTGCTTGCTCGCGGTCGCCAACTTGACGTTGAGGACCGCGAGCAAGCAAAAAATGACCGCTGCACTACGCTTGTTTGCACTGTGCTATGTGCAATTCGCGTAGTGCAAAGTAGCGCATACTTCGCAAACTACGCGAGCGTAGCGTAGTGCTTTGCCCAGGCTTACTCCAGCCCCTAACGGAGTCCTTATTGATTTAATAAAATGTAGTTTGGATATAAGGGTTCCCTTGTTAACTAATGTTTTAATAGCCTAACTCATTTTACTATACCAAAATCCTGGACGAACATCACTTTAGTTCCCATTTTTAAAAAGGGTGATCGCTCAAAGCCCTACTGCCATCGCTCAATCTCTTAGATCGATATACCGGCAAAGATTCTCGGTCGAGTTCTTTATAATAGGATTCAGGATTGGGGAATCGAAAATAACATTCTGGATCCTTGCCAATATGGCTTCTGGGCTGGCACTGGCATTGTGGGGCAGTGCCTAAATTTGAACCTGGTGATTGGAAACTGTACAGTAGCCAAGCAGTCCCTTTTATACTTAGGTTTCCTGGACTTGTCCATGGCCTTTGATTGTGTTAATGATAACAGGCTTTGGCAACTCCTTTGTAGTATGGGACTTGATGGGGCCCTAATACATATACTGGCCTCACTTTAATATATCACCAGTGCAAGGGTACGGTACAGACAAAGAGGTGAAGTGTCAGATATTTTTCAGATCAAGCGTGGAGTGCGCCAAGGGTGTGTACTTACCCCATTATCATTTATTTTATGTATTAACGATTAGTACTCACTTGGCAGCCAGCACCCTTGATATCCCAAAGATAAATGGTACTCCACTTCCAACACTTTTGTACGCGGATGACGCAGTTTTAATGGCCCGCACCCCAAAGAACCTGCAAATGATAGTTCATACATTTGTGAATTTCATGTCTAAACTAAATTTATCTACTAACTTTTTAATTTGTTTTATAATGACCGGTGGATCCAAGAGATTTCAGGCTCTTAAAATCACAGTTGGTTCAGAGACCTTATTAAGCACAAAAACCTTTTCTTACTTAGGTGCTCTTTTCAGTGTGACAGGCTCCTGGGTTCCGCACATTTTACAAAGCAGGGCAAAATTGTCTAGGTCAACGGGTTCACTCCTTAGTCTTCTGCATCCCTCTAGTGGGTGGTTTCGGGTCCCGGAGCTACAAATTCATGCTACACAATTTACCTCAACAGCCTCCTATATGGTGTCTGGGGATTTGCTAATTGCACAGCAATACAGAGGGAGGAAAATATTTTTTACAGGAGAATCTTGGCTGTCCCTGCATCCTCTTCACATTTTATCTGTCGTAGTGACCTAGGTCTGACACACCTCCTTGATTTTATTCAAACTACACCCCCATTATTGTGGCTTTCTATTTGGCTCACTGAGGAAGCATTTTTAACAAGGATTGTGACAAGGGCTTGTCAGTTCCAGCATATGTGAAAGATTCATTTGACGGGGTTTGGCCTTTCCCATGAATTTTACGACACAGCTTCATGCATTGTTGCTGATACAAAACTGGTGTTTGCATTGTTGCTAGCCCAATTGCATGATAAGAGGGTCAAGGCCAAGTATTAGAAAACATCTATTGTAAACTATTTGTAGGGAAACGTGGGGGTTAATTCAGACAGTTATTTGTGGAAACCAAGAAGGAATTGGGAATGTTCTCTCTTGTTCGGGTTTAGAACGGATATGGTAAAGTACCTACTATTTTTTCCTATATGGTCCCATTCTAATTTAGATACGAGAGTTTGCCTGTGTAGCAATGGTGCTAACCAATTAATGGTTCATTTTTTTCTTTTCAGAGTTTACACACACAAAACCATTGAAATTCAGCAGCTATAGTTAGAGTTATCTCAAGAAACTATAACATAACTCATGCCCTAGGGTAACTATAACTCACACCCCTGCCATGCACTACTTATCATAAATAATTTCACTTAAAACTGTGATATTATTTAATGATGTCATAGAATATTTAATGAGCGATGTAATATGTGGGTTAATTAGCAGTGCATGGAGAGGAAACGTGTCATAGTTACCTTTGGGCACGAGTTATAGTTTCTTGAAATAACTAAATATAACTGCTGAATTTCTATGGTTTTATGTGTGTGAATTCTTTACCAAACTATAATGTCCCTGTACTTTGTTTTTTCAGTGAATTTCAAAGGTTTTTAAAGTCTAGTTCCTAACTATAACATCCCTGTAACCTTTGGTTTTTTCAATTAATTTTTATGGTTTTTGGAACACAGTTGGGGGTTGGCTACAGGGCCTGGCCTATGGCCAGGGTCTGCAGCCAACCCCCCACATGCCGCAAATCTCATGCCATGCGCGCCCTGAAGCCAGACCCTGAGGCCAACCCCTACATGCAGCCAACCCCACTGTTGGCTGTGTGCAGTGGTGGGTGTGGCCCTTGGGCCTGTGGCCAACCCCCCAAAAGCTAGCCAATCTGGGAGGGGGCACACAGCCCTTATTCCTGGGCCAATTTTGGCACAGGGACCCCATCCCTGGGGTCCACCATATTTTTGAAAGGGGAGGCGGTAGGTGGCCACCTCCCTGGGCCATATTTTGGTCCCAGGTACCCCATATCCAGGGGCCTCATCTTTTATTAATTGGAGAGGCCGATTTCAGCCCAGGGGACACCATCCTAGGTGGCCCAGCCATTAGTGGCCCCAGAGACCCTATCCCCCGGGGCCAATGCAATTAATTATTGGGGAGGCACACTGCCCTCCTCCCCAGGCTGAATTTGGCCCAAGGGACCCCATTTCCCAGGGCCCGACCACATTAAAAATGGAGAGGGGGCCATGCAGCCCACCTCCCTGGGCAATATTAGATCCCCTGGGGCCTGGCCAGTAAAGCGTGGGTGCCTTGGAGCCCACCCAGTATGACACAACCGGGAGTGATCTTGTTAAGGGAGTGAGAGGCAGGATCCATACAAAACTATCAATACAAAAAGAGACCCCCCTTCACCATAAATGTATCAAGTTTTACAGAGGCTGTATGATTACTCTGAGTCTACTCTTTCAAAAACAACATTTCATATTTATTTAGAAGGTTATTTCAAGATCATCACACACAATACATAAATTCGAAGTGTACCATACACATTTATTTCAAAACATATGTAATTGAAAACAATAAAGACACAAACATTACGAGCAAACATAAGTTATTACTTTTTGTGAACATATACCACATGCACAAAATACTTCATTGATTACGCAATGATTATGGTGTATTCACATAAATGTTCAAACCATTGAAACAAACAAATTTACGACCAATTACAGAACTGGCATTTACGTTGTCAACATGTATCCATTTAACAAAAACAAGTGTCCAGCATAAATGACATCAATATAGGGGATACAAAGATGTCCTCGTTATGTATGTCATGAATACGACAAGTGGCCCTATGTGGTTGGGGCACAATGTTCCACCCTTGATTGTTTAAGAGCCTTTTATTATCATGATATCAGTCTGCTGGCTTCTATTGATCTTTGTGGTGGTGTGCCCTCAAATGCACTTAATTATTCTGGCGCGTTCCAACCTGCTTTGGGCCTATAAATTAGTTATGAAAGTCTTCTACGGGCTTTCGTGATTTCATAGTGGACACATTTTTGATGTGGTGTAGCACCACAAAGCACTAGTTGAGAGGTGGTGTCTTTGTTTCTGAAGCCCCAAAGGAGGGTGAGTACCTGTATTCTTTTGAAAGGCAGATGAGTGACTTCGCCAATTTACAGTTGCTGTCCTTTTGCAGCCGACCTTATTGTAGCTTATGTTGCCTCTATGCAGCGGGAGTTGGGGGCAGATTCTTGTTTTAACATGGTCACCAGGGACCGATGCATTCTTGTGTTTTTGCCATAGTGAGTAAGTTAATTCCACGGCATACAATGTTGGGCTGTAAATTGGCCTCTGCAAAGTAAGAACTAAGCCTTCAGTTAATACTGGTGGTCCTGATGCTTCGTAGGTATATCTGGCTCTGCACTGCAGATGGCACCCACCCAGGGCACTCCATCCTCTTTTTTTGGGTCTGTGGGGGTAGCCCCAATGCCCATGTGTCCCCAGTCGGCGCCTAGCTTCCTGCTGACGGGAGCAATTTTTTCATCTGTTTCCCTGCCCTCTGGAGAGCTTAGTTTGCCATGCATTGAGCATTACTATACAGCCCTCCATTTATCTCAATTTGTTTATCTTTGGCCCAGACAGGATGACCCCGACTATGGGCTCTTATTGAAAGACAATCTATACAGAGAACTTCAGGTTTACAAATGTTTTATACTCATAAATTGCCTGCTTTACAAACTTCCAACCTTATTATTCAATCTATGCTTAAGTGGGATGGGCAATAATAATTAAATAAAAAAAGCTTACATTAGTACTCAGCGGCCACCTCAGACCTCTTCTTAGGCTCATCTCTAGTCCCAGCATGCACTGGGGAACAGGCTCCGCACCCAAACCTGGCGCTGCTCTCATCCTATGAGAGCAGCGCCAGGATTGGTCTGAGCAGCGTGGTTCACCACTCACAGTGCCTAAGCTCCTGTGACATTTCTCCAACCCCGCTGTGTAACACAGCTGGGTTTGGAGAAACCTAAGTTTAGAGGAACCTAAGTGCGCATGTCTGTTTTGCCTGCCGAAGATGGCCAGCCAACAGACATGCGCATGTACACTGTGCCTACCACTCTGCCTTGCTGTGCCAGGCGTGCCCTACACTGCTGGCATCGGCTCAGTCAGTCAGCGGTCATTTGCTAGACAGCTGCCTGACTGACTAGTAGGGTGACGCTCCTCTGCCATTATGGAGGAGCCACCCCTGCTTTAGAAGGTGAGCTTAAAACATTTGAATGCTTCAGATAGAATTTCAACTCCCTAGTTCTCAAGAGGGGAAATACTTACATATAAATCAAGCTCTATTTAGTAGACTAGGAACATATCCATAGATAATGAGGATTCCCCAGTGTTACAGTACTTTAAAACTTTGGGGGAAATTCAAAGGAGAGGTCTCTGGAGTTTATAATCTTACAGAGGACACACCACACTCATGCCCATTACTAGCACAACTCCACGCCAAATGACAAGGGTTGCTTAATGTAGCTTAATCCAATGAGGAATGGGGAGAAGTTATGATGAACATGGATGAAGGAATCAGAGAGGCCAGAATGAATTTACTCTTTTCAAAATCTTCATAACCGGTACTGGGCATCACAGAAAGTCAAGACAGCTGCTTTACTACACCATCCTACCTAATGGATGTGTCCACAGGAGGATTGCTATATACTACCATTTTTTTCAAATGTCCTATTTTGAAGGAATAGTAGTCTTCCATAACTGCCTCTCTCCACATAGCTATATATATGTGTATATTCCTTTAACTGAAAAATTTGTTATACTGCATGATGTCACTGATCTCTCAAATCTAACAAACCATACGAGATGATTGATAGCTATCACCTTCACTGTAGCAACAATTTGTATGTTACAACATTTTTTTAATTTTTTATTGATTTTACTCTTACATTGCATACAAATTCAGATTCTCATACATCACAAAAACAGTAACGAACGAACAACTCATGGCTATTCATTACAGTTGATCATTTGCCCTCGGATACACTCATACATGTTGTTACAGATACCTGATTAATAATTATACATGCACAGTACTATTTCTCTGCATTTTCTGGTAACGCTTCTTGTTCTCTGGACCGCAGATATTGCAATAGTGGTTCCCAGATGTCTTTGGGTCGAGAGGGAGCTGGCAGCTCCTCTGCATACAGTTCTAGATTCTCCCTACAGTACACAAGGTCTTTTGTCCAGTGGTCAGGCAGTGGGGCCGCTGAATTCTCCCATTTCATTTCCACCCTCCTTTTTGCTAGCAGTAGAGCTATTCTGATGTATTTACCGGTGGCACCCTTCAGGGATGGTACAAAGCACAATAGACACACCTGTGGGATACATTGCAATGTGGTATTGGTCATGATTTGTAGTCTACATATCGCTTCTTCCCAGAACTGAGCCCCCCAACTGTACTCCCAGGCCAAGTGCCAGAAATCTGCATCCTGAGATCTACACATTTTACATGCATCACTTTCCCGGGGACCATATTTGTGCAATTTATATGGTGTATGATAGACCTGATGAAGATAGTTAAAGTAGATAATGCGTAGATTGCCATTGGAGGTGAATGCACTAGTGAGTTGACAGCAGTGCTCCCATTCCTTCTGTGTGAGCTGGGGGTGAAGTCTAATGTTCCAAATTTCTAGACTCCTGTCGTTGGCAGTGAGTATCTCATCCCTGGCTATTCTGTATAGTTTAGTGATTCATTTGTGCCTTGTTAGACTAGCTGGAAGCGTTTGGAGGGTTTGCAGCGTCGGTGGTTCATGAGGGAAGGTGGTATAGTGGGCCTTCACTGCCCTCTTTAGTCTGTGAAATATGAATAGGAATAGTGGCAATTTATTTTGTACATATTGTAGCGGCTTCCATTATGAAACCTCCGTTTGGGTAGAAGTCCTGCATTTTATCTATGCCTGCTAATCTCAGGATGTGCATAGCTCCCGTGTGACCGATAACGCTGCATGGTGAGCCATTGGAAGCAGAGGGGCATACAGTGGAAGTTTTTCTGCCCGTTGTCCTAAAACCTGCCAGACTGCTATCGTGGTGTCTATTGAGTTAATTTCCTTTTTGGGAGTTCCTCAGTGTGAGTGCGACAGTATATATCTCAATGGGATGGGGTGTGCATCACCGTCCTTGATGCAACATGAGGGATAAAGTCATGGTGATTTTACCAGTGGTATGCAAACTGAGCCTGCGCGCAAAGATAATACAAATACATGTCAAGGAAGCTAAAGCCACCTTTACTGTAGTCCAGTGTAAGTGTTTCCCAACTCACACGAGACTGCTTTCCTCCCCACACTAACTTTACAAGCAACGGACGTAAAATGCTGAGTCAGTTTTATGGGTATGTTGCTGAACAGGTATAGGAAACACGGCAGGACAACCATTTTCATGAGGGCTATGCGGTCAGCTATTCATAACAGCATCCTGGACCCTCTGGCTACCTGCTACTCCAGCATAGTGCATGCAGCGCTACATTTTTCCCTGATGACTATTTTGGGATCCCGATGAACCCACACCCCCAGATATTTGACCGGTTCTGATGACCAAACAAGAGGAAACACCAAGGCATGAGGAGTCGTTTTCAGAGTCAGTGGAACTGCCACTGATTTAGTTGATGTTAATCCCTGAGAAAAACCCGAAACAAATGTATTTGCACAGAACAGGTGCCATGAATGCTTGTTGTTCCCTGATAAAGAGCAGCATGTTGTCCATGTAAAATGATAAGCTGACAGGGTGATGTGCAAAACGCAGGGCTGCCTCTCTGTGCCGTTGCCTAATGATGCATGCCAGGGGTTCCAATATCAGGGAAAAGAGAAGCGGCGGGAGAAGACATCCCTGTCTGGTGCCCCTCCCAATCTGAAACGGATCTGATGTGAATCCGTCTACATGAACACATGCCGTGGGGTCAGTATACAGCAACCGCACCCACCTACTATAGAATTCAGGAATCCCTATACACTGTAGTATTTGAAACAGATAGCCCCCCTTGATAGAGTCAAAGGCCTTGGCCGCATCTAGCATCACTGCGGCGGCCTGCAGCTCTGGGTCGAGAATGTGAAACATTGCAAAGATCGTTTACATAGTGTCAATGCACACTCGCCAATTCTTGCAGGCCAAAGTGTAAAATATTTGCAATAAGCAGACGATACTATTCTGCTGAGTCACACGCAAATAGGGCTGCAAAGATTGATAGTCATTTGATCAATATATATTGGCGAAAGGTTTACAAATAAATGCCAAAAAAACTAAAATGATGATAGTAGGATCAACAAAATCAGATAAGAAATTATGGAAAATGAAGGATTTATCTATTGAAACTGTAAAGCAGTCTAAATACTTAGGAGTTACGCTGGATGATAGAATGACTTTTAAACCACACTTTGCTAATTTAAAGGCCAAGGCAACTTCATTGTCTTTTGCCTTTAGTTCATTGCGTGATAAACTTTCATGCCCAAGTTACAATCATTTACTTAAAGTAATGAAGGCAAAACTTATCCCTGCGCTTACATATGGGTCAATAATTTTCCGAGGAAAAGATAGCCAACTGCTGGATAAATTATTAGTCAATTTTTAGGATTTCAAAAAATTTTGGACACGCTACAGTTAGACTGGAATTCGGTTTGCTAAAACAAACATTGGTAAGACAAGCTGCATTTTTAAAATGTCTATATTCACTTTATTTATCGCACCCTGAGTCTCTTGCATATATGTGTTGGAAAGAAATGAATAAGAAGGAGTATACTAGACCATGGGGGTCATACTTAATGGAAAGTTTGAATACTTTTAAGCTCCAACCTTTTGATAATATGATTAGAAACAAAACCATTTTAAAACAGATTTTAAATCAATCAACTAAATTGATATTATTAATATTGGATCAGCAGCAGACTATAAAAAATAAGCATGCCTGGTCGGTAATTAATTAAATTGAACCCCAATTCTATCTAACTTCTTGCTTGAAACCGGCGGTAAGGGATATATTGCTCAAGCTTAGGTTTGGACATTACCCAACAAAAGATGGTACACCTAGATGGGTACAAGTTTGGCAATCACAAAAGTGTAGATTATGTGGTTATATTAATGAAACATTATTGCACATTGTATGCATTTGCCCCAAATTGTGTCAAGAAAGGTTAACACTTTTAAAACCAATATTCAACAAACAAGGGGTGAGAACGTGTCGCCAAGCGATAATACTGTGCCTTCAAGGGCGTATCATCAATTTAACAGTTAACTTTGTCAACCTTATCCTTATAGCTGAGAAAAAGCTGGCTCAGGACGATTTTGTGGTCATTTAATAAGAAAAGAAAGCGGCTATGATTCCAACTATATTCTTTTCCCCTATACTGGCAATGTAACTTGATACATTTTTATAAAGTATCTGAGGTTCGGGGTAATTTTAAGAAGCGTGGATGCACTTTATATTTTAAGTACTAAGATCACAACTGGACCAAACATGTGTTACTGTATGCTCTGCTTCTTTTTAGGGGCTGATAAAAAAAACAACAGAGAGGGGACTCAAAGATTATCTGTATGGATGGGTTTACTAATATGTATGGTGAATAATAATGAAATGTAATGTTTAGATTTGGTTATGAACAAAATACCTTTTTATGATATTTTATGTATTTCTAACAGTTATAAAGATATGTTAACACTTCCTCCTTATCATTAAGGAATGTAAGAAATTGCCTTGTTTTACGAACTGTGTTGTTTTATTGTAATGATTTTAATTAATCGGACAATAAAGAATATATATATATACATTTATTTTAGAAAATTTATTTTAGAAAATGTATTAAGCGCACAAATACCCGAAGGTGTCTCGGCGCTGAGTGTCCACTGTACATGTCCATGAGTAGTTATTGTTTGAACAGCCAAGTCTTTATCTGTTTGCGGAAAGAAAGAAGGGAAGTACAGGTTTTGATGTAGCGTGGAAGACTGTTCCATAGTTTGATAGTGGTCACTATAAAAGACCTGTCGCCCCATGAGACCTTCTTAGTCCTTGGGATCTGCATAAAACCGGCAGAAGAGGATCGGAGGGATCTGACAGGATTGTAGGGGCAGAATGCGTTCTTTAAAAAGGCAGGGCCTTGAGAGTGAATTGCCTTATACGCAATACAAAGTGCTTTGAATTTGGTTCTTTTCTTGACTGGCAACCAATAAAGCTGTTCGATGGTGCCAGAGATGGAAGTGTACTTGGGAGTGGCCATGATCAGTCTGGCCGCAGCATTCTGCACCAACTGTAGCTTTTTTAAAACTCCTTCCTGAGCATTGACTAAGAGCGCGTTACAATAGTCTATGCGAGAAATAACTAGTGCACTGACCAGAGTTCTGGCCATGCTCATGGGGAGGTAGGGTAGGAGTTTTTTAATCATTCTCATGGTGTAGAATGAGGATGATACTACCGCATTAACATGGTGCATAAGAGTGAGTTTAGTGTCCAGTAAAACTCCCAGATTTCTTCCCTTGGTCACTGGGGAAGGGGGTGATCCCAAGGTAACAGGCCACCAAGTAGGTGACCAGGTTGGGGAGAGATTGGCAAACACCATCACCTCTGTTTTGTCGCAGTTAAGCTTCAAGCAATTTGTAGACATCCAGTCACTTATTGCTAGCATTCCCTGATTAAAATTGGAAGCCACTTCATCTCCATTTTTATTAATGGCTAAGACAATCTGGGTGTCATCAGCATAGGATGTCACCGCCAGATGATAGATTTTTATGACCCTCGCCAAGTCCGACACATAGATGTTAAATAGTGTCGGACTTAGAGAGGATCCCTGGGGGACACCACATGGAAGAGTGAAGGGAGGTGAATTGAAATTGCCGAAGGCGACTGATTGTACTCGATCAGTGAGAAAAAAGGAGATAAGATCCTTAGCACCATCCCTGATCCCTGCCGCTGTGACACGGTCGATCAAGATAGAGTGATCGACCGTGTCAAAAGCTGCCGACAGGTCCAACAAAATGAGCACTGCTGATCCTCCACCATCAAGTGTCATCCTGATTTCATCCGTAGCCTTAATAAGCGCGGTTTCCGTTCCATGTCCCTTCCGAAAACCAAATTGTGAGTTATCCAGACAGTTGTTCTGATCTATGAAGTCTGAGATTTGGATGTTCATAATCTTTTCCACAATTTTGGCAGGGAGAGGGAGGCAGGCTATAGGGCGATAATTAGCGACTATAGAAGGGTCTAAGGAACTCTTCTTGATAAGAGGTTTGATAGTCGCTTTCTTCCAGATAGAAGGAAAAATATTGGATGAGAACATGGCATCAAAAATTTCTGTAAGTTTTGGACCTATGATATCTGGAAAATTTTTGAGAATGGAAGGGGGGCAAGGATCTTCCGGTGAGCCAGAGTTCATGGTACAGATAAGATGAGATACCAGTTCCGATGGAACATGAGTAAATTCCTGGAAGGAACGAAGGGGGACTGAGTGAGGCGGGTTGGGACATGCTCGGGCAAGGGACTTATGATCAATAGTCCCTTGATCATAGGAGAAGGGGACCATTTTATATCGACATCGCTAGCGCTAGCTGCACTTTCTGCCTGCTTAACAGCTTTTAATCACCCGTTTTTGTATTTTCTTTCGTTTATGTTGATTTGCCTTGTTTTTACCTGCAGCGACCTTCCTGGCCTCATTCTGCATTCTAAAACCCCCTCTGGGGACTACCACCACTGCCTTTGGCGGGTCCGGGATCACGGGGTACCGGGGACTAATTTGAGCGCCATTTTGGATAGGGCTCGGGCACTCGCGCAGTCTCGCGAGATTTAAGCCTGCTGAGCCTACTTGAGGCAGCGAGAGACGGTAGGTCAGCCTGGAGAAGGGGACCATTTTATATCGACATCGCTAGCGCTAGCTGCGCTTTCTGCCTGCTTAACAGCTTTTAATCACCCGTTTTTGTATTTTCTTTCGTTTATGTTGATTTGCCTTGTTTTTACCTGCAGCGACCTTCCTGGCCTCATTCTGCATTCTAAAACCCCCTCTGGGGACTACCACCACTGCCTTTGGCGGGTCCGGGATCACGGGGTACCGGGGACTAATTTGAGCGCCATTTTGGATAGGGCTCGGGCACTCGCGCAGTCTCGCGAGATTTAGGCCTGCTGAGCCTACTTGAGGCAGCGAGAGACGGTAGGTCAGCCTGGAGAAGGGGACCATTTTATATCGACATCGCTAGCGCTAGCTGCGCTTTCTGCCTGCTTAACAGCTTTTAATCACCCGTTTTTGTATTTTCTTTCGTTTATGTTGATTTGCCTTGTTTTTACCTGCAGCGACCTTCCTGGCCTCATTCTGCATTCTAAAACCCCCTCTGGGGACTACCACCACTGCCTTTGGCGGGTCCGGGATCACGGGGTACCGGGGACTAATTTGAGCGCCATTTTGGATAGGGCTCGGGCACTCGCGCAGTCTCGCGAGATTTAGGCCTGCTGAGCCTACTAGAGCCTTCTATCGGCCGCGCAGCGGTGACGCGCAGCGGAGCGCCTTCATCGCGCCTGAGTCCAGCCAGAGTCCTGCCCGTCTGCGCTCGTCAGCGTCTCGGAAGCGCTCGGGGCGGCGGGACAGGATCGGCTACCCAGCATGTGTCATACAGGTCCACGCGTGCTGCGTTATACTGCTGGGGAGCTTCGCGCTCTCCTCACTGCTTCCAGTGGCTGCTGCACTGTCTTTCCTGGGCGTCACCGTGGTAAGTCCATCTGCCCCGGTTGCGGATGGCGTCCCTCCCGTGCTCTGTCTTGTTCCCCTGGCAATAACATCGCCAATGTGGAATTTCTCTGCATGCTTCTAAACACCAGATCGGCATGCAGACATGCACAAGATATCTTCGAGCTTATTGACACGGTTAAGCCACTGTGTCTTATGCTGACCGAGACATGGTGGGGAGATCTTTCGAACCCAGACGTCGCCATGGCAATTCCGCCTGACTATAACGTCTTCAGGAAGGACAGAGCGAAGGGTAGGGGCGGTGGAGTGGCACTGGTGGTGAAGAAAGGCACGGCCTGTACTATCTTGCCAGTGGAGGATATTCGTGGCTCGGAGTCCCTTGCTTTTTCCATCGCTCTGGCTCCGCATCAATCAGTCAAGGGATTATTGGTCTACAGACCGCCTGGCCCACCCGCAACATTCTTTGAAGATCTTGACTCCGTTTTACTGGGACTGGCCCTGAAAGCAGAACATTGCATCGTGGCCGGAGATTTCAACTTCCGGATGGATGATCCTTCCGATGCGGCTGCTATTAAATTCTCTGAGGCTATGGCACCGCTGGGTTTGCTCCCTTATTTGCAGGGGCCGACGCACGCCAAGGGGCACACTCTTGACCAGGTTTTCTCGACTTCCCCTTTGGAGGTCTTAGAAATTATCCCGGTACTATGGTCAGACCATCTGCTGGCTAAATTTTCGATCAAAGGCACAGGTAAATTGGCTGTTGCCGCCCCACAGCAGCATGGTCGTACCCATAGGGCGTACCATCGAGTGACCCCTGAGATGCTGGCTCAGGTGGCCCTGGATCACCCCTGCCCCCTTTCTGGCGACCTGTCGAAGGATCTGGAGTCCTTACAGGCATGGCTTTCTGACAGGCTTAATGATTTGGCCCCGGAATTGGCCCCCCGTCTTACTCCCAAACGAGTTTCCGCCCCTTGGTTTACCGCAGCACTGTCGGCTAGGCGGCAGCAATGCAAGGTAGCTGAAAGAGCCTGGCGAGTAAAATATGACTCGGATGCTAAGTTGACCTATAAGAGCGTGGTTAAGGAGTATCACCGGGACATTCGCCTGAGTAAGAAAGCCTACCTGGCAGGGAGGATAGAGGCTGCCTCAAACTCCTGTAAGGAGATCTTCTCTATAGTTAAAGAATTTATTTCTCCACGGACTAACATCTCTGAGGAGAGACCCTCTGATTCTTGGGCCTCTGATCTCGCTAGTTTCTTTACTAGCAAGATCCAACTTATACAGGATTCTTTTCCATCGGCTGTATCCGTGGAGCGAACTAATTCCGAGGCCATTCGATCGCCCTCTGCTTCGCCAGGTTTGACGCTGGGCGTATTTCCACCTTTATCTGCGCCCGCCTCTTTAGCACTTCTGGGCAATTTGAAATCGGGCTCGCCCTTGGACCCATGCCCTGCTAAAATTCTGGCAAAACTGGCCGAGGTGGTCAATCCATTGGCTAATCCGTTACTGAATCTCTCGCTGAGTCAGGGAGTGGTTCCGCAGGCTTGGAAGCAAGCAATGGTCATCCCGCTGCTCAAAAAACCTGGTCTGGATCCAAAGGCCCCAGTCAACTACCGGCCTATCTCTCTGCTGCCGGCTCTTACGAAAGTTGTTGAAAAGCACGTGCAGACGGTGCTGTCCAACTTTCTAGAGTCGAATGAGATTTTGCATGCCACTCAGTCGGGTTTTCGTCCAAATCTCAATACGGAGACTGCGCTCCTCGAGGTCTCAGAAACCATTAAAGGGGTTCTGGACACTGGGGGCAAAGCCATGCTGGTGATGCTGGACTTGTCGGCGGCTTTTGACACCGTCCCCCATGATGGTCTTCTCTTAAGACTCTATGAGATTGGACTACGGGGGACGGTGCTTAGTTGGTTTTCCTCCTTTCTAACGGGCCGTCGGCAAACGGTCTGGGCCTCGCCTGATTCCGCCGTGATGCCGCCTCTGGGAGTCGGGGTCCCTCAGGGCTCTATTTTGAGCCCGACCCTTTTTAATATCTTCATGACCCCTTTGGCGGTGTTGGCGGAGTCGTTTGGGGCCCGGATCGTATCCTATGCAGACGACACCCAGCTCCTCTTCTCGTGTAAGAGAGGAGGAGACTTTGATGGGAAGAGTATCCGGGATTGCCTTGGGGCTGTGTTTCAATGGTTCCAACTGAACAGCCTCAAGTGCAATTCCGATAAGTCCGAGGTACTTTTCTTTGGGTGCGACACGGAGCCAGACTGGCAGGATTGGTGGCCTACCAATATGTTCCCCCCAACTTGCTCATCCCAAATGGTTAAGAACCTGGGGGTTAAGATGGACAAGGGGTTGACTATGAAGTCTCAGATCCTGGGGGTGTCGGGCACTTGCTTCGGCCTCCTTAGGATGCTACGGAGGTTTCTTCCCCTCTTATCGGAGGAGCACAGGAGGCTGACTGTGCAGGCTCTGATAGGCTCCAGGCTAGATTATTCTAACGTTCTGTACCTGGGCCTGCCAGACTACCTGCTACAGCGGCTCCAAATTGTGCAGAATGCTGCGGCGAGAGCGATTTTTGGCTTGAACAGTCGCGTCAGTGCTGCGGGCTTGCTCCAGACCCTGCACTGGCTTCCAATCCGCAAGCGGATTGCCTTTAAGGCTTTGACCCTGACTTATAAGGCTCTCCATGCGACGGGAGCTAAGTACCTCCAAAGGAGACTTGCCTTCTATCGACCGGCGCGTTCTCTGAGATCAGAACACCTGTTTTTGGCGTCCGTCCCGCGAGTAATGAGAGCGCGCTTGGGAGGTCGTTCTTTTGGACTACTGGCGCCACTGCTGTGGAACTCTCTGCCTCTTACACTGCGGGGAGCCACCAGCTTACTAGCTTTTAGAAAGGATCTCAAATCCTGGTTGTTTATTCAGTAGGTCCTGTCTCGTTCGTTGTTTTTCTTTCTGTCTGTGTATCTTTTTCTCTTTTAATGTGCTATGTTACCATACTGTAGTCTACCTTAAATAAAAGCGCCGGGACACTCTTTTTGAGTAGCCGTGCGCTCTATAAATGCCATTTTAACATAACATAACATAACAATAGGGGTGGAAGAAGAAAAACCAGTACTGGTTGTGTGAGCCTTGAATTGGGTAAAAATATCAGTCACTTTCTTTTGAAAGTGATTCGCCAAGGAGTCACAGAGCTCTTGCGTAGCTATGATGGGGGTGGTTGGCGCTTGTCCGGAGAGACGAGTGACTACCTGAAACAGTTGTTTAGTGGAGTCATGTGCAAGATTGATTTGGGTACAATAATATTTGCTTTTTTCCGTGATGATAAGTTGCTTGTAGTTAAGCATCATGACTTTGTAACAGGATTTTTGATCTGGGTCGTAATCTCGTCTCCATCTACGTTCCTGACGTCTACATTTTTGCTTTTCTTGTCTGAGAGCGTCATTGTACCAAGGTGCAGATTTAGAAGCCCTGTTAATTGATTGTTTCTTTAGAGGAACTGTCATATTAACTGTGTTTAGTATCCAATTGGTGTAATTATTAGCTCCTAATTCAGAATCAGTCACAGTGGGTGGCAGAGAAGTTAATAATGACGACTGAGAAGCAGAGATATCAATGCTTTTCCACGCTCTAAATTGATTAATGCGTGGGGGATTTTTAGCCTGGGGGGGAGTAGATTTTAAAAGAAAATCAAAGAGAATGGCCGAGTGATCAGTCCAAGTAAGGGGGGAAACATCCTTCATCTTAATTGATGTATTGTTAGAAAAAAGACCGTCCAAAAGGTGGCCCGCAGTATGCGTGGGACCGGTAACTAATTGAGGGAGTCCTATTGCATCCAAAGAGCTGCGGTGTCAGGATTGTCCAGCAACTCGAGGTGAAAGTTAAAATCACCCAGAATGGTATACTGGTTTTCACCTGCCAGTGGTTCTAATAGAGTGGGTAGATTAACGAGAAATAGATTGCGAGGTCCTGGGGGACGGTAAATAAGTATACCTTTAAAAGGGGGGGGCATGAAGAATGGAAATTGTAAAAGAAATAGCTTCACAACTTGTGATGGGGACAGCCTCCATTCGCACTATTAGATTGCTACGATATATGATGGCTAATCCACCTCCTTTTTTAGGATGTGGTCTGTCTAATCTAATGTGCGAGAATCCTCCGGGGGTTGCAGTGACAAAGTCAGGTCCACAAGAGAGATCAGCCCAGGTTTCAGTAATGAAAAGGAGATCCAGATTGCGTTCCTCAATAAAGTTTGAAATTTCATATTTGTGCTTGGGCAGGGAACGAGCGTTTATTAATGCTGCCACACATGATTTAGACACTATCTTATTCCTGCAAATGGTACTTGTTGGTAGGCGACGATAGTTATTAGTGACAAAGGAGCAGCTAGGACAGGTATAAGGGAGATAGTATGGCTGATTGGCAAGGTCAAGACGCTGGCAGTGATGAGGTGAGATATTTAATGAATGTAGAACGTTGGAAGCATACGTTAATGTTGTCTCTGGACCAATATTAGAGAAACCAGCAGGGGAGGTGGCCCTAGGCTCGGTCCAGGCGCGGACGGGCGCAGACGGGCTTGCCTTAGGCGCGCCTTCGGCGCGCTGACGGCACGCCCGCAGCGCTCGTCCGCTGCGCGGCCGGGAAGTGCTCATATTATATCAGGAGAGGAGGCGGGGGGGCGTGGCCAGATGCAGTGGGCGTTGCCTGGTCTGCCGAAATGGCGGCAAGTTCGAAGCCCGTAGCAGCGCTCAATTCAGCTGCGCGGGGAAGCCCTGATCGAGGAGGTAATGGGAGCGCAGAGAGGGAGATTAAAATCTAACAAATATCACAACAATAATTTTAAAAAAGGTTAAAAATGCGATTAGGTGCAAAGTACAAGCGTGCTCCCGGCTGTGCCTCAGGAGTTCTAGTGTCCACTATCTGAGTCGCGCTAGCAGTCAGCACTCTTTCATAACATCGGCGGGGGGCGTGGCCAGATGCAGTGGGCGTTGCCTGGTCTGCCGAAATGGCGGCAAGTTCGAAGCCCGTAGCAGCGCTCAATTCAGCTGCGCGGGGAAGCCCTGATCGAGGAGGTAATGGGAGCGCAGAGAGGGAGATTAAAATCTAACAAATATCACAACAATAATTTTAAAAAAGGTTAAAAATGCGATTAGGTGCAAAGTACAAGCGTGCTCCCGGCTGTGCCTCAGGAGTTCTAGGGCCTCATGTAGGTAGCATACCAGTTACCGCTTCTAAAATACCGAACGATACCGAATCGTTATTTTAGAAGTGGTAACTGGTATGTAGGTAATGAGTCGGTATTTTTTACCGAATCGTTACTAGTCGGTAATTACCGAATCGGTATTTACCGATTCGGTAATGAGGCATACCTTCCCATTGAATGGAAGGTATGCCTCATTACCGAATCGGTAAATACCGATTCGGTAATGGGGGGAACACATACAAGGGTGGCAGGGTGTCACATTGACACCCTGTTGCACCCCTGATTCGGCCATGTGTGCACATGTGGCACACATTCATGCCCTAAGGGCATGTATGTATGCCACATTGCACATTGCTATGCGCGTAAAAATGCATTTACACATACATTCATTATTTACCACCAACTATAAGTTGGTGGTAAATACCGACTCATAAACACACACACACACTCCCCCTACATCTCGATTTTGCTTTCGGAATTTACCGAATCGGTAAAATTACCGATTCGGAAAAGTTACCGATTCGATAACATTACCGATTCGGTATTATTACCGAATCGGTAATTTTACCGATTCGGTAAATTCCGAAAGCAAAATATGTCCCCCTACATACCAATGGCCAAAATACCGGTCGGTAACGGTATAATTACCGAAAATCGGCCGTTACCGACCGGTATTTGGCTACCTACATGAGGCCCCAAGTGTCCACTATCTGAGTCGCGCTAGCAGTCAGCGCTCTTTCATAACATCGGCGGGGGGCGTGGCCAGATGCAGTGGGCGTCGCCTGGTCTGCCGAAATGGCAGCAAGTTCGAAGCCCGTAGTAGCGCTCAATTCAGCTGCGCGGGGAAGCCCTGATCGGGGAGGTAATGGGAGCGCAGAGAGGGAGATTAAAATCTAACAAATATCACAACAATAATTTTAAAAAAGGTTAAAAATGCGATTAGGTGCAAAGTACAAGCGTGCTCCCGGCTGTGCCTCAGGAGTTCTAGTGTCCACTATCTGAGTCGCGCTAGCAGTCAGCGCTCTTTCATAACATCGGCGGGGGGCGTGGCCAGATGCAGTGGGCGTCGCCTTGTCTGCCGAAACGGCGGCAAGTTCGAAGCCCGTAGCAGCGCTCAATTCAGCTGCGTGGGGAAGCCCTGATCGAGGAGGTAATGGGAGCGCAGAGAGGGAGATTAAAATCTAACAAATATCACAACAATAATTTCAAAAAAGGTTAAAAATGCGATTAGGTGCAAAGTACAAGCGTGCTCCCGGCTGTGCCTCAGGAGTTTTAGTGTCCACATTGCAAAGATCGTTCGCAGATTGTGTGATGTGGACCTATCCAAATGAATCCAGATTGGTCGGGGAGGACCAGCATCGGCATCAATGGTTGAAATCTGGTGGCTAGAAATTATGCTAATATTTTCGCATTTATATTAATGGGTGACAATGGGCAATATGACTCACAGTGGGAAGGTAGTTTGTCTTTATTTAACAGAGTAATTATCAGGGCTTCCCGGAGTGTTGGTGGTAATCGTCCCAAATCGTAGGCTTCCTCATACCTTTCTAACATGTAAGGTATCAGCTCATCGGCAAATTCCTTATAGAATTCACAAGTGAGGCCGTCCGGTCCAGGTGCTTTCTAATTAGGCAGCGATCGGATCGCCACACGGATGTCCGCCGCAGCAATTGGTTGACATAAATATTCCCGTTGCCCAGTGGACAGCCATGCAAGCACGATGTCTGCCAAGTAGTCATCTAGGTCCCTCGAATTGATTCCTCCTTTTGAGGTGTATTGCTCAGTATAGCAGTTGCGAAACTGTGCAGCAATTTCCTTCATGTTATAATGATCTCCCCCATTTTCATCTGTGATTTTAATGATGGTGTGTCGTTCTGTTCGAAATATGATCTTAGTAGCTGAAATATATGCCCGGGTCTGCCTCCTTCACAATAGGCATGGGCCCCTGTCTCTTGGAAAGATAACACATCTCTCTAGCTGCTAGTTCGTTATACCCTAGAATTAAGCCTTTAATTTGGGCTAGCCTACACACGCATGGGAGAGTCTCATAATCACGTTCAAGCTTCGTCAGCGTTTATGACCCGAGCTGCCTTGAGGGATTGACCTCCGTGCCTACTCGACTTGTCTTTACTGGGGTCTAAATGTGTATTCAGGTCAACACCCCATATCATTTCTGCTTCAGGCCATTCCCGCAGCACCTTGAAAATGCCTTCAAAGAAGCCAGGCTCATCCATGTTGGGACCATAAGCGTACACTATAGTTAGTAGCGATCCAGCTAGTTTACCATGGATTTTTGCAAAGCGACCCCCCCTAATCTGTGCAGTGTTTAATCATTGTGAATGGAAGGTTTTTCTTTATTAATGTAATCACCCCTCTTGCATATGAGGAGTATGATGACGCTAGTCGGCAGCCCGCCCACTGTATGCCCACCCTGGTCTCAGATTGTTTTGTCAGATGCATTTCCTGGAGGAGGGCAATCTTGACATCATGCCTATCCAAATAGGCTAATACTTGTCTTATTTTTTTGGGGGGGAGTTCAAACCACGAACATTCCAAGTCATGCAGGATATAATTTCTGTATCCAGAACTGTCATGTAAGCTTATTTACCCATATGCGCGTTATATCTAAGGATTGGGGCAAAATATAAATAGGTAGTTGTATCCATGAGTTCCACTTAGCCACATAAAGCAAACTCATGTATTTCTGCCTCCGAGTGCCTCCCCCACCCTCTTCAGCACCCCCAACTTGCCAAAGCAATCCCATAAACATAAAGTCAAACCCCAAAAGAACAACTTATTTCGAGAATAAGTGCGGGTGCACCCATGGGGGAATGCCGGAGCAGGTACACCTCCCAGATGGAAAGGGAGGCGGCTAAACAACCTTTATAAATTTCCCTTAGCTACTGAGTATCAAACCAGAGAGGGGTAGAGAGTAGCATTCATGTTGATAACTACATTTTACAGTACTCTCAGATCAATTAAATTCACAGCCAGTCTGGGGGGAACGACAAGGTTGCAGTGCACCCCCCACTCTCATAACACCAGAGACAAGTGTAATACAAAAAAAACAGAGAACACTTTCTTACATAGTCATGGTGCACAACAGATGCATCTTTACATATAGTTCTGTGGCAGTCAATCTTCTTCGTCTGGTGTGCCAGTGCTTTCACGGCCTCTACGTTTGATTGTTTTCCATAGCTCAATAGCTGCCTTGGGGCTGGTGAAAATTTTTGATTTGGCCTCTGCGCCAATGCTCAGCCGTGCCGGGTAGAGCATGGCATATGGAACACTTTCTGCCATCAGCAGTTTCTTGACAGCTTGGTATTCTTTTTTTGCCGCTTGGACCGCAGCAGTGAAGTCCGGATAGAGGGCCAAGTTGTTTCCTTGATAGTTTATGGCACCTTTTTCCCTTGACATGCACATAATTGAATCATGATCCCTGTAATTCAACAGGCGAGCAATAATCAGTCTTGGTGGGGCGCCTGGGAGAGCGGGCTGCCAAACAGCGGTGAGCTCGCTCAACACATGGGATAGATGTTCAGCTCCAAATTTCTCACGCAGCTTTGCCTCTACATAGGGCGCCAGCTTCCCTGTGTTTGTTGACTCCGGTAGGCCTGAAATCCTCAGGTTTTTGCAACGGGACCTGGCCTCCAGGTCCTCGTTCTTGGCCTGAATAATGGCAAGCACCTTTCCCATGTCAAGAGTTTTGGAAGCCATCTGCTGCAGATCATCTCCCGTGTCCCAAATGCATTTTTCAGCCTCCCCCAGATGAATAGGACACGTTACAATGCAAACTTTTTACAACGCATGCCTTTACAACGCAGTTTTTACATTGCAACATCCATTACAACGCATGATTTTACAACGCATGCCATCACAACGCTTTTTTAGAAACAACACTTACAACGCATTCCATTACAATGCATACCATTACAGCGCATAATATTTTTAGAGCAACAGTAGTGTAAGTGTTTAAATAATGTAGGTGTAAAAATTACTATTACCACTCCAATGAGTGCAACAGAAGGGTAAGTGTTGGATAGTGTAGGGGTAAAAATTACTATTTCCCATTACTTACCTTATAATGCGTTGTAATGGCATGCGTGGTAGTGGCATGCGTTGTAGTGACATGCGTTGTAGTGACATGCGTTGTAGTGACATGCAATGTAAAGGATGTTGCGTTGTAATGACTGCATTGTAATGGTAGTGCTTTGTATTGACTGTGTTGTAATGGTTGTTTTCCCCCAGACGGACGGCATGTTTATCAAATTTCCCCGACATGTGATCCATCCTTAGATTAGGAGCATCTATTTTTCCATCGATGAATGGTAGGCTGCTTTGCATGGCGAGGAGCGTTTTCTCATGAGATGATGGGTTCTTGGAAGGAGCCTCCAGCTCCGAGTCCAAGGTGGCACGTTGCTGAGATTTGCTTGACTTTCGCAGATCAAAGGTAAGTCGTGAATGGCTTCGTTCAGTTTTACCCATTTCGGCCTGGTTATATATTCTGGCAGTGTTCAGTGGGCTTGTGTGCAAAGTGGAACAGTTCTCTTTCTAGTACCGCGGGCACCCTGTGGTTAACCAGCTGTCACACCACCTCAGATGAAGCGGTACTTCCACCCAATACGCCCTTCAGCGCAATGTACCCGCCGATCTAGATCCTCAGCGGAGGTGGGGGACAGGCGCCACGATTTGAGGCCCAGCTCCACACAATATGCGCATTAATGCCAGTCAGAGATACCAGTCAAGCCAGCGCCTTGGTACTAGATCAAAACTGTGGTACACCTTCATAATCATAGTCTCCGTAGCTACGCACTGGGGGGGCGACTGTTTTGCCAATATACTCAGCAGGCCTGCAAACCTTGATGTAAAATGAGAGTATGTCTGCTGTCAGCCCAGTGGCGGCTGGTGACATTTGAAAGTGGCGTGGCGTAAAACAATAGCCAGAGCACCCGAACCCCCGGGAGGTTCTCACCCAGAGAAAATTCTGAAAAAAGATTACGCAAATCATGCATTTTGAACAGCATTGCACCTTTAAACCAGGGATATTTGGGCCATCTCTGCCAGTGAAATATCGTGTAAAGCCAGTTTTATTAAAAAAAACGAACTGCGTAATTCGTAAATATGGACCATGTCTCAAATGATTTTAGATTTATAAAAAATAATGCGCAGAGCAAAGCTTGTCATGCTGTTTGTTTTGGTGACTTTACTTGAGGAAGGGTATTCATTTTCACTACTTGCACTGAGGCTCAAGACACCCTTGCTACGCCACTGATTTTAAACATCACTTCCCAGGTTTTGCACAATATTCAATACGGATATTAACTACACAGGCGTTGTTTAGGCCATATTAAACACTAGTGCCTTTCAAACAGTGGCCGCTGGTGACATTTGAAAGTGGCGGGGCGTAAAACAATAGCCAGAGCACCCGAACCCCCGGGAGGTTCTCACCCCAAGAAAATTCTGAAAAAAGAGTAGGCAAATGGTGCATTTTGAACAGCATTGCACCTTTAAACCAGGGATATTTGGGCCATCTCTGCCAGTGAAATATCGTGTAAAGCCAGTTTTATTTAAAAAAACGAACTGCGTAATTCGTAAATATGGACCATGTCTCAAATGATTTTAGATTTATAAAAAATAATGCGCAAAGCAAAGCTTGTCATGCTGTTTGTTTTGGTAACTTTACTTGAGGAAGCGTATTAATTTTCACTACTTGCACTGAGGCTCAAGACACCCTTGCTACGCCACTGATTTTAAACATCACTTCCCAGATTTTGCACAATATTCAATACGGATATTAACTACACAGGCGTTGTTTAGGCCATATTAAACACTAGTGCCTTTCAAACAGAAAACGAGTTGGCAGTGCAACCATTTAATACAACACACAGTTGTCAGTGCCAGTGGCTGTGGCATGGGGCGACTTTGCGCAAAACGCATCACCGCCCAAGCAGGAGCCTATCTTCAAACTCCTGCTCTACACAGGGCATGCACAGCAAACCTAATGGTTTGTGAATGTGAGTGAGGGGCTTTGCTCCTCTCTCACATGCGCAGACCATCTTTTGAACTCCTGCTCGTCTCTGCCTGCGTGCGCTGTGCGTGACATGCGCACAGCGCACTTTCACCAATGAAGCGCACAGGCGGGCCTGGAAATGTAAACAGACGAATTGTAAGCTGTCAATTTGTCTGTTTACATTCCTTTTCACCTGTTGCCCGATTCTTTTGTGGGGCGCTACCCCAACGCCCCTAATGGACCAGCCGCCACTGCTGTCAAACAGAAAACGAGTCGGCAGTGCAACCATTTAATACAACGCACAGTTGTCAGTGCCAGTGGCTGTGTCAATCAGATTAGTTCATCTCTGGCTATTTTTCCCGTTTTCACTAGTGACGCTTCTCCGCTCCAATTTGAACTTTCGGCATGTGAATTTAATGAAACACATAACCCGTTGTTTGCTTTCTTGTGCTTAGCAGTATCTTGCAACCTGGCTGCCCAGTAGCATCTTTTCTATAAAACAAATAATACGTTGAGTGTACGGTGTGGCACACTGTAAGACCTGGGGTCACCAAGCCCTAAGGGGGTAACGTGACTCGAGCGGCTGGGCACCCAAAGGCTTCTGTGTAAAGCGACCATACAACACACGCATCCTCTGAAGTAGGGAACGCACACAATAAGGGACGCCACACTGTAGAGTTTATGCAAATAACTCAAGTTTATCCAAGCAGATAGGCATAAAAACAGTTCAGTATAGGTACATGCAATTCATCAGATGTAAATGCAGTTCATTATATGTAAATGCAATACACTAGAGGTAAATGCAGTTCCTTATATGTAAATGCAATTCAAAAGATGTCAATGCAGTTCATTAGCGGTAAATGCAATTCATAAGATGTCAATGCAGTTCATTAGCGAGTAGCCATTCAGAAGATGTCAATGCAGTTCATTAGCGAGTAGCATTTGTTTCACCCATAAACCATAACAGTGCTGTATGGAGTACCTGATACAATCTGGAACAGCGCTCTAGAACCCAGCGCTACTCGTGATAATCGCCCCGTGAATCCTGGTGAGCAGAGCCTGCGGACACAGCGTTACTCGTACTAAGTGAGCTTCGAACACTCCAGTGCAGAGCCTGCGAACACAGCGTTACTCGTAATACTGGGGCCTCGACCGCTTTAGAGCAAAGCCTACCAACACAGCGTTACTCGTAATACTGGAGCATTGAACAGTTTAGAGCAAAGCTTACCAACACAGCGTTACTCGTATTAATGGAGCATTGAACACTTTAGAGCAAAGCTTACCAACACAGCGTTACTCATAATAATGGAGCATTGAACACTTTTAGAGCAAAGCTTACCAACACAGCGTTACTCGTAATAATGGAGCATTGAACACTTTAGAGCAAGGCTTACCAACACAGCGTTACTCGTAATAATGGAGCATTGAACACTTTAGAACAAGGCTTACCAACACAGCGTTACTCGTAATAATGGAGCATTGAACACTTTAGAGCAAAGCCTGCAAACATAGCGCAACTCGTAATTTATCAGAATAAAGCACTTATGAGCAGAGCCTACAACCACAGCGCCACTCGTAATATACCAGAATGAAGCACTTCTGAGCAGAGCCTACAACCACAGCACCACTCGTAACATGCAAGCATCCGGCACCTCTGGGCAGTTCACGGAGCACAACGATACTCATAATGAGCAAGCCTCCCGTACTCCGGTGCAGTTCGTGGGGCACAACGCTACACGACAGTCTTGTAGGACGGGGCAATCCCTCGGAGGGGTGTCACAGTCCTGGTTGAACGGGGGAACTCCCACGGAGGGGAACCAGGGTCTCAGGGTGCGGTGCGGCTCTCAGTCTCTAGGGGGCACACCGGGGTCTGTCCCAAGCCTCCCGGCTTACCTTGATCTCGACGTCTTGAGGCGTCCAACCCAGCTCCGGACTCCGCAGTCGATTCTTCCGCGACGGGGGCAGGCCACGGCCTCACGCACCTCCTCCAGCAGCTGCGACGGCAGCGACGGGGCCCCGGGCTTCTCCGCGGGCCTCGACACGATGAGGGGGCACACTTCAGGCTTCCGGGCCGTGGCGGTGAGCGCGCTCTAGCCCCCGCGCCAGGGGGGGGGTCAAATTAAGCAGAGAGTTCCGCGCTCAACGGGGCTTGCTGCAGGGGATCCCAGGCAAGGTCAGGGAGCGCAGGGGTCACAGCGCTAATACCTGGTCGATCCCCAGCAATTCCACAATCAGCTTGGCATATGGTTTCAGTGTTCAGTTTTGACACGAAGTCTCAGCATTCAGTTTCAGCATGCAGTCGTGTCATGAGGGTTCAGCATACAGTTTCTGCAATCAGTTGCTATCTGAAGTCTTGATGGCGCAGATGTCTCTGGCGCCCTTGGGGGTTCTGTTTCTGGGGGGTAGGGATTGAGTTGGCGACTAGGTCCTTCCTAGTCAGGCTGGGCAGAGGTTCCCTGGGTCCTCCTACTGCTGGGCAAGATCAGTGGGCTTTACAGGATCCCTCACTCACTTAAGAGGCAGTACCTAAATCCTGTCACTCTCAGAGGCATAAGTCCCTGGCTAGGCCCTACCGCCTACAACTCCTGCGTGGATTCTCCAGCTCTGCTTTACCCCACTGGCCAACTAACTAGAAAAAGTTCCCTCCCTCACTTAAGTAGCCCTAGGTCAGGTAACCTGTAGCCAAGGCGGCAAAAGGAAAACCACACCTCCCTTCTAGAAGGTTCCAGCACATTCCAGGAGCTTTCCCATTCTACCTATGGGACAAAAAAGGCGGGCTGGTGTTGCAACATTGTTGTGGGGTTCCAGCCAGCTCCTGGCAGCTAGGGTGCTACTAGAAAGAACACTCTGCAGTAGCAGGGGCCTGTGGCAGCCATCTTGGGAGAAGTAAAAACGAAAAAATTCAGGGAAAAGGGCCAAGTCCAACACAACCCCCTTCCAGCCAAAAGCCAGGGTAGACCGATCAATGCCTTGATGGGCTTCCCTGCTTGGGGCGAGAAAAGGTGGACGCAGGCCCGCAACTGCAGGAGGACCCGCAGGTTCTCCTCCACTCTGGAACCCGATGGTTGCCTCCAACCTCCCTGGACCAACAAAGCCACCCCACTGGGGCTGCCTAGCTGGTTGGGTCCAGGACCGGCCCCTAGGCCATCCAGATGTCTCTGGCCCTTGTGGTCTCGCAGAGTGGGGGGCAGTAGCCCCAGGCCTGTAGTGCCCGTTGACCACTCTCCTCCTCCTCCTTGCAGTCCCAAACTGCCACCGGTCCTTCCACCTGGGGTCCGCACCCTCAGGCTGACCAGCCTTCAGGGGCAAGGCTCTCCTCCCCCTACCTCTCCTTCTGGGGTTCCTCCCCCTCCTCCCATGCGAGGCACCCTCAGACCACCACTCTCTCCCCAGTCCAGGGCCTTGACCCCTCAACTGGTTCCCCAACCTAGGGTCTAAACCCTTAGGCTGAGCCGGTGCCCGAGGCGAGACCTTCCTCCCTCTGCACCCCCTTCCAGAGTTCCGCATCCTCCCACCTGGAAAAGTACCCCTGGAAGACAATCCTGGGTGGACACTGTTTACAGATGCCCCACCCGCCAGGTCAGGCAACCCCTGAACCTGGCATCCCAGCCCAGGATCTAAACCCTGCGGCTGGGCCGACCCCAGAACCTAAGGAGCTCGGATTACAGTCGCCCCGGGTCCTCCTGACACTAGGGGCTCCCCCTCACCGGGCGGACCATCAGGACAGCCTAGGCTCCCAACCTGGGGCTCCCTTACGGAACTCTCCAGGCCCGGAGACTGCGGTTGGGGCACCTCGGGACACCTCCCCGTCTCACTCCTTCCTGTAGATAGGATGTGAGGCCCTACAACCCTCTCCCTTCCCTGGGACCTAGCTGGGCTATTCACCACCTCTCCCACCTCGCTGGGTTGGAAGATCCCTGCACCACCTCCTTCAGGGTCACCCACCAATGCCTCCACAGACACCCTGGCGATATCATCCTTGGGTACATAGATTTTTGGCTCTTGGGGATCTCTTGGTACGCTGCCACCATTGTCCTTATTGGACGCATTTAACTGGAGGGCGCGCAGCTCCAACTCCTTCAGCTGAAGCTCGTGCTCCATCCTCTTTTCCTCCATTGCCCATCTCTTGTTTTCTCTCTCTCCTTCCAACTTGGCCAGCTCCCACTTTAACTGCCTCTCCTCCCTCCTGTCCTCATACTCCTTTGGAGATGCACTCCTACTAGACCCTGTATTACTACTGGCCTCAGAACGTCTCCCTGGAGGCACATTTTCAGACACATCTACAATGAGTATGTCTAGTACTTCCTGGGCGCTCTCCTCCTGAGGTGGTGCATCTGGCGCCTCCTGTCCCTCATCCTCTCTCCCTTCTGGGTGGGCCTCTACCCATGCCCTTAAGGCGGTACGGAGTTCCGGTCCTTTGGCCCTCCGCACCCCAGGCACCCCCATCCCCTGCCCGAATTCCCTCAGTTGCCTTACAGTGTACCCCTCGAGGTCAGCTAACCGGAACTCCATCGTGACAGGTGGGGACCTAGATACTAAGGAAGAAGAAACAAATTCCTAGGGTATGGGTGACAGTTGCAAGCTAACCAGGATTTTACACCCTCAGTCTGGACAGTGGAATCAATACATGCAGCAATAACAGTTGCAGAGGTTAAATCAATAGGCGTTTAATTGTGGCGCCCTCCGCTTCACGGGAGGGTGCTGTATGGTCACAGGTCCTTATCCCACCGCTCGCCAACAATGTAAGACCTGGGGTCACCAAGCCCTAAGGGGGTAACGTGACTCGAGCGGCTGGGCACCCAAAGGCTTCTGTGTAAAGCGACCATACAACACACGCATCCTCTGAAGTAGGGAACGCACACAATAAGGGATGCCACACTGTAGAGTTTATGCAAATAACTCAAGTTTATCCAAGCAGATAGGCATAAAAACAGTTCAGTATAGGTACATGCAATTCATCAGATGTAAATGCAGTTCATTATATGTAAATGCATTACACTAGAGGTAAATGCAGTTCCTTATATGTAAATGCAATTCATAAGATGTCAAAGCAGTTCATTAGCGGTAAATGCAATTCATAAGATGTCAATGCAGTTCATTAGCGAGTAGCCATTCGTAAGATGTCAATGCAGTTCATTAGCGAGTAGCATTTGTTTCACCCATCAACCATAACAGTGCTGTATGGAGTACCTGATACAATCTGGAACAGCCCTCTAGAACCCAGCGCTACTCGTGATAATCGCGCCGTGAATCCTGGTGAGCAGAGCCTGCGGACACAGCGTTACTCGTACTAAGTGAGCTTCGAACATTCCAGAGCAGAGCCTGCGAACACAGCGTTACTCGTAATACTGGGGCCTCGACCGCTTTAGAGCAAAGCCTACCAACACAGCGTTACTCGTAATACTGGAGCATTAAACACTTTAGAGCAAAGCTTACCAACACAGCGTTACCCGTATTAATGGAGCATTGAACACTTTAGAGCAAAGCTTACCAACACAGCGTTACTCGTAATAATGGAGCATTGAACACTTTTAGAGCAAAGCTTACCAACACAGCGTTACTCGTAATAATGGAGCATTGAACACTTTAGGGCAAGGCTTACCAACACAGCGTTACTCGTAATAATGGAGCATTGAACACTTTAGAGCAAAGACTGCAAACATAGCGTTACTCGTAATTTATCAGAATGAAGCACTTATGAGCAGAGCCTACAACCACAGCGCCACTCGTAATATACCAGAATGAAGCACTTCTGAGCAGAGCCTACAACCACAGCGCCACTCGTAACATGCAAGCATCCGGCACTTCTGGGCAGTTCACGGAGCACAACGATACTCGTAATGAGCAAGCCTCCCGTACTCTGGTGCAGATCGTGGGGCACAATGCTACACGACAGTCTTGTAGGACGGGGCAATCCCTCGGAGGGGTGTCACAGTCCTGGGTGAACGGGGGAACTCCCACGGAGGGGAACCAGGGTCTCAGGGTGCGGTGCGGCTCCCGGTCTGTAGGGGGCGCACCGGGGTCCGTCCCAAGCCTCCCGGCTTACCTTGATCTCGACGTCTTGAGGCGTCCAACCCAGCTCCGGACTCCGCAGTCGATTCCTCCGCGACGGGGGCAGGCCACGGCCTCACGCACCTCCTCCAGCAGCTGCGACGGCAGCGACGGGGCCCCGGGCTTCTGCGCGGGCCTCGACAGGATGAGGGGGCACACTTCAGGCTTCCGGGCCGCGGCGGTGAGCGCGCTCTAGCCCCCGCGCCAGGGGGGGGTCAAATTAAGCAGAGAGTTCCGCGCTCAACGGGGCTTGCTGCAGGGGGTCCTAGGCCAGGTCAGGGAGCGCAGGGGTCACAGCGCTAATACCTGGTCGATCCCCAGCAATTCCACAATCAGCTTGGCATATGGTTTCAGTGTTCAGTTTTGACACGAAGTCTCAGCATTCAGTTTCAGCATGCAGTCGTGTCATGAGGGTTCAGCATACAGTTTCTGCAATCAGTTGCTATCTGAAGTCTTGATGGCGCAGATGTCTCTGGCGCCCTTGGGGTTCTGTTTCTGGGGGGTAGGGATTGAGTTGGCGACTAGGTCCTTCCTAGTCAGGCTGGGCAGAGGTTCCCTGGGTCCTCCTACTGCTGGGCAAGATCAGTGGGCTTTACAGGATCCCTCACTCACTTAAGAGGCAGCACCTAAATCCTGTCACTCTCAGAGGCAATAGTCCCTGGCTAGGCCCTACCGCCTACAACTCCTGCGTGGATTCTCCAGCTCTGCTTTACCCCACTGGCCAACTAACTAGAAAAAGTTCCCTCCCTCACTTAAGTAGCCCTAGGTCAGGTGACCTCTAGCCAAGGCAGCAAAAGTAAAACCACACCTCCCTTCTAGAAGGTTCCAGCACATTCCAGGAGCTTCCCCATTCTACCTATGGGACAAAAAAGGCGGGCTGGTGTTGCAACATTGTTGTGGGGTTCCAGCCAGCTCCTGGCAGCTAGGGTGCTACTAGAAAGACCACTCTGCAGTAGCAGGGGCCTGTGGCAGCCATCTTGGGAGAAGTAAAAACAAAAAAATTCAGGGAAAAGGGCCAAGTCCAACACACACCGTTATTGTATATGGAGAGCTGCCACAAAACATTATCACAAAGGCAAGACTGAAAGTGCAAGTGGTTGCACACAGCGATTCCTCAGGTTAACACATAACCAGCAATTTAGTGGCACATTGTAGGCATAAAGGCCCGGCCGGCATGACTGGAGAGGGTAGGGGGGGGGTAATTTAATTAATAAAAGAACTTACCAGGCATCTTCTCCGGTCCCGCGTTGCATCACGTCTGCTCTGCAACGTGGTGGAAGTAACTTCTCCCCGCTCTTTTCTTTTGCCAATTAGGAGACTGGGGGGCCGGGTGGCTGAACCTGGTTTACTCTGTCCTGGTATTTGATAGGGCATGGGGCGACTTTGCGCAAAACACATCACCGCCCGAGCAGGAGCCTATCTTCAAACTCCTGCTCTACACAGGACATGCGCAGCAAACCTAATGGTTTGTGAATGTGAGTGAGGGGCTTTGCTCCTCTCTCACATGCGCAGAGCATCTTTTGAACTCCTGCTCGTCTCTGCCTGCGTGCGCTGTGCGTGACATGCGCACAGCGCACTTTCACCAATGAAGCGCACAGGCGGGCCCGGAAATGTAAACAGACGAATTGTGAGCTGTCAATTCGTCTGTTTTCATTCCTGTTCACCTGTTGCCCGATTCTTTTGTGGGGCGCTGCCCCAACGCCCCTAATGGACCAGCCGCCACTGTCAGCCTCTTAAACAATGTCAGGATACTCACGGTCCTAGATGACTCAGAGTATGCAGGCAAGCACAGCCTTAGCACCAAACGTGCAGGATCGGCAGATGCGGGCTGTGAGCATGGACGCCCCTTGCCCAGACTGCCCGCACCTTCGAGGCAGCGTGTTGTAGACCTCACATTGTTTGTGGGATCACACGCGTGCATCCGTCAGGCGCCACACCCGGCCCAGTAGAAGACACTCTGTTGATGGAGCCCCTCGTCCAGCTCCCAGCCCCACCCGCTTACCTCGGCGAACTTCGCGGCAACCCCTGACGAATGGCAAGTGTAGAGGGCATACAGGCAGACCAGCGACCCCCGCACCCGGCCCAGTCAGCCCGCCGCTCGTGCCCACACCTTAGTTCTCAAAGGGCGCTGAGTTCGGCAACTGAGGTGTAGGTTCCAGCCGGGATCCGCCCTTGGTTGTTAATGTGGATTGTATCGCGTTGCTGGTTGTGTCACTCAGGGCCGGTGAGGCTCTCCGTCTCACCGCATAGCCACCAAGCTGTGCATGAAGGCCGCCAGCCCGACAACCCACATTGTTCAGTGATTCGGGCAGCACAACACAGCCCAATCGTCCCGACGCCGACTGCTTTATTGCCGCTTCATTCCCCTCTCTTTCCAGGCATTGGATAATGGCAGAGAAGCTGGATTATTAGCGGTTTGAGCAGTTTGGCCAGTGGAGCTGCACTACAGTGCAGCCATCTTGCCGTGCGCCCTCTAGCACCCCCCGTAGGTTATGTTCAAGCTGCTCATGTGTCTTTGGAGGGCTTGCACTACAGTTTAAGACCGTGTGTCAGAGAACAGCTCAGCTCAGAGAAGTGTCTTAAGTTTTACTGGGATGTCAGTTTGGAGGAGAGTTGCACTCCCTCCATGAAGCCACCTTCCTCAGCCATTGCAAAATGTCAATTAGAAATCTGGGAGATATTTAGAACTTGGTAGAGGAGGAGCACCACTATATCTCAGTGGTGCTTTGGCCCCACCAAACTCACAAATTTCACTGCTTAGAGTCAGGATCACTAATCTACACATGGTTCTGTCGGATAAAGCAATTTCTTAACATACCATAGTTAATATGTAACAAGAAATACACTGAGAAAATGATTCTGTAGTTCAAACTGTAATATATTATTCTTTTTGTATATGGCTATCACATGAGCATTTCTTATCAACAAGTAAACAAAACAAGTGGGTGACTTTTCATGAGTAAGTGAAAAAAGTGACAAGGTGATGTTGTGCCTGAATCATATAAGCAGCAAGGGAAGATCACAACAATGTCAATACGAAAATCAATGAGCATCCATCCTTTTACAATTTTATGTTTTATGTATTCTCAAACACCCTAATACAATTCCTATTTCACTTTGTGGTGAGGAAACTGTGGGACATGGATTTGATGTAGAGCGTCGACGTTTTGACTCAGGGGTGTGCTCTATTGGACCAACATCACGGAGGGTCTTCTTCAGGACAGTACAATGGAGGAGGACAGCCACGTGCAGTGGTGTTGGTTTCCAAGTATTAAATCTTTTGGACAAGAATAAGGAAACAGTGAATGGCAATAAATAGTGAGGATTCCACCATCCGGTTGGACTCTTAGTTGGGAGGATGCTTGTTTTGGTGGAGAGTCTCCACAGAGAAACGACTATCACCCTTATGCATCAAGCCAAAATCCAGTCGGTAAAATACCGATTCCTTATTAGCTCCCGGTATTAAGTAAAAAATACCCAATCCCAATGCATCAACCCAAAAGCAGAAATCGGTATTTAAGGAATCCTTAAATAGCGATTCTTTAAATAGGGATTCCTTAAATACCGATTCCTTAAATAGCTCTTGCATTTAAGGAATCCCAAAGTGAGATTCCTTAAATGCAATGCATCAAAGTTAAAAAATTAGCGATTTCGCTAATAAGGGGAGCAAATTACCATGAAGATGAACTGCATGGTAATTTGCAAAAACTTTGAAAAATGCACTTTTGTGCATTTTTCAAAGTGTCATGTTGCGCACACACATGCCCTTAGAGCATGTGTGTGTGCAACATATGTGCATATATCATTTTCAGGGGTGCAACAGGGTGTCCTTTTGACACCCTGGCACCCTTGAAAGTGCTCCAGCTATTAGCGATTCGGTAATACCGAATCGCTAATACAGAATGGCTTTACATTCATTCCTATGGGCCTCCAAGCCCATAGGAATGAATGGGTAGGTATTCCTTATTACCGATTCGGTATTACCGATTCGGTAATAAGGAATGTTAAGGAATCGCTATTTGAATAGCGATTCCTACATGCATAGCCTTTTGCTATTCCTTATTAGCGATTCCTTATTTTTCGCTAATAAGGAATCGCAAATGCTAATGTTGATGCATATGCCCCTATGTGGTCATTATTTAGGTCTTGGTAGATTCCATCATCCTAATTGTAATCTGCTTCTCAAGGTAGCTGATTAAACTCAGTTTGCTAATTCCAAATGATTCCGTATTTTAATTATTTAGATTCACTGTCCGGTTGAAATTTTCTCCAGCGTTCGTCAGTGAATGAAATGCTACTGATGTTGCAGCCCGGGCTTTTGTGTCAGTGTCTGGAGGCACCACACTGACTTGCCATCCAGATTATTTGTGGCTGCCTGTGAGGTGCGCCAAGCCGCGCCAAAGATAATCACCTGTAGTTAGTGGCCCCAGATGCACTGCTAACCATTGAACAGTTCAAGTGGCGGGCTGTGTACACAAAGTGCCAGCAGTGCTGCCTGTCATCATCGGCCCTGTGTTAGGGGCCCCTTCTTGGATGCTCCTCTACCACCTGGCATGATTAAAGGAGGCAATGCAGATACACCCTGAGAGGCAAATAGTGACACAGCAGCCCCCCTCAGCACTGCAGCGCTTTGGGCCCAGGACCTCAGAGGCCACATTAGAGACTTGGGCCCCTCTTTGAACTTGGCGCACCTGAGGACCTGCAACTCTTGCACAAGATTCTAAGATACTCTATAGGGTTTAACAGAGTCCTTATCAGGCCCCCTGCTTCCCCCAGCTACACCGACCCTTCTGGACCCATGAGTACTGTCGGGGGCCCCAACCCCCTGTGACTGGAAGGAGTAGGATCCTGTCGAGAGTACGATGCAGGGAGGCACCAGGATGAGGCCCTGTGCCCTGGCTTGCCCCTCCTTGTCTCGACAATGGGTAGGGCCTGCACCCATGAACCCCATCCACCCAGTCCACCATTATATGTAGCCTCTGCAGGCACTATGCTGCACTGTTCTATAGACTCCAGGCCCCTTCTGTCAGCTTCCTGCTTTTTCCATGCATTGCAGTGCCCTTAACTGCTGTGCATACGCTCTCTGTTCAGCTCCACACCGGCCCTGTTGAAGATTTTGGATGGGGATAGGCTCTGAAGGGCAGACCCAGGTTGACCCCTGTGTAACTCAGGACCTCGACACACAAAAAAGCCTCCAAATACGGCTGGGGCTAAAAGTAAACTTGACAAGTCAGGCTGAGAGATGTTCACCCCCAACACTCCAGCTCCTGTTAGGGACTCTGCCTCCAACCTACAGCCCCTGTCACAGACTGATCCCAAAGGATCATCTGAATCAGACTTGGCCCCAGTGACATGGGCCTTCTTGACCACTCTTTTTGACTCTCCGAAATCAGACATCCATAACCTCAAGAAAAACCTTGCACTGGATATGAAAGAACTGCAACATGACTTGACCTCAGTAAGTGATTGAGTTCCTTCCTGGAAGATAATGAAACTACATGAGGGGAAGAAGTGGAACAGTTGCACCAGGAGTTCATCTGCCTCCACGAACACCACGACCTCAAGGCCCAAGTAGAGGATCTAGAAAACTGGTCCCACCACAACAACATTCGCCTACGCACGGTCCCCACTGGATCAGAGGGCTCAGATATCCGAGAACACACTCAGGCGCTGTTACAATATTTCCTGGACTGGGAAGCCAATGCTGACCTGCATCTGGATAGAGTACACAGAGTCAGCCACCCTGGAGGACCCAATGGCAGACATGCAGACATTCTCACCTGTGTACATGACTTTCAGACCAAAGAGGATATTCTTCAGAAAGCAAGAACCTAACCTGTTTCATGGCCACACCTTCAGACTTTTTCAAGCCATCTCCCACCGCACCCTTCAACGTTGCAGGGACGTCAAACCTGAAACTAACTATTTGCACTCCAAGAAGGTGTCATACAGCTGGGGACATCCCATTAGACTGGTCTATCAATGGGATAATCAACTCACCAACTCAAATCGCTCATGGATTTCCGCAGCGCACTTGGCCTTCCAGAGGATCCCTCTCTTCACTCTACTCCTGGCTCCCCTAGGGAGTCACAGACCCATGCATTGTCATGGGTAAGCAGATACAGGGAACACTCCTTCCCTGGGCCTGATGAGTGGGCTCTGGAATGACAAGCGGTGATAGCATGCTTAGCCTTGGGCTCCAGAGGTGCCACTTCTTGGGACTCTCCCTGCCAGCGGTAAGTGCCCAAGCATGGTCATCTTCCCACTAGTCTGGGCCACCTTATATCTCAAATGGCCTGCGGTGGCGGGGCAGGCACCAACCCGAGCACGGCATTCCAAAACATTGGACTTCTGAAGTTTATAGTTCTGTTCTATTGGTTATTAGGGGATGTTCTTTGTTGGGTTTCACTCCTTCTGCTTTCCTGGTCTACTTGTGGCATTCTAAGACACACTATGCTGGTCTGCACACTGTTGGGCCGCTCCACTATTCCATGTCCCTTCGCCCGGATCTGGGAGTATTCCCCATGCACTGCCCTTCATCCTTGCTTTCCTGGACCTTAAGATGACAGGCCTCAATGTCTGAGGCCTCAACAATCCCATTAAATGATCAGCTGTCCTATCCCTTCTAGAGCAATCAGGCAGTGACATATGCCTCTTACAGAAAACCCACCTAATTTCCAAAGATGTCCCTAGAATGCAGTCCCAACGGTTCCCACGACAGCTCTGGTGCTCAGGCCCCACCAAAAAATGTGGGGTAGTGATTTCCTTTTCAATAGGATACTATGCGGAAATACTATCTAAAATAGCTGAAGTCAAGGGACGCCTTTTAGCATGTAGACTTAGGGTAGGTACCTTCCATTTCACCCGTATCAATATCTATGTGCTCAATGGACACCAGGAGTCAGTTACAACTAGTGCCCTAGCACCTGTGCACCGCTTCCCTGATGCTTCCCTTCTGATCAGTAGCTATATGAAGTTAGTTATGGATACTGACATGGACCGCTCAGGTCAGTGCTCCGACCGGCCCTTCTCAGCCCTGCGCCTATATTGGCTATAGGATTGTGGGCTGCAAGATGTCTGACAACTGCATTCCACTTCCAGAGACGACACATCTTACTTCATGGCACCCAAAACATATGCCTGTATCGATCATTTTCTAGCAACCCTGGCCATACAAACCCTAATATCAGACACATTAATTGCTCCCCGGTCATTATCTGACCATGCTCCCCTATTCCTTGTGTTATGCCTTGACTTCAGCCACCCCTGGACTTCCCGTTGGCAGCTTAAAGCTTAAAGACTCCCTGCTTCAGTCTCAGTCCACAATAGTTTCCCTTTGCAAGGTGATCGCAGGCTATCTTCACACTAATGATACATGGGAGACATATCTGGCCTCCATCTGGGGAGCTTTGAAGCTAGTAGTGATGGGGGAGTGTGAGACCGGCCTCGTGGCGTGGGCCCTCCCGACCAGCAAGTTACTCTACAACCACGCCGAACCTCGTGGACACGGCCTTCCGGCTCCCGTGGGCTAGCATCCCGAGGGCCGACCAGATCCCCAACACGCATGCCCGGCCGAGGGAGAGCGAAACCCCCCCCAAACCAGACCGAGAGGCGCCGACCCTGTCACACCTCTGGTCTCTCCCCCGAGGGAGGTTTCGATCGACCACCAGGCCCCCGGTGAGCGGGGCCTCGCCTGCTGGGTGTCTGGAGTCCCTCCCAGACCCACCTGAACAGATCAAAGGGCCGAGCGACAGGAAACCCTGTCACACCGCCCCCCAGGCACCAGACCCCTCTCCGCGAGGACTCCGGACTTCAAAGAGGAGGGGAAGTATAACAAGGGGTGCTGAAGGGACGGGAACAGAGAAGACCTGGACTGACGAGAGCCTGCTGACCTGGTCGCGGCTCGATCGCTCACCGAACAGAAGAACGCTACCCGAACTCTGAACCATCTGAGCCCTGCTGACGCTGTCGCGGCTCCCCGAACTCTGAACCATCTGAGCCCTGCTGACGCCGTCGCGGCTCCCCGAACTCTGAACCATCTGAGCCCTGCTGACGCCGTCGCGGCTCCCTGAACTCTGAACCATCTGAGCCCTGCTGACGCCGTCGCGGCTCCCCGAACTCTGAACCATCTGAGCCCTGCTGACGCCGTCGCGGCTCCCCGAACTACGACCCTCCGGTGCCTGCTGAGTGACTCGCGGCCCGCTCCTCCAAGAGAAACGGCAGAGATTGCCGAGAGAAGCAACATCCCCTCAGCTCGAGGATTGAGAGCTGTGCGCCGGATATCTCGCAGAGACACTGATCCAAAGACTGTCCCGCTACCCTTTCCCTCCTCACGAGATCGCTGCCGCTTGTGGCATTAATTCTGCACCTGCCTGCCGGATCATAAAGATCCCTGACAACTACCGATAAAAGCATCTTGTCTTACAACGAATTACTGTGTGGTGTCCCTCTATCCGAAGAGAGAGTAAGCGCAGCGTGTGCGATCCTAGGTACGAGACCCTTCCAGGAAGGGCCTCCCTGCTCTTGCTCGGCCTAACTCTGGGTAAGGTGGGCCTCCGGGTGGTCGGGAACGCATTCCGCAGCCTTCCCGGGGAACGCCTTCCAACAGGGAGCTCATAGTTATCACCGTGGCAAATAACCGCTGTCGACAAGTCAATAGGCAGAGCCTGGAATGGACAGTCTCAGAACTCAAGACTACACACAAAAGGACTGCGCACCCAGGGAATGGAGGGAACTTGAAAAAGCATGGCTACTCCTCACAAGCTTAGATCTTGATAGAGCAGAATATGCAATGGTGCGCTTGAAACATACATTTTATTTGGGGAGTAATAATCCCTGTGGATGCATGTTAGTTCAACACCTTTGGGCCAAAATTCACTCTGGGTCAATTAAGGTGATCCGAACCAGCCCATCAAAGTAGGCTTGCAATGATTTCCAAATAGTGTCAGCATTACAGACTCTCTAAGGTTCTCTATATGCAACCTCTGATGGTTCCAGCGGAGATCCCTCAAGTTATTTACACAATGTCACACTCACTTCCCTCCCAGATTGGGACTCCGACGGACTAGAGCCCATCGCCTCAACTCACTAACGCCTGATTGAGCCAGATCAAGCAGTCTTTATTCCCACCCGCCAGTGTGGTGACAATACCAAATGCCTCCTGCATCTTTTAGATAAGGCCCAAAGATCTCTCCAACGGCACCAAAAAGGCATTTGATTGAGTACACTGGCCATACCGGTTTGTAACGTTACAACAATTTGGCCTTGGTAACTTATTTTGCAGGTGCATCTAACGTGCCCTGCAAGCTTCTGTGAGAAACGATGGGGTAACATGCCTGCCCTTCCCCATCCAGTGGGTTACACAACAGGGGTGTCCCCTGTCCCCCCTCCTTTTTGCCTTGTACATGGAGCCCCTGGCACATTGGCTTGGGGCAATCCGGCTGTCTGTTCGATTCTCTTTGGCAGATACCACCACCTTATCAGCCTTTATGCAGATGATGTAATTTTGTCCATCACTGACCCTATGACCTTTCTCCTCGCACTCGTAACGGAGCTCCAAGCTTTTCGTGAGGTCTCTGGATTTAAAGTAAATATGTAGAACTCCCAGGTACTGAATGTCTTTGTTACCTCACCTCATGAGGCACAGCTATGCTCCATGTTCCCTTTTGAATGGGCAACTGACTCCAGTATCAAGCTGGCCCGGACTCTCCCTGTTAGAAAGGGTAGACGGACCGGGAGGGTCGGCCGGGGTCAGGAGGAGAGGTCTCCGGGGAGAGCCGTCTCCAGCGATCGTACAGACAAGTAACTTCCCCCCCACAGACAGATACCACACACGGATAAGGTTCAGTGTTCTTTATAAGCACTTCTTAAGGTACGGTTGAATGGTACAAGGAGGTCTGGACTCAGGGGTCCCCTCGATTCAAGTCTCTCAATGCAGGGTAAGGGGGAGCGGGACAGTCTGTTTACCAGTCAGGTAGTTCGGATGAGATGATGACTAGCTCACAATCCTCGAGCTTGGTGGTTTAGTTGGTACGGGCCGCGGCAGCGCCAGCAGGTCCCGGTCGAGATGGTCGGGACACGGTCCGCGGCAGCGCCAGCAGGTCCCGGAAAGATGGTCGATGTACGGTCCGCGGCAGCGCCAGCAGGTCCCGGTGAGGATGGTCGTTACAACGGGCCGCGGCAGCGCCAGCAGGTCCCGACGAGGATGGATGTTGCAGAAGGCCGCGGCAGCGCCAGCAGGCAGGACGATGGTTCACAAGAGCGGGCTACGGCCGCACCAGTAGTCCGTCAAGGCTGAGTTCTCTCGGTGTCTCTCGACTCCAGGATACAACTGCCTTCCTGCTCCGGAGTTGCCCCAGTTATAGGGCAGGCGCTCTTTGATGTCCGGACCCTCGCACTTGGAGGTCGGAGGGCCCGGGATGAAGGTGTCCAGACACCCAGCAGGGGGTGGAGCCAGCGCCTGGGGGAGCTGGAGGCGATCGGCACCTGGCGGGGGAAGAGCTCTTGACACTTCGTCCTCCCATTGACCTGCCAAGTGGTCCGCTCACCTCCTGGGTGGATGGTGGTGCCGGGATGTCGGGGCCGGTCAGGCCCGGGGTTAGGGTCGGGGCGAGGCCACGCGGCCTCGTGGTGCAGGGCCCAAGATGGCGGCTTGAACCGGCCGGGGGAGCCGGTGGGGCTGGGCCCCGTGATGAGTAGAGGTCCGAGGGCAGAAGATCCGTCGGGAGACGGGGTACAGGTGCTTTTCGTGGGTTATGCCTGGTGGGCCGGAGCTCGGGCCCCGTCGTGCGGGGAGGGAGCAAGCCCTTCGTGTGGCCTGTCCAACATGCGTCCCCCCCAGCTGAAGGCGGGGAGAGTCACCCATCTCCTTGGGGACTCTCTTCGTCGAGGCGGAAAAAGCGGGACAGGCCATCCGCGTTGGCGTGGTCTTGGCCTGGTCGGTGCTCCACAGTGAAGTCCATTCCCTGCAGGGAAATGGACCAGCGCAAGAGTTTTGGGTTCTCCCCCCGCATCTGCATCAGCCACTGCAGGGGTCGATGGTCGGTTTGTACCCGGAAGTGGGTACCGAAGAGATAGGGCCGGTGCTTTTTGAGGGCCCACACCACTGCGAAGGCCTCCCTCTCGATGGTGCTCCAGCGCTGTTCTCGGGCCAGGAGACGTCGACTGATGAAGGCCACCGGCTGGTCATGACCTTCGGGGTTTAACTGAGAAAGGACGGCTCCGATGCCGTGGTCGGAGGCTTCGGTCTGTACCACGAATTCCCGACTGTAATCGGGGGCCTGGAGCACAGGGGCGGTGCACAGGGCGGCCTTCAGCTTCTCGAAGGCCGCTTGACAATCGGGGGTCCAGTTAATCCGCTTCGGTTGGTTCTTGGACGTGAGACCCGTGAGGGGCCCCACGATGCTGCCGTAGTCCTTCACGAACCGCCGGTAGTAGCCGGTGAGCCCCAAGAAGGCTCGGACCTCGGTCTGGGTGACGGGGGGCTGCCAGGACTGGATGGCAGCAATCTTAAGTTGTAGCGGGGCCACCAGCCCGCTTCCCACTTGGTGCCCAAGGTAGGTCACAGACCCTTGGCCAATTTGGCACTTGCCGGCCTTAATTGTGAGGCCGGCCCGCTGGAGGGCCTGTAGGACCTCTTGGAGGTGACGGAGGTGGTCGGGCCAGTGGCGGCTGTATACAGCGATATCGTCCAGGTAGGCAGCGCTGAACTCTTCGAGCCCCGCCAAGACCTGGTTCACGAGGCGTTGAAACGTGGCGGGGGCATTCTTCATGCCGAAGGGCATGACCTTGAATTGATAGTGGCCATCGGGGGTAGAGAAGGCTGACCGTTCCTGAGCCCTGGGTGTGAGGCCGATCTGCCAGTAGCCCGCTGTTAGGTCGAAGATACTGAGGTAGCGGGCGGCCCCCAGCCGGTCGATCAGCTCGTCTGCTCGGGGGATCGGATGAGCGTCGGTCCGGGTGACAGCGTTCAAGCCCCGGTAGTCGACGCAGAATCTCAGTTCAGGTGCGGTGCCGGGGGCAGCGGCTTTGGGGACCAATACAACCGGACTGGCCCAGGGACTGTCCGAGGGCTCGATGACCCCGATTGTGAGCATCTTGGCCACTTCCTCCTGTATGCAGGCCCGTACCCGATCTGGTACGTGGTAGGCCCGGTGTCGGACAGGGGGACTGTCCCCGGTGTCCACGTCGTGCAAACACCAAGGGGTGACCCCGGGGGTGAGGGAGAACAGGGTAGCGAACTGCAGCAGGAGGTTCCGGCAGCCCTGGCGTTGCTCCGAAGTGAGGGCGTCAGAGAGCCGGACCCCGTCCACGGAGCCGTCATTCTCCTGAGTCTTCAGAAGATCCGGGAGGGGTTCGGAGTCTTCCTCTGCCCCACTGTCCGTAGCCATCAGGAGGCTGAGTTCTGAGCGCACAAAGTGTGGTTTGAGTCGGTTGGTGTGGAGGACCCGAAGGGGGTTCCAGGAGGTCTCCAGGTCGATGAGGTAAGTGACGGGGCTTTTGCGCTCGACCACTTTGAAGGGCCCCGTCCACTTATCTTGCAAGGCACATGGTTCGGTGGGGGACATCACCCATACTTGTTGTCCAGGCTCGAACTCAACGGAGGAGGCATTGTGATCATACCACCTCTTCATGTCCTCCTGGCTGGCCTCGAGGTTCGCCTTGGCCATCTCTCTGAAGCGCCGGGTCTGATTGCGTAGGGCCAGGAGGTATTTGAAGACGTCTGGAGGGGTCTTTAGGGGGGCCATCTCCCAACCTTCTTTTACTAGGCTGAGGGGCCCTCGCACAGGGGGCCCGTACAGGAGTTCGAAAGGGCTAAAACCGAGGGACTTCTGGGGAACTTCTCGGTAGGCGAAGAGGAGGCACGGGAGTAGTACATCCCACTGGCGACGGAGGGGCTCTTCCAATCCCCCAATCATCCCCTTGAGAGTGCGGTTAAAACGCTCCACTAGTCCGTTCCCTTGGGGGTGATAGGGGGTCGTGAATCTGTAGGTGACCCCGCATTGTTGCCAGAGGGACTTCATGTATTTGGATATAAAGTTCGTGCCTCGGTCGCTGACAACTTCTCGGGGGAAGCCTACCCGGGAGAAGATCCCCATTAGGGCCCGGCCAACCACCGGAGCTGTCACGGTCCGTAGGGGCACCGCCTCGGGGTAGCGGGTGGCATGGTCCACCAGTACTAAGATGAACCTGTGTCCTTGTGCCGTGCGGGGGTCCAGAGGCCCCACAATGTCTATCCCCACCCTCTCGAACGGGGTGGTGACCACAGGGAAGGGTTGCAGAGGGGCTTTCAGCTTCCGACCACTCTTCCCGCTGGCTTGGCATGTGGGGCAAGATCGGCAGTGGTTCAGGACGTCGTTCCTCATTTTCGGCCAGAAAAAGTGGGTCACTAGGCGGCTGTACGTTTTGTCCTGGCCCAGGTGTCCAGCCAGGGGGACATCGTGGGCCAGGTTGAGCAGAAAGTCTCTGAAGCAGAGAGGTACCACCAGTACTCGACCGGCCCCCAGCTCGGCGATTCTTTGCTCGCTGTATAGCAGGTCGTTATCCCAGAAGACCCAGTGAGTTCCGGTGGAGTCCCCTGCGTTCTGGGCGCTGGCTTGTTGGCGGAGTCCCTCGAGGGAGGGACAGGTCTTTTGTTCCTGGCGGAACTGTTCTTGGGTGGGCCCCCCTTCTTGACGCCACTGAGCCAGGTCAGGAAGGTTCTGGGGTTGCGCGTCCCCTTCGGTCGTCGGGTCTGGGAGGCTCGCCTCGTCGTTGTCTTCTACTGGGGCGACCGGGGGCGGAGGTGCTGGCCATTCCGGTTCTTCTGATCGGGGGACGGCACGGGCGGCCATGGACCGGGTGGTTACGCAGGCCCAGTCCGGGAGGCCCAGCATCCCCAGGTGCTCTCTTCTCTCAACGGTGGCCCACGGGGAACTCTCGAGGTCATTCCCCAGGAGGCAGTCCACGGGGGCATCGTCCCGGACCGTCACCTTCAACAGGCCGGAGACCCCTCCCCATTCGAACGGGACGCAGGCCATTTGACACATACTCTCAGAGTTGTCTGCCGAGCGGACGGGGCAGAGAATGTTCGGCAGGATCTGCTCGGGCTTCACCAGGTGACAGCGGACGGCCGTCACACTGGCGCCTGTGTCACGCAAGGCCTCGGCTCGCTGTCCATTAATGGTCACCCACTGACCGTATTTCCTGGTGTTAGCGGGTAGGGGAGCCCGTGGGACCATGTCTCTTCCCCCTAAGCACGCCAGGACCATGGCGGCCGGTTCCCACTCTTGCTGGGCCGGCTCATACTCTTCTGGTTCCCCCGATAATCGCTCTTCCCCCAGGGCGGCGGCAGCTACCTGGCGGGGCTTGGGTGTTTGGTTCTGCGGGCAGCTCGGGTCATTGGCGTAGTGGCCGACTCGCTGGCATCGGTGGCACGTGACGTTGGCTCGGAACCCAGGACGCCACGGGGGGTTGCCCCGGTCGGCCGGAGGCGGGGTGCTGGCCACGGGTGTTGCTGGCAAGGCGTCTCTCCCTCGCCCCTGGCCCCCTCCTCCTCCCTGAGGACGGTGCTGGCCTGGGTTGCTTCTGTTCTGTTCGTGTGGCCCCCTCCGGCCCACTCGGGTGCTTTCCCATCGGTCAGCTTCGGCGGCGAGCTGCCGGGGGTCAGTCAGCTTACTGTCGAGGAGGTGCTGCCTGAGCTCGACGAAACAGTTGTTCGACAGGTGCTCCCATACCATAAGGTTAAAGAGTTGTTCGTAGGTGGTGACATGGCTCCCCTTGATCCAACCCTCGAAGGCACGGCTAAAATAGTTCACATATTCTACCCAAGTTGTACCTGGGATCCGGGTGCAATCTCTGAACCTCTGGCGGTACATCTCGGGTGTGAGGCCCTAGCGGGTGAGGAGGGCAGCCTTCATGTGGTCGTAGGACGACATTTGGTGATCTGGGAGCTGCAGTAGGGCATCGCGACCCTCGTTGACAAACCTCCCCCAAAGTCCGGCTCCCCAATCACTCCGGTCGATCCGGTGGGAGGTCATGGCGATCTCGTAGGCTTTAAACCACTGTTGTATGTCATCTTCTCGGACATACTCGCGGACAACATCCTTGGGGATGTGGACTTTTTTCTCGATTGGCCCCGGGGTGTGTGGTCGCTCAGGCACCCCCAGTTCTTTATTCTGTTTCCGAAGTTCTATCTCCGCTAGTTGGCGCTCGTGCTCGAGCGTTATTTTTTTCTCCTCCAGCTCTCTCTGTCTCTGCTTCTCTTCTCGTTCTTCTCGGAGCCGCATATGCTCGAGGTTGAGTTTCTGTTCAGCTAACTTGAGTTCCCCATCCATCTTGAGTCGTGCCATTTCCAACTCGTGCAATCTGGTTCTTTCTCTTTCTCGGATCTCCTCCTGCGAGAGGCCCATTCCCCGCTCCTCGGGAGCCGTGGCGTTCCCCTCTGGTGTGATGCTGCTTTGGTCGGAGGGTCCGGCGACCCCAGTTTCTGTCCACGACTCTAGGGCGTGCTTTAGGTCATCCTTGGTACTCAGGCCGGTGGTAGCAATGCCAAGTTCTATGCAGAATTGTCTCAGTTCGCGGTGGTTGTATTCTTCTAACTTATCCATTTGGAATTTCTCGGTGGAGCTGCTATCTTTGGCTGACATCGTGTTTTTGTCGTGGGGTGAGCTACTCTCTGTACGATTACGCGTTGATTCGGATCCCACCGCTGCCACCAATGTTAGAAAGGGTAGACGGACCGGGAGGGTCGGCCGGGGTCAGGAGGAGAGGTCTCCGGGGAGAGCCGTCTCCAGCGATCGTACAGACAAGTAACTTCCCCCCCACAGACAGATACCACACACGGATAAGGTTCAGTGTTCTTTATAAGCACTTCTTAAGGTACGGTTGAATGGTACAAGGAGGTCTGGATTCAGGGGTCCCCTCGATTCAAGTCTCTCAATGCAGGGTAAGGGGGAGCGGGACAGTCTGTTTACCAGTCAGGTAGTTCGGATGAGATGATGACTAGCTCACAATCCTCGAGCTTGGTGGTTTAGTTGGTACGGGCCGCGGCAGCGCCAGCAGGTCCCGGTCGAGATGGTCGGGACACGGTCCGCGGCAGCGCCAGCAGGTCCCGGAAAGATGGTCGATGTACGGTCCGCGGCAGCGCCAGCAGGTCCCGGTGAGGATGGTCGTTACAACGGGCCGCGGCAGCGCCAGCAGGTCCCGACGAGGATGGATGTTGAGGAAGGCCGCGGCAGCGCCAGCAGGCAGGACGATGGTTCACAAGAGCGGGCTACGGCCGCGCCAGTAGTCCGTCAAGGCTGAGTTCTCTCGGTGTCTCTCGACTCCAGGATACAACTGCCTTCCTGCTCCGGAGTTGCCCCAGTTATAGGGCAGGCGCTCTTTGATGTCCGGACCCTCGCACTTGGAGGTCGGAGGGCCCGGGATGAAGGTGTCCAGACACCCAGCAGGGGGTGGAGCCAGCGCCTGGGGGAGCTGGAGGCGATCGGCACCTGGCGGGGGAAGAGCTCTTGACACTTCGTCCTCCCATTGACCTGCCAAGTGGTCCGCTCACCTCCTGGGTGGATGGTGGTGCCGGGATGTCGGGGCCGGTCAGGCCCGGGGTTAGGGTCGGGGCGAGGCCACGCGGCCTCGTGGTGCAGGGCCCAAGATGGCGGCTTGAACCGGCCGGGGGAGCCGGTGGGGCTGGGCCCCGTGATGAGTAGAGGTCCGAGGGCAGAAGATCCGTCGGGAGACGGGGTACAGGTGCTTTTCGTGGGTTATGCCTGGTGGGCCGGAGCTCGGGCCCCGTCGTGCGGGGAGGGAGCAAGCCCTTCGTGTGGCCTGTCCAACACTCCCTAAGACCGTAGCTACCAATTATGCCACCCTCACCTCACAAATACATGGAGATTTGTCCACATGGAGCTGCCTCCCCCTCTCCTAGATGGGCATAATAGCAGTGGTTGAAATGACAATGCTGCCACAGCCACACATTCTCTATCTATTTCGCAACCTCCCTTTAACCCCATCACACCACCCTCTCCATTGCCACCAGTTGGAAATTAACAAATGTCTGTGGGATGGGAAGAAACCCACCTTCATAAACACCTATTCTATCACCCAACTCAAGAGAAGGGATGGCAGTACCCATGCTACTGTGCTACTACCACACCTCACAACTCAGATTCCTGGTGGAATGGAATTGACCGCTTTCTGAAAAGCACTTGTCTTTTCTGGACTAAGCTGTTGAGGGCTCCAACATATGGGAGGAAGCCTGGCTTCCTCGCAAGCATAGAGCTTGGGGCCTCTACTCCCCACCAATGACTGACTCTGCATTCAAAGTATGGGACTCTATAGCAATTAGGCCAGGCTTGATGACCTTCCCCTACCCCATGACTCTGATTTTGGATATTCCAAACTTTACCCCCAGGGATACGCAGGAAGGGTTTCGGCACTGGCGGGATGCTAGATGTAAAAGCATTGGATGCTTCTTTGACACCCAAGGGATCATCCCCTTTGAACAGCTGAAATCTGATTACTCCCTGAAAGAAATAGACCGCATACAGTACTTTCAAATACAACTTGGATGATGCAACCCGAAATTAGGCTGTATGAAGGAAGGCCCCTGACTCCTTTCAAAAAGTGGGTCCTCCTTAAGACAGACGATAAACGCCTTATTACACAACTTTATGCCCTACTTGGTAAAGGGTTTCCACTGACTAAATTTAAGGGGCAGCTGAGATGAAATGCTGAGCTGGGTAGAAAACTTTCTTCCAAAGAATGGGAAGACATCTACTACAGAACCCCAAACACAACACATAATATGGCAAGCACAGAGACTGCATACAAAATTGTGTCATATTGGTATTTGACACCAGCGAGGCTCCAGGCATGGAACACGCACGTTCGAAGGAAAGTTGGCGGGGGTTTGGGGACACAGGAACATTACTCCACCTTCTATGGCAATGCCCAAAATTAACTTGTTACTGAGATCAAATCCTGACTGACATTGACCACGCCTTCAGTACTTCAATCCAGAGGTTCCCTGTCTACCCTATACTTGGGCTTCCTAATCCCCTGACCTACCCGCTCCACTCTATGAGATAGAGGCAAATGGCTTTGGCCCTGTGGGCAGTTTACCCGGTGACTGCTGACAAGCTTCCCGATTATACCTCTTGCCTCCACAAGCTGTGGTTTATCCTAGGTATGGAGAAATTGTCCCTATTGATTGACCCAAAACACTTCTCCTACTTCAATCTATGGGCGCCTTTCATTCACATTCTCTTTCCTGAATTCCATGAGCTGACATACCCAGCCTACCTGAGGCTGCTACGCCTGATCCCTGAAACTGCCCGTACGAATAGTTAGGCCCTAACCTGATGTTACACATCACAATATATACATCTGAAAACCTTGCTACTTTAAGATACCAACATTACTGACCACTTAGCTACTTATATGGAAGGAGAAGGAATGGAGGGGCGTTGTTGTTTGATTATTTTACGTTTAACTTCAAAATGCCTAAGCAAAGCTGCTGGCCTCAGGGTTGTCGGTGGATCGCTTTGTTATTTAGGATTCAACTGCCTTACGTTACGCTGCCAGCCTCCTAGGTTGTAGGCAACTAGCTGTGTATGTCATTGAACTGATATGTCTTTAATAAACAGAATTGATCCACATTAAACATGAATCAATTTCAAAGATTAAGCTGATTTTAGTGCAATTGAGTTGCTCACTCACAGCACTCTTTAGTACAAACACCTTTTGCCTTCTCTACTCTTTATAGAGAAGGTTGTAAAGGATTTCAATTGCATAGGAAGTTTACAAACAATTTTCCTGGCATGTGTACATACGATTTTGTTATTGGAATCCAGCAGTTTTATAAACAATGGGTTATCCCGTCATCATTACAGGACAATATAAAGAGAAGAACTACTAGAGAGGCCATTGACCTTAACAACTGTGCATAGCAACTTTCACCTTTGATGAGTTTACTGATGCATCATCAGAACAAGCATTTGCAATGCAATAGGTCTCGCATTTATAAGAGTTTGAGCTATTGGCATTGTAAAATTACAATGCCTTTAATTTATGTTTTGGTTTTAAAACAAATAAAAGGCATTGTCATTTACAATGTCAGTAGCATAAACTCGCATAAAAGCAGTGTGCGGCGTGCAGCAGTGTGTGGTGTGCAGCAGTGTGCGGCGTGCAGCAGTGTGTGGCATGCAGCAGTGTTTCGTGTAGCAGTGTGAGGCATGCAGCACTGTGTGGCGTGCAGCGGCGTGCAGCAGTGTGCGGCGTCCAGCAGTGTGCTGCGTGCAGCAGTGTGCTGCGTGCAGCAGTGTCGTGCAGCATGCAGCAGTGAGTAATGCAGCAGTGTGCAGCAGTGTGTGGCGTGCAGCAGTGTGCGGCATGCAGCAGTGTGTGGCGTGCAACAGTGTGCGGCGTGCAGCAGTGTGCGGCGTGCAGCAGTGTGTGGCGTGCAGCAGTGTGTGGCGTGCAGCAGTGTGTGGCGTGCCACCGCATGCAGCAGTGTGAGGCGTGCAGCAGTGTGTGGCGTGCAGCAGTGTGTGGCGTGCAGCAGTGTGTGGCGTGCATCAGTGTGTGGCGTGCATCAGTGTGTGGCGTGCAGCAGTGTGCGGCGTGCAGCAGTGTGAGGCATGCAGCAGTGTGTGGCGTGCAGCAGTGTGTGGCGTGCAGCAGTGTGCAGCAGAGTGCAGCGTGCAGCAGTGTGCGGCATGCAGCAGTGTGCGGCATGAAGCAGTGTGCGGCGTGCAGCAGTGTGAGGCGTGCAGAAGTGTGAGGCATGCAGAAGTGTGAGGCGTGCAGCAGTGTGAGGCGTGCAGCAGTGTGAGGCATGCAGCAGTGTGAGGCGTGCAGCAGTGTGAGGCGTGCAGCAGTGTGTGGCGTGCAGCAGTGTGTGGCGTGGAGCAGTGTGTGGCGTGCAGCAGTGTGAGGCGTGCAGCAGTGTGAGGTGTGCAGCAGTGTAAGGCATGCAGCAGTGTGAGGCGTGCAGCAGTGTGAGGCGTGCAGCAGTGTGCGGCGTGCAGCAGTGTTTCATGTAGCAGTGTGCGGCATGCAGCAGTGTGCGGCGTGCAGCAGTGTGCGGCGTGCAGCAGTGTGCAGTGTGCAGCAGTGTGCGGCATGCAGCAGTGTGAGGCGTGCAGCAGTGTGAGGCGTGCAGAAGTGTGAGGTGTGCCGCAGTGAGGCATGCAGCAGTGTGAGGCGTGCAGCAGTGTTTCGTGTAGCAGTGTGCGGCGTGCAGCAGTGTGCGGCGTGCAGCAGTGTGTGGCGTGCAGCAGTGTGTGGCGTGCAGCAGTGTGTGGCGTGCAGCAGTGTGAGGAGTGCAGCAGTGTGAGGTGTGCAGCAGTGTTTCGTGTAGCAGTGTGCGGCGTGTAGCAGTGTGCGGCGTGTAGCAGTGTGCGGCGTGCAGCAGTGTGCGGCGTGCAGCAGTGTGAGGCGTGCAGCAGTGTGAGGCATGCAGCAGTGTGTGGCGTGCAGCAGTGTGAGGCATGCAGCAGTGTGAGGCGTGCAGCAGTGTGAGGCGTGCAGCAGTGTGAGGCGTGCAGCAGTGTGAGGCGTGCAGCAGTGTTTCATGCAGCAGTGTGAGGCGTGCAGCAGTGTGAGGCATGCAGCAGTGTGCGGCGTGCAGCAGTGTGCGGCGTACAGCAGTGTGAGGCATGCAGCAGTGTGTGGCGTGCAGCAGTGTGTGGCGTGCAGCAGTGTGCAGCAGTGTGCGGCATGCAGCAGTGTGCGGCGTGCAGCAGTGTGCGGCATGCAGCAGTGTGAGGCGTGCAGCAGTGTGAGGCGTGCAGCAGTGTGAGGCGTGCAGCAGTGTGAGGCGTGCAGCAGTGTTTCATGTAGCAGTGTGAGGCGTGCAGCAGTGTGAGGCGTGCAGCAGTGTGAGGCGTGCAGCAGTGTGAGGCATGCAGCAGTGTGTGGCATGCAGCAGTGTGTGGCGTGCAGCAGTGTGCAGCAGTGTGCAGCGTGCAGCAGTGTGCGGCGTGCAGCAGTGTGCGGCATGAAGCAGTGTGCGGCGTGCAGCAGTGTGAGGCGTGCAGAAGTGTGAGGCGTGCAGAAGTGTGAGGCGTGCAGCAGTGTGAGGCGTGCAGCAGTGTGAGGCATGCAGCAGTGTGAGGCGTGCAGCAGTGTGAGGCGTGCAGCAGTGTGTGGCGTGCAGCAGTGTGTGGCGTGCAGCAGTGTGTGGCGTGCAGCAGTGTGAGGCGTGCAGCAGTGTGAGGCGTGCAGCAGTGTGAGGCGTGCAGCAGTGTAAGGCATGCAGCAGTGTGAGGCGTGCAGCAGTGTGAGGCGTGCAGCAGTGTGCGGCGTGCAGCAGTGTTTCATGTAGCAGTGTGCGGCATGCAGCAGTGTGCGGCGTGCAGCAGTGTGCGGCATGCAGCAGTGTGCAGTGTGCAGCAGTGTGCGGCGTGCAGCAGTGTGAGGTGTGCAGCAGTGTGAGGCGTGCAGAAGTGTGAGGTGTGCCGCAGTGAGGCATGCAGCAGTGTGAGGCGTGCAGCAGTGTTTCGTGTAGCAGTGTGCGGCATGCAGCAGTGTGCGGCGTGCAGCAGTGTGTGGCGTGCAGCAGTGTGTGGCGTGCAGCAGTGTGTGGCGTGCAGCAGTGTGAGGAGTGCAGCAGTGTGAGGTGTGCAGCAGTGTTTCGTGTAGCAGTGTGCGGCGTGTAGCAGTGTGCGGCGTGCAGCAGTGTGCGGCGTGCAGCAGTGTGAGGCGTGCAGCAGTGTGAGGCGTGCAGCAGTGTGTGGCATGCAGCAGTGTGAGGCATGCAGCAGTGTGAGGCGTGCAGCAGTGTGAGGCGTGCAGCAGTGTGAGGCGTGCAGCAGTGTGAGGCGTGCAGCAGTGTGAGGCGTGCAGCAGTGTTTCATGCAGCAGTGTGAGGCGTGCAGCAGTGTGAGGTGTGCAGCAGTGTGCGGCGTGCAGCAGTGTACGGCGTGCAGCAGTGTGAGGCATGCAGCAGTGTGTGGCGTGCAGCAGTGTGTGGTGTGCAGCAGTGTGCAGCAGTGTGCGGCGTGCAGCAGTGTGCGACGTGCAGCAGTGTGCGGCATGCAGCAGTGTGAGGCGTGCAGCAGTGTGAGGCATGCAGAAGTGTGAGGCATGCAGCAGTGTGAGGCGTGCAGCAGTGTGAGGCGTGCAGCAGTGTGAGGCGTGCAGCAGTGTGTGGCGTGCAGCAGTGTGTGGCGTGCAGAAGTGTGTGGCGTGCAGCAGTGTGAGGCATGCAGCAGTGTGAGGCGTGCAGCAGTGTGAGGTGTGCAGCAGTGTGAGGCGTGCAGCAGTGTGCGGCATGCAGCAGTGTGCGGCGTGCAGCAGTGTTTCATGTAGCAGTGTGCGGCGTGCAGCAGTGTGCGGCGTGCAGCAGTGTGCGGCGTGCAGCAGTGTGTGCAGTGTGCAGCAGTGTGCGGCGTGCAGCAGTGTGAGGTGTGCAGCAGTGTGAGGCGTGCAGCAGTGTGAGGCGTGCAGCAGTGTGAGGTGTGCCGCAGTGAGGCATGCAGCAGTGTGAGGCGTGCAGCAGTGTTTCGTGTAGCAGTGTGCGGCGTGCAGCAGTGTGCGGCGTGCAGCAGTGTGCGGCGGGCAGCAGAGTGTGGCGTGCAGCAGTGTGTGGCGTGCAGCAGTGTGAGGAGTGCAGCAGTGTGAGGTGTGCAGCAGTTTTTCGTGTAGCAGTGTGCGGCGTGTAGCAGTGTGCGGCGTGTAGCAGTGTGCGGCGTGCTGCAGTGTGCGGCGTGCAGCAGTGTGAGGCGTGCAGCAGTGTGTGGCGTGCAGCAGTGTGAGGCGTGCAGCAGTGTGAGGCGTGCAGCAGTGTGAGGCGTGCAGCAGTGTGAGGCGTGCAGCAGTGTTTCATGTAGCAGTGTGAGGCGTGCAGCAGTGTGAGGCGTAAAGCAGTGTGCGGCGTGCAGCAGTGTGCGGCGTGCAGCAGTGTACGGCGTGCAGCAGTGTGCGGCGTGCAGCAGTGTGTGCAGTGTGCAGCAGTGTGCGGCGTGCAGCAGTGTGCGGCGTGCAGCAGTGTGAGGCGTGCAGCAGTGTGTGGCATGCAGCAGTGTGAGGCGTGCAGCAGTGTGCGGCGTGCAGCAGTGTGCGGCGTGCAGCAGTGTGAGGCGTGCAGCAGTGTGTGGCGTGCAGCAGTGTGTGGCATGCAGCAGTGTGAGGCATGCAGCAGTGTGAGGTGTACAGCAGTGTGAGGCATGCAGCAGTGTGAGGCGTGCAGCAGTGTGAGGCGTGCAGCAGTGTGCGGCGTGCAGCAGTGTGAGGCGTGCAGCAGTGTGAGGCGTGCAGCAGTGTTTCGTGTAGCAGTGTGAGGTGTGCAGCAGTGTGCAGCGTGCAGCAGTGTGCGGCGTGCAGCAGTGTGCGGCATGCAGCAGTGTGAGGCGTGCAGCAGTGTGAGGCGTGCAGCAGTGTGAGGCGTGCAGCAGTGTTTCGTGTAGCAGTGTGCGGCATGCAGCAGTGTGCGACGTGCAGCAGTGTGAGGCTTGCAGCAGTGTGAGGCGTGCAGCAGTGTGAGGCATGCAGCAGTGTGTGGCGTGCAGCAGTGTGAGACGTGCAGCAGTGTGCAGCATGCAGCAGTGTGCAGCAGTGTGTGGCGTGCAGCAATGTGAGGCATGCAGCAGTTTGTGGCGTGCAGCAGTGTGTGGCGTGCAGCAGTGTGTGGCGTGCAGCAGTGTGAGGCGTGCAGCAGTGTTTCGTGTAGCAGTGTGAGCAGTGGCGGCTGGTGACATCTGAAAGTGGTGATGCGTAAAACAATAGCCAGAGCACCCGAACCCCTGGGAGGTTCTCACCCCGAGAAAATTCTGAAAAAAGAGTAGGCAAATGGTGCATTTTGAACAGCATTGCACCTTTAAACCAGGGATATTTGGGCCATCTCTGCCAGTGAAATATCGTGTAAAGCCAGTTTTATTAAATAGAACGAACTGCGTAATTCGTAAATATGGACCATGTTTTAAATGATTTTAGATTTATAAAAAATAATGCGCAGAGCAAAGCTTGTCATGCTGTTTGTTTTGGTGACTTTACTTGAGGAAGCGTATTCATTTTCACTACTTGCACTGAGGCTCAAGACACCCTTGCTACGCCACTGATTTTAAACATCACTTCCCAGGTTTTGCACAATATTCAATACGGATAATAACTACACAGGCGTTTTTTAGGCCATATTAAACACTAGTGCCTTTCAAACAGAAAACGAGTCGGCAGTGCGACCATTTAATACAACACACAGTTGTCAGTGCCAGTGGCTGTGTCAATCAGATTAGTTCATCTCTGGCTATTTTTCCCGTTTTCCCTAGTGACGCTTCTCCGCTCCAATTTAAGCTTTCGGCATGTGAATTTAATGAAACACATAACCTGTTGTTTGCTTTCTTGTGCTTAGCAGTATCTTGCAACCTGGCTGCCCAGTAGCATCTTTTCTATAAAACAAATAATACGTCGAGTGTACGGTGTGGCACACCGTTATTGTACATGGAGAGCTGCCACAAAACATTATCACAAAGGCAAGACTGAAAGTGCAAGTGGTTGCACACAGTAATTCCTCAGGTTAACACATAACCAGCAATTTAGTGGCACATTGTAGGCATTCGTCATTTTCAGAAGGCTTGAGCATCTCATACAGGCATGACTGGAGAGGGTAGGGGTGGTTAATTTAATTAATAAAAGAATTTACCAGGCATCTTCTCCGGTCCCGCGTCGCATCACGTCTGCTCTGCAATGTGGTGGTGTTGCAGGGATTCTGCTTATGCACAGAACTATGCGCAGGAACCCAGGACCTCAGAGAACTGTGGTGTACCAAAAACTCCCATCAGAACCCAGAACCCCTTATCCGACTAGCTTAGTGTCCCATTCGTTATCCGAGATCTAGCTCGGCGGTTCCAATGTATAGATAACCCAGAACAAGCGACTTAGAATATTCTCAGGAATGGTGGGAATCAGAAATACCTTTTCGTTATTATTCTCATATCAGTCCACAACAGAATATACAGAGACACGGTTAAAGTTTAAAGAGTTTAATTTATAAACCTCGCGTCCTAAGATGCAGTATTTTGGCTAACATAAGCAGACAAATGATTAAGATCAGAACCATCAGCATTGTTACAATACCATAGAAAATGAAAGGAGCAATCATAATAAAATGACAGTGGAAAGCAGCCACCCTCCTTTTGCTAGTAAACTAATATTATTATTATTAGACTATTAGAAGGTCTCTAGGCTTGAATGGGGAACCCCATACCGTATAGGTCCAGTGGCGGTGCGTCCATTAAGGGCGCTGGGGCGTTGCCCCACAAGCCGTCCGCACCGGCAGCTCCCTCGGCGTCGAGGGAGAATTTTCTGACAATCATGTCAGTCACAGTCAGCATGAACTCGGACTGCCCACCCCCTTCAGAGTCTGAAGGGGGAGGGCGGTCCGACGTCATGCTGCTGAGTGACTGACATGCAGCAGACCAGGGGTGGCGCAGAGCGCACAGCAGGCAGCAGTGCGCATGCTGGGTGAAGGAGGCGAATTTTCGCTCCGTTCCCAGTCATGCGCACTACTGTCTGCTGTGGCTGGCGCATGCCCATTAGGAGAGCGAGGGTTGAGCAAAGGCTCAAACCTCGGTCTCCTAATGGGCAGGCGGGCGGTGAGTCACCCTGCTCTAAGCCAATGCTGGCGCTGCTGGAGCAGCGTCAGTATTGGCTTAGAGGGGTTGCCAACCAGTGCTGTTCCTTACTAGAAGAGGCGCCAAAGGGACCCGGCCGAGAAGCAGAGGTGCCGCGCGGACCTGGTCTGGTAATCTTAGCTTTCTTTTTTAAATTGCAATGCCCCCCCCCCCCCCTTATGCGTAATTGCACTACACTTGAGCCATTGTTGTTGTGTGGTCTTTAGAAAGACGTTGCATTTAATTGTACGTTTTTCAAAGTAATTTTGAAGTCGTTGCTGCGGTAGTTTAGATTTGTAATTTTAAAGCTTAAGTACAAAGGTGAAGTCACCGATCTTAAAGTAATCGGGTCAAGACCATCAGGCATGGCAAGGAGTTGGAGAGGTTTTGTTTTCCTGTTGACATGAAAAGGAAAGGTTGCCAGGGAAGAAAGTATTGAAGAAAGCGCCGAATTCACATAACAGGTTAATATTGAAAATAGTTACTTTTGAGTGTTAGTTATTCATAAAAATCAATTTGAAGACGTCCGCAGTAGTGTCATGAATGTAGGTGAGTTAGTAGGTATAGCATGATGCGCGGCACCACGCTGTTCAGGGCAGGGCCGCACTTAACAAACCGTTAACACATTAAAAATGCGTCCGTGCATAACCCTTGCCATGGTTGCTTAGCCTTACGTAGAGGCAGAGACTGCACAGCTTTCTGTTTGTGTTTGTACTTCAAAATTCAATGAAAAGAATTTTATAAAAAATGGGCCCTACGCTTAATCAGTTGTTTCTCATTGGCGCTGCTTGCTTGGTTGAGGTAGTAATAACCGAGTGCTTCTCGGATGCAACTTCCATGTGTGTTAAATGTATTACATTTAACACAAATACTCCTGTTAGGGGTATTTGTGTTAAATGTAATACACTTGGTGACAGCGCTTACAATTGTAGCAACAAATAAAACAAATAAAATGTGCTATTCCTTCTCATATCCCTAGTTTTGGCTTTAGGGATGTGCAGATGTGTGCAAAGTATGTTAAAAAAGACATTTTAGGGTAGCATTCAAAATTACATCGAGAACATGCTTGCTCACATTATTATATATTCCGTTTCTCGCCTGTCTGTGCGTGACACGTGCCAGCTGAAACACCTGAAGCCATGGCATGTTGTATGACAGTCAGCCAGACATGATGGTCCACAGATTGATTTGTTTGCCTATAAAATGGAATAAAAGGGGCTCACTGTCAACAGGTCTTTTAGTGCGGTCTTCCATCTGCATATGAATAATTATTTGTAAAGCCATGTTGTCAGCATTGTGTTGTAACACAGTCTTTGTCAGTATTATAATCGTGTGCTGCTGCTGTAAAGGAGGCCAATCATGCTGACATTGCAGCATTCACCTTCTGCGTTTTTCTATGTGTATCTCTAGTCAGTGCTGCCAGTAAATTCGCTGCAAGGGCCCCTCCACACTTTCCGGTGCCCCTTCTGAATCTAATTGCTTCACCTTCCTGCTCCTGGCTGTACCAGTGAGTGAGTATCATTTCAGTCCGTGCAGCTAAGTGAATAGCAGGCTGCACTGCTCACTTGCTCAAGGTGCACTTTCATTTAGACAATAAAAGTGCATCTTCAAGAGTGCTAACAAGACAACTTCCGGTCTCGGCAGACATTATTTAATATCAGTAAGTTTTAGACTCGTTTATAATCTTGTCTGTCTTTTACATTAGAAGAACATTGCATATTTCTTTGCGGAGGAGTGTTTAATGTATTCCTCGCCTTTAAATAGTATTCAGGTTCTTAGGAGGTAGCTTCAAGCCTTTTAAATGCCACGTTTGTCTGTAATGTATCTCTGCCATCGATTTGGTGAGTTTGAAATGTCATCAATAAAGTCTAATTTCTTAAAGTAATCGCTTCATTTCTGAAGCTGTGAGGTGGGTGATTAGGGGCACAGGGTGGTGGTTCTCTCCTCTGGGATAGGTTTGCAAGTATGGTGTTGGATGCACCTTGAAATGCATCAGGTCACTGCATATAAGTAAAATAACTTGTTCCTTCATGTGCGCACACTAGAGAGGTGGCTGCTAGATGTCGCTCTCTAGAGCACTTTTGTCAAGGGCAGCAAAAACCTTAGGACTGCTGACTGTCAGGTCTCATAGATCAGCTGTGGTGTCGGTGCCTCACTTCAGTTTCTTGTCTGGGCTGGCCTGTTGCTGATGGATGATGTTGTTTATTTGCACTCTCTCCTACTCCTTTCTGGTCTTCCCTTTCTCTGCCACACTACTCCTTCTTCTTTATCTCTATTTTCTTCAGTATCCCTGTGAGAAGTTGGCCTGGTATATGCTGTTCACTAGTTCTAGTGACCACCTTGTACCATGCCAAGCAACCCTTATGGTGTGGTTGTAAGTCAACCTTTTCGGACTAGCTGCCCTAGTGGTAGCGTAGGCTAAGCAGTCTTTGAGGCTAAACTCGTGATGCGTGTTAAGCAAGCTGTTTTACCAATAGTAACCCCCTTTTATACCAATGAAAGGACACCACACAGATATGTATTCAAAATATATATGTATTTATTTCTCAAAGTAACCCCTAGTCTCTTTATGAGCACAGGAGCACAAATCGTCAAACAAGATTACAGTAGAATACACAGAAGTTGCACTTTATATGGATAGGCCCTGGTGGCCACTCAAACCATATACTAAAATAGTGGTATAAGTACCACGAACAGAAAAGGGAAAAGGCCTAGGGCCTCTAGAATCGCTGGGCCTACAAGGAGCTAACGTCAGTTAGTGACCAGGAGGTCCACGGGTGGCGTGTGCAGAGCAAATAGTCACACGCGGGCTCCCATAGGTTTCAATGGGTGCGTAAAAAGTACAAAGTTACTGCAAAAGGAATCTTCCGGATGACCTAGGAACTTAAGATTTGGAACACAGGCACTAGAGATGTATTACTACACATGGGCACCGGAGTACCAGCTTTACCTCACCCACAGGAAGCGGGTGCATAGGCCTCAAAGTGCGTCGGGTTTCTTCTATCTGTTCCGTTGAGCCTGGGACAAAGATGCTGCAGGCGGTCGGTCGGGAAGAGATGCAGTGGATCCAAGAGTGGATCGGAGATGTTGAAGACCTGTAAGCAGAGGGGACAGTGTTCACAGTCACTAGCCAGTGACCAGCGTGGCACCAGGTGGGTACCAGGCGATGTCGGGTGCAAACAGGTGATGAGGGGTAGCTTGTCTCCGCAGCCACGTGGTCCCTGAAGGTCGACGACGTCCAGGAGTCGGCTCACGAGCTGTCCCACGCAGGCTCTCGCTGTCGGCGGTGTCGGCGACTTGATCGAAGCAAACAAGCCTTGGCAAAAGCAATTGCAGGAGGATTCGGAAATCAGCTGTTGGTTCTGACCAGCAAGGTCAGAGGGATTGCTCCTTTGGAGGGGAGCAAGGGCCAGTCTGGAGCAACCAGACCAGCGGTGTTTGTCGTAGATTTCGTCGCCAAGATGGCCACTAGCCAGCGGGCCAGCAACCGGTTAGGCGCGTCGAGTGGCAAAATGCAGAAGGGCCCCACGCAGATCGTGGAGATGCTGGAGGGCTCACCTTTGGTGCAGATGCTGCTCGAGGGTTGGGCTTCTCAGGACCCAAAGCACAACTTGGAGGGAGCCTCGGTTGTTGCACTGGTCAGCTTGTCGTAGTCGTTCCAAGATGGCTGGCTCCACGTGTCTCGGTGCCTCCACGGGTCTCCTCTTTTCAGGGACTGTGGATCGGGCGGTGAGAGGTCTGGAGGTCCAGGTCTTGTCAGTCTCTGGGCTCGGGCTCCGGCGGGAGGCGGCGGCAAAGCAGACGGTGATTCGCTGGATGGTGCTTGCGTTAGCAAGGTGGTCACTCCCTGACCACAGGGGAGATTTTCTTCAGTCTTCTGTGCAGCAGAATGTCGAAGTTCCCGTCTTCTTCTTAGTTTCAAGTTGATTCCAGGATGTCTGAAGTCTTAGGACACAGCTCCTACCTTTATTCGGATTCTAGGGGCCGGACTACCTGCTAGGTCCCTCCCTATGGGTGGGACCAGGAAGGGGGGTGGTTACACCCCCAATCCTTTGTCCAGCTCGCCCCAGGCCCGGGACTGGTGTGCCCCAGGACCGGTTTGAACTGGCATCTGCACCGAGGCTCCTTGTGAGCCACAGGCATGTCTGGTTTCTTTCAAGCCCTACCTGACCAATACACAAAATCCTGTCTGGGGTGGTGCACGCACCTCCCCTGGCAGGAAACCCTTTGTCCACACCTCCCAAGCTGGAAGGACTCCCAGCAGCAGGAGGGCAGACTTGTGTCTGTGGTGGCAGCATCCATTTTGTGGAGCTGAGGCTATGTCTGATTTTACCCGGGTTTCAGGTACTGTACATGTCGTGTCCCTCTAGAAGGGTGGAATGCTAACCCCGTCGCCAGAATTGGCGAGGGGTTAGTATTCCAATTCGTATGACACCTTACTCGACATGTTTTGATAAAGCCAAACCAAAGATAGCATTTAACCGCGAGGTTCATAATGCACTTAAGAGTATATGGTATGACGATATCTGGAAACAGTAGAAGGAAGTTGTTCCGACCACTGCAGACAGGCTCAGCTCATGCCAGAGCACCATCTCACATGGAACCAAGCACTCTGCCTTCAGGATTGTTAAGGCCTGCCATAGGAGTGACTCATAGGTTACCAGGTGTCCCATTTAAGGTTAGGTATAGGTATACTACACCTAAGTAAGAGGTGATTACACCAACTTACCCCAGCTGAGTGATCAGCCAGTTGTGTCAGATTGTTAGGCCAAGCCTGGGGTGGCATAATACATGCTGCAGCCCCTGGCAGGCCTTGGGTACACCAATGCCCTGGGTACCTAGTGTACACTGGTACAGGGGCTGACAGGGTGATCCACTTCCAATTGGTTATGCACCTAGGGTGCATAGTTTTAATTTAGTAGAGAGAACAGCAGGCTGGGGGTCTGATTGGCAGGCCCACAGCCTCAATATGTCAAAAACCAGTGAAGCAAAAAGCAAAAATTTGGGGTGACCATAGGATAGCAGACCCTACTCTCCTACACAACCCCCCCCCAAACGCTGGGACATTAAACTAGCCTTGACCAGTCTCGTCTTCATGTCCTAAGTGGAAGTACCTGGAGAGACCATCTGCATTCCCATGGTCAGTACCTGGCCGGTGCTCCACTGTAAAGTCCATCCCCTGTAGGGAAATGGACCACCTAAGCAGTTTGGGGTTTTCACCCTTCATCTGATTTAGCCACAAGAGGGGCTTATGGTCGGTCTGAATCTTGAAGTGAGTGCCAAACAAGTATGGCCTCAGCTTCTTCAGGGCCCACACCACAGCAAAGGCCTCCCTCTCAATAGCTGACCAATTCTTCTCTCTGGGGGTCAACCTTCTGCTAATAAAAGCAATGGGTTGGTCTTGACCATCTACATTAAGTTGTGACAGCACAGCTCCCACACCCAACTCAGAAGCATCTGTTTGGACAATAAACTCTTTGGAGTAGTCAGGACTTTTCAGGATAGGTGCAGAGCACATGGCCTCCTTCAGGTCATCAAATGCCTTTTGACAGCTTACTGTCCACTGAACCTTTTTGGGCATCTTCTTGGATGTCAGATCATTAAGAGGAGTCACAATGGACCCATAGTTCTTAACAAACTTCCTGTAGTACCCAGTCAAGCCCAAGAAAGCTCGAACTTGAGTCTGGGTGGTTGGAGGGGACCAGTCCTTGATGGATTGTATCTTACTCTCCAGTGGTTGAACTTGGCCCCCACCTACAAGGTGGCCCAAATACACAACCTTACTCTGCCCTATCTGGCACTTAGTAGCCTTGATAGTGAGGCCTGCCCTTTGCAGAGCCTCAAGAGCCTTCTTCAGGTGGATCAGGTGATCCTCCCAGGTGGAACTAAAGACAGCAATGTCATCAAGATATGCTGCGCAAAAGTCATCCAACCCAGTAAGGACTTGGTTCACCAGCCTTTGGAAGGTGGCAGGTGCATTCTTCAGACCAAAGGGCATCACCACAAACTGATAATGCCCACCTGGGGTTGAGAATGCTGTTTTGGCCTTAGACTCCTCAGCTAACCTGATTTGCCAATAGCCAGCTGTCAAGTCAAATGTGCTCAAAAACTTTGCAGAAGCTAGTTTGTCTATGAGCTCATCTGCCCTTGGAATAGGGTGTGCATCTGTCCTGGTGACAGCATTGAGTCCTCTGTAATCCACACAGAACCTCATCTCTCTCTTGCCATCTTTGGTGTGAGGTTTGGGGACCAGAACCACTGGGCTAGCCCAGGGGCTCTCTGAGGGTTCAATGACACCTAATTCCAGCATTTTATGTACCTCAGCCTTTATACAGTCCCTGACGTGGTCAGGTTGTCTGTAAAGTTTGTTCTTTACAGGCAGACTGTCACCAGTGTCCACAACATGGGTACACCAGTCAGTTTGACTAGGTATCAAGGAAAACATATGTGAAAATGATTGTAGAACCTGTCTACATTCAGTCTGCTGATGGGCAGTGAGGTTGCCTCCAAGGGTCACTCCTTCAACTGAGCCATCTTCAGGGTTCTGAGACAACAGGTCTGGGAGAGGGTCACTCTCTTCCTCCTGTCCCTCATCTGTAGCCATGAGCAAGCCCATGTCTGCCCTGTCAACATATGCTTTAAGCCTGTTAACATGGAGTACCCTGTGGGGACTCCTGGGAGTTCCTAGGTCGACCAAGTAGGTGACCTCTCCCTTCTTTTCCAGGATTGTATGGGGTCCAGACCATTTGTCTTGGAGTGCTGCTGGGGCCACTGGCTCCAACACCCATACCTTCTGTCCTGGCTGATACTCAACCAAGACAGCCTTTTGGTCATGCCAAGCTTTCTGTAAGGCCTGGCTTGCCTCAAGGTTTTTAGATGCCTTCTCCATATACTCAGCCATCCTGGAGCGGAGACCAAGTACATAGTCCACTATGTCTAGCTTAGGCTTTTTGAGAGGTAACTCCCAGCCTTCCTTCACCAAACACAGTGGGCCTCTCACAGGGTGCCCAAACAACAATTCAAAGGGGCTGTAGCCAACTCCTTTTTGTGGGACCTCTCTGTAAGCAAACAGAAGGCAGGGTAGAAGGATATCCCATCTTCGCCTGAGCTTTTCAGGTAATCCTTTGATCATACCCTTTAGGGTCTTGTTGAATCTCTCAACAAGCCCATTGCATTGTGGGTGATAAGGGGTGGTGAACTTGTAGTTGACACCACATTCCTTCCACATAGCTGTCAAGTATCCTGACATAAAGTTGGTACCTCTGTCAGATACTACCTCCTTAGGAAACCCCACTCTGGAGAATACTCCCAGCAGGGCCCTGGCCACAACAGGAGCTGTAGTGGTCCTAAGGGGAATTGCCTCTGGATACCTGGTGGCATGATCCACTACCACCAGTATAAATCTGTGTCCAGATGCAGTGGGAGGATCCATGGGACCCACTATGTCTATTCCCACTCTTTCAAAGGGGACCCCCACCACAGGTAGTGGTATTAGGGGGGCCTTTGTTGTGCCACCTGATTTGCCACTGGCTTGGCAGGTAACACAGGAGCGACAAAACTCCTTTGTATCTTCATTCATATGAGGCCAGTGAAAGTGAGGGACAAGCCTGTCCCAAGTCTTGTTCTGGCCTAAGTGTCCTGCTAAAGGAATGTCATGGGCCAAGGTAAGAAGGAAGCCCCTAAATTGCAGAGGTATGACCAACCTCCTGGTTGCACCAGGCTTGGGGTCTCTAGCCTCTGAATAAAGGAGCCCTTCATCCCAATACACTTTATGGGTACCTTGAGCATTCCCAGCAGCCTCAGCAGCAGCCAGCTGTCTGAGGGGTTCAAGAGAGGGACAGGATAACTGAGCCTGCCTCAAGTCAGCCCTTGAAGGTCCCCCTGTCCCCAGAAACTCAACCTGATCAGGTTCAAGCTCTTCAGGGACAGTTCCTTCAGGGTCCTCTAGATCAGCTTCCTGGGAAGGCTGATCACCACTCTGAGGCAGGGGGGAAGGCACAGCCTTGACCCTCCTGTTCTTCTTCTTGGTAGGTGCTTGGTCCATTGTTCCAGGATCCAAGACCTGTGGTTCAGTGAGGCACTTTTTGGCCTGTGACCTGGTCACAGCAAGGACATGTGATGATATACCTAACATCTCTGCATGAGTCCTGTACTCCACTTCTGACCATAGAGAACTCTCTAGGTCATTGCCCAACAAACATTCTACTGGGAGGTCTGCACTAACCACAACCCTTTTGAGGCCAGTTACCCCTCCCCATGAGAAGTTAACAACTGCCACACTATGTGAAGTAGTGGCATTGCTGGCATTGGTCACCAGGTAGCTCTCACCTGGTATGTACTGTCCAGGATCCACAAAGCCTGGTGTCACCATAGTGACACTGGCACATGTGTCCCTGTAGGCTTGAGCCACTTTGTCATTAATTAAAGGAGTCTGTCTGTACTTGCCCAGGTTACTGGGGCTCACAGTCAGGGACAAATCAATGTCCCCATCACAGATCAAGACTGCCTGTGTAAGGGTTCTGTCTAAGTCAGAATCTCCTTCAGTTCCCATAGTGATTCCCACTACACCCTTTGTCTGGGGACCAACACTGCTAACAGTAGTACTGGGAGCAGGTGCCTTAGGGGCAACAGTGTTGGGGGCTCCACCCTTTTTGCAATCACTAGTCCAGTGAGTTGTATTTTTACAATGATTGCACCAGGGTTTCTTCTGACCTTCTTTCTTCTTTTTGGACTGTTGGGACCCACCCTCCTTAGTAGTAGTTTGGGGCCCTGTTGAAGACTTCTGGTCTTTAGGTTTCTGATCTCCACCCTTTTGGTCTGTTTTCTTCTGATCACCCCCTTGGCCCTGGTTCTGGTTCTTTTGCTTAACCCTGGTTCTGACCCATTTGTCTGCCTTCTTTCCCAATTCTTGGGGAGAGGTCAGATCAGAGTCAACCAAGTGTTGATGCAGTTGCTGGTTTTGACAGTTATTTAAAATCTGCTCTCTCATCATCAAATTATACAATCCTGTAAAATCAGATACCTTACTTCCCAGCAACCAACCCTCCAAAGCCTTAGTGGCACATTCAATGTATTCAGACCAGTCCTGAGTCTGTGTCTTTTGGGTGTCTCTGAACATTAACCTGTACTGCTCAGTGGTTAAGCCTAACCCATCAACTAGAACACTCTTCAGGACTCTGTAGTTTCTGACATCCTCTTCTCTAACAGTGAGGAGTCTGTCTCTGCCTCTTCCTTCAAAGGAGAGCCAGAGGATTGCTGCCCACTGATCTTCAGGAACCTGCTGTACTTTGCAGGCTCTCTCAAGAGCAGTTATCCACTTGTGGATGTCATCCCCACTTTTGTAGGGGGGCACAACCTTAGACAGGTTTCTATTGTCGAAAACCCTATCTTTGTCCTTAGGGACAATGCTGCCACCAGTGGGTATAGACCCACTCTCTTTATGCTGTCTAGCCTTGCTAAGTTTCTCTTCCATCAGGGCTACTTCTAGCTCCTGCTTCCTGATCCTCAGCTGGGCCTCTTGCATCTTGGCCTCATGTTCCCTCCTCTGAGGGGTGGTCATCCTTCTCCTGGAGTGACCTTGAGAGCCTCTAGAGCCATGGGAAGCATTGGAGTCACCTGAGCGATTCCTTTGCCTTCCAAGCCCTGTGTTAAGTCCACTGGGGAGATCCAGTGGGTTGAACCCACTGTCAGTCCCCAATAGCCTTGGTTTAGCTGGGCCAAGTATAATACTTGGCACTGGGCTAGTTCTCCCTTCATCCTCACTACTGTCAGTATCCTTTTCACTCTCATCCTCTGTGGTAGGCATCCCATCTAAGGGGTGACTATTGGGAAGGGGTACTTCAGTGGCATCTTTAGAAGGGGGGCCTCCTGTTCCTGTCCCTAAGGGGGCTAACTGGGAAGCTTTCTTGAGTGCTCTCTGATTCTCATCATTCTGTAAGAGCTCTCTGAGCTCAGCAGAGTTTGGGTTCTTGGGCTGTTTAAGGCCTCTAAGAGTTGCCAAATGCCTGAGCTCATTCTGATTAAGGGTAGCAAAGCTGGATGGTGCCCTCTGGGGGTCACTCTCAACAGAGATGGGTACAGTGGACCCCTCTGCCCCGGCCATTGCTCTTAAGTGTGGGTGGATGTGTTGCAATCTACCTACACTTGGGTTTACCTACTAAACCTATCTAGTAGTTGTAGTCAGGGTGTGCTACTCCCTTTGCTCTACAACAACTAAGTTCAGTAGAACTTAAGTATATCTAATCTTGTTTTATATGTACCTACAGGTACCTATGTGATCTTTCAATTGGTAACCAAGAGATTACAATGGTAAAACACAGCAAGCTCAAATCCAACCGCTGCTCACCAATGTGAGAAGTTGGCCTGGTATATGCTGTTCACTAGTTCTAGTGACCACCTTGTACCATGCCAAGCAACCCTTATGGTGTGGTTGTAAGTCAACCTTTTCGGACTAGCTGCCCTAGTGGTAGCGTAGGCTAAGCAGTCTTTGAGGCTAAACTCGTGATGCGTGTTAAGCAAGCTGTTTTACCAATAGTAACCCCCTTTTATACCAATGAAAGGACACCACACAGATATGTATTCAAAATATATATGTATTTATTTCTCAAAGTAACCCCTAGTCTCTTTATGAGCACAGGAGCACAAATCGTCAAACAAGATTACAGTAGAATACACAGAAGTTGCACTTTATATGGATAGGCCCTGGTGGCCACTCAAACCATATACTAAAATAGTGGTATAAGTACCACGAACAGAAAAGGGAAAAGGCCTAGGGCCTCTAGAATCGCTGGGCCTACAAGGAGCTAACGTCAGTTAGTGACCAGGAGGTCCACGGGTGGCGTGTGCAGAGCAAATAGTCACACGCGGGCTCCCATAGGTTTCAATGGGTGCGTAAAAAGTACAAAGTTACTGCAAAAGGAATCTTCCGGATGACCTAGGAACTTAAGATTTGGAACACAGGCACTAGAGATGTATTACTACACATGGGCACCGGAGTACCAGCTTTACCTCACCCACAGGAAGCGGGTGCATAGGCCTCAAAGTGCGTCGGGTTTCTTCTATCTGTTCCGTTGAGCCTGGGACAAAGATGCTGCAGGCGGTCGGTCGGGAAGAGATGCAGTGGATCCAAGAGTGGATCGGAGATGTTGAAGACCTGTAAGCAGAGGGGACAGTGTTCACAGTCACTAGCCAGTGACCAGCGTGGCACCAGGTGGGTACCAGGCGATGTCGGGTGCAAACAGGTGATGAGGGGTAGCTTGTCTCCGCAGCCACGTGGTCCCTGAAGGTCGACGACGTCCAGGAGTCGGCTCACGAGCTGTCCCACGCAGGCTCTCGCTGTCGGCGGTGTCGGCGACTTGATCGAAGCAAACAAGCCTTGGCAAAAGCAATTGCAGGAGGATTCGGAAATCAGCTGTTGGTTCTGACCAGCAAGGTCAGAGGGATTGCTCCTTTGGAGGGGAGCAAGGGCCAGTCTGGAGCAACCAGACCAGCGGTGTTTGTCGTAGATTTCGTCGCCAAGATGGCCACTAGCCAGCGGGCCAGCAACCGGTTAGGCGCGTCGAGTGGCAAAATGCAGAAGGGCCCCACGCAGATCGTGGAGATGCTGGAGGGCTCACCTTTGGTGCAGATGCTGCTCGAGGGTTGGGCTTCTCAGGACCCAAAGCACAACTTGGAGGGAGCCTCGGTTGTTGCACTGGTCAGCTTGTCGTAGTCGTTCCAAGATGGCTGGCTCCACGTGTCTCGGTGCCTCCACGGGTCTCCTCTTTTCAGGGACTGTGGATCGGGCGGTGAGAGGTCTGGAGGTCCAGGTCTTGTCAGTCTCTGGGCTCGGGCTCCGGCGGGAGGCGGCGGCAAAGCAGACGGTGATTCGCTGGATGGTGCTTGCGTTAGCAAGGTGGTCACTCCCTGACCACAGGGGAGATTTTCTTCAGTCTTCTGTGCAGCAGAATGTCGAAGTTCCCGTCTTCTTCTTAGTTTCAAGTTGATTCCAGGATGTCTGAAGTCTTAGGACACAGCTCCTACCTTTATTCGGATTCTAGGGGCCGGACTACCTGCTAGGTCCCTCCCTATGGGTGGGACCAGGAAGGGGGGTGGTTACACCCCCAATCCTTTGTCCAGCTCGCCCCAGGCCCGGGACTGGTGTGCCCCAGGACCGGTTTGAACTGGCATCTGCACCGAGGCTCCTTGTGAGCCACAGGCATGTCTGGTTTCTTTCAAGCCCTACCTGACCAATACACAAAATCCTGTCTGGGGTGGTGCACGCACCTCCCCTGGCAGGAAACCCTTTGTCCACACCTCCCAAGCTGGAAGGACTCCCAGCAGCAGGAGGGCAGACTTGTGTCTGTGGTGGCAGCATCCATTTTGTGGAGCTGAGGCTATGTCTGATTTTACCCGGGTTTCAGGTACTGTACATGTCGTGTCCCTCTAGAAGGGTGGAATGCTAACCCCGTCGCCAGAATTGGCGAGGGGTTAGTATTCCAATTCGTATGACACCTTACTCGACATGTTTTGATAAAGCCAAACCAAAGATAGCATTTAACCGCGAGGTTCATAATGCACTTAAGAGTATATGGTATGACGATATCTGGAAACAGTAGAAGGAAGTTGTTCCGACCACTGCAGACAGGCTCAGCTCATGCCAGAGCACCATCTCACATGGAACCAAGCACTCTGCCTTCAGGATTGTTAAGGCCTGCCATAGGAGTGACTCATAGGTTACCAGGTGTCCCATTTAAGGTTAGGTATAGGTATACTACACCTAAGTAAGAGGTGATTACACCAACTTACCCCAGCTGAGTGATCAGCCAGTTGTGTCAGATTGTTAGGCCAAGCCTGGGGTGGCATAATACATGCTGCAGCCCCTGGCAGGCCTTGGGTACACCAATGCCCTGGGTACCTAGTGTACACTGGTACAGGGGCTGACAGGGTGATCCACTTCCAATTGGTTATGCACCTAGGGTGCATAGTTTTAATTTAGTAGAGAGAACAGCAGGCTGGGGGTCTGATTGGCAGGCCCACAGCCTCAATATGTCAAAAACCAGTGAAGCAAAAAGCAAAAATTTGGGGTGACCATAGGATAGCAGACCCTACTCTCCTACAATCCCCATCTCGCTCTCTCTCTCTCTCTCTCTCTATTGTCCTCTCTCGTCTGTCTGTCCCTACTGACTCACTTTCTCCTTTTCTCTTCCCTCCTTTCTCCACTTTTCTTCCTTTGCACTTCCTTTCTCCCCCTCTCTTTCTCTTGCCTCTTACCTTCTCTCCCTCCTAGTGCCTGTGATAGGAAAGGCAGTCTCCGCTAATGTCCCCAATGCCCGCACTCTGGTGGTGGGGGTGCCCCACTCCTGATACCCATTATTGGCAGCCCGTGGCACTGCCAGGTGCATGAGGATCCCATTTAATAAGAGTGATTTGAAATCCCTTAAAAGTTCCCGGCTAATGCACTTGGTTCAGGGAAACAGGTCTTGAGCCAGAAAAAGTCTGACTTATTAGACATTATCCTCCCGGCAACCACTGCCAGCCCCTGCCAGGGTCCTCTCCTGTCAGAAAGTGGACAAGAAATAACTGTTAGTGCTTCTTGGCCTTTTGGCTAAGATCAAGTGTGTGTGTGTACTGCTAGTGCCTAGAGGGCCCTCTCCTGCCAGAGAGAGAGCAAAGATAGGATAGTGGAACTGGGTGTATTGCCAGCAGATTTGCTGACGGTCCTGGGAGTCTGATAGGACAGTGAAGCTGGGGCAGTGTCTGTAGACTTACAGGTAGGGCTGGAAGTATGAAAGGATAGTGGAGCTGGGGCAGCGACGTTAGACTTACTGGCAGGCCTGGGAGTGCTAAAGGGTGTACAGGAGTCTGTAAGGACAGCTGAGCTGGAGCAGTGCCTGCAGATATTTTGACAGGCTTGTGAGTCTGAAAAGACACTATGACCATTGCTTTATTAACCTTCTTGCTTTTGCAAATATGCTTTAAAATGCACCATTTGCTCACTCTTTTTTCAAAATTTTCTCGGGGGGGGGCACCCCCCGAACCCTCCCTATGACATCGAAGCCACCGCGCACTCACCACAAACTCTCCGCCCTACCACTTTCAAATGTCACCAGCCGCCACTGTATAGGTCAGCTTAGTGGAATCACATCACAGGATCAGCTAGGCTCTCTCCTGGGAACACTCTTCTGCCGACTGACTCTAAAACATGCTGCACTGCAATATTAAAAAGCACTCGTCTTTCAGGTATCTGCAGCTGCGCGCATGTTATGGCTAAATAGTGGTACGATCAACCTGAACACAACAACATGCACCATCTAGTGACCCAGACTCGTTCTTTACACGGTGTACAGACCAAGGTCACTGCTCACTGTTAAGGATGTTAAACAACAGACAGTTCTCATGTGAAGCAAAGTCGAGTAAGCATTTCTTAATTAATAACATGCGACAACAGTGTCGCGTGCAAAAGCAGCAGAAGCGGCAAGATGGCTTTCTAACATCTAACGCGGTTGTGTTAACTTAGCATTGTACATAGGGAGATAGGTATCATCACTACACCCCCCTATGATCGGACCACTAACCACTAGTGGCGCACTTTCAAGAACGCAGAGTTCAAGTTCGATAGAACGGAACCAAGGGCATGAACTATAAGTCCATATAAGGTGAGTGAAAAAGTTCGAAGAAAAAAAGAAAAAAGAAAAACGATGTTGTTAGGAAAAAAACTCTTTAAAAGGGAAAAAAGCAAAACATCGATGGCCGTACCATGAAATGACGAAGGCACAAAGTCAATCCATCAGGGTGTAGGCACAATAAGTTGCAACAGCTTCCAAGAGAAAATCATTGGAACGGTCTGCAAAATTATCTGCCATCCAGTTAAGCAAGGGAAAGGAACACACGTGTTCCTCGACTAAAGGAGCCTCAAGTACCAAACTTGGACAACAGGCGGGTACTTCAAGATAACTCCGTTCCAAGAAGTCAGCAGCCACCTTTCCGATGTCCCAATTCCCAAGGACTCCATGCGCAGCCGCACAGGCCATAATCCCGATGCCAGAACAGTCCAACTCATGAACCACCAAGGGGCTCATCAGCTGACCATAATCCGGAGCAGGAGACACCAATGACGACAAGCACAAATCCAGAGCCCACTGGAATGGACAATCTAGGCAATGAAAAACAGGTTGCACACAAGTAAAGAGGGGAAACCGGAACGACAATCCATAGGCGCTGCTTAAGGTCGCCAACGGTAAAGTGCCATAGTTATCAAGCATCCGGTTACGCAGATGGAGCAGCCTGGGCATGCTTCCTTGGTACGCAAGTTGTGCATCCATTGCGCAGCACACAAATCAGTAGAAGCACCCCAGCTACAAGGGCGAGAAGCAAAGGGAGACCTCCGAAGACGCTGGAAAAAAATAAAATGAAAAAATGCGGGGATCACACCAAAAATAGTTTGAAAGGAGGTCACGAGGCCGGAGCCCACAATTTTTAAAAAATGAACCAAGCCACTTGTTGACGAGGCATTAAAGATAGTCTGAATCAGGTTTCCAAAATGTAGTGGGAGATCAGTATTTAAAAGAGCTTGTACTTCCGTGCGTGTGTTAGCTACGTGAAGGACAAATGTTTCACGGGATGAAGTCAACGCGACTTCTTTCTGAGACAATAGAGCCCTTATTCTGCTCATCTTGTTGAACTCTGCTTTCAAGGTTGGAATAGAAGGCCAGATAGAAACATCGAGCCGGCCATGCGGGGGTGGGAAAAGGACATTATTGCAGCAAACTACTCGCTGTGATACAGTTACTATGTAAGGAATTCCCACTAACATCCCAGCAAGCTTCATTATTTAATATCAAATAACTACCGTTAGCAAGCAGCGTAAACGACGGTGTTATAACTGGCACCGGAATCCCTTTCAGGATGCACGCTAAATTAGGGGCCTGTACATTACAAGCACCATGTAACTGAATATGTCTACAAACTACAGAGTGATCTGGAGTGCAAGTACACTCCTCCCCTTTCAAGTAAACTTCCGCACTGTCTCTCACACATCTATACGTGAATGGGAGTGACCAAACTTCGTGCAGGAAGGCAGTACCAAGTTGTTCATATCTGCCAAGAGCATAATGTTTCATGCACAAACTAAACTTAAACAGGGGAAAAGGTAAAGTGATCAACACGTGGATAAGCCACACGGCAGAATTTAATTCAGCAACAGAGAAAGGTAAAGGTTCTAACTTCTCAATGTGCAGTAGTGAGTAAGTAGCATCTTTCATGGACATAAACTGTTGCTTTGCAGTTAAATTAAAAGGGAGGAACAAAGATGAAACATTCATGTAATCCCAAGGGACTTTCCCTGCCTTTAACGTTTGCAATGTCCATGCAAACTGCATAATAGAACGCAATTGGTTTTGACCATGATACAATACAGACAAATCTTGCACAATGTCTAACACAGATGACACAATATTATCTAAGGTATAAATTCTGGAAGACAGGGTGTGAATGCTATTATCTATTACACCCAATACTTTCTCCATATTGGCTTGGTCAATAGCTCGTAACCTGGATGCATCCTCAATCTGTGACAGCTTCCAAACTTCGTTGTAAACAGCATATACCCATCTTTTGGACCTGCCAGTAGCAGGACCCTTAACAAAATCATTCAAATCTATTTTGTCTTTTAATTTTGATAAATGAAGTTTAACAGATGCTAAAGTAGAATGTTGCAGCCATGATTGGCATAACTTCCCCACAGAGTAGGTAGTTACACTATGAGAGGATTCAAAACGAGGGTCCACACGAACTTGTGTATACCCCTGTTTGAAACCAAGAAACCGATGTTGACAGACATCTGAACTTGTCTGCCACACCAACCACCCTTCCGGATTCAAATCAGTAATGGTCAAGGATGTGTTGGACACGTATGCCTGCAAGTTAGAAAGGGGAAGATCTGTATGATTACCCCAACCAGGGTAAGCACCCAGATCCGGAATCGAGGGTGAATTTAATTTTTTTGTAGTACCCAATCCAAAACAGGTGGTCTGAAAAATTGAAGAATTTAAAAATAACATGTGATTCGGGATAAGACAGGCACAATGCAAAGCTTCTGTTCCCTGTACCTGCCACGGTTTAGAACCCCAAACCGATTTAAGATCGATAGTAGCCTTCCACAGATCATATCCTCCAATTGCCAATTCGTCCATAAAGGACTTGGAATACAACATTTTGATGTGTGTCAGTCTAACTTTAGAAGCAGACTCAGGCGCTACCTTAAAATAAAAGGAGGCCGGGTTTGATACACTGACATCAGAAAAATAAGCGTATTTGTGCACCAACGTGGCTGAGCTGCCCAGCCTAGGTGCGGGACAGTGTTCCCATTGAGTGTAATTTACAAAATTCCTAAACGTATTTGCTTTGTGCAGGAAGTGTGTGCCATAATGTTGATAGCAGAATTGCTCATCATAATTTGCAGTATCTAAATACAAATCTTCAGCATCAAATGCAGCATAATATTTCAAATCAGAAAACAGTGCTTCAATGGCTTTGACATCCCAATCATCCGAGTGGATGTTCTGTTTAACCACATCACCCATAGAAACACGAAATACATTCGGCACATTAATCACTTCAGTGGGGCCATGAATTTGAAACTTAACAGCATCCCAAGCAATCCCATCACGGACAGGCCAGGCAGTAATGTTCACAAATGTCTGGTCTCTTTTCATGATATGTGATGAGGAGTGGGGGGCCAAAGTTCCATCAATTAGACAAATTGTAGATCTTTCCTTCAGGTAGTGTCCATTGATAAGTCTAAAAAACACTACTACAAAGCCAATGGACATAAACAAAAAAATACTTATGAGCACCAGCCAAATGTAAGTCCAAGGGGGAATCAAAAAATGTCTTTTGAACCAGGCAACAAAAATGGAAACCTTCGACGGGGCAATGGAAGTCATGGAATTATTGTCAAAGGAAGAATGTGACTGGGTAATTGCGGTTGATTGCAAAAGAGGCACCGGGACTTCTGTAGGGTAAGCATACTCAGGATCTTCAGGCAGATCACCAGCCGTCGGTGGCAGTAAAGGACCAGTAACCATATGCATCTCGACGGCAACATCAGGCAAGGTGTTAGAAGCAGGGGCTACAACAGAATTTCTCAGCATCGAAGGGCAAGAAACTGCTGGTGTCATACTAAGAAGTCTCGGCCACTCGCTGTAGCTTGACATTGTCAATAGAGATGTATCTGTTATCCTTGCGACCGGGAAGTGGAGGTAAAATGACTGTACAAGTACCCTGTACTCCAAGCACCGCAACTGGTGCACGATAAGAGGGGCCGAACTCCTTCTTGTTCTCCACCTTCTCACGGACCAGGTCACCAACTCGAGGTAGCCAGCCGACTACCGGAATCTGAAGTGCAGCATCAGATGTGGAGGGTACGTGTTCCTTCGCTAGAGTGTCTCTGGCTTCTTGAAGATGCTGCAATACAGCACAGTGATCATCTAAGTCAAAGGGTGCGGCCGACGCCGCCATGTCTAGACCATCAAGGTCTGGGACAAACATTTGTATGCCAAAGAGCATCATGTATGGGGTCCGCCCACCCAGAGACCTTCTAGGGAGATTATTAAGTGCACGTTGGATGTCATACAAGGGGGGTAGCCAGTTCCGGCCAGTACCTAAAACTAGGCCTGGGCGAAGCACTACGCTACGCTCGCGTAGTTTGCGAAGTTCGCGCTACTTCGCACTACGCGAACTGCACGTAGCACAGTGCGAACACGCGTAGCGTAGTGTTGCGTAGTGCTGCGGTCATTTTTTGCTTGCTCGCGACCGCGAGCAAGCAAAATGACATCCTGGCGAGACTTTTTCCTTGTTCGCGATCGCGAGCATGGAAAATAAACCTCCCGGCGAGATTCCCAACGCGAGAAGGTAAGGTTTCTCATTGCGAGGGGTCGCGTATGCTCGCGACCGCTCGCGATGAGAAACTACCAGTTCGCGTTGAGAAAGCTGCAGCTCGAGTAAAAATCTACTCGAGCAGCAGAAAACTACAGCTCGCACTGTGCAAGATGCCATTTTCAATGATTGCACAGTGCCGGTTGCTTGTCCGCACTGTGCAATCATTGAAAACAACATCTTGCACAGTGCGAACATGTTACTTCGCAGTTCGCGAAGTGCTACGCGTAGCTCGCGTAGTGCGAACTTCACTTTGCGTAGCTTCGCGAAGTGCTACTTCGCGAACTACGCCCACCCTTACCTAAAACCCTGGCTGTCAAAGATTGCTTTAAGTCACGGTTCATCCGCTCCACCACACTATTACCCTCAGGCCGGTATGGAGACGAAAATTTGACTTGGACCCCCAAATTTCTCATAGCTTCTTTCTACGCCTTAGAGGCGAACGCAGGGCCGTGATCAGAATGAAAGGTACCACACGCAAAACTTCCAACAAAGACACGCAAATCCTTGATGACAGTACGGGCATCAGCACTCCTTTGTGGCCACACCCACAGAAAACGTGTGCACGAATCCACTGCAACCAAGATGTACTTGCACGCAGTATCAGAGGTAAAAGGACCGCAATGATCTAAATAAACACAAGCAAGTTGTTTATTCGAAATATACAACTGCGTTTGTGGTGGACGCGCCGCAGATGAAGGTTTGATCTGCTGACAAATGTCACAACCAAGAACATAGGCGCGTGCTTGTTTGTATAAGCCGAACCACCAGTAACGTTGCTGTAATAAAGATACCGTAGCTGCAACGCTGGCATGTGCAGACGCCATGCCCTCGTGGGCTGCTGATATCAAAGATGGTCTGCAGTCCGCGTTGGGAATCAATCTGTCACCAACGTCGTTAATCCTCACTAACGGGACGTTATCAGGACTTAAGTGATAATGGTAACGAGAAGGGAAACCTTTTGGAAAGCCCTTACCCGTCTCTGTAGCAGCAATAGCCGCCAAGATGTCATCATCGATCTTACTTTTGGATCTTGTAACTGCTGCTACTAAGAATGTCGCCACTGCGGTTTTTGCTGCCTCGTCAGCCAAACTGTTACCGACAGCATGGACGCCAACACGTTGGTGACCAAGAGTGTGAATTACATTCACGAGAGGCAGACGTTCTTTAAGATCTGCCACTCGAACCCAAAGTAGTTTATGCTTAATCATGCTACCTTTGGATTCATGGTAGTCATTTTGAGACCAAAAATGGAGATTGTCGTTGTAGGCTTGGACACAATAAAATGAGTCACTCACTATAAGAGTAGTGACTCGAGGATCAGCAAACTCCAGTGCAAGCACCAGAGCACGAAGCTCCTCCAACTGTGCGGTACAATCACCCAATGACTGTGTATGTACAACATCGGATTGGAACTCACCATTTACGAATGTACCAACCACAATTGCGCAAGCCGCTGAATAGGCGTGCTTTGATCCAGTTGCGGGCTGCGCAGACCCGTCAGTGTAAATGACACAATGGTAATCCTCGAGCGGGCGCAAAGACAGAGGAGGTGGATGAACGAATTCATATTGCAAGAACTCCTGTGTCTGTAATGCCGCGTCAAAGATATATGTGACGTCCGTCGAAGTCAAGGAAGTGGCCCATTGTATCCACCTTGGATGCAAAGCCTTAGAATTTGGTACACTAGCTTTCGTCACTGCCTCGAGGGCAGGATATGGTGTCACCACCAGCATACGTTTCCCTTGTGATAGCGCACGTTCTTTTAGGATTGCCATCTGAACTGCTGTCAGTACTTTTTCGACAGCGGAAAATCGCAGCTCAGCTGAAGTGTACAGGTGTGATTTGTATGCAATGGGGACGGTGTCGCCCTCATCGAGCGTTAAGTATGTGAAACCCACTGCACCCGGCACAATTCTAATGACCAGGTTAGTGTGGTTATCACGCGTTTGTAAGTATTTCGAAGCAAGACGGTCAGCCTGCAATAAATGTAATCTAGCGGAATGCTCCGGCAGCCAGCATGATTTGGAAAAAGTAGGTTGTACCAAGGCATAAAGTGGCTTGCTACGCTGGGCATAGTCAGGAATGTACGTGCGACCGAAATTCAGAAAGCCCAGCAGGGATTGTAATTTTTTCAGTGTAGTAGGAGCACAGAGGCGTGCGCATTTCTCAAGGAATTGCGGAGCCAATCCTCGACCTTCATTGTTGAGTTCGTACCCCAAGAACAACACTGTGTACTCGGCAATGTGGGACTTCGCAAAGTTGAACTTGTAACCGAAGTCAGCAAACATAGTAATTATGTTATCCACGCGAGCAAGGTGTGGAAGCAACTCGTCGTCCGTTAGATATATGTCGTCGGCATACGAGTATACCTCTGGGTCTACCATCTCTAAGAGAGAGACCACTCGAGCAGCAAAGACCCCAGGGCTGTTTTTATAGCCCATCGGGAGCCTTTTGAATTGTTTTTGTATGCCACCCGAGGTGAACGCTGTCCACTCATAACTGAGAGGGGCCAGGTTATGACTATAACAGCCATTGGAAATGTCAAGTGTGGTTTTAAACCGTTTTCTCACGAGACTATCGACGAGAGCCGAACCGTGAGTATTTTGCACCGCGCACGTCCGGCAGTGTGAGTTTAAGTGCCGGTAATCCAAAACTAGGCGGTACGATCCGTCAGGCTTCGTCACAGTGAATAAAGGATTATTCATAGGTGACACACATGTTTCAATTACTCCCTGATATTCCAATTGTTCAAGGATGGAAGCGACGTGAGGTCGTGCCTCACGACGCATGGGATATTGGGGTTGTGGCTGGGGCGTGCACCGCAACGGAATCTCATGGTTGGGAGAAAATTTATCCCAGCCGACCTGATTATGATACAACGCAGGTGCAAGCACCAGCGCTCACTCCCCGGCCAACCTCGTAGAATGTTCCGTCAGCACTGTGTGCCCAAAGGACGGGAGGATCACGTCCTCCCCTCGAGGAGCATCTAAAACGAAAGCCGGGGGCCAATCAGCCTCCGCCAAAAGAATATCATATGTGGAGGTCAGATTATCCCAAAAAACCACTCTAATTTTACGTTGTATGTCACCCTCAATTAAAAGGACAATTTTAAACAGTCTTTCAGGGGGAGCCACGCGGGTATCAGCAGTTTCAACACTTACAAATGTATCAGTTGCTGTCACCTCCAGATATGGACGCAGTGCTTGCCGCACTACTGTAACTTCCACCGCGCTGTCTAGCAGCGTTAGCGCCCATGTCAGGTTCAGAAGCTGTGTCCGTACCATCTGAGGCATACCTCGCTGTTAGTGCAGCAACTTTCTTTTTCTGAAACGGGGTCTGTTGATGTACAGACTCGTCCTGTTTGCCTTTACCATCGGTCTGGCGACCTTGAGCACCTCTTCCTTTCCCACGGTCTCCGCCACCGGATTGTGAAGCCGATGTTTCCTGTGAAGAACGAGGAGAGCGTTGTTCAGAAACCTGAAATCTATCAGGTGACTTAATACGAGAACGATCGCGCAGATCATACGTGCGGTCACTGGACGACCGGTCGGGTAAGGCAGAACGAGAACCCTGTTTCTGTTGCTGTTTCCCCTGTTTCTTTGCTCTCCAACTCTGCTTTGGAAAGTTGGGTTTTTCATCTTTAGTAGACGAGCTCACCTTAGTTTGTTGTTCTACATCAGGAATGATCACGGTGGGTTTCACACCCAAGGCGCTACGACCTACCATTCTGTAGGCTTTCGCAATAATTTTTGCGAATTCCCTGGGCCTGTCGTTCACATCCACAAGTTCCAGCATATTACCCACTTGGAACTGCATGGCATCTCCTTTGAGGTTGCCCATCACCATGGAACAAACCACATCGAAGCTGTCGACAAGCCTCATTCCCAATTCAATAGCCGCCTCTGCCCCATGGTTCTCTTGAACCTTTTTGATGACGGAGGGTAGTACGGACATAGACGGAGTGCCATAGCACTTCGAATAGGGCGCCGCAAAGACCTTCCCCCAGTTGTCACAATCGGCAATGTCCGGGACCAGGTCTTTAGGCAAAGTAATGGTGAGTATCCTGTGTTTTTCCACAGGAGCAGTATTTGGAAAAACTGCTTCCAGTTGATCAAATTTCTCAGCAAGCCAATAAGGAAATTCATCCTTACTGGTGGGGCGCTTGCCGACCACTGAATTAACCATAACAGGACTAATAACCACTGCGTGGTGGTCCGTAGGTTGCCCCGCAACAGCAGGTGCCCCCGTCTGCACGGTGCGTGACACGTACTGCACTAAAGCCCTATGTACTGTAATAAGGGCAGTGTGGAGCACACGCAACTCGGCTACCGCCACCGTGAGATAGCGGGGATGAGGCGTAAATCCAGCTAGCACCGGCCATGTGGCCCCTGCAATAGACAACAGGCCCATTCTCGCCGGTGTAACCGCATGGGGAAGGGCACCATTAAACCAAATAGTATGCTGCCAGGCAGAGATAGGAATTTCTTGTGTCCTATATGGGGTATAGACCGCAGGAAGCGCAGTGGCAGTATAGGTGTGAAACGTATCATCAGCATCCACCGCCGGAAAAGTCACCCACGAGTAAAACAACTCATACGGGTATGACGCATCAGCACTGACCACAAAAATAACAGCCATCCCTTCGTCTGGCACCCCATACGCCGTCAAATGACGGCGCAGAGGTGTACGACTATGCGCGGCTATATCAACCGCCATCAGGACACACTAAAGCGTAACAACGATATCAAGTGTAGCACCGGGGTTCAGGAAAAATAACCTTTTTAATGATCAAGCTTGAAGGAACCTATTAGTCGAAACCTAGGTAGGTTAAACCGTCACTCCCATCAACCGGAAATCAGAGTGAGGGTGTTGTGGACTAATAGAAGCACTACTAAGGCGTCTCAAATAGACCAAACGTTAGGTGCGCCATGTTGCAGGGATTCTGCTTATGCACAGAACTATGGGCAGGAACCCAGGACCTCAGAGAATTGTGGTGTACCAAAAACTCCCCTCAGAACCCAGAACCCCTTATCCGACTAGCATAGTGTCCCATTTGTTATCCGAGATCTAGCTCGGCGGTCCCAATGTATAGACAACCCAGAACAAGCGACTTAGAATATTCTCAGGAATGGTGGGAATCAGAAATACCTTTTCGTTATTATTCTCATATCAGTCCACAACAGAATGAACAGAGACACGGTTAAAGTTTAAAGAGTTTAATTTATAAACCTCGCGTCCTAAGATGCAGTATTTTGGCTAACATAAGCAGACAAATAGTTAAGATCAGAACCATCAGCATTGTTACAATACCATAGAAAATGAAAGGAGCAATCATAATAAAATGACAGTGGAAAGCAACCACCCTCCTTCCGCTAGTAAACTAATATTATTATTATTAGACTATTAGAAGGTCTCTAGGCTTGAATGGGGAACCCCATACCGTATAGGTCAGCTTAGTGGAATCACATCACAGGATCAGCTAGGCTCTCTCCTGGGAACACTCTTCTGCCGACTGACTCTAAAACATGCTGCACTGCAATATTAAAAAGCACTCGTCTTTCAGGTATCTGCAGCTGCGTGCATGTTATGGCTAAATAGTGGTACGATCAACCTGAACACAACAACATGCACCATCTAGTGACCCAGACTCGTTCTTTACACGGTGTACAGACCAAGGTCACTGCTCACTGTTAAGAATGTTGAACAACAGACAGTTCTCATGTGAAGCAAAGTTGAGTAAGCATTTCTTAATTAATAACATGTGACAACAGTGTCGAGTGCAAAAGCAGCAGAAGCGGCAAGATGGCTTTCTAACATCTAACGCGGTTGTGCTAACTTAGCATTGTACATAGGGAGATAGGTATCATCACTACAGTGGAAGTAACTTCTCCCCGCTCTTTTCTTTTGCCAATTAGGAGACTGGGGGGCCGGGCGGCTGAACCTGGTTTACTCTGTCCTGGTATTTGATAGGGCATGGGGCGACTTTGCGCAAAACGCATCACCGCCCGAGCAGGAGCCTATCTTCAAACTCCTGCTCTGCACAGGGCATGCGCAGCAAACCTAATGGTTTGTGAATGTGAGTGAGGGGGTTTGCTCCTCTCTCACATGCGCAGACCATCTTTTGAACTCCTGCTCGTCTCTGCCTGCGTGCACTGTGCGTGACATGTGCACAGCGCACTTTCACCAATGAAGCGCACAGGCGGGCCTGGAAATGTAAACAGACGAATTGTAAGCTGTTAATTTGTCTGTTTCCTGTTCACCTGTTGCCCGATTCTTTTGTGGGGCACTGCCCCTAATGGACCAACCGCCACTGAGTGTGCGGCGTGCAGCAGTGTGCGGCGTGCAGCAGTGTGAGGCGTGCAGCAGTGTGAGGCGTGCAGCAGTGTGAGGCGTGCAGCAGTGTGAGGCGTGCAGCAGTGTGTGGCGTGCAGCAGTGTGTGGCATGTAGCAGTGTTTCGTGTAGCAGTGTTTCGTGTAGCAGTGTGCGGCGTGCAGCAGTGTACGGCGTGCAGCAGTGTGTGGCATGCAGCAGTGTGTGACGTGCAGCAGTGTGTGGCGTGCAGCAGTGTGTGGCATGCAGCAGTGTAAGGCGTGCAGCAGTGTGTGGTGTGCAGCAGTGTAAGGCGTGCAGCAGTGTAAGGCGTGCAGCAGTGTGCGGCGTGCAGCAGTGTGCGGCGTGCAGCAGTGTGTGGCGTGCAGCAGTGTGAGGCTTGCAGCAGTGTGAGGCGTGCAGCAGTGTGAGGCGTGCAGCAGTGTGGGGCGTGCAGCAGTGTTTCGTGTAGCAGTGTGAGGCGTGTAGCAGTGTGCAGCAGTGTGCGGTGTGCAGCAGTGTGAGGCGTGCAGCAGTGTTTCGTGTAGCAGTGTGTGGCGTGCAGCAGTGTGTGGTGTGCAGCAGTGTGAGGCGTGCAGCAGTGTGAGGCGTGCAGCAGTGTGAGGCGTGCAGCAGTGTGAGGCGTGCAGCAGTGTGAGGCATGCAGCAGTGTTTCGTGTAGCAGTGTGCGGCGTGCAGCAGTGTGAGGCGTGCAGCAGTGTGCGGCGTGCAGCAGTGTGCGGCGTGCAGCAGTGTGCGGCGTGCAGCAGTGTGAGGTGTGCAGCAGTGTGAGGCATGCAGCAGTGTGAGGCGGGCAGCAGTGTGTGGCATGCAGCAGTGTGTGGCGTGCAGCAGTGAGTGGCGTGCAGCAGTGTGTGGCGTGCAGCAGTGTGTGGCGTGCAGCAGTGTATGGCGTGCAGCAGTGTGTGGCGTGCAGCAGTGTGTGGCATGCAGCAGGGTGTGGCATGCAGCAGTGTGTGGTGTGCAGCCGTATGAGGCATGCAGCAGTGTGAGGCGTGCAGCAGTGTGAGGCGTGCAGCAGAAGCGGCAAGATGGCTTTCTAACATCTAACGCGGTTGTGCTAACTTAGCATTGTACATAGGGAGATAGGTATCATCACTACAGTGGAAGTAACTTCTCCCCGCTCTTTTCTTTTGCCAATTAGGAGACTGGGGGGCCGGGCGGCTGAACCTGGTTTACTCTGTCCTGGTATTTGATAGGGCATGGGGCGACTTTGCGCAAAACGCATCACCGCCCGAGCAGGAGCCTATCTTCAAACTCCTGCTCTGCACAGGGCATGCGCAGCAAACCTAATGGTTTGTGAATGTGAGTGAGGGGGTTTGCTCCTCTCTCACATGCGCAGACCATCTTTTGAACTCCTGCTCGTCTCTGCCTGCGTGCACTGTGCGTGACATGTGCACAGCGCACTTTCACCAATGAAGCGCACAGGCGGGCCTGGAAATGTAAACAGACGAATTGTAAGCTGTTAATTTGTCTGTTTCCTGTTCACCTGTTGCCCGATTCTTTTGTGGGGCACTGCCCCTAATGGACCAACCGCCACTGAGTGTGCGGCGTGCAGCAGTGTGCGGCGTGCAGCAGTATGAGGCGTGCAGCAGTGTGAGGCGTGCAGCAGTGTGAGGCGTGCAGCAGTGTGAGGCGTGCAGCAGTGTGTGGCGTGCAGCAGTGTGTGGCGTGTAGCAGTGTTTCGTGTAGCAGTGTTTCGTGTAGCAGTGTGCGGCGTGCAGCAGTGTGCGGCGTGCAGCAGTGTGTGGCATGCAGCAGTGTGTGACGTGCAGCAGTGTGTGGCGTGCAGCAGTGTGTGGCATGCAGCAGTGTAAGGCGTGCAGCAGTGTGTGGTGTGCAGCAGTGTAAGGCGTGCAGCAGTGTAAGGCGTGCAGCAGTGTGCGGCGTGCAGCAGTGTGCGGCGTGCAGCAGTGTGTGGTGTGCAGCAGTGTGAGGCTTGCAGCAGTGTGAGGCGTGCAGCAGTGTGAGGCGTGCAGCAGTGTGGGGCGTGCAGCAGTGTTTCGTGTAGCAGTGTGAGGCGTGTAGCAGTGTGCAGCAGTGTGCGGTGTGCAGCAGTGTGAGGCGTGCAGCAGTGTTTCGTGTAGCAGTGTGTGGCGTGCAGCAGTGTGTGGTGTGCAGCAGT